>NW_026871161.1:0-747635 GCF_028564815.1 Eubalaena glacialis | reverse complement strand
AAAACTAGCCTTGTGCCATCAGTCTCTAATTTCTAGGTTGACACGCAGCATACACGCAGGAGCAGAGCTTCCTGGTTCTACGCAGTGTTCTGGTACTGAAACGGGTGCTGAAGCAAGGCCCCTAGGAGTGTTGAAAAGCTTACTACCTTGACACTAAAGCAGAACAACGATGAAGGCCTCATGGAGCTGCTGCACGCCTCTCGTTTTGCAAGGATAATCAGGGCCTTACTTCGAAGCTTGGGCTCACGTTGACTTTCACTTTAGGTATAGAGCAGAGCAGGGTGAGCTTCCAACAAGGAACTGGAAACCCAAGGTTTCTTAGGAGAAAACTCATTTTCTTCTCAGAACCATGCCGGCAGTGAGGAAAACCCCGGCAACAACAATGCTTTTCAGGTAGCTTTGAGGCCGCATGAACGGAGCTTTCATAATGGGAAAAGAAGCTTTATGCCATCAGTCTCCAATTTCTAGGTTGACACGCAGCATACACGCAGGACCAGAGCTTATTGTCTCTACGCAGTGTTCTGGTACCGAAACGGTTGCTTAAGCAAAGTCCCTAGGAGTCTTGGAAAGCTTACTACCGTGAAACTAAAGCAGAACAGCGATGAAGGCCTCATGGAGCTGCTGCACGCCTCCCGTTTTGCCAGCATAATCAGGGCCTTACTTCGAGGCTAGTGCTCACATTGACTTTCACGTTTGGTATAGAGTAGAGCAGGGTGAGCCTCCAACTAGGAACTGGAAGCACAAGGTTTCTTTCGAGAAAACTCATTTTCTTCTATGTGCCATGCCAGCTGTAAGTAAAAGCACGGTAACAACAGTGCTTTTCAGGTAGCTTCGAGGCCGCATGAATGGAGCTTTCAAAACGGGAACACAAGCGTTGTGCCATCAGTCTCTAATTTCTAGGTTGACACGCAGCATACACCCAGGAGCAGAGCTTCCTGGTTCTACGCAGTCTTCTGGTACTGAAACGGGTGCTGAAGCAAGGCCCTTAGGAGTGTTGAAAAGCTTACTACCTTGAAACTAGGGCAGAACAACGATGAACGCCTCAAGAGCTGCTGCACGCCTCTCCTTTTGCAAGGATAATCAGGGCCTTACGTCGAAGCTTGGGCTCACGTTGACTTTCACTTTAGGTATAGCGCAGAGCAGGGTGAGCTTCCAACAAGGAACTGGAAACCCAAGGTTTCTTAGGAGAAAACTCATTTTCTTCTCAGAACCATGCCGGCAGTGAGGAAAACCCCGGCAACAACAATGCTT
This sequence comes from Eubalaena glacialis, assembly GCF_028564815.1. Lineage (NCBI taxonomy): Eukaryota > Metazoa > Chordata > Mammalia > Artiodactyla > Balaenidae > Eubalaena > Eubalaena glacialis. The sequence goes on along the minus strand of NW_026871161.1, from coordinate 746,384 downwards.
TTCAGGTAGCTTCGAGGCCGCATGAACGGAGCTTTCATAATGGGAAAAGAAGTCTTATGCCATCAGTCTCCAATTTCTAGGTTGACACGCAGCATACACGCAGGACCAGAGCTTACTGTCTCTACGCAGTGTTCTGGTACCGAAACGGTTGCTTAAGCAAAGTCCCTAGGAGTCTTGGAAAGCTTACTACCGTGAAACTAAAGCAGAACAGCGATGAAGGCCTCATGGAGCTGCTGCACGCCTCCCGTTTTGCCAGCATAATCAGGGCCTTACTTCGAGGCTAGTGCTCACATTGACTTTCACGTTTGGTATAGAGCAGAGCAGGGTGAGCGTCCAACTAGGAACTGGAAGCACAAGGTTTCTTTCGAGAAAACTCATTTTCTTCTATGAGCCATGCCGGCTGTAAGTAAAAGCACGGTAACAACAGTGCTTTTCAGGTAGCTTCGGGGCCGCATCAACGGAGCTTTCATAATGGGAAAACTAGCCTTGTGCCATCAGTCTCTAATTTCTAGGTTGACACGCAGCATACATGCAGGAGCAGAGCTTCCTGGTTCTACGCAGTGTTCTGGTACTGAAACGGGTGCTGAAGCAAGGCCCCTAGGAGTGTTGAAAAGCTTACTACCTTGACACTAAAGCAGAACAACGATGAAGGCCTCATGGAGCTGCTGCACGCCTCTCGTTTTGCAAGGATAATCAGGGCCTTACTTCGAAGCTTGGGCTCACGTTGACTTTCACTTTAGGTATAGAGCAGAGCAGGGTGAGCTTCCAACAAGGAACTGGAAACCCAAGGTTTCTTAGGAGAAAACTCATTTTCTTCTCAGAACCATGCCGGCAGTGAGGAAAACCCCGGCAACAACAATGCTTTTCAGGTAGCTTCGAGGCCGCATGAACGGAGCTTTCATAATGGGAAAAGAAGCCTTATGCCATCAGTCTCCAATTTCTAGGTTGACACGCAGCATACACGCAGGACCAGAGCTTACTGTCTCTACGCAGTGTTCTGGTACCGAAACGGTTGCTTAAGCAAAGTCCCTAGGAGTCTTGGAAAGCTTACTACCGTGAAACTAAAGCAGAACAGCGATGAAGGCCTCATGGAGCTGCTGCACGCCTCCCGTTTTGCCAGCATAATCAGGGCCTTACTTCGAGGCTAGTGCTCACATTGACTTTCACGTTTGGTATAGAGCAGAGCAGGGTGAGCTTCCAACTAGGAACTGGAAGCACAAGGTTTCTTTCGAGAAAACTCATTTTCTTCTATGAGCCATGCCGGCTGTAAGTAAAAGCACGGTAACAACAGTGCTTTTCAGGTAGCTTCGGGGCCGCATCAACGGAGCTTTCATAATGGGAAAACTAGCCTTGTGCCATCAGTCTCTAATTTCTAGGTTGACACGCAGCATACACGCAGGAGCAGATCTTCCTGGTTCTACGCAGTGTTCTGATAATGAAACGGGTGCTGAAGCAAGGCCCCTAGGAGTGTTGAAAAGCTTACTACCTTGAAACTAAAGCAGAACAAAGATGAACGCCTCAAGAGCTGCTGCACGCCTCTCGTTTTGCAAGGATAATCAGGGCCTTACTTCGAAGCTTGGGCTCACGTTGACTTTCACTTTAGGTATAGCGCAGAGCAGGGTGAGCTTCCAACAAGGAACTGGAAACCCAAGGTTTCTTAGGAGAAAACTCATTTTCTTCTCAGAACCATGCCGGCAGAGAGGAAAACCCCGGCAACAACAATGCTTTTCAGGTAGCTTCGAGGCCGCATGAACGGAGCTTTCATAATGGGAAAAGAAGTCTTATGCCATCAGTCTCCAATTTCTAGGTTGACACGCAGCATACACGCAGGACCAGAGCTTACTGTCTCTACGCAGTGTTCTGGTACCGAAACGGTTGCTTAAGCAAAGTCCCTAGGAGTCTTGGAAAGCTTACTACCGTGAAACTAAAGCAGAACAGCGATGAAGGCCTCATGGAGCTGCTGCACGCCTCCCGTTTTGCCAGCATAATCAGGGCCTTACTTCGAGGCTAGTGCTCACATTGACTTTCACGTTTGGTATAGAGCAGAGCAGGGTGAGCGTCCAACTAGGAACTGGAAGCACAAGGTTTCTTTCGAGAAAACTCATTTTCTTCTATGAGCCATGCCGGCTGTAAGTAAAAGCACGGTAACAACAGTGCTTTTCAGGTAGCTTCGGGGCCGCATCAACGGAGCTTTCATAATGGGAAAACTAGCCTTGTGCCATCAGTCTCTAATTTCTAGGTTGACACGCAGCATACACGCAGGAGCAGAGCTTCCTGGTTCTACGCAGTGTTCTGGTACTGAAACGGGTGCTGAAGCAAGGCCCCTAGGAGTGTTGAAAAGCTTACTACCTTGACACTAAAGCAGAACAACGATGAAGGCCTCATGGAGCTGCTGCACGCCTCTCGTTTTGCAAGGATAATCAGGGCCTTACTTCGAAGCTTGGGCTCACGTTGACTTTCACTTTAGGTATAGAGCAGAGCAGGGTGAGCTTCCAACAAGGAACTGGAAACCCAAGGTTTCTTAGGAGAAAACTCATTTTCTTCTCAGAACCATGCCGGCAGTGAGGAAAACCCCGGCAACAACAATGCTTTTCAGGTAGCTTCGAGGCCGCATGAACGGAGCTTTCATAATGGGAAAAGAAGCCTTATGCCATCAGTCTCCAATTTCTAGGTTGACACGCAGCATACACGCAGGACCAGAGCTTACTGTCTCTACGCAGTGTTCTGGTACCGAAACGGTTGCTTAAGCAAAGTCCCTAGGAGTCTTGGAAAGCTTACTACCGTGAAACTAAAGCAGAACAGCGATGAAGGCCTCATGGAGCTGCTGCACGCCTCCCGTTTTGCCAGGATAATCAGGGCCTTACTTCGAGGCTAGTGCTCACATTGACTTTCACGTTTGGTATAGAGTAGAGCAGGGTGAGCTTCCAACTAGGAACTAGAAGCACAAGGTTTCTTTCGAGAAAACTCATTTTCTTCTATGAGCCATGCCGGCTGTAAGTAAAAGCACGGTAACAACAGTGCTTTTCAGGTAGCTTCGGGGCCGCATCAACGGAGCTTTCATAATGGGAAAACTAGCCTTGTGCCATCAGTCTCTAATTTCTAGGTTGACACGCAGCATACACGCAGGAGCAGAGCTTCCTGGTTCTACGCAGTGTTCTGGTACTGAAACGGGTGCTGAAGCAAGGCCCCTAGGAGTGTTGAAAAGCTTACTACCTTGACACTAAAGCAGAACAACGATGAAGGCCTCATGGAGCTGCTGCACGCCTCTCGTTTTGCAAGGATAATCAGGGCCTTACTTCGAAGCTTGGGCTCACGTTGACTTTCACTTTAGGTATAGAGCAGAGCAGGGTGAGCTTCCAACAAGGAACTGGAAACCCAAGGTTTCTTAGGAGAAAACTCATTTTCTTCTCAGAACCATGCCGGCAGTGAGGAAAACCCCGGCAACAACAATGCTTTTCAGGTAGCTTCGAGGCCGCATGAACGGAGCTTTCATAATGGGAAAAGAAGCCTTATGCCATCAGTCTCCAATTTCTAGGTTGACACGCAGCATACACGCAGGACCAGAGCTTACTGTCTCTACGCAGTGTTCTGGTACCGAAACGGTTGCTTAAGCAAAGTCCCTAGGAGTCTTGGAAAGCTTACTACCGTGAAACTAAAGCAGAACAGCGATGAAGGCCTCATGGAGCTGCTGCACGCCTCCCGTTTTGCCAGCATAATCAGGGCCTTACTTCGAGGCTAGTGCTCACATTGACTTTCACGTTTGGTATAGAGCAGAGCAGGGTGAGCTTCCAACTAGCAACTGGAAGCACAAGGTTTCTTTCGAGAAAACTCATTTTCTTCTAAGAGCCATGCCAGCTGTAAGTAAAAGCACGGTAACAACAGTGCTTTTCAGGTAGCTTCGGGGCCGCATCAACGGAGCTTTCATAATGGGAAAACTAGCCTTGTGCCATCAGTCTCTAATTTCTAGGTTGACACGCAGCATACACGCAGGAGCAGAGCTTCCTGGTTCTACGCAGTGTTCTGGTACTGAAACGGGTGCTGAAGCAAGGCCCCTAGGAGTGTTGAAAAGCTTACTACCTTGACACTAAAGCAGAACAACGATGAAGGCCTCATGGAGCTGCTGCACGCCTCTCGTTTTGCAAGGATAATCAGGGCCTTACTTCGAAGCTTGGGCTCACGTTGACTTTCACTTTAGGTATAGAGCAGAGCAGGGTGAGCTTCCAACAAGGAACTGGAAACCCAAGGTTTCTTAGGAGAAAACTCATTTTCTTCTCAGAACCATGCCGGCAGTGAGGAAAACCCCGGCAACAACAATGCTTTTCAGGTAGCTTCGAGGCCGCATGAACGGAGCTTTCATAATGGGAAAAGAAGCCTTATGCCATCAGTCTCCAATTTCTAGGTTGACACGCAGCATACACGCAGGACCAGAGCTTACTGTCTCTACGCAGTGTTCTGGTACCGAAACGGTTGCTTAAGCAAAGTGCCTAGGAGTCTTGGAAAGCTTACTACCGTGAAACTAAAGCAGAACAGCGATGAAGGCCTCATGGAGCTGCTGCACGCCTCCCGTTTTGCCAGGATAATCAGGGCCTTACTTCGAGGCTAGTGCTCACATTGACTTTCACGTTTGGTATAGAGCAGAGCAGGGTGAGCGTCCAACTAGGAACTGGAAGCACAAGGTTTCTTTCGAGAAAACTCATTTTCTTCTATGAGCCATGCCGGCTGTAAGTAAAAGCACGGTAACAACAGTGCTTTTCAGGTAGCTTCGGGGCCGCATCAACGGAGCTTTCATAATGGGAAAACTAGCCTTGTGCCATCAGTCTCTAATTTCTAGGTTGACACGCAGCATACACGCAGGACCAGAGCTTACTGTCTCTACGCAGTGTTCTGGTACCGAAACGGTTGCTTAAGCAAAGTCCCTAGGAGTCTTGGAAAGCTTACTACCGTGAAACTAAAGCAGAACAGCGATGAAGGCCTCATGGAGCTGCTGCACGCCTCCCGTTTTGCCAGGATAATCAGGGCCTTACTTCGAGGCTAGTGCTCACATTGACTTTCACGTTTGGTATAGAGTAGAGCAGGGTGAGCTTCCAACTAGGAACTGGAAGCACAAGGTTTCTTTCGAGAAAACTCATTTTCTTCTATGAGCCATGCCGGCTGTAAGTAAAAGCACGGTAACAACAGTGCTTTTCAGGTAGCTTCGGGGCCGCATCAACGGAGCTTTCATAATGGGAAAACTAGCCTTGTGCCATCAGTCTCTAATTTCTAGGTTGACACGCAGCATACACGCAGGAGCAGAGCTTCCTGGTTCTACGCAGTGTTCTGGTACTGAAACGGGTGCTGAAGCAAGGCCCCTAGGAGTGTTGAAAAGCTTACTACCTTGACACTAAAGCAGAACAACGATGAAGGCCTCATGGAGCTGCTGCACGCCTCTCGTTTTGCAAGGATAATCAGGGCCTTACTTCGAAGCTTGGGCTCACGTTGACTTTCACTTTAGGTATAGAGCAGAGCAGGGTGAGCTTCCAACAAGGAACTGGAAACCCAAGGTTTCTTAGGAGAAAACTCATTTTCTTCTCAGAACCATGCCGGCAGTGAGGAAAACCCCGGCAACAACAATGCTTTTCAGGTAGCTTCGAGGCCGCATGAACGGAGCTTTCATAATGGAAAAGAAGCCTTATGCCATCAGTCTCCAATTTCTAGGTTGACACGCAGCATACACGCAGGACCAGAGCTTACTGTCTCTACGCAGTGTTCTGGTACCGAAACGGTTGCTTAAGCAAAGTCCCTAGGAGTCTTGGAAAGCTTACTACCGTGAAACTAAAGCAGAACAGCGATGAAGGCCTCATGGAGCTGCTGCACGCCTCCCGTTTTGCCAGCATAATCAGGGCCTTACTTCGAGGCTAGTGCTCACATTGACTTTCACGTTTGGTATAGAGCAGAGCAGGGTGAGCTTCCAACTAGGAACTGGAAGCACAAGGTTTCTTTCGAGAAAACTCATTTTCTTCTAAGAGCCATGCCAGCTGTAAGTAAAAGCACGGTAACAACAGTGCTTTTCAGGTAGCTTCGGGGCCGCATCAACGGAGCTTTCATAATGGGAAAACTAGCCTTGTGCCATCAGTCTCTAATTTCTAGGTTGACACGCAGCATACACGCAGGAGCAGAGCTTCCTGGTTCTACGCAGTGTTCTGGTAATGAAACGGGTGCTGAAGCAAGGCCCCTAGGAGTGTTGAAAAGCTTACTACCTTGAAACTAAAGCAGAACAAAGATGAACGCCTCAAGAGCTGCTGCACGCCTCTCTTTTTGCAAGGATAATCAGGGCCTTACTTCGAAGCTTGGGCTCACGTTGACTTTCACTTTAGGTATAGCGCAGAGCAGGGTGAGCTTCCAACAAGGAACTGGAAACCCAAGGTTTCTTAGGAGAAAACTCATTTTCTTCTCAGAACCATGCCGGCAGAGAGGAAAACCCCGGCAACAACAATGCTTTTCAGGTAGCTTCGAGGCCGCATGAACGGAGCTTTCATAATGGGAAAAGAAGTCTTATGCCATCAGTCTCCAATTTCTAGGTTGACACGCAGCATACACGCAGGACCAGAGCTTACTGTCTCTACGCAGTGTTCTGGTACCGAAACGGTTGCTTAAGCAAAGTCCCTAGGAGTCTTGGAAAGCTTACTACCGTGAAACTAAAGCAGAACAGCGATGAAGGCCTCATGGAGCTGCTGCACGCCTCCCGTTTTGCCAGCATAATCAGGGCCTTACTTCGAGGCTAGTGCTCACATTGACTTTCACGTTTGGTATAGAGCAGAGCAGGGTGAGCGTCCAACTAGGAACTGGAAGCACAAGGTTTCTTTCGAGAAAACTCATTTTCTTCTATGAGCCATGCCGGCTGTAAGTAAAAGCACGGTAACAACAGTGCTTTTCAGGTAGCTTCGGGGCCGCATCAACGGAGCTTTCATAATGGGAAAACTAGCCTTGTGCCATCAGTCTCTAATTTCTAGGTTGACACGCAGCATACACGCAGGAGCAGAGCTTCCTGGTTCTACGCAGTGTTCTGGTACTGAAACGGGTGCTGAAGCAAGGCCCCTAGGAGTGTTGAAAAGCTTACTACCTTGACACTAAAGCAGAACAACGATGAAGGCCTCATGGAGCTGCTGCACGCCTCTCGTTTTGCAAGGATAATCAGGGCCTTACTTCGAAGCTTGGGCTCACGTTGACTTTCACTTTAGGTATAGAGCAGAGCAGGGTGAGCTTCCAACAAGGAACTGGAAACCCAAGGTTTCTTAGGAGAAAACTCATTTTCTTCTCAGAACCATGCCGGCAGTGAGGAAAACCCCGGCAACAACAATGCTTTTCAGGTAGCTTCGAGGCCGCATGAACGGAGCTTTCATAATGGGAAAAGAAGCCTTATGCCATCAGTCTCCAATTTCTAGGTTGACACGCAGCATACACGCAGGACCAGAGCTTACTGTCTCTACGCAGTGTTCTGGTACCGAAACGGTTGCTTAAGCAAAGTCCCTAGGAGTCTTGGAAAGCTTACTACCGTGAAACTAAAGCAGAACAGCGATGAAGGCCTCATGGAGCTGCTGCACGCCTCCCGTTTTGCCAGCATAATCAGGGCCTTACTTCGAGGCTAGTGCTCACATTGACTTTCACGTTTGGTATAGAGCAGAGCAGGGTGAGCTTCCAACTAGGAACTGGAAGCACAAGGTTTCTTTCGAGAAAACTCATTTTCTTCTAAGAGCCATGCCAGCTGTAAGTAAAAGCACGGTAACAACAGTGCTTTTCAGGTAGCTTCGGGGCCGCATCAACGGAGCTTTCATAATGGGAAAACTAGCCTTGTGCCATCAGTCTCTAATTTCTAGGTTGACACGCAGCATACACGCAGGAGCAGAGCTTCCTGGTTCTACGCAGTGTTCTGGTACTGAAACGGGTGCTGAAGCAAGGCCCCTAGGAGTGTTGAAAAGCTTACTACCTTGAAACTAAAGCAGAACAAAGATGAACGCCTCAAGAGCTGCTGCACGCCTCTCTTTTTGCAAGGATAATCAGGGCCTTACTTCGAAGCTTGGGCTCACGTTGACTTTCACTTTAGTTATAGCGCAGAGCAGGGTGAGCTTCCAACAAGGAACTGGAAACCCAAGGTTTCTTAGGAGAAAACTCATTTTCTTCTCAGAACCATGCCGGCAGAGAGGAAAACCCCGGCAACAACAATGCTTTTCAGGTAGCTTCGAGGCTGCATGAACGGAGCTTTCATAATGGGAAAAGAAGTCTTATGCCATCAGTCTCCAATTTCTAGGTTGACACGCAGCATACACGCAGGACCAGAGCTTACTGTCTCTACGCAGTGTTCTGGTACCGAAACGGTTGCTTAAGCAAAGTCCCTAGGACTCTTGGAAAGCTTACTACCGTGAAACTAAAGCAGAACAGCGATGAAGGCCTCATGGAGCTGCTGCACGCCTCCCGTTTTGCCAGCATAATCAGGGCCTTACTTCGAGGCTAGTGCTCACATTGACTTTCACGTTTGGTATAGAGCAGAGCAGGGTGAGCGTCCAACTAGGAACTGGAAGCACAAGGTTTCTTTCGAGAAAACTCATTTTCTTCTATGAGCCATGCCGGCTGTAAGTAAAAGCACGGTAACAACAGTGCTTTTCAGGTAGCTTCGGGGCCGCATCAACGGAGCTTTCATAATGGGAAAACTAGCCTTGTGCCATCAGTCTCTAATTTCTAGGTTGACACGCAGCATACACGCAGGAGCAGAGCTTCCTGGTTCTACGCAGTGTTCTGGTACTGAAACGGGTGCTGAAGCAAGGCCCCTAGGAGTGTTGAAAAGCTTACTACCTTGACACTAAAGCAGAACAACGATGAAGGCCTCATGGAGCTGCTGCACGCCTCTCGTTTTGCAAGGATAATCAGGGCCTTACTTCGAAGCTTGGGCTCACGTTGACTTTCACTTTAGGTATAGAGCAGAGCAGGGTGAGCTTCCAACAAGGAACTGGAAACCCAAGGTTTCTTAGGAGAAAACTCATTTTCTTCTCAGAACCATGCCGGCAGTGAGGAAAACCCCGGCAACAACAATGCTTTTCAGGTAGCTTCGAGGCCGCATGAACGGAGCTTTCATAATGGGAAAAGAAGCCTTATGCCATCAGTCTCCAATTTCTAGGTTGACACGCAGCATACACGCAGGACCAGAGCTTACTGTCTCTACGCAGTGTTCTGGTACCGAAACGGTTGCTTAAGCAAAGTCCCTAGGAGTCTTGGAAAGCTTACTACCGTGAAACTAAAGCAGAACAGCGATGAAGGCCTCATGGAGCTGCTGCACGCCTCCCGTTTTGCCAGCATAATCAGGGCCTTACTTCGAGGCTAGTGCTCACATTGACTTTCACGTTTGGTATAGAGCAGAGCAGGGTGAGCTTCCAACTAGGAACTGGAAGCACAAGGTTTCTTTCGAGAAAACTCATTTTCTTCTATGAGCCATGCCGGCTGTAAGTAAAAGCACGGTAACAACAGTGCTTTTCAGGTAGCTTCGGGGCCGCATCAACGGAGCTTTCATAATGGGAAAACTAGCCTTGTGCCATCAGTCTCTAATTTCTAGGGTGACACGCAGCATACACGCAGGAGCAGAGCTTCCTGGTTCTACGCAGTGTTCTGGTAATGAAACGGGTGCTGAAGCAAGGCCCCTAGGAGTGTTGAAAAGCTTACTACCTTGAAACTAAAGCAGAACAAAGATGAACGCCTCAAGAGCTGCTGCACGCCTCTCGTTTTGCAAGGATAATCAGGGCCTTACTTCGAAGCTTGGGCTCACGTTGACTTTCACTTTAGGTATAGCGCAGAGCAGGGTGAGCTTCCAACAAGGAACTGGAAACCCAAGGTTTCTTAGGAGAAAACTCATTTTCTTCTCAGAACCATGCCGGCAGTGAGGAAAACCCCGGCAACAACAATGCTTTTCAGGTAGCTTCGAGGCCGCATGAACGGAGCTTTCATAATGGGAAAAGAAGCCTTATGCCATCAGTCTCCAATTTCTAGGTTGACACGCAGCATACACGCAGGACCAGAGCTTACTGTCTCTACGCAGTGTTCTGGTACCGAAACGGTTGCTTAAGCAAAGTCCCTAGGAGTCTTGGAAAGCTTACTACCGTGAAACTAAAGCAGAACAGCGATGAAGGCCTCATGGAGCTGCTGCACGCCTCCCGTTTTGCCAGCATAATCAGGGCCTTACTTCGAGGCTAGTGCTCACATTGACTTTCACGTTTGGTATAGAGCAGAGCAGGGTGAGCTTCCAACTAGGAACTGGAAGCACAAGGTTTCTTTCGAGAAAACTCATTTTCTTCTAAGAGCCATGCCAGCTGTAAGTAAAAGCACGGTAACAACAGTGCTTTTCAGGTAGCTTCGGGGCCGCATCAACGGAGCTTTCATAATGGGAAAACTAGCCTTGTGCCATCAGTCTCTAATTTCTAGGTTGACACGCAGCATACACGCAGGAGCAGAGCTTACTGTCTCTACGCAGTGTTCTGGTACTGAAACGGGTGCTGAAGCAAGGCCCCTAGGAGTGTTGAAAAGCTTACTACCTTGACACTAAAGCAGAACAACGATGAAGGCCTCATGGAGCTGCTGCACGCCTCTCGTTTTGCAAGGATAATCAGGGCCTTACTTCGAGGCTAGTGCTCACATTGACTTTCACGTTTGGTATAGAGCAGAGCAGGGTGAGCGTCCAACTAGGAACTGGAAGCACAAGGTTTCTTTGGAGAAAACTCATTTTCTTCTATGAGCCATGCCGGCTGTAAGTAAAAGCACGGTAACAACAGTGCTTTTCAGGTAGCTTCGGGGCCGCATCAACGGAGCTTTCATAATGGGAAAACTAGCCTTGTGCCATCAGTCTCTAATTTCTAGGTTGACACGCAGCATACACGCAGGAGCAGAGCTTCCTGGTTCTACGCAGTGTTCTGGTACTGAAACGGGTGCTGAAGCAAGGCCCCTAGGAGTGTTGAAAAGCTTACTACCTTGACACTAAAGCAGAACAACGATGAAGGCCTCATGGAGCTGCTGCACGCCTCTCGTTTTGCAAGGATAATCAGGGCCTTACTTCGAAGCTTGGGCTCACGTTGACTTTCACTTTAGGTATAGAGCAGAGCAGGGTGAGCTTCCAACAAGGAACTGGAAACCCAAGGTTTCTTAGGAGAAAACTCATTTTCTTCTCAGAACCATGCCGGCAGTGAGGAAAACCCCGGCAACAACAATGCTTTTCAGGTAGCTTCGAGGCCGCATGAACGGAGCTTTCATAATGGGAAAAGAAGCCTTATGCCATCAGTCTCCAATTTCTAGGTTGACACGCAGCATACACGCAGGACCAGAGCTTACTGTCTCTACGCAGTGTTCTGGTACCGAAACGGTTGCTTAAGCAAAGTCCCTAGGAGTCTTGGAAAGCTTACTACCGTGAAACTAAAGCAGAACAGCGATGAAGGCCTCATGGAGCTGCTGCACGCCTCCCGTTTTGCCAGCATAATCAGGGCCTTACTTCGAGGCTAGTGCTCACATTGACTTTCACGTTTGGTATAGAGCAGAGCAGGGTGAGCGTCCAACTAGGAACTGGAAGCACAAGGTTTCTTTCGAGAAAACTCATTTTCTTCTATGAGCCATGCCGGCTGTAAGTAAAAGCACGGTAACAACAGTGCTTTTCAGGTAGCTTCGGGGCCGCATCAACGGAGCTTTCTTAATGGGAAAACTAGCCTTGTGCCATCAGTCTCTAATTTCTAGGTTGACACGCAGCATACACGCAGGAGCAGAGCTTCCTGGTTCTACGCAGTGTTCTGGTACTGAAACGGGTGCTGAAGCAAGGCCCCTAGGAGTGTTGAAAAGCTTACTACCTTGACACTAAAGCAGAACAACGATGAAGGCCTCATGGAGCTGCTGCACGCCTCTCGTTTTGCAAGGATAATCAGGGCCTTACTTCGAAGCTTGGGCTCACGTTGACTTTCACTTTAGGTATAGAGCAGAGCAGGGTGAGCTTCCAACAAGGAACTGGAAACCCAAGGTTTCTTAGGAGAAAACTCATTTTCTTCTCAGAACCATGCCGGCAGTGAGGAAAACCCCGGCAACAACAATGCTTTTCAGGTAGCTTCGAGGCCGCATGAACGGAGCTTTCATAATGGGAAAAGAAGCCTTATGCCATCAGTCTCCAATTTCTAGGTTGACACGCAGCATACACGCAGGACCAGAGCTTACTGTCTCTACGCAGTGTTCTGGTACCGAAACGGTTGCTTAAGCAAAGTCCCTAGGAGTCTTGGAAAGCTTACTACCGTGAAACTAAAGCAGAACAGCGATGAAGGCCTCATGGAGCTGCTGCACGCCTCCCGTTTTGCCAGGATAATCAGGGCCTTACTTCGAGGCTAGTGCTCACATTGACTTTCACGTTTGGTATAGAGTAGAGCAGGGTGAGCTTCCAACTAGGAACTAGAAGCACAAGGTTTCTTTCGAGAAAACTCATTTTCTTCTATGAGCCATGCCGGCTGTAAGTAAAAGCACGGTAACAACAGTGCTTTTCAGGTAGCTTCGGGGCCGCATCAACGGAGCTTTCATAATGGGAAAACTAGCCTTGTGCCATCAGTCTCTAATTTCTAGGTTGACACGCAGCATACACGCAGGAGCAGAGCTTCCTGGTTCTACGCAGTGTTCTGGTACTGAAACGGGTGCTGAAGCAAGGCCCCTAGGAGTGTTGAAAAGCTTACTACCTTGACACTAAAGCAGAACAACGATGAAGGCCTCATGGAGCTGCTGCACGCCTCTCGTTTTGCAAGGATAATCAGGGCCTTACTTCGAAGCTTGGGCTCACGTTGACTTTCACTTTAGGTATAGAGCAGAGCAGGGTGAGCTTCCAACAAGGAACTGGAAACCCAAGGTTTCTTAGGAGAAAACTCATTTTCTTCTCAGAACCATGCCGGCAGTGAGGAAAACCCCGGCAACAACAATGCTTTTCAGGTAGCTTCGAGGCCGCATGAACGGAGCTTTCATAATGGGAAAAGAAGCCTTATGCCATCAGTCTCCAATTTCTAGGTTGACACGCAGCATACACGCAGGACCAGAGCTTACTGTCTCTACGCAGTGTTCTGGTACCGAAACGGTTGCTTAAGCAAAGTCCCTAGGAGTCTTGGAAAGCTTACTACCGTGAAACTAAAGCAGAACAGCGATGAAGGCCTCATGGAGCTGCTGCACGCCTCCCGTTTTGCCAGCATAATCAGGGCCTTACTTCGAGGCTAGTGCTCACATTGACTTTCACGTTTGGTATAGAGCAGAGCAGGGTGAGCTTCCAACTAGGAACTGGAAGCACAAGGTTTCTTTCGAGAAAACTCATTTTCTTCTAAGAGCCATGCCAGCTGTAAGTAAAAGCACGGTAACAACAGTGCTTTTCAGGTAGCTTCGGGGCCGCATCAACGGAGCTTTCATAATGGGAAAACTAGCCTTGTGCCATCAGTCTCTAATTTCTAGGTTGACACGCAGCATACACGCAGGAGCAGAGCTTCCTGGTTCTACGCAGTGTTCTGGTACTGAAACGGGTGCTGAAGCAAGGCCCCTAGGAGTGTTGAAAAGCTTACTACCTTGACACTAAAGCAGAACAACGATGAAGGCCTCATGGAGCTGCTGCACGCCTCTCGTTTTGCAAGGATAATCAGGGCCTTACTTCGAAGCTTGGGCTCACGTTGACTTTCACTTTAGGTATAGAGCAGAGCAGGGTGAGCTTCCAACAAGGAACTGGAAACCCAAGGTTTCTTAGGAGAAAACTCATTTTCTTCTCAGAACCATGCCGGCAGTGAGGAAAACCCCGGCAACAACAATGCTTTTCAGGTAGCTTCGAGGCCGCATGAACGGAGCTTTCATAATGGGAAAAGAAGCCTTATGCCATCAGTCTCCAATTTCTAGGTTGACACGCAGCATACACGCAGGACCAGAGCTTACTGTCTCTACGCAGTGTTCTGGTACCGAAACGGTTGCTTAAGCAAAGTCCCTAGGAGTCTTGGAAAGCTTACTACCGTGAAACTAAAGCAGAACAGCGATGAAGGCCTCATGGAGCTGCTGCACGCCTCCCGTTTTGCCAGCATAATCAGGGCCTTACTTCGAGGCTAGTGCTCACATTGACTTTCACGTTTGGTATAGAGCAGAGCAGGGTGAGCTTCCAACTAGGAACTGGAAGCACAAGGTTTCTTTCGAGAAAACTCATTTTCTTCTAAGAGCCATGCCAGCTGTAAGTAAAAGCACGGTAACAACAGTGCTTTTCAGGTAGCTTCGGGGCCGCATCAACGGAGCTTTCATAATGGGAAAACTAGCCTTGTGCCATCAGTCTCTAATTTCTAGGTTGACACGCAGCATACACGCAGGAGCAGAGCTTCCTGGTTCTACGCAGTGTTCTGGTACTGAAACGGGTGCTGAAGCAAGGCCCCTAGGAGTGTTGAAAAGCTTACTACCTTGACACTAAAGCAGAACAACGATGAAGGCCTCATGGAGCTGCTGCACGCCTCTCGTTTTGCAAGGATAATCAGGGCCTTACTTCGAAGCTTGGGCTCACGTTGACTTTCACTTTAGGTATAGAGCAGAGCAGGGTGAGCTTCCAACAAGGAACTGGAAACCCAAGGTTTCTTAGGAGAAAACTCATTTTCTTCTCAGAACCATGCCGGCAGTGAGGAAAACCCCGGCAACAACAATGCTTTTCAGGTAGCTTCGAGGCCGCATGAACGGAGCTTTCATAATGGGAAAAGAAGCCTTATGCCATCAGTCTCCAATTTCTAGGTTGACACGCAGCATACACGCAGGACCAGAGCTTACTGTCTCTACGCAGTGTTCTGGTACCGAAACGGTTGCTTAAGCAAAGTCCCTAGGAGTCTTGGAAAGCTTACTACCGTGAAACTAAAGCAGAACAGCGATGAAGGCCTCATGGAGCTGCTGCACGCCTCCCGTTTTGCCAGCATAATCAGGGCCTTACTTCGAGGCTAGTGCTCACATTGACTTTCACGTTTGGTATAGAGCAGAGCAGGGTGAGCGTCCAACTAGGAACTGGAAGCACAAGGTTTCTTTCGAGAAAACTCATTTTCTTCTATGAGCCATGCCGGCTGTAAGTAAAAGCACGGTAACAACAGTGCTTTTCAGGTAGCTTCGGGGCCGCATCAACGGAGCTTTCATAATGGGAAAACTAGCCTTGTGCCATCAGTCTCTAATTTCTAGGTTGACACGCAGCATACACGCAGGAGCAGAGCTTCCTGGTTCTACGCAGTGTTCTGGTACTGAAACGGGTGCTGAAGCAAGGCCCCTAGGAGTGTTGAAAAGCTTACTACCTTGACACTAAAGCAGAACAACGATGAAGGCCTCATGGAGCTGCTGCACGCCTCTCGTTTTGCAAGGATAATCAGGGCCTTACTTCGAAGCTTGGGCTCACATTGACTTTCACTTTAGGTATAGAGCAGAGCAGGGTGAGCTTCCAACAAGGAACTGGAAACCCAAGGTTTCTTAGGAGAAAACTCATTTTCTTCTCAGAACCATGCCGGCAGTGAGGAAAACCCCGGCAACAACAATGCTTTTCAGGTAGCTTCGAGGCCGCATGAACGGAGCTTTCATAATGGGAAAAGAAGCCTTATGCCATCAGTCTCCAATTTCTAGGTTGACACGCAGCATACACGCAGGACCAGAGCTTACTGTCTCTACGCAGTGTTCTGGTACCGAAACGGTTGCTTAAGCAAAGTCCCTAGGAGTCTTGGAAAGCTTACTACCGTGAAACTAAAGCAGAACAGCGATGAAGGCCTCATGGAGCTGCTGCACGCCTCCCGTTTTGCCAGCATAATCAGGGCCTTACTTCGAGGCTAGTGCTCACATTGACTTTCACGTTTGGTATAGAGCAGAGCAGGGTGAGCTTCCAACTAGGAACTGGAAGCACAAGGTTTCTTTCGAGAAAACTCATTTTCTTCTAAGAGCCATGCCAGCTGTAAGTAAAAGCACGGTAACAACAGTGCTTTTCAGGTAGCTTCGGGGCCGCATCAACGGAGCTTTCATAATGGGAAAACTAGCCTTGTGCCATCAGTCTCTAATTTCTAGGTTGACACGCAGCATACACGCAGGAGCAGAGCTTCCTGGTTCTACGCAGTGTTCTGGTACTGAAACGGGTGCTGAAGCAAGGCCCCTAGGAGTGTTGAAAAGCTTACTACCTTGACACTAAAGCAGAACAACGATGAAGGCCTCATGGAGCTGCTGCACGCCTCTCGTTTTGCAAGGATAATCAGGGCCTTACTTCGAAGCTTGGGCTCACGTTGACTTTCACTTTAGGTATAGAGCAGAGCAGGGTGAGCTTCCAACAAGGAACTGGAAACCCAAGGTTTCTTAGGAGAAAACTCATTTTCTTCTCAGAACCATGCCGGCAGTGAGGAAAACCCCGGCAACAACAATGCTTTTCAGGTAGCTTCGAGGCCGCATGAACGGAGCTTTCATAATGGGAAAAGAAGCCTTATGCCATCAGTCTCCAATTTCTAGGTTGACACGCAGCATACACGCAGGACCAGAGCTTACTGTCTCTACGCAGTGTTCTGGTACCGAAACGGTTGCTTAAGCAAAGTCCCTAGGAGTCTTGGAAAGCTTACTACCGTGAAACTAAAGCAGAACAGCGATGAAGGCCTCATGGAGCTGCTGCACGCCTCCCGTTTTGCCAGCATAATCAGGGCCTTACTTCGAGGCTAGTGCTCACATTGACTTTCACGTTTGGTATAGAGCAGAGCAGGGTGAGCTTCCAACTAGGAACTGGAAGCACAAGGTTTCTTTCGAGAAAACTCATTTTCTTCTAAGAGCCATGCCAGCTGTAAGTAAAAGCACGGTAACAACAGTGCTTTTCAGGTAGCTTCGGGGCCGCATCAACGGAGCTTTCATAATGGGAAAACTAGCCTTGTGCCATCAGTCTCTAATTTCTAGGTTGACACGCAGCATACACGCAGGAGCAGAGCTTCCTGGTTCTACGCAGTGTTCTGGTACTGAAACGGGTGCTGAAGCAAGGCCCCTAGGAGTGTTGAAAAGCTTACTACCTTGACACTAAAGCAGAACAACGATGAAGGCCTCATGGAGCTGCTGCACGCCTCTCGTTTTGCAAGGATAATCAGGGCCTTACTTCGAAGCTTGGGCTCACGTTGACTTTCACTTTAGGTATAGAGCAGAGCAGGGTGAGCTTCCAACAAGGAACTGGAAACCCAAGGTTTCTTAGGAGAAAACTCATTTTCTTCTCAGAACCATGCCGGCAGTGAGGAAAACCCCGGCAACAACAATGCTTTTCAGGTAGCTTCGAGGCCGCATGAACGGAGCTTTCATAATGGGAAAAGAAGCCTTATGCCATCAGTCTCCAATTTCTAGGTTGACACGCAGCATACACGCAGGACCAGAGCTTACTGTCTCTACGCAGTGTTCTGGTACCGAAACGGTTGCTTAAGCAAAGTCCCTAGGAGTCTTGGAAAGCTTACTACCGTGAAACTAAAGCAGAACAGCGATGAAGGCCTCATGGAGCTGCTGCACGCCTCCCGTTTTGCCAGGATAATCAGGGCCTTACTTCGAGGCTAGTGCTCACATTGACTTTCACGTTTGGTATAGAGCAGAGCAGGGTGAGCGTCCAACTAGGAACTGGAAGCACAAGGTTTCTTTCGAGAAAACTCATTTTCTTCTATGAGCCATGCCGGCTGTAAGTAAAAGCACGGTAACAACAGTGCTTTTCAGGTAGCTTCGGGGCCGCATCAACGGAGCTTTCATAATGGGAAAACTAGCCTTGTGCCATCAGTCTCTAATTTCTAGGTTGACACGCAGCATACACGCAGGAGCAGAGCTTCCTGGTTCTACGCAGTGTTCTGGTACTGAAACGGGTGCTGAAGCAAGGCCCCTAGGAGTGTTGAAAAGCTTACTACCTTGACACTAAAGCAGAACAACGATGAAGGCCTCATGGAGCTGCTGCACGCCTCTCGTTTTGCAAGGATAATCAGGGCCTTACTTCGAAGCTTGGGCTCACATTGACTTTCACTTTAGGTATAGAGCAGAGCAGGGTGAGCTTCCAACAAGGAACTGGAAACCCAAGGTTTCTTAGGAGAAAACTCATTTTCTTCTCAGAACCATCCCGGCAGTGAGGAAAACCCCGGCAACAACAATGCTTTTCAGGTAGCTTCGAGGCCGCATGAACGGAGCTTTCATAATGGGAAAAGAAGCCTTATGCCATCAGTCTCCAATTTCTAGGTTGACACGCAGCATACACGCAGGACCAGAGCTTACTGTCTCTACGCAGTGTTCTGGTACCGAAACGGTTGCTTAAGCAAAGTCCCTAGGAGTCTTGGAAAGCTTACTACCGTGAAACTAAAGCAGAACAGCGATGAAGGCCTCATGGAGCTGCTGCACGCCTCCCGTTTTGCCAGCATAATCAGGGCCTTACTTCGAGGCTAGTGCTCACATTGACTTTCACGTTTGGTATAGAGTAGAGCAGGGTGAGCTTCCAACTAGGAACTAGAAGCACAAGGTTTCTTTCGAGAAAACTCATTTTCTTCTATGAGCCATGCCGGCTGTAAGTAAAAGCACGGTAACAACAGTGCTTTTCAGGTAGCTTCGGGGCCGCATCAACGGAGCTTTCATAATGGGAAAACTAGCCTTGTGCCATCAGTCTCTAATTTCTAGGTTGACACGCAGCATACACGCAGGAGCAGAGCTTCCTGGTTCTACGCAGTGTTCTGGTACTGAAACGGGTGCTGAAGCAAGGCCCCTAGGAGTGTTGAAAAGCTTACTACCTTGACACTAAAGCAGAACAACGATGAAGGCCTCATGGAGCTGCTGCACGCCTCTCGTTTTGCAAGGATAATCAGGGCCTTACTTCGAAGCTTGGGCTCACGTTGACTTTCACTTTAGGTATAGAGCAGAGCAGGGTGAGCTTCCAACAAGGAACTGGAAACCCAAGGTTTCTTAGGAGAAAACTCATTTTCTTCTCAGAACCATGCCGGCAGTGAGGAAAACCCCGGCAACAACAATGCTTTTCAGGTAGCTTCGAGGCCGCATGAACGGAGCTTTCATAATGGGAAAAGAAGCCTTATGCCATCAGTCTCCAATTTCTAGGTTGACACGCAGCATACACGCAGGACCAGAGCTTACTGTCTCTACGCAGTGTTCTGGTACCGAAACGGTTGCTTAAGCAAAGTCCCTAGGAGTCTTGGAAAGCTTACTACCGTGAAACTAAAGCAGAACAGCGATGAAGGCCTCATGGAGCTGCTGCACGCCTCCCGTTTTGCCAGGATAATCAGGGCCTTACTTCGAGGCTAGTGCTCACATTGACTTTCACGTTTGGTTTAGAGTAGAGCAGGGTGAGCTTCCAACTAGGAACTAGAAGCACAAGGTTTCTTTCGAGAAAACTCATTTTCTTCTATGAGCCATGCCGGCTGTAAGTAAAAGCACGGTAACAACAGTGCTTTTCAGGTAGCTTCGGGGCCGCATCAACGGAGCTTTCATAATGGGAAAACTAGCCTTGTGCCATCAGTCTCTAATTTCTAGGTTGACACGCAGCATACACGCAGGAGCAGAGCTTCCTGGTTCTACGCAGTGTTCTGGTACTGAAACGGGTGCTGAAGCAAGGCCCCTAGGAGTGTTGAAAAGC
Organism: Eubalaena glacialis; assembly: GCF_028564815.1. Classification (NCBI taxonomy): domain Eukaryota; kingdom Metazoa; phylum Chordata; class Mammalia; order Artiodactyla; family Balaenidae; genus Eubalaena; species Eubalaena glacialis. The sequence goes on along the minus strand of NW_026871161.1, from coordinate 726,766 downwards.
TTACTACCTTGACACTAAAGCAGAACAACGATGAAGGCCTCATGGAGCTGCTGCACGCCTCTCGTTTTGCAAGGATAATCAGGGCCTTACTTCGAAGCTTGGGCTCACGTTGACTTTCACTTTAGGTATAGAGCAGAGCAGGGTGAGCTTCCAACAAGGAACTGGAAACCCAAGGTTTCTTAGGAGAAAACTCATTTTCTTCTCAGAACCATGCCGGCAGTGAGGAAAACCCCGGCAACAACAATGCTTTTCAGGTAGCTTCGAGGCCGCATGAACGGAGCTTTCATAATGGGAAAAGAAGCCTTATGCCATCAGTCTCCAATTTCTAGGTTGACACGCAGCATACACGCAGGACCAGAGCTTACTGTCTCTACGCAGTGTTCTGGTACCGAAACGGTTGCTTAAGCAAAGTCCCTAGGAGTCTTGGAAAGCTTACTACCGTGAAACTAAAGCAGAACAGCGATGAAGGCCTCATGGAGCTGCTGCACGCCTCCCGTTTTGCCAGCATAATCAGGGCCTTACTTCGAGGCTAGTGCTCACATTGACTTTCACGTTTGGTATAGAGCAGAGCAGGGTGAGCTTCCAACTAGGAACTGGAAGCACAAGGTTTCTTTCGAGAAAACTCATTTTCTTCTAAGAGCCATGCCAGCTGTAAGTAAAAGCACGGTAACAACAGTGCTTTTCAGGTAGCTTCGGGGCCGCATCAACGGAGCTTTCATAATGGGAAAACTAGCCTTGTGCCATCAGTCTCTAATTTCTAGGTTGACACGCAGCATACACGCAGGAGCAGAGCTTCCTGGTTCTACGCAGTGTTCTGGTACTGAAACGGGTGCTGAAGCAAGGCCCCTAGGAGTGTTGAAAAGCTTACTACCTTGACACTAAAGCAGAACAACGATGAAGGCCTCATGGAGCTGCTGCACGCCTCTCGTTTTGCAAGGATAATCAGGGCCTTACTTCGAAGCTTGGGCTCACGTTGACTTTCACTTTAGGTATAGAGCAGAGCAGGGTGAGCTTCCAACAAGGAACTGGAAACCCAAGGTTTCTTAGGAGAAAACTCATTTTCTTCTCAGAACCATGCCGGCAGTGAGGAAAACCCCGGCAACAACAATGCTTTTCAGGTAGCTTCGAGGCCGCATGAACGGAGCTTTCATAATGGGAAAAGAAGCCTTATGCCATCAGTCTCCAATTTCTAGGTTGACACGCAGCATACACGCAGGACCAGAGCTTACTGTCTCTACGCAGTGTTCTGGTACCGAAACGGTTGCTTAAGCAAAGTCCCTAGGAGTCTTGGAAAGCTTACTACCGTGAAACTAAAGCAGAACAGCGATGAAGGCCTCATGGAGCTGCTGCACGCCTCCCGTTTTGCCAGCATAATCAGGGCCTTACTTCGAGGCTAGTGCTCACATTGACTTTCACGTTTGGTATAGAGCAGAGCAGGGTGAGCTTCCAACTAGGAACTGGAAGCACAAGGTTTCTTTCGAGAAAACTCATTTTCTTCTAAGAGCCATGCCAGCTGTAAGTAAAAGCACGGTAACAACAGTGCTTTTCAGGTAGCTTCGGGGCCGCATCAACGGAGCTTTCATAATGGGAAAACTAGCCTTGTGCCATCAGTCTCTAATTTCTAGGTTGACACGCAGCATACACGCAGGAGCAGAGCTTCCTGGTTCTACGCAGTGTTCTGGTACTGAAACGGGTGCTGAAGCAAGGCCCCTAGGAGTGTTGAAAAGCTTACTACCTTGACACTAAAGCAGAACAACGATGAAGGCCTCATGGAGCTGCTGCACGCCTCTCGTTTTGCAAGGATAATCAGGGCCTTACTTCGAAGCTTGGGCTCACGTTGACTTTCACTTTAGGTATAGAGCAGAGCAGGGTGAGCTTCCAACAAGGAACTGGAAACCCAAGGTTTCTTAGGAGAAAACTCATTTTCTTCTCAGAACCATGCCGGCAGTGAGGAAAACCCCGGCAACAACAATGCTTTTCAGGTAGCTTCGAGGCCGCATGAACGGAGCTTTCATAATGGGAAAAGAAGCCTTATGCCATCAGTCTCCAATTTCTAGGTTGACACGCAGCATACACGCAGGACCAGAGCTTACTGTCTCTACGCAGTGTTCTGGTACCGAAACGGTTGCTTAAGCAAAGTCCCTAGGAGTCTTGGAAAGCTTACTACCGTGAAACTAAAGCAGAACAGCGATGAAGGCCTCATGGAGCTGCTGCACGCCTCCCGTTTTGCCAGGATAATCAGGGCCTTACTTCGAGGCTAGTGCTCACATTGACTTTCACGTTTGGTATAGAGTAGAGCAGGGTGAGCTTCCAACTAGGAACTAGAAGCACAAGGTTTCTTTCGAGAAAACTCATTTTCTTCTATGAGCCATGCCGGCTGTAAGTAAAAGCACGGTAACAACAGTGCTTTTCAGGTAGCTTCGGGGCCGCATCAACGGAGCTTTCATAATGGGAAAACTAGCCTTGTGCCATCAGTCTCTAATTTCTAGGTTGACACGCAGCATACACGCAGGAGCAGAGCTTCCTGGTTCTACGCAGTGTTCTGGTACTGAAACGGGTGCTGAAGCAAGGCCCCTAGGAGTGTTGAAAAGCTTACTACCTTGACACTAAAGCAGAACAACGATGAAGGCCTCATGGAGCTGCTGCACGCCTCTCGTTTTGCAAGGATAATCAGGGCCTTACTTCGAAGCTTGGGCTCACGTTGACTTTCACTTTAGGTATAGAGCAGAGCAGGGTGAGCTTCCAACAAGGAACTGGAAACCCAAGGTTTCTTAGGAGAAAACTCATTTTCTTCTCAGAACCATGCCGGCAGTGAGGAAAACCCCGGCAACAACAATGCTTTTCAGGTAGCTTCGAGGCCGCATGAATGGAGCTTTCAAAACGGGAAAACAAGCGTTGTGCCATCAGTCTCTAATTTCTAGGTTGACACGCAGCATACACCCAGGAGCAGAGCTTCCTGGTTCTACGCAGTCTTCTGTAACTGAAACGGGTGCTGAAGCAAGGCCCTTAGGAGTGTTGAAAAGCTTACTACCTTGAAACTAGGGCAGAACAACGATGAACGCCTCAAGAGCTGCTGCACGCCTCTCCTTTTGCAAGGATAATCAGGGCCTTACTTCGAAGCTTGGGCTCACGTTGACTTTCACTTTAGGTATAGCGCAGAGCAGGGTGAGCTTCCAACAAGGAACTGGAAACCCAAGGTTTCTTAGGAGAAAACTCATTTTCTTCTCAGAACCATGCCGGCAGTGAGGAAAACCCCGGCAACAACAATGCTTTTCAGGTAGCTTCGAGGCCGCATGAACGGAGCTTTCATAATGGGAAAAGAAGCCTTATGCCATCAGTCTCCAATTTCTAGGTTGACACGCAGCATACACGCAGGACCAGAGCTTACTGTCTCTACGCAGTGTTCTGGTACCGAAACGGTTGCTTAAGCAAAGTCCCTAGGAGTCTTGGAAAGCTTACTACCGTGAAACTAAAGCAGAACAGCGATGAAGGCCTCATGGAGCTGCTGCACGCCTCCCGTTTTGCCAGCATAATCAGGGCCTTACTTCGAGGCTAGTGCTCACATTGACTTTCACGTTTGGTATAGAGCAGAGCAGGGTGAGCTTCCAACTAGGAACTGGAAGCACAAGGTTTCTTTCGAGAAAACTCATTTTCTTCTAAGAGCCATGCCAGCTGTAAGTAAAAGCACGGTAACAACAGTGCTTTTCAGGTAGCTTCGGGGCCGCATCAACGGAGCTTTCATAATGGGAAAACTAGCCTTGTGCCATCAGTCTCTAATTTCTAGGTTGACACGCAGCATACACGCAGGAGCAGAGCTTCCTGGTTCTACGCAGTGTTCTGGTACTGAAACGGGTGCTGAAGCAAGGCCCCTAGGAGTGTTGAAAAGCTTACTACCTTGACACTAAAGCAGAACAACGATGAAGGCCTCATGGAGCTGCTGCACGCCTCTCGTTTTGCAAGGATAATCAGGGCCTTACTTCGAAGCTTGGGCTCACGTTGACTTTCACTTTAGGTATAGAGCAGAGCAGGGTGAGCTTCCAACAAGGAACTGGAAACCCAAGGTTTCTTAGGAGAAAACTCATTTTCTTCTCAGAACCATGCCGGCAGTGAGGAAAACCCCGGCAACAACAATGCTTTTCAGGTAGCTTCGAGGCCGCATGAACGGAGCTTTCATAATGGGAAAAGAAGCCTTATGCCATCAGTCTCCAATTTCTAGGTTGACACGCAGCATACACGCAGGACCAGAGCTTACTGTCTCTACGCAGTGTTCTGGTACCGAAACGGTTGCTTAAGCAAAGTCCCTAGGAGTCTTGGAAAGCTTACTACCGTGAAACTAAAGCAGAACAGCGATGAAGGCCTCATGGAGCTGCTGCACGCCTCCCGTTTTGCCAGCATAATCAGGGCCTTACTTCGAGGCTAGTGCTCACATTGACTTTCACGTTTGGTATAGAGCAGAGCAGGGTGAGCGTCCAACTAGGAACTGGAAGCACAAGGTTTCTTTCGAGAAAACTCATTTTCTTCTATGAGCCATGCCGGCTGTAAGTAAAAGCACGGTAACAACAGTGCTTTTCAGGTAGCTTCGGGGCCGCATCAACGGAGCTTTCATAATGGGAAAACTAGCCTTGTGCCATCAGTCTCTAATTTCTAGGTTGACACGCAGCATACACGCAGGAGCAGAGCTTCCTGGTTCTACGCAGTGTTCTGGTACTGAAACGGGTGCTGAAGCAAGGCCCCTAGGAGTGTTGAAAAGCTTACTACCTTGACACTAAAGCAGAACAACGATGAAGGCCTCATGGAGCTGCTGCACGCCTCTCGTTTTGCAAGGATAATCAGGGCCTTACTTCGAAGCTTGGGCTCACATTGACTTTCACTTTAGGTATAGAGCAGAGCAGGGTGAGCTTCCAACAAGGAACTGGAAACCCAAGGTTTCTTAGGAGAAAACTCATTTTCTTCTCAGAACCATGCCGGCAGTGAGGAAAACCCCGGCAACAACAATGCTTTTCAGGTAGCTTCGAGGCCGCATGAACGGAGCTTTCATAATGGGAAAAGAAGCCTTATGCCATCAGTCTCCAATTTCTAGGTTGACACGCAGCATACACGCAGGACCAGAGCTTACTGTCTCTACGCAGTGTTCTGGTACCGAAACGGTTGCTTAAGCAAAGTCCCTAGGAGTCTTGGAAAGCTTACTACCGTGAAACTAAAGCAGAACAGCGATGAAGGCCTCATGGAGCTGCTGCACGCCTCCCGTTTTGCCAGCATAATCAGGGCCTTACTTCGAGGCTAGTGCTCACATTGACTTTCACGTTTGGTATAGAGCAGAGCAGGGTGAGCTTCCAACTAGGAACTAGAAGCACAAGGTTTCTTTCGAGAAAACTCATTTTCTTCTATGAGCCATGCCGGCTGTAAGTAAAAGCACGGTAACAACAGTGCTTTTCAGGTAGCTTCGGGGCCGCATCAACGGAGCTTTCATAATGGGAAAACTAGCCTTGTGCCATCAGTCTCTAATTTCTAGGTTGACACGCAGCATACACGCAGGAGCAGAGCTTCCTGGTTCTACGCAGTGTTCTGGTACTGAAACGGGTGCTGAAGCAAGGCCCCTAGGAGTGTTGAAAAGCTTACTACCTTGACACTAAAGCAGAACAACGATGAAGGCCTCATGGAGCTGCTGCACGCCTCTCGTTTTGCAAGGATAATCAGGGCCTTACTTCGAAGCTTGGGCTCACGTTGACTTTCACTTTAGGTATAGAGCAGAGCAGGGTGAGCTTCCAACAAGGAACTGGAAACCCAAGGTTTCTTAGGAGAAAACTCATTTTCTTCTCAGAACCATGCCGGCAGTGAGGAAAACCCCGGCAACAACAATGCTTTTCAGGTAGCTTCGAGGCCGCATGAACGGAGCTTTCATAATGGGAAAAGAAGCCTTATGCCATCAGTCTCCAATTTCTAGGTTGACACGCAGCATACACGCAGGACCAGAGCTTACTGTCTCTACGCAGTGTTCTGGTACCGAAACGGTTGCTTAAGCAAAGTCCCTAGGAGTCTTGGAAAGCTTACTACCGTGAAACTAAAGCAGAACAGCGATGAAGGCCTCATGGAGCTGCTGCACGCCTCCCGTTTTGCCAGCATAATCAGGGCCTTACTTCGAGGCTAGTGCTCACATTGACTTTCACGTTTGGTATAGAGCAGAGCAGGGTGAGCTTCCAACTAGGAACTGGAAGCACAAGGTTTCTTTCGAGAAAACTCATTTTCTTCTATGAGCCATGCCGGCTGTAAGTAAAAGCACGGTAACAACAGTGCTTTTCAGGTAGCTTCGGGGCCGCATCAACGGAGCTTTCATAATGGGAAAACTAGCCTTGTGCCATCAGTCTCTAATTTCTAGGTTGACACGCAGCATACACGCAGGAGCAGAGCTTCCTGGTTCTACGCAGTGTTCTGGTACTGAAACGGGTGCTGAAGCAAGGCCCCTAGGAGTGTTGAAAAGCTTACTACCTTGACACTAAAGCAGAACAACGATGAAGGCCTCATGGAGCTGCTGCACGCCTCTCGTTTTGCAAGGATAATCAGGGCCTTACTTCGAAGCTTGGGCTCACGTTGACTTTCACTTTAGGTATAGAGCAGAGCAGGGTGAGCTTCCAACAAGGAACTGGAAACCCAAGGTTTCTTAGGAGAAAACTCATTTTCTTCTCAGAACCATGCCGGCAGTGAGGAAAACCCCGGCAACAACAATGCTTTTCAGGTAGCTTCGAGGCCGCATGAATGGAGCTTTCAAAACGGGAAAACAAGCGTTGTGCCATCAGTCTCTAATTTCTAGGTTGACACGCAGCATACACCCAGGAGCAGAGCTTCCTGGTTCTACGCAGTCTTCTGGAACTGAAACGGGTGCTGAAGCAAGGCCCTTAGGAGTGTTGAAAAGCTTACTACCTTGAAACTAGGGCAGAACAACGATGAACGCCTCAAGAGCTGCTGCACGCCTCTCCTTTTGCAAGGATAATCAGGGCCTTACTTCGAAGCTTGGGCTCACGTTGACTTTCACTTTAGGTATAGCGCAGAGCAGGGTGAGCTTCCAACAAGGAACTGGAAACCCAAGGTTTCTTAGGAGAAAATTCATTTTCTTCTCAGAACCATGCCGGCAGTGAGGAAAACCCCGGCAACAACAATGCTTTTCAGGTAGCTTCGAGGCCGCATGAACGGAGCTTTCATAATGGGAAAAGAAGCCTTATGCCATCAGTCTCCAATTTCTAGGTTGACACGCAGCATACACGCAGGACCAGAGCTTACTGTCTCTACGCAGTGTTCTGGTACCGAAACGGTTGCTTAAGCAAAGTCCCTAGGAGTCTTGGAAAGCTTACTACCGTGAAACTAAAGCAGAACAGCGATGAAGGCCTCATGGAGCTGCTGCACGCCTCCCGTTTTGCCAGCATAATCAGGGCCTTACTTCGAGGCTAGTGCTCACATTGACTTTCACGTTTGGTATAGAGCAGAGCAGGGTGAGCTTCCAACTAGGAACTGGAAGCACAAGGTTTCTTTCGAGAAAACTCATTTTCTTCTAAGAGCCATGCCAGCTGTAAGTAAAAGCACGGTAACAACAGTGCTTTTCAGGTAGCTTCGGGGCCACATCAACGGAGCTTTCATAATGGGAAAACTAGCCTTGTGCCATCAGTCTCTAATTTCTAGGTTGACACGCAGCATACACGCAGGAGCAGAGCTTCCTGGTTCTACGCAGTGTTCTGGTACTGAAACGGGTGCTGAAGCAAGGCCCCTAGGAGTGTTGAAAAGCTTACTACCTTGACACTAAAGCAGAACAACGATGAAGGCCTCATGGAGCTGCTGCACGCCTCTCGTTTTGCAAGGATAATCAGGGCCTTACTTCGAAGCTTGGGCTCACGTTGACTTTCACTTTAGGTATAGAGCAGAGCAGGGTGAGCTTCCAACAAGGAACTGGAAACCCAAGGTTTCTTAGGAGAAAACTCATTTTCTTCTCAGAACCATGCCGGCAGTGAGGAAAACCCCGGCAACAACAATGCTTTTCAGGTAGCTTCGAGGCCGCATGAACGGAGCTTTCATAATGGGAAAAGAAGCCTTATGCCATCAGTCTCCAATTTCTAGGTTGACACGCAGCATACACGCAGGACCAGAGCTTACTGTCTCTACGCAGTGTTCTGGTACCGAAACGGTTGCTTAAGCAAAGTCCCTAGGAGTCTTGGAAAGCTTACTACCGTGAAACTAAAGCAGAACAGCGATGAAGGCCTCATGGAGCTGCTGCACGCCTCCCGTTTTGCCAGCATAATCAGGGCCTTACTTCGAGGCTAGTGCTCACATTGACTTTCACGTTTGGTATAGAGCAGAGCAGGGTGAGCTTCCAACTAGGAACTGGAAGCACAAGGTTTCTTTCGAGAAAACTCATTTTCTTCTATGAGCCATGCCGGCTGTAAGTAAAAGCACGGTAACAACAGTGCTTTTCAGGTAGCTTCGGGGCCGCATCAACGGAGCTTTCATAATGGGAAAACTAGCCTTGTGCCATCAGTCTCCAATTTCTAGGTTGACACGCAGCATACACGCAGGACCAGAGCTTACTGTCTCTACGCAGTGTTCTGGTACCGAAACGGTTGCTTAAGCAAAGTCCCTAGGAGTCTTGGAAAGCTTACTACCGTGAAACTAAAGCAGAACAGCGATGAAGGCCTCATGGAGCTGCTGCACGCCTCCCGTTTTGCCAGCATAATCAGGGCCTTACTTCGAGGCTAGTGCTCACATTGACTTTCACGTTTGGTATAGAGCAGAGCAGGGTGAGCTTCCAACTAGGAACTGGAAGCACAAGGTTTCTTTCGAGAAAACTCATTTTCTTCTAAGAGCCATGCCAGCTGTAAGTAAAAGCACGGTAACAACAGTGCTTTTCAGGTAGCTTCGGGGCCGCATCAACGGAGCTTTCATAATGGGAAAACTAGCCTTGTGCCATCAGTCTCTAATTTCTAGGTTGACACGCAGCATACACGCAGGAGCAGAGCTTCCTGGTTCTACGCAGTGTTCTGGTACTGAAACGGGTGCTGAAGCAAGGCCCCTAGGAGTGTTGAAAAGCTTACTACCTTGACACTAAAGCAGAACAACGATGAAGGCCTCATGGAGCTGCTGCACGCCTCTCGTTTTGCAAGGATAATCAGGGCCTTACTTCGAAGCTTGGGCTCACGTTGACTTTCACTTTAGGTATAGAGCAGAGCAGGGTGAGCTTCCAACAAGGAACTGGAAACCCAAGGTTTCTTAGGAGAAAACTCATTTTCTTCTCAGAACCATGCCGGCAGTGAGGAAAACCCCGGCAACAACAATGCTTTTCAGGTAGCTTCGAGGCCGCATGAACGGAGCTTTCATAATGGGAAAAGAAGCCTTATGCCATCAGTCTCCAATTTCTAGGTTGACACGCAGCATACACGCAGGACCAGAGCTTACTGTCTCTACGCAGTGTTCTGGTACCGAAACGGTTGCTTAAGCAAAGTCCCTAGGAGTCTTGGAAAGCTTACTACCGTGAAACTAAAGCAGAACAGCGATGAAGGCCTCATGGAGCTGCTGCACGCCTCCCGTTTTGCCAGCATAATCAGGGCCTTACTTCGAGGCTAGTGCTCACATTGACTTTCACGTTTGGTATAGAGCAGAGCAGGGTGAGCGTCCAACTAGGAACTGGAAGCACAAGGTTTCTTTCGAGAAAACTCATTTTCTTCTATGAGCCATGCCGGCTGTAAGTAAAAGCACGGTAACAACAGTGCTTTTCAGGTAGCTTCGGGGCCGCATCAACGGAGCTTTCATAATGGGAAAACTAGCCTTGTGCCATCAGTCTCTAATTTCTAGGTTGACACGCAGCATACACGCAGGAGCAGAGCTTCCTGGTTCTACGCAGTGTTCTGGTACTGAAACGGGTGCTGAAGCAAGGCCCCTAGGAGTGTTGAAAAGCTTACTACCTTGACACTAAAGCAGAACAACGATGAAGGCCTCATGGAGCTGCTGCACGCCTCTCGTTTTGCAAGGATAATCAGGGCCTTACTTCGAAGCTTGGGCTCACATTGACTTTCACTTTAGGTATAGAGCAGAGCAGGGTGAGCTTCCAACAAGGAACTGGAAACCCAAGGTTTCTTAGGAGAAAACTCATTTTCTTCTCAGAACCATGCCGGCAGTGAGGAAAACCCCGGCAACAACAATGCTTTTCAGGTAGCTTCGAGGCCGCATGAACGGAGCTTTCATAATGGGAAAAGAAGCCTTATGCCATCAGTCTCCAATTTCTAGGTTGACACGCAGCATACACGCAGGACCAGAGCTTACTGTCTCTACGCAGTGTTCTGGTACCGAAACGGTTGCTTAAGCAAAGTCCCTAGGAGTCTTGGAAAGCTTACTACCGTGAAACTAAAGCAGAACAGCGATGAAGGCCTCATGGAGCTGCTGCACGCCTCCCGTTTTGCCAGGATAATCAGGGCCTTACTTCGAGGCTAGTGCTCACATTGACTTTCACGTTTGGTATAGAGCAGAGCAGGGTGAGCGTCCAACTAGGAACTGGAAGCACAAGGTTTCTTTTGAGAAAACTCATTTTCTTCTATGAGCCATGCCGGCTGTAAGTAAAAGCACGGTAACAACAGTGCTTTTCAGGTAGCTTCGGGGCCGCATCAACGGAGCTTTCATAATGGGAAAACTAGCCTTGTGCCATCAGTCTCTAATTTCTAGGTTGACACGCAGCATACACGCAGGAGCAGAGCTTCCTGGTTCTACGCAGTGTTCTGGTTCTGAAACGGGTGCTGAAGCAAGGCCCCTAGGAGTGTTGAAAAGCTTACTACCTTGACACTAAAGCAGAACAACGATGAAGGCCTCATGGAGCTGCTGCACGCCTCTCGTTTTGCAAGGATAATCAGGGCCTTACTTCGAAGCTTGGGCTCACGTTGACTTTCACTTTAGGTATAGAGCAGAGCAGGGTGAGCTTCCAACAAGGAACTGGAAACCCAAGGTTTCTTAGGAGAAAACTCATTTTCTTCTCAGAACCATGCCGGCAGTGAGGAAAACCCCGGCAACAACAATGCTTTTCAGGTAGCTTCGAGGCCGCATGAACGGAGCTTTCATAATGGGAAAAGAAGCCTTATGCCATCAGTCTCCAATTTCTAGGTTGACACGCAGCATACACGCAGGACCAGAGCTTACTGTCTCTACGCAGTGTTCTGGTACCGAAACGGTTGCTTAAGCAAAGTCCCTAGGAGTCTTGGAAAGCTTACTACCGTGAAACTAAAGCAGAACAGCGATGAAGGCCTCATGGAGCTGCTGCACGCCTCCCGTTTTGCCAGCATAATCAGGGCCTTACTTCGAGGCTAGTGCTCACATTGACTTTCACGTTTGGTATAGAGTAGAGCAGGGTGAGCTTCCAACTAGGAACTAGAAGCACAAGGTTTCTTTCGAGAAAACTCATTTTCTTCTATGAGCCATGCCGGCTGTAAGTAAAAGCACGGTAACAACAGTGCTTTTCAGGTAGCTTCGGGGCCGCATCAACGGAGCTTTCATAATGGGAAAACTAGCCTTGTGCCATCAGTCTCTAATTTCTAGGTTGACACGCAGCATACACGCAGGAGCAGAGCTTCCTGGTTCTACGCAGTGTTCTGGTACTGAAACGGGTGCTGAAGCAAGGCCCCTAGGAGTGTTGAAAAGCTTACTACCTTGACACTAAAGCAGAACAACGATGAAGGCCTCATGGAGCTGCTGCACGCCTCTCGTTTTGCAAGGATAATCAGGGCCTTACTTCGAAGCTTGGGCTCACGTTGACTTTCACTTTAGGTATAGAGCAGAGCAGGGTGAGCTTCCAACAAGGAACTGGAAACCCAAGGTTTCTTAGGAGAAAACTCATTTTCTTCTCAGAACCATGCCGGCAGTGAGGAAAACCCCGGCAACAACAATGCTTTTCAGGTAGCTTCGAGGCCGCATGAACGGAGCTTTCATAATGGGAAAAGAAGCCTTATGCCATCAGTCTCCAATTTCTAGGTTGACACGCAGCATACACGCAGGACCAGAGCTTACTGTCTCTACGCAGTGTTCTGGTACCGAAACGGTTGCTTAAGCAAAGTCCCTAGGAGTCTTGGAAAGCTTACTACCGTGAAACTAAAGCAGAACAGCGATGAAGGCCTCATGGAGCTGCTGCACGCCTCCCGTTTTGCCAGGATAATCAGGGCCTTACTTCGAGGCTAGTGCTCACATTGACTTTCACGTTTGGTATAGAGTAGAGCAGGGTGAGCTTCCAACTAGGAACTAGAAGCACAAGGTTTCTTTCGAGAAAACTCATTTTCTTCTATGAGCCATGCCGGCTGTAAGTAAAAGCACGGTAACAACAGTGCTTTTCAGGTAGCTTCGGGGCCGCATCAACGGAGCTTTCATAATGGGAAAACTAGCCTTGTGCCATCAGTCTCTAATTTCTAGGTTGACACGCAGCATACACGCAGGAGCAGAGCTTCCTGGTTCTACGCAGTGTTCTGGTACTGAAACGGGTGCTGAAGCAAGGCCCCTAGGAGTGTTGAAAAGCTTACTACCTTGACACTAAAGCAGAACAACGATGAAGGCCTCATGGAGCTGCTGCACGCCTCTCGTTTTGCAAGGATAATCAGGGCCTTACTTCGAAGCTTGGGCTCACGTTGACTTTCACTTTAGGTATAGAGCAGAGCAGGGTGAGCTTCCAACAAGGAACTGGAAACCCAAGGTTTCTTAGGAGAAAACTCATTTTCTTCTCAGAACCATGCCGGCAGTGAGGAAAACCCCGGCAACAACAATGCTTTTCAGGTAGCTTCGAGGCCGCATGAACGGAGCTTTCATAATGGGAAAAGAAGCCTTATGCCATCAGTCTCCAATTTCTAGGTTGACACGCAGCATACACGCAGGACCAGAGCTTACTGTCTCTACGCAGTGTTCTGGTACCGAAACGGTTGCTTAAGCAAAGTCCCTAGGAGTCTTGGAAAGCTTACTACCGTGAAACTAAAGCAGAACAGCGATGAAGGCCTCATGGAGCTGCTGCACGCCTCCCGTTTTGCCAGCATAATCAGGGCCTTACTTCGAGGCTAGTGCTCACATTGACTTTCACGTTTGGTATAGAGCAGAGCAGGGTGAGCTTCCAACTAGGAACTGGAAGCACAAGGTTTCTTTCGAGAAAACTCATTTTCTTCTATGAGCCATGCCGGCTGTAAGTAAAAGCACGGTAACAACAGTGCTTTTCAGGTAGCTTCGGGGCCGCATCAACGGAGCTTTCATAATGGGAAAACTAGCCTTGTGCCATCAGTCTCTAATTTCTAGGTTGACACGCAGCATACACGCAGGAGCAGAGCTTCCTGGTTCTACGCAGTGTTCTGGTACTGAAACGGGTGCTGAAGCAAGGCCCCTAGGAGTGTTGAAAAGCTTACTACCTTGACACTAAAGCAGAACAACGATGAAGGCCTCATGGAGCTGCTGCACGCCTCTCGTTTTGCAAGGATAATCAGGGCCTTACTTCGAAGCTTGGGCTCACGTTGACTTTCACTTTAGGTATAGAGCAGAGCAGGGTGAGCTTCCAACAAGGAACTGGAAACCCAAGGTTTCTTAGGAGAAAACTCATTTTCTTCTCAGAACCATGCCGGCAGTGAGGAAAACCCCGGCAACAACAATGCTTTTCAGGTAGCTTCGAGGCCGCATGAACGGAGCTTTCATAATGGGAAAAGAAGCCTTATGCCATCAGTCTCCAATTTCTAGGTTGACACGCAGCATACACGCAGGACCAGAGCTTACTGTCTCTACGCAGTGTTCTGGTACCGAAACGGTTGCTTAAGCAAAGTCCCTAGGAGTCTTGGAAAGCTTACTACCGTGAAACTAAAGCAGAACAGCGATGAAGGCCTCATGGAGCTGCTGCACGCCTCCCGTTTTGCCAGCATAATCAGGGCCTTACTTCGAGGCTAGTGCTCACATTGACTTTCACGTTTGGTATAGAGCAGAGCAGGGTGAGCTTCCAACTAGGAACTGGAAGCACAAGGTTTCTTTCGAGAAAACTCATTTTCTTCTATGAGCCATGCCGGCTGTAAGTAAAAGCACGGTAACAACAGTGCTTTTCAGGTAGCTTCGGGGCCGCATCAACGGAGCTTTCATAATGGGGAAACTAGCCTTGTGCCATCAGTCTCTAATTTCTAGGTTGACACGCAGCATACACGCAGGAGCAGAGCTTCCTGGTTCTACGCAGTGTTCTGGTACTGAAACGGGTGCTGAAGCAAGGCCCCTAGGAGTGTTGAAAAGCTTACTACCTTGACACTAAAGCAGAACAACGATGAAGGCCTCATGGAGCTGCTGCACGCCTCTCGTTTTGCAAGGATAATCAGGGCCTTACTTCGAAGCTTGGGCTCACGTTGACTTTCACTTTAGGTATAGAGCAGAGCAGGGTGAGCTTCCAACAAGGAACTGGAAACCCAAGGTTTCTTAGGAGAAAACTCATTTTCTTCTCAGAACCATGCCGGCAGTGAGGAAAACCCCGGCAACAACAATGCTTTTCAGGTAGCTTCGAGGCCGCATGAACGGAGCTTTCATAATGGGAAAAGAAGCCTTATGCCATCAGTCTCCAATTTCTAGGTTGACACGCAGCATACACGCAGGACCAGAGCTTACTGTCTCTACGCAGTGTTCTGGTACCGAAACGGTTGCTTAAGCAAAGTCCCTAGGAGTCTTGGAAAGCTTACTACCGTGAAACTAAAGCAGAACAGCGATGAAGGCCTCATGGAGCTGCTGCACGCCTCCCGTTTTGCCAGGATAATCAGGGCCTTACTGCGAGGCTAGTGCTCACATTGACTTTCACGTTTGGTATAGAGCAGAGCAGGGTGAGCGTCCAACTAGGAACTGGAAGCACAAGGTTTCTTTTGAGAAAACTCATTTTCTTCTATGAGCCATGCCGGCTGTAAGTAAAAGCACGGTAACAACAGTGCTTTTCAGGTAGCTTCGGGGCCGCATCAACGGAGCTTTCATAATGGGAAAACTAGCCTTGTGCCATCAGTCTCTAATTTCTAGGTTGACACGCAGCATACACGCAGGAGCAGAGCTTCCTGGTTCTACGCAGTGTTCTGGTTCTGAAACGGGTGCTGAAGCAAGGCCCCTAGGAGTGTTGAAAAGCTTACTACCTTGACACTAAAGCAGAACAACGATGAAGGCCTCATGGAGCTGCTGCACGCCTCTCGTTTTGCAAGGATAATCAGGGCCTTACTTCGAAGCTTGGGCTCACGTTGACTTTCACTTTAGGTATAGAGCAGAGCAGGGTGAGCTTCCAACAAGGAACTGGAAACCCAAGGTTTCTTAGGAGAAAACTCATTTTCTTCTCAGAACCATGCCGGCAGTGAGGAAAACCCCGGCAACAACAATGCTTTTCAGGTAGCTTCGAGGCCGCATGAACGGAGCTTTCATAATGGGAAAAGAAGCCTTATGCCATCAGTCTCCAATTTCTAGGTTGACACGCAGCATACACGCAGGACCAGAGCTTACTGTCTCTACGCAGTGTTCTGGTACCGAAACGGTTGCTTAAGCAAAGTCCCTAGGAGTCTTGGAAAGCTTACTACCGTGAAACTAAAGCAGAACAGCGATGAAGGCCTCATGGAGCTGCTGCACGCCTCCCGTTTTGCCAGCATAATCAGGGCCTTACTTCGAGGCTAGTGCTCACATTGACTTTCACGTTTGGTATAGAGTAGAGCAGGGTGAGCTTCCAACTAGGAACTAGAAGCACAAGGTTTCTTTCGAGAAAACTCATTTTCTTCTATGAGCCATGCCGGCTGTAAGTAAAAGCACGGTAACAACAGTGCTTTTCAGGTAGCTTCGGGGCCGCATCAACGGAGCTTTCATAATGGGAAAACTAGCCTTGTGCCATCAGTCTCTAATTTCTAGGTTGACACGCAGCATACACGCAGGAGCAGAGCTTCCTGGTTCTACGCAGTGTTCTGGTACTGAAACGGGTGCTGAAGCAAGGCCCCTAGGAGTGTTGAAAAGCTTACTACCTTGACACTAAAGCAGAACAACGATGAAGGCCTCATGGAGCTGCTGCACGCCTCTCGTTTTGCAAGGATAATCAGGGCCTTACTTCGAAGCTTGGGCTCACGTTGACTTTCACTTTAGGTATAGAGCAGAGCAGGGTGAGCTTCCAACAAGGAACTGGAAACCCAAGGTTTCTTAGGAGAAAACTCATTTTCTTCTCAGAACCATGCCGGCAGTGAGGAAAACCCCGGCAACAACAATGCTTTTCAGGTAGCTTCGAGGCCGCATGAACGGAGCTTTCATAATGGGAAAAGAAGCCTTATGCCATCAGTCTCCAATTTCTAGGTTGACACGCAGCATACACGCAGGACCAGAGCTTACTGTCTCTACGCAGTGTTCTGGTACCGAAACGGTTGCTTAAGCAAAGTCCCTAGGAGTCTTGGAAAGCTTACTACCGTGAAACTAAAGCAGAACAGCGATGAAGGCCTCATGGAGCTGCTGCACGCCTCCCGTTTTGCCAGGATAATCAGGGCCTTACTGCGAGGCTAGTGCTCACATTGACTTTCACGTTTGGTATAGAGCAGAGCAGGGTGAGCGTCCAACTAGGAACTGGAAGCACAAGGTTTCTTTTGAGAAAACTCATTTTCTTCTATGAGCCATGCCGGCTGTAAGTAAAAGCACGGTAACAACAGTGCTTTTCAGGTAGCTTCGGGGCCGCATCAACGGAGCTTTCATAATGGGAAAACTAGCCTTGTGCCATCAGTCTCTAATTTCTAGGTTGACACGCAGCATACACGCAGGAGCAGAGCTTCCTGGTTCTACGCAGTGTTCTGGTTCTGAAACGGGTGCTGAAGCAAGGCCCCTAGGAGTGTTGAAAAGCTTACTACCTTGACACTAAAGCAGAACAACGATGAAGGCCTCATGGAGCTGCTGCACGCCTCTCGTTTTGCAAGGATAATCAGGGCCTTACTTCGAAGCTTGGGCTCACGTTGACTTTCACTTTAGGTATAGAGCAGAGCAGGGTGAGCTTCCAACAAGGAACTGGAAACCCAAGGTTTCTTAGGAGAAAACTCATTTTCTTCTCAGAACCATGCCGGCAGTGAGGAAAACCCCGGCAACAACAATGCTTTTCAGGTAGCTTCGAGGCCGCATGAACGGAGCTTTCATAATGGGAAAAGAAGCCTTATGCCATCAGTCTCCAATTTCTAGGTTGACACGCAGCATACACGCAGGACCAGAGCTTACTGTCTCTACGCAGTGTTCTGGTACCGAAACGGTTGCTTAAGCAAAGTCCCTAGGAGTCTTGGAAAGCTTACTACCGTGAAACTAAAGCAGAACAGCGATGAAGGCCTCATGGAGCTGCTGCACGCCTCCCGTTTTGCCAGCATAATCAGGGCCTTACTTCGAGGCTAGTGCTCACATTGACTTTCACGTTTGGTATAGAGTAGAGCAGGGTGAGCTTCCAACTAGGAACTAGAAGCACAAGGTTTCTTTCGAGAAAACTCATTTTCTTCTATGAGCCATGCCGGCTGTAAGTAAAAGCACGGTAACAACAGTGCTTTTCAGGTAGCTTCGGGGCCGCATCAACGGAGCTTTCATAATGGGAAAACTAGCCTTGTGCCATCAGTCTCTAATTTCTAGGTTGACACGCAGCATACACGCAGGAGCAGAGCTTCCTGGTTCTACGCAGTGTTCTGGTACTGAAACGGGTGCTGAAGCAAGGCCCCTAGGAGTGTTGAAAAGCTTACTACCTTGACACTAAAGCAGAACAACGATGAAGGCCTCATGGAGCTGCTGCACGCCTCTCGTTTTGCAAGGATAATCAGGGCCTTACTTCGAAGCTTGGGCTCACGTTGACTTTCACTTTAGGTATAGAGCAGAGCAGGGTGAGCTTCCAACAAGGAACTGGAAACCCAAGGTTTCTTAGGAGAAAACTCATTTTCTTCTCAGAACCATGCCGGCAGTGAGGAAAACCCCGGCAACAACAATGCTTTTCAGGTAGCTTCGAGGCCGCATGAACGGAGCTTTCATAATGGGAAAAGAAGCCTTATGCCATCAGTCTCCAATTTCTAGGTTGACACGCAGCATACACGCAGGACCAGAGCTTACTGTCTCTACGCAGTGTTCTGGTACCGAAACGGTTGCTTAAGCAAAGTCCCTAGGAGTCTTGGAAAGCTTACTACCGTGAAACTAAAGCAGAACAGCGATGAAGGCCTCATGGAGCTGCTGCACGCCTCCCGTTTTGCCAGGATAATCAGGGCCTTACTTCGAGGCTAGTGCTCACATTGACTTTCACGTTTGGTATAGAGTAGAGCAGGGTGAGCTTCCAACTAGGAACTAGAAGCACAAGGTTTCTTTCGAGAAAACTCATTTTCTTCTATGAGCCATGCCGGCTGTAAGTAAAAGCACGGTAACAACAGTGCTTTTCAGGTAGCTTCGGGGCCGCATCAACGGAGCTTTCATAATGGGAAAACTAGCCTTGTGCCATCAGTCTCTAATTTCTAGGTTGACACGCAGCATACACGCAGGAGCAGAGCTTCCTGGTTCTACGCAGTGTTCTGGTACTGAAACGGGTGCTGAAGCAAGGCCCCTAGGAGTGTTGAAAAGCTTACTACCTTGACACTAAAGCAGAACAACGATGAAGGCCTCATGGAGCTGCTGCACGCCTCTCGTTTTGCAAGGATAATCAGGGCCTTACTTCGAAGCTTGGGCTCACGTTGACTTTCACTTTAGGTATAGAGCAGAGCAGGGTGAGCTTCCAACAAGGAACTGGAAACCCAAGGTTTCTTAGGAGAAAACTCATTTTCTTCTCAGAACCATGCCGGCAGTGAGCAAAACACCGGCAACAACAATGCTTTTCAGGTAGCTTCGAGGCCGCATGAACGGAGCTTTCATAATGGGAAAAGAAGCCTTATGCCATCAGTCTCCAATTTCTAGGTTGACACGCAGCATACACGCAGGACCAGAGCTTACTGTCTCTACGCAGTGTTCTGGTACCGAAACGGTTGCTTAAGCAAAGTCCCTAGGAGTCTTGGAAAGCTTACTACCGTGAAACTAAAGCAGAACAGCGATGAAGGCCTCATGGAGCTGCTGCATGCCTCCCGTTTTGCCAGCATAATCAGGGCCTTACTTCGAGGCTAGTGCTCACATTGACTTTCACGTTTGGTATAGAGCAGAGCAGGGTGAGCTTCCAACTAGGAACTGGAAGCACAAGGTTTCTTTCGAGAAAACTCATTTTCTTCTATGAGCCATGCCGGCTGTAAGTAAAAGCACGGTAACAACAGTGCTTTTCAGGTAGCTTCGGGGCCGCATCAACGGAGCTTTCATAATGGGAAAACTAGCCTTGTGCCATCAGTCTCTAATTTCTAGGTTGACACGCAGCATACACGCAGGAGCAGAGCTTCCTGGTTCTACGCAGTGTTCTGGTACTGAAACGGGTGCTGAAGCAAGGCCCCTAGGAGTGTTGAAAAGCTTACTACCTTGACACTAAAGCAGAACAACGATGAAGGCCTCATGGAGCTGCTGCACGCCTCTCGTTTTGCAAGGATAATCAGGGCCTTACTTCGAAGCTTGGGCTCACGTTGACTTTCACTTTAGGTATAGAGCAGAGCAGGGTGAGCTTCCAACAAGGAACTGGAAACCCAAGGTTTCTTAGGAGAAAACTCATTTTCTTCTCAGAACCATGCCGGCAGTGAGGAAAACCCCGGCAACAACAATGCTTTTCAGGTAGCTTCGAGGCCGCATGAACGGAGCTTTCATAATGGGAAAAGAAGTCTTATGCCATCAGTCTCCAATTTCTAGGTTGACACGCAGCATACACGCAGGACCAGAGCTTACTGTCTCTACGCAGTGTTCTGGTACCGAAACGGTTGCTTAAGCAAAGTCCCTAGGAGTGTTGGAAAGCTTACTACCGTGAAACTAAAGCAGAACAGCGATGAAGGCCTCATGGAGCTGCTGCACGCCTCCCGTTTTGCCAGCATAATCAGGGCCTTACTTCGAGGCTAGTGCTCACATTGACTTTCACGTTTGGTATAGAGCAGAGCAGGGTGAGCGTCCAACTAGGAACTGGAAGCACAAGGTTTCTTTCGAGAAAACTCATTTTCTTCTATGAGCCATGCCGGCTGTAAGTAAAAGCACGGTAACAACAGTGCTTTTCAGGTAGCTTCGGGGCCGCATCAACGGAGCTTTCATAATGGGAAAACTAGCCTTGTGCCATCAGTCTCTAATTTCTAGGTTGACACGCAGCATACACGCAGGAGCAGAGCTTCCTGGTTCTACGCAGTGTTCTGGTACTGAAACGGGTGCTGAAGCAAGGCCCCTAGGAGTGTTGAAAAGCTTACTACCTTGACACTAAAGCAGAACAACGATGAAGGCCTCATGGAGCTGCTGCACGCCTCTCGTTTTGCAAGGATAATCAGGGCCTTACTTCGAAGCTTGGGCTCACGTTGACTTTCACTTTAGGTATAGAGCAGAGCAGGGTGAGCTTCCAACAAGGAACTGGAAACCCAAGGTTTCTTAGGAGAAAACTCATTTTCTTCTCAGAACCATGCCGGCAGTGAGGAAAACCCCGGCAACAACAATGCTTTTCAGGTAGCTTCGAGGCCGCATGAACGGAGCTTTCATAATGGGAAAAGAAGCTTTATGCCATCAGTCTCCAATTTCTAGGTTGACACGCAGCATACACGCAGGACCAGAGCTTACTGTCTCTACGCAGTGTTCTGGTACCGAAACGGTTGCTTAAGCAAAGTCCCTAGGAGTCTTGGAAAGCTTACTACCGTGAAACTAAAGCAGAACAGCGATGAAGGCCTCATGGAGCTGCTGCACGCCTCCCGTTTTGCCAGCATAATCAGGGCCTTACTTCGAGGCTAGTGCTCACATTGACTTTCACGTTTGGTATAGAGCAGAGCAGGGTGAGCTTCCAACTAGGAACTGGAAGCACAAGGTTTCTTTCGAGAAAACTCATTTTCTTCTATGAGCCATGCCGGCTGTAAGTAAAAGCACGGTAACAACAGTGCTTTTCAGGTAGCTTCGGGGCCGCATCAACGGAGCTTTCATAATGGGAAAACTAGCCTTGTGCCATCAGTCTCTAATTTCTAGGTTGACACGCAGCATACACGCAGGAGCAGAGCTTCCTGGTTCTACGCAGTGTTCTGGTACTGAAACGGGTGCTGAAGCAAGGCCCCTAGGAGTGTTGAAAAGCTTACTACCTTGACACTAAAGCAGAACAACGATGAAGGCCTCATGGAGCTGCTGCACGCCTCTCGTTTTGCAAGGATAATCAGGGCCTTACTTCGAAGCTTGGGCTCACGTTGACTTTCACTTTAGGTATAGAGCAGAGCAGGGTGAGCTTCCAACAAGGAACTGGAAACCCAAGGTTTCTTAGGAGAAAACTCATTTTCTTCTCAGAACCATGCCGGCAGTGAGGAAAACCCCGGCAACAACAATGCTTTTCAGGTAGCTTCGAGGCCGCATGAACGGAGCTTTCATAATGGGAAAAGAAGCCTTATGCCATCAGTCTCCAATTTCTAGGTTGACACGCAGCATACACGCAGGACCAGAGCTTACTGTCTCTACGCAGTGTTCTGGTACCGAAACGGTTGCTTAAGCAAAGTCCCTAGGAGTCTTGGAAAGCTTACTACCGTGAAACTAAAGCAGAACAGCGATGAAGGCCTCATGGAGCTGCTGCACGCCTCCCGTTTTGCCAGCATAATCAGGGCCTTACTTCGAGGCTAGTGCTCACATTGACTTTCACGTTTGGTATAGAGCAGAGCAGGGTGAGCTTCCAACTAGGAACTGGAAGCACAAGGTTTCTTTCGAGAAAACTCATTTTCTTCTATGAGCCATGCCGGCTGTAAGTAAAAGCACGGTAACAACAGTGCTTTTCAGGTAGCTTCGGGGCCGCATCAACGGAGCTTTCATAATGGGAAAACTAGCCTTGTGCCATCAGTCTCTAATTTCTAGGTTGACACGCAGCATACACGCAGGAGCAGAGCTTCCTGGTTCTACGCAGTGTTCTGGTACTGAAACGGGTGCTGAAGCAAGGCCCCTAGGAGTGTTGAAAAGCTTACTACCTTGAAACTAAAGCAGAACAAAGATGAACGCCTCAAGAGCTGCTGCACGCCTCTCGTTTTGCAAGGATAATCAGGGCCTTACTTCGAAGCTTGGGCTCACGTTGACTTTCACTTTAGGTATAGCGCAGAGCAGGGTGAGCTTCCAACAAGGAACTGGAAACCCAAGGTTTCTTAGGAGAAAACTCATTTTCTTCTCAGAACCATGCCGGCAGAGAGGAAAACCCCGGCAACAGCAATGCTTTTCAGGTAGCTTCGAGGCCGCATGAACGGAGCTTTCATAATGGGAAAAGAAGCCTTATGCCATCAGTCTCCAATTTCTAGGTTGACACGCAGCATACACGCAGGACCAGAGCTTACTGTCTCTACGCAGTGTTCTGGTACCGAAACGGTTGCTTAAGCAAAGTCCCTAGGAGTCTTGGAAAGCTTACTACCGTGAAACTAAAGCAGAACAGCGATGAAGGCCTCATGGAGCTGCTGCACGCCTCCCGTTTTGCCAGCATAATCAGGGCCTTACTTCGAGGCTAGTGCTCACATTGACTTTCACGTTTGGTATAGAGCAGAGCAGGGTGAGCGTCCAACTAGGAACTGGAAGCACAAGGTTTCTTTCGAGAAAACTCATTTTCTTCTATGAGCCATGCCGGCTGTAAGTAAAAGCACGGTAACAACAGTGCTTTTCAGGTAGCTTCGGGGCCGCATCAACGGAGCTTTCATAATGGGAAAACTAGCCTTGTGCCATCAGTCTCTAATTTCTAGGTTGACACGCAGCATACACGCAGGAGCAGAGCTTCCTGGTTCTACGCAGTGTTCTGGTACTGAAACGGGTGCTGAAGCAAGGCCCCTAGGAGTGTTGAAAAGCTTACTACCTTGACACTAAAGCAGAACAACGATGAAGGCCTCATGGAGCTGCTGCACGCCTCTCGTTTTGCAAGGATAATCAGGGCCTTACTTCGAAGCTTGGGCTCACGTTGACTTTCACTTTAGGTATAGAGCAGAGCAGGGTGAGCTTCCAACAAGGAACTGGAAACCCAAGGTTTCTTAGGAGAAAACTCATTTTCTTCTCAGAACCATGCCGGCAGTGAGGAAAACCCCGGCAACAACAATGCTTTTCAGGTAGCTTCGAGGCCGCATGAACGGAGCTTTCATAATGGGAAAAGAAGCCTTATGCCATCAGTCTCCAATTTCTAGGTTGACACGCAGCATACACGCAGGACCAGAGCTTACTGTCTCTACGCAGTGTTCTGGTACCGAAACGGTTGCTTAAGCAAAGTCCCTAGGAGTGTTGGAAAGCTTACTACCGTGAAACTAAAGCAGAACAGCGATGAAGGCCTCATGGAGCTGCTGCACGCCTCCCGTTTTGCCAGGATAATCAGGGCCTTACTTCGAGGCTAGTGCTCACATTGACTTTCACGTTTGGTATAGAGCAGAGCAGGGTGAGCGTCCAACTAGGAACTGGAAGCACAAGGTTTCTTTCGAGAAAACTCATTTTCTTCTATGAGCCATGCCGGCTGTAAGTAAAAGCACGGTAACAACAGTGCTTTTCAGGTAGCTTCGGGGCCGCATCAACGGAGCTTTCATAATGGGAAAACTAGCCTTGTGCCATCAGTCTCTAATTTCTAGGTTGACACGCAGCATACACGCAGGAGCAGAGCTTCCTGGTTCTACGCAGTGTTCTGGTACTGAAACGGGTGCTGAAGCAAGGCCCCTAGGAGTGTTGAAAAGCTTACTACCTTGACACTAAAGCAGAACAACGATGAAGGCCTCATGGAGCTGCTGCACGCCTCTCGTTTTGCAAGGATAATCAGGGCCTTACTTCGAAGCTTGGGCTCACGTTGACTTTCACTTTAGGTATAGAGCAGAGCAGGGTGAGCTTCCAACAAGGAACTGGAAACCCAAGGTTTCTTAGGAGAAAACTCATTTTCTTCTCAGAACCATGCCGGCAGTGAGGAAAACCCCGGCAACAACAATGCTTTTCAGGTAGCTTCGAGGCCGCATGAACGGAGCTTTCATAATTGGAAAAGAAGCTTTATGCCATCAGTCTCCAATTTCTAGGTTGACACGCAGCATACACGCAGGACCAGAGCTTACTGTCTCTACGCAGTGTTCTGGTACCGAAACGGTTGCTTAAGCAAAGTCCCTAGGAGTGTTGGAAAGCTTACTACCGTGAAACTAAAGCAGAACAGCGATGAAGGCCTCATGGAGCTGCTGCACGCCTCCCGTTTTGCCAGCATAATCAGGCCCTTACTTCGAGGCTAGTGCTCACATTGACTTTCACGTTTGGTATAGAGCAGAGCAGGGTGAGCTTCCAACTAGGAACTGGAAGCACAAGGTTTCTTTCGAGAAAACTCATTTTCTTCTATGAGCCATGCCGGCTGTAAGTAAAAGCACGGTAACAACAGTGCTTTTCAGGTAGCTTCGGTGCCGCATCAACGGAGCTTTCATAATGGGAAAACTAGCCTTGTGCCATCAGTCTCTAATTTCTAGGTTGACACGCAGCATACACGCAGGAGCAGAGCTTCCTGGTTCTACGCAGTGTTCTGGTACTGAAACGGGTGCTGAAGCAAGGCCCCTAGGAGTGTTGAAAAGCTTACTACCTTGACACTAAAGCAGAACAACGATGAAGGCCTCATGGAGCTGCTGCACGCCTCTCGTTTTGCAAGGATAATCAGGGCCTTACTTCGAAGCTTGGGCTCACGTTGACTTTCACTTTAGGTATAGAGCAGAGCAGGGTGAGCTTCCAACAAGGAACTGGAAACCCAAGGTTTCTTAGGAGAAAACTCATTTTCTTCTCAGAACCATGCCGGCAGTGAGGAAAACCCCGGCAACAACAATGCTTTTCAGGTAGCTTCGAGGCCGCATGAACGGAGCTTTCATAATGGGAAAAGAAGCCTTATGCCATCAGTCTCCAATTTCTAGGTTGACACGCAGCATACACGCAGGACCAGAGCTTACTGTCTCTACGCAGTGTTCTGGTACCGAAACGGTTGCTTAAGCAAAGTCCCTAGGAGTCTTGGAAAGCTTACTACCGTGAAACTAAAGCAGAACAGCGATGAAGGCCTCATGGAGCTGCTGCACGCCTCCCGTTTTGCCAGCATAATCAGGGCCTTACTTCGAGGCTAGTGCTCACATTGACTTTCACGTTTGGTATAGAGCAGAGCAGGGTGAGCGTCCAACTAGGAACTGGAAGCACAAGGTTTCTTTCGAGAAAACTCATTTTCTTCTATGAGCCATGCCGGCTGTAAGTAAAAGCACGGTAACAACAGTGCTTTTCAGGTAGCTTCGGGGCCGCATCAACGGAGCTTTCATAATGGGAAAACTAGCCTTGTGCCATCAGTCTCTAATTTCTAGGTTGACACGCAGCATACACGCAGGAGCAGAGCTTCCTGGTTCTACGCAGTGTTCTGGTACTGAAACGGGTGCTGAAGCAAGGCCCCTAGGAGTGTTGAAAAGCTTACTACCTTGACACTAAAGCAGAACAACGATGAAGGCCTCATGGAGCTGCTGCACGCCTCTCGTTTTGCAAGGATAATCAGGGCCTTACTTCGAAGCTTGGGCTCACGTTGACTTTCACTTTAGGTATAGAGCAGAGCAGGGTGAGCTTCCAACAAGGAACTGGAAACCCAAGGTTTCTTAGGAGAAAACTCATTTTCTTCTCAGAACCATGCCGGCAGTGAGGAAAACCCCGGCAACAACAATGCTTTTCAGGTAGCTTCGAGGCCGCATGAACGGAGCTTTCATAATGGGAAAAGAAGCCTTATGCCATCAGTCTCCAATTTCTAGGTTGACACGCAGCATACACGCAGGACCAGAGCTTACTGTCTCTACGCAGTGTTCTGGTACCGAAACGGTTGCTTAAGCAAAGTCCCTAGGAGTCTTGGAAAGCTTACTACCGTGAAACTAAAGCAGAACAGCGATGAAGGCCTCATGGAGCTGCTGCACGCCTCCCGTTTTGCCAGCATAATCAGGGCCTTACTTCGAGGCTAGTGCTCACATTGACTTTCACGTTTGGTATAGAGCAGAGCAGGGTGAGCTTCCAACTAGGAACTGGAAGCACAAGGTTTCTTTCGAGAAAACTCATTTTCTTCTATGAGCCATGCCGGCTGTAAGTAAAAGCACGGTAACAACAGTGCTTTTCAGGTAGCTTCGGGGCCGCATCAACGGAGCTTTCATAATGGGAAAACTAGCCTTGTGCCATCAGTCTCTAATTTCTAGGTTGACACGCAGCATACACGCAGGAGCAGAGCTTCCTGGTTCTACGCAGTGTTCTGGTACTGAAACGGGTGCTGAAGCAAGGCCCCTAGGAGTGTTGAAAAGCTTACTACCTTGACACTAAAGCAGAACAACGATGAAGGCCTCATGGAGCTGCTGCACGCCTCTCGTTTTGCAAGGATAATCAGGGCCTTACTTCGAAGCTTGGGCTCACGTTGACTTTCACTTTAGGTATAGAGCAGAGCAGGGTGAGCTTCCAACAAGGAACTGGAAACCCAAGGTTTCTTAGGAGAAAACTCATTTTCTTCTCAGAACCATGCCGGCAGTGAGGAAAACCCCGGCAACAACAATGCTTTTCAGGTAGCTTCGAGGCCGCATGAACGGAGCTTTCATAATGGGAAAAGAAGCCTTATGCCATCAGTCTCCAATTTCTATGTTGACACGCAGCATACACGCAGGACCAGAGCTTACTGTCTCTACGCAGTGTTCTGGTACCGAAACGGTTGCTTAAGCAAAGTCCCTAGGAGTCTTGGAAAGCTTACTACCGTGAAACTAAAGCAGAACAGCGATGAAGGCCTCATGGAGCTGCTGCACGCCTCCCGTTTTGCCAGCATAATCAGGGCCTTACTTCGAGGCTAGTGCTCACATTGACTTTCACGTTTGGTATAGAGCAGAGCAGGGTGAGCTTCCAACTAGGAACTGGAAGCACAAGGTTTCTTTCGAGAAAACTCATTTTCTTCTATGAGCCATGCCGGCTGTAAGTAAAAGCACGGTAACAACAGTGCTTTTCAGGTAGCTTCGGGGCCGCATCAACGGAGCTTTCATAATGGGAAAACTAGCCTTGTGCCATCAGTCTCTAATTTCTAGGTTGACACGCAGCATACACGCAGGAGCAGAGCTTCCTGGTTCTACGCAGTGTTCTGGTACTGAAACGGGTGCTGAAGCAAGGCCCCTAGGAGTGTTGAAAAGCTTACTACCTTGAAACTAAAGCAGAACAAAGATGAACGCCTCAAGAGCTGCTGCACGCCTCTCCTTTTGCAAGGATAATCAGGGCCTTACTTCGAAGCTTGGGCTCACGTTGACTTTCACTTTAGGTATAGCGCAGAGCAGGGTGAGCTTCCAACAAGGAACTGGAAACCCAAGGTTTCTTAGGAGAAAACTCATTTTCTTCTCAGAACCATGCCGGCAGAGAGGAAAACCCCGGCAACAACAATGCTTTTCAGGTAGCTTCGAGGCCGCATGAACGGAGCTTTCATAATGGGAAAAGAAGCCTTATGCCATCAGTCTCCAATTTCTAGGTTGACACGCAGCATACACGCAGGACCAGAGCTTACTGTCTCTACGCAGTGTTCTGGTACCGAAACGGTTGCTTAAGCAAAGTCCCTAGGAGTGTTGGAAAGCTTACTACCGTGAAACTAAAGCAGAACAGCGATGAAGGCCTCATGGAGCTGCTGCACGCCTCCCGTTTTGCCAGCATAATCAGGGCCTTACTTCGAGGCTAGTGCTCACATTGACTTTCACGTTTGGTATAGAGCAGAGCAGGGTGAGCGTCCAACTAGGAACTGGAAGCACAAGGTTTCTTTCGAGAAAACTCATTTTCTTCTATGAGCCATGCCGGCTGTAAGTAAAAGCACGGTAACAACAGTGCTTTTCAGGTAGCTTCGGGGCCGCATCAACGGAGCTTTCATAATGGGAAAACTAGCCTTGTGCCATCAGTCTCTAATTTCTAGGTTGACACGCAGCATACACGCAGGAGCAGAGCTTCCTGGTTCTACGCAGTGTTTTGGTACTGAAACGGGTGCTGAAGCAAGGCCCCTAGGAGTGTTGAAAAGCTTACTACCTTGACACTAAAGCAGAACAACGATGAAGGCCTCATGGAGCTGCTGCACGCCTCTCGTTTTGCAAGGATAATCAGGGCCTTACTTCGAAGCTTGGGCTCACGTTGACTTTCACTTTAGGTATAGAGCAGAGCAGGGTGAGCTTCCAACAAGGAACTGGAAACCCAAGGTTTCTTAGGAGAAAACTCATTTTCTTCTCAGAACCATGCCGGCAGTGAGGAAAACCCCGGCAACAACAATGCTTTTCAGGTAGCTTCGAGGCCGCATGAACGGAGCTTTCATAATGGGAAAAGAAGCCTTATGCCATCAGTCTCCAATTTCTAGGTTGACACGCAGCATACACGCAGGACCAGAGCTTACTGTCTCTACGCAGTGTTCTGGTACCGAAACGGTTGCTTAAGCAAAGTCCCTAGGAGTCTTGGAAAGCTTACTACCGTGAAACTAAAGCAGAACAGCGATGAAGGCCTCATGGAGCTGCTGCACGCCTCCCGTTTTGCCAGGATAATCAGGGCCTTACTTCGAGGCTAGTGCTCACATTGACTTTCACGTTTGGTATAGAGCAGAGCAGGGTGAGCGTCCAACTAGGAACTGGAAGCACAAGGTTTCTTTCGAGAAAACTCATTTTCTTCTATGAGCCATGCCGGCTGTAAGTAAAAGCACGGTAACAACAGTGCTTTTCAGGTAGCTTCGGGGCCGCATCAACGGAGCTTTCATAATGGGAAAACTAGCCTTGTGCCATCAGTCTCTAATTTCTAGGTTGACACGCAGCATACACGCAGGAGCAGAGCTTCCTGGTTCTACGCAGTGTTCTGGTACTGAAACGGGTGCTGAAGCAAGGCCCCTAGGAGTGTTGAAAAGCTTACTACCTTGACACTAAAGCAGAACAACGATGAAGGCCTCATGGAGCTGCTGCACGCCTCTCGTTTTGCAAGGATAATCAGGGCCTTACTTCGAAGCTTGGGCTCACGTTGACTTTCACTTTAGGTATAGAGCAGAGCAGGGTGAGCTTCCAACAAGGAACTGGAAACCCAAGGTTTCTTAGGAGAAAACTCATTTTCTTCTCAGAACCATGCCGGCAGTGAGGAAAACCCCGGCAACAACAATGCTTTTCAGGTAGCTTCGAGGCCGCATGAACGGAGCTTTCATAATGGGAAAAGAAGCTTTATGCCATCAGTCTCCAATTTCTAGGTTGACACGCAGCATACACGCAGGACCAGAGCTTATCGTCTCTACGCAGTGTTCTGGTACCGAAACGGTTGCTTAAGCAAAGTCCCTAGGAGTCTTGGAAAGCTTACTACCGTGAAACTAAAGCAGAACAGCGATGAAGGCCTCATGGAGCTGCTGCACGCATCCCGTTTTGCCAGCATAATCAGGGCCTTACTTCGAGGCTAGTGCTCACATTGACTTTCACGTTTGGTATAGAGTAGAGCAGGGTGAGCCTCCAACTAGGAACTGGAAGCACAAGGTTTCTTTCGAGAAAACTCATTTTCTTCTATGTGCCATGCCAGCTGTAAGTAAAAGCACGGTAACAACAGTGCTTTTCAGGTAGCTTCGAGGCCGCATGAATGGAGCTTTCAAAACGGGAAAACAAGCGTTGTGCCATCAGTCTCTAATTTCTAGGTTGACACGCAGCATACACCCAGGAGCAGAGCTTCCTGGTTCTACGCAGTCTTCTGGTACTGAAACGGGTGCTGAAGCAAGGCCCTTAGGAGTGTTGAAAAGCTTACTACCTTGAAACTAGGGCAGAACAACGATGAACGCCTCAAGAGCTGCTGCACGCCTCTCCTTTTGCAAGGATAATCAGGGCCTTACTTCGAAGCTTGGGCTCACGTTGACTTTCACTTTAGGTATAGCGCAGAGCAGGGTGAGCTTCCAACAAGGAACTGGAAACCCAAGGTTTCTTAGGAGAAAACTCATTTTCTTCTCAGAACCATGCCGGCAGTGAGGAAAACCCCGGCAACAACAATGCTTTTCAGGTAGCTTCGAGGCCGCATGAACGGAGCTTTCATAATGGGAAAAGAAGTCTTATGCCATCAGTCTCCAATTTCTAGGTTGACACGCAGCATACACGCAGGACCAGAGCTTACTGTCTCTACGCAGTGTTCTGGTACCGAAACGGTTGCTTAAGCAAAGTCCCTAGGAGTCTTGGAAAGCTTACTACCGTGAAACTAAAGCAGAACAGCGATGAAGGCCTCATGGAGCTGCTGCACGCCTCCCGTTTTGCCAGCATAATCAGGGCCTTACTTCGAGGCTAGTGCTCACATTGACTTTCACGTTTGGTATAGAGCAGAGCAGGGTGAGCGTCCAACTAGGAACTGGAAGCACAAGGTTTCTTTCGAGAAAACTCATTTTCTTCTATGAGCCATGCCGGCTGTAAGTAAAAGCACGGTAACAACAGTGCTTTTCAGGTAGCTTCGGGGCCGCATCAACGGAGCTTTCATAATGGGAAAACTAGCCTTGTGCCATCAGTCTCTAATTTCTAGGTTGACACGCAGCATACACGCAGGAGCAGAGCTTCCTGGTTCTACGCAGTGTTCTGGTACTGAAACGGGTGCTGAAGCAAGGCCCCTAGGAGTGTTGAAAAGCTTACTACCTTGACACTAAAGCAGAACAACGATGAAGGCCTCATGGAGCTGCTGCACGCCTCTCGTTTTGCAAGGATAATCAGGGCCTTACTTCGAAGCTTGGGCTCACGTTGACTTTCACTTTAGGTATAGAGCAGAGCAGGGTGAGCTTCCAACAAGGAACTGGAAACCCAAGGTTTCTTAGGAGAAAACTCATTTTCTTCTCAGAACCATGCCGGCAGTGAGGAAAACCCCGGCAACAACAATGCTTTTCAGGTAGCTTCGAGGCCGCATGAACGGAGCTTTCATAATGGGAAAAGAAGCCTTATGCCATCAGTCTCCAATTTCTAGGTTGACACGCAGCATACACGCAGGACCAGAGCTTACTGTCTCTACGCAGTGTTCTGGTACCGAAACGGTTGCTTAAGCAAAGTCCCTAGGAGTCTTGGAAAGCTTACTACCGTGAAACTAAAGCAGAACAGCGATGAAGGCCTCATGGAGCTGCTGCACGCCTCCCGTTTTGCCAGCATAATCAGGGCCTTACTTCGAGGCTAGTGCTCACATTGACTTTCACGTTTGGTATAGAGCAGAGCAGGGTGAGCGTCCAACTAGGAACTGGAAGCACAAGGTTTCTTTCGAGAAAACTCATTTTCTTCTATGAGCCATGCCGGCTGTAAGTAAAAGCACGGTAACAACAGTGCTTTTCAGGTAGCTTCGGGGCCGCATCAACGGAGCTTTCATAATGGGAAAACTAGCCTTGTGCCATCAGTCTCTAATTTCTAGGTTGACACGCAGCATACACGCAGGAGCAGAGCTTCCTGGTTCTACGCAGTGTTCTGGTACTGAAACGGGTGCTGAAGCAAGGCCCCTAGGAGTGTTGAAAAGCTTACTACCTTGACACTAAAGCAGAACAACGATGAAGGCCTCATGGAGCTGCTGCACGCCTCTCGTTTTGCAAGGATAATCAGGGCCTTACTTCGAAGCTTGGGCTCACGTTGACTTTCACTTTAGGTATAGAGCAGAGCAGGGTGAGCTTCCAACAAGGAACTGGAAACCCAAGGTTTCTTAGGAGAAAACTCATTTTCTTCTCAGAACCATGCCGGCAGTGAGGAAAAACCCCGGCAACAACAATGCTTTTCAGGTAGCTTCGAGGCCGCATGAACGGAGCTTTCATAATGGGAAAAGAAGCCTTATGCCATCAGTCTCCAATTTCTAGGTTGACACGCAGCATACACGCAGGACCAGAGCTTATTGTCTCTACGCAGTGTTCTGGTACCGAAACGGTTGCTTAAGCAAAGTCCCTAGGAGTCTTGGAAAGCTTACTACCGTGAAACTAAAGCAGAACAGCGATGAAGGCCTCATGGAGCTGCTGCACGCATCCCGTTTTGCCAGCATAATCAGGGCCTTACTTCGAGGCTAGTGCTCACATTGACTTTCACGTTTGGTATAGAGTAGAGCAGGGTGAGCTCTCCAACTAGGAACTGGAAGCACAAGGTTTCTTTCGAGAAAACTCATTTTCTTCTATGTGCCATGCCAGCTGTAAGTAAAAGCACGGTAACAACAGTGCTTTTCAGGTAGCTTCGAGGCCGCATGAATGGAGCTTTCAAAACGGGAAAACAAGCGTTGTGCCATCAGTCTCTAATTTCTAGGTTGACACGCAGCATACACCCAGGAGCAGAGCTTCCTGGTTCTACGCAGTC
The DNA here is from genome assembly GCF_028564815.1 of Eubalaena glacialis. Taxonomy (NCBI): domain Eukaryota; kingdom Metazoa; phylum Chordata; class Mammalia; order Artiodactyla; family Balaenidae; genus Eubalaena; species Eubalaena glacialis. The sequence goes on along the minus strand of NW_026871161.1, from coordinate 694,421 downwards.
TTCTGGTACTGAAACGGGTGCTGAAGCAAGGCCCTTAGGAGTGTTGAAAAGCTTACTACCTTGAAACTAGGGCAGAACAACGATGAACGCCTCAAGAGCTGCTGCACGCCTCTCCTTTTGCAAGGATAATCAGGGCCTTACTTCGAAGCTTGGGCTCACGTTGACTTTCACTTTAGGTATAGCGAGAGCAGGGTGAGCTTCCAACAAGGAACTGGAAACCCAAGGTTTCTTAGGAGAAAACTCATTTTCTTCTCAGAACCATGCCGGCAGTGAGGAAAACCCCGGCAACAACAATGCTTTTCAGGTAGCTTCGAGGCCGCATGAACGGAGCTTTCATAATGGGAAAAGAAGTCTTATGCCATCAGTCTCCAATTTCTAGGTTGACACGCAGCATACACGCAGGACCAGAGCTTACTGTCTCTACGCAGTGTTCTGGTACCGAAACGGTTGCTTAAGCAAAGTCCCTAGGAGTCTTGGAAAGCTTACTACCGTGAAACTAAAGCAGAACAGCGATGAAGGCCTCATGGAGCTGCTGCACGCCTCCCGTTTTGCCAGCATAATCAGGGCCTTACTTCGAGGCTAGTGCTCACATTGACTTTCACGTTTGGTATAGAGCAGAGCAGGGTGAGCGTCCAACTAGGAACTGGAAGCACAAGGTTTCTTTCGAGAAAACTCATTTTCTTCTATGAGCCATGCCGGCTGTAAGTAAAAGCACGGTAACAACAGTGCTTTTCAGGTAGCTTCGGGGCCGCATCAACGGAGCTTTCATAATGGGAAAACTAGCCTTGTGCCATCAGTCTCTAATTTCTAGGTTGACACGCAGCATACACGCAGGAGCAGAGCTTCCTGGTTCTACGCAGTGTTCTGGTACTGAAACGGGTGCTGAAGCAAGGCCCCTAGGAGTGTTGAAAAGCTTACTACCTTGACACTAAAGCAGAACAACGATGAAGGCCTCATGGAGCTGCTGCACGCCTCTCGTTTTGCAAGGATAATCAGGGCCTTACTTCGAAGCTTGGGCTCACGTTGACTGACTTTCACTTTAGGTATAGAGCAGAGCAGGGTGAGCTTCCAACAAGGAAACTGGAAACCCAAGGTTTCTTAGGAGAAAACTCATTTTCTTCTCAGAACCATGCCGGCAGTGAGGAAAACCCCGGCAACAACAATGCTTTTCAGGTAGCTTCGAGGCCGCATGAACGGAGCTTTCATAATGGGAAAAAGAAGCCTTATGCCATCAGTCTCCAATTCTAGGTTGACACGCAGCATACACGCAGGACCAGAGCTTACTGTCTCTACGCAGTGTTCTGGTACCGAAACGGTTGCTTAAGCAAAGTCCCTAGGAGTCTTGGAAAGCTTACTACCCGTGAAACTAAAGCAGAACAGCGATGAAGGCCTCATGGAGCTGCTGCACGCCTCCCGTTTTTGCCAGCATAATCAGGGCCTTACTTCGAGGCTAGTGCTCACATTGACTTTCACGTTTTGGTATAGAGCAGAGCAGGGTGAGCTTCCAACTAGGAACTGGAAGCACAAGGTTTCTTTCGAGAAAACTCATTTTCTTCTATGAGCCATGCCGGCTGTAAGTAAAAGCACGGTAACAACAGTGCTTTTCAGGTAGCTTCGGGGCCGCATCAACGGAGCTTTCATAATGGGAAAACTAGCCTTGTGCCATCAGTCCTCTAATTTCTAGGTTGACACGCAGCATACACGCAGGAGCAGAGCTTCCTGGTTCTACGCAGTGTTCTGGTACTGAAACGGGTCGCTGAAGCAAGGCCCCTAGGAGTGTTGAAAAGCTTACTACCTTGACACTAAAGCAGACAACGATGAAGGCCTCATGGAGCTGCTGCACGCCTCTCGTTTTGCAAGGATAATCAGGCCTTACTTCGAAGCTTGGGCTCACGTTGACTTTCACTTTAGGTATAGAGCAGAGCAGGGTGAGCTTCCAACAAGGAACTGGAAACCCAAGGTTTCTTAGGAGAAAACTCATTTTCTTCTCAGAACCATGCCGGCAGTGAGGAAAACCCCGGCAACAACAATGCTTTTCAGGTAGCTTCGAGGCCGCATGAACGGAGCTTTCATAATGGGAAAAGAAGTCTTATGCCATCAGTCTCCAATTTCTAGGTTGACACGCAGCATACACGCAGGACCAGAGCTTACTGTCTCTACGCAGTGTTCTGGTACCGAAACGGTTGCTTAAGCAAAGTCCCTAGGAGTGTTGGAAAGCTTACTACCGTGAAACTAAAGCAGAACAGCGATGAAGGCCTCATGGAGCTGCTGCACGCCTCCCGTTTTGCCAGCATAATCAGGGCCTTACTTCGAGGCTAGTGCTCACATTGACTTTCACGTTTGGTATAGAGCAGAGCAGGGTGAGCGTCCAACTAGGAAACTGGAAGCACAAGGTTTCTTTCGAGAAAACTCATTTTCTTCTATGAGCCATGCCGGCTGTAAGTAAAAGCACGGTAACAACAGTGCTTTTCAGGTAGCTTCGGGGCCGCATCAACGGAGCTTTCATAATGGGAAAACTAGCCTTGTGCCATCAGTCTCTAATTTCTAGGTTGACACGCAGCATACACGCAGGAGCAGAGCTTCCTGTTCTACGCAGTGTTCTGGTACTGAAACGGGTGCTGAAGCAAGGCCCCTAGGAGTGTTGAAAAGCTTACTACCTTGACACTAAAGCAGAACAACGATGAAGGCCTCATGGAGCTGCTGCACGCCTCTCGTTTTGCAAGGATAATCAGGGCCTTACTTCGAAGCTTGGGCTCACGTTGACTTTCACTTTAGGTATAGAGCAGAGCAGGGTGAGCTTCCAACAAGGAACTGGAAACCAAGGTTTCTTAGGAGAAAACTCATTTTCTTCTCAGAAACCATGCCGGCAGTGAGGAAAACACCGGCAACAACAATGCTTTTCAGGTAGCTTCGAGGCCGCATGAACGGAGCTTTCATAATGGGAAAAGAAGCCTTATGCCATCAGTCCTCAAATTTCTAGGTTGACACGCAGCATACACGCAGGACCAGAGCTTATTGTCTCTACGCAGTGTTCTGGTACCGAAACGGTTGCTTAAGCAAAGTCCCTAGGAGTCTTGGAAAGCTTACTACCGTGAAACTAAAGCAGAACAGCGATGAAGGCCTCATGGAGCTGCTGGCACGCATCCCCGTTTTGCAGCATAATCAGGGCCTTACTTCGAGGCTAGTGCTCACATTGACTTTCACGTTTGGTATAGAGTAGAGCAGGGTGAGCCTCCAACTAGGAACTGGAAGCACAAGGTTTCTTTCGAGAAAACTCATTTTCTTCTATGTGCCATGCCAGCTGTAAGTAAAAGCACGGTAACAACAGTGCTTTTCAGGTAGCTTCGAGGCCGCATGAATGGAGCTTTCAAAACGGGAAAACAAGCGTTGTGCCATCAGTCTCTAATTTCTAGGTTGACACGCAGCATACACCCAGGAGCAGAGCTTCCTGGTTCTACGCAGTCTTCTGGTACTGAAACGGGTGCTGAAGCAAGGCCCTTAGGAGTGTTGAAAAGCTTACTACCTTGAAACTAGGGCAGAACAACGATGAACGCCTCAAGAGCTGCTGCACGCCCTCTCCTTTTGCAAGGATAATCAGGGCCTTACTTCGAAGCTTGGGCTCACGTTGACTTTCACTTTAGGTATAGCGCAGAGCAGGGTGAGCTTCCAACAAGGAACTGGAAACCCAAGGTTTTCTTAGGAGAAAACTCATTTTCTTCTCAGAACCATGCCGGCAGTGAGGAAAACCCCGGCAACAACAATGCTTTTCAGGTAGCTTCGAGGCCGCATGAACGGAGCTTTCATAATGGGAAAAGAAGTCTTATGCCATCAGTCTCCAATTTCTAGGTTGACACGCAGCATACACGCAGGACCAGAGCTTACTGTCTCTACGCAGTGTTCTGGTACCGAAACGGTTGCTTAAGCAAAGTCCCTAGGAGTCTTGGAAAGCTTACTACCGTGAAACTAAAGCAGAACAGCGATGAAGGCCTCATGGAGCTGCTGCACGCCTCCCGTTTTGCCAGCATAATCAGGGCCTTACTTCGAGGCTAGTGCTCACATTGACTTTCACGTTTGGTATAGAGCAGAGCAGGGTGAGCGTCCAACTAGGAACTGGAAGCACAAGGTTTCTTTCGAGAAAACTCATTTTCTTCTATGAGCCATGCCGGCTGTAAGTAAAAGCACGGTAACAACAGTGCTTTTCAGGTAGCTTCGGGGCCGCATCAACGGAGCTTTCATAATGGGAAAACTAGCCTTGTGCCATCAGTCTCTAATTTCTAGGTTGACACGCAGCATACACGCAGGAGCAGAGCTTCCTGGTTCTACGCAGTGTTCTGGTACTGAAACGGGTGCTGAAGCAAGGCCCCTAGGAGTGTTGAAAAGCTTACTACCTTGACACTAAAGCAGAACAACGATGAAGGCCTCATGGAGCTGCTGCACGCCTCTCGTTTTGCAAGGATAATCAGGGCCTTACTTCGAAGCTTGGGCTCACGTTGACTTTCACTTTAGGTATAGAGCAGAGCAGGGTGAGCTTCCAACAAGGAACTGGAAACCCAAGGTTTCTTAGGAGAAAACTCATTTTCTTCTCAGAACCATGCCGGCAGTGAGGAAAACCCCGGCAACAACAATGCTTTTCAGGTAGCTTCGAGGCCGCATGAACGGAGCTTTCATAATGGGAAAAGAAGCCTTATGCCATCAGTCTCCAATTTCTAGGTTGACACGCAGCATACACGCAGGACCAGAGCTTACTGTCTCTACGCAGTGTTCTGGTACCGAAACGGTTGCTTAAGCAAAGTCCCTAGGAGTCTTGGAAAGCTTACTACCGTGAAACTAAAGCAGAACAGCGATGAAGGCCTCATGGAGCTGCTGCACGCCTCCCGTTTTGCCAGCATAATCAGGGCCTTACTTCGAGGCTAGTGCTCACATTGACTTTCACGTTTGGTATAGAGCAGAGCAGGGTGAGCTTCCAACTAGGAACTGGAAGCACAAGGTTTCTTTCGAGAAAACTCATTTTCTTCTATGAGCCATGCCGGCTGTAAGTAAAAGCACGGTAACAACAGTGCTTTTCAGGTAGCTTCGGGGCCGCATCAACGGAGCTTTCATAATGGGAAAACTAGCCTTGTGCCATCAGTCTCTAATTTCTAGGTTGACACGCAGCATACACGCAGGAGCAGAGCTTCCTGGTTCTACGCAGTGTTCTGGTACTGAAACGGGTGCTGAAGCAAGGCCCCTAGGAGTGTTGAAAAGCTTACTACCTTGACACTAAAGCAGAACAACGATGAAGGACTCATGGAGCTGCTGCACGCCTCTCGTTTTGCAAGGATAATCAGGGCCTTACTTCGAAGCTTGGGCTCACGTGGACTTTCACTTTAGGTATAGAGCAGAGCAGGGTGAGCTTCCAACAAGGAACTGGAAACCCAAGGTTTCTTAGGAGAAAACTCATTTTCTTCTCAGAACCATGCCGGCAGTGAGGAAAACCCCGGCAACAACAATGCTTTTCAGGTAGCTTCGAGGCCGCATGAACGGAGCTTTCATAATGGGAAAAGAAGTCTTATGCCATCAGTCTCCAATTTCTAGGTTGACACGCAGCATACACGCAGGACCAGAGCTTACTGTCTCTACGCAGTGTTCTGGTACCGAAACGGTTGCTTAAGCAAAGTCCCTAGGAGTGTTGGAAAGCTTACTACCGTGAAACTAAAGCAGAACAGCGATGAAGGCCTCATGGAGCTGCTGCACGCCTCCCGTTTTGCCAGCATAATCAGGGCCTTACTTCGAGGCTAGTGCTCACATTGACTTTCACGTTTGGTATAGAGCAGAGCAGGGTGAGCGTCCAACTAGGAACTGGAAGCACAAGGTTTCTTTCGAGAAAACTCATTTTCTTCTATGAGCCATGCCGGCTGTAAGTAAAAGCACGGTAACAACAGTGCTTTTCAGGTAGCTTCGGGGCCGCATCAACGGAGCTTTCATAATGGGAAAACTAGCCTTGTGCCATCAGTCTCTAATTTCTAGGTTGACACGCAGCATACACGCAGGAGCAGAGCTTCCTGGTTCTACGCAGTGTTTTGGTACTGAAACGGGTGCTGAAGCAAGGCCCCTAGGAGTGTTGAAAAGCTTACTACCTTGACACTAAAGCGAAGGCCTCATGGAGCTGCTGCACGCCTCTCGTTTTGCAAGGATAATCAGGGCCTTACTTCGAAGCTTGGGCTCACGTTGACTTTCACTTTAGGTATAGAGCAGAGCAGGGTGAGCTTCCAACAAGGAACTGGAAACCCAAGGTTTCTTAGGAGAAAACTCATTTTCTTCTCAGAACCATGCCGGCAGTGAGGAAAACCCCGGCAACAACAATGCTTTTCAGGTAGCTTCGAGGCCGCATGAACGGAGCTTTCATAATGGGAAAAGAAGCCTTATGCCATCAGTCTCCAATTTCTAGGTTGACACGCAGCATACACGCAGGACCAGAGCTTACTGTCTCTACGCAGTGTTCTGGTACCGAAACGGTTGCTTAAACAAAGTCCCTAGGAGTCTTGGAAAGCTTACTACCGTGAAACTAAAGCAGAACAGCGATGAAGGCCTCATGGAGCTGCTGCACGCCTCCCGTTTTGCCAGGATAATCAGGGCCTTACTTCGAGGCTAGTGCTCACATTGACTTTCACGTTTGGTATAGAGCAGAGCAGGGTGAGCGTCCAACTAGGAACTGGAAGCACAAGGTTTCTTTCGAGAAAACTCATTTTCTTCTATGAGCCATGCCGGCTGTAAGTAAAAGCACGGTAACAACAGTGCTTTTCAGGTAGCTTCGGGGCCGCATCAACGGAGCTTTCATAATGGGAAAACTAGCCTTGTGCCATCAGTCTCTAATTTCTAGGTTGACACGCAGCATACACGCAGGAGCAGAGCTTCCTGGTTCTACGCAGTGTTCTGGTACTGAAACGGGTGCTGAAGCAAGGCCCCTAGGAGTGTTGAAAAGCTTACTACCTTGACACTAAAGCAGAACAACGATGAAGGCCTCATGGAGCTGCTGCACGCCTCTCGTTTTGCAAGGATAATCAGGGCCTTACTTCGAAGCTTGGGCTCACGTTGACTTTCACTTTAGGTATAGAGCAGAGCAGGGTGAGCTTCCAACAAGGAACTGGAAACCCAAGGTTTCTTAGGAGAAAACTCATTTTCTTCTCAGAACCATGCCGGCAGTGAGGAAAACCCCGGCAACAACAATGCTTTTCAGGTAGCTTCGAGGCCGCATGAACGGAGCTTTCATAATGGGAAAAGAAGCTTTATGCCATCAGTCTCCAATTTCTAGGTTGACACGCAGCATACACGCAGGACCAGAGCTTATTGTCTCTACGCAGTGTTCTGGTACCGAAACGGTTGCTTAAGCAAAGTCCCTAGGAGTCTTGGAAAGCTTACTACCGTGAAACTAAAGCAGAACAGCGATGAAGGCCTCATGGAGCTGCTGCACGCCTCCCGTTTTGCCAGCATAATCAGGGCCTTACTTCGAGGCTAGTGCTCACATTGACTTTCACGTTTGGTATAGAGTAGAGCAGGGTGAGCCTCCAACTAGGAACTGGAAGCACAAGGTTTCTTTCGAGAAAACTCATTTTCTTCTATGTGCCATGCCAGCTGTAAGTAAAAGCACGGTAACAACAGTGCTTTTCAGGTAGCTTCGAGGCCGCATGAATGGAGCTTTCAAAACGGGAAAACAAGCGTTGTGCCATCAGTCTCTAATTTCTAGGTTGACACGCAGCATACACCCAGGAGCAGAGCTTCCTGGTTCTACGCAGTCTTCTGGTACTGAAACGGGTGCTGAAGCAAGGCCCTTAGGAGTGTTGAAAAGCTTACTACCTTGAAACTAGGGCAGAACAACGATGAACGCCTCAAGAGCTGCTGCACGCCTCTCCTTTTGCAAGGATAATCAGGGCCTTACTTCGAAGCTTGGGCTCACGTTGACTTTCACTTTAGGTATAGCGCAGAGCAGGGTGAGCTTCCAACAAGGAACTGGAAACCCAAGGTTTCTTAGGAGAAAACTCATTTTCTTCTCAGAACCATGCCGGCAGTGAGGAAAACCCCGGCAACAACAATGCTTTTCAGGTAGCTTCGAGGCCGCATGAACGGAGCTTTCATAATGGGAAAAGAAGTCTTATGCCATCAGTCTCCAATTTCTAGGTTGACACGCAGCATACACGCAGGACCAGAGCTTACTGTCTCTACGCAGTGTTCTGGTACCGAAACGGTTGCTTAAGCAAAGTCCCTAGGAGTCTTGGAAAGCTTACTACCGTGAAACTAAAGCAGAACAGCGATGAAGGCCTCATGGAGCTGCTGCACGCCTCCCGTTTTGCCAGCATAATCAGGGCCTTACTTCGAGGCTAGTGCTCACATTGACTTTCACGTTTGGTATAGAGCAGAGCAGGGTGAGCGTCCAACTAGGAACTGGAAGCACAAGGTTTCTTTCGAGAAAACTCATTTTCTTCTATGAGCCATGCCGGCTGTAAGTAAAAGCACGGTAACAACAGTGCTTTTCAGGTAGCTTCGGGGCCGCATCAACGGAGCTTTCATAATGGGAAAACTAGCCTTGTGCCATCAGTCTCTAATTTCTAGGTTGACACGCAGCATACACGCAGGAGCAGAGCTTCCTGGTTCTACGCAGTGTTCTGGTACTGAAACGGGTGCTGAAGCAAGGCCCCTAGGAGTGTTGAAAAGCTTACTACCTTGACACTAAAGCAGAACAACGATGAAGGCCTCATGGAGCTGCTGCACGCCTCTCGTTTTGCAAGGATAATCAGGGCCTTACTTCGAAGCTTGGGCTCACGTTGACTTTCACTTTAGGTATAGAGCAGAGCAGGGTGAGCTTCCAACAAGGAACTGGAAACCCAAGGTTTCTTAGGAGAAAACTCATTTTCTTCTCAGAACCATGCCGGCAGTGAGGAAAACCCCGGCAACAACAATGCTTTTCAGGTAGCTTCGAGGCCGCATGAACGGAGCTTTCATAATGGGAAAAGAAGCCTTATGCCATCAGTCTCCAATTTCTAGGTTGACACGCAGCATACACGCAGGACCAGAGCTTACTGTCTCTACGCAGTGTTCTGGTACCGAAACGGTTGCTTAAGCAAAGTCCCTAGGAGTCTTGGAAAGCTTACTACCGTGAAACTAAAGCAGAACAGCGATGAAGGCCTCATGGAGCTGCTGCACGCCTCCCGTTTTGCCAGCATAATCAGGGCCTTACTTCGAGGCTAGTGCTCACATTGACTTTCACGTTTGGTATAGAGCAGAGCAGGGTGAGCGTCCAACTAGGAACTGGAAGCACAAGGTTTCTTTCGAGAAAACTCATTTTCTTCTATGAGCCATGCCGGCTGTAAGTAAAAGCACGGTAACAACAGTGCTTTTCAGGTAGCTTCGGGGCCGCATCAACGGAGCTTTCATAATGGGAAAACTAGCCTTGTGCCATCAGTCTCTAATTTCTAGGTTGACACGCAGCATACACGCAGGAGCAGAGCTTCCTGGTTCTACGCAGTGTTCTGGTACTGAAACGGGTGCTGAAGCAAGGCCCCTAGGAGTGTTGAAAAGCTTACTACCTTGACACTAAAGCAGAACAACGATGAAGGCCTCATGGAGCTGCTGCACGCCTCTCGTTTTGCAAGGATAATCAGGGCCTTACTTCGAAGCTTGGGCTCACGTTGACTTTCACTTTAGGTATAGAGCAGAGCAGGGTGAGCTTCCAACAAGGAACTGGAAACCCAAGGTTTCTTAGGAGAAAACTCATTTTCTTCTCAGAACCATGCCGGCAGTGAGGAAAACCCCGGCAACAACAATGCTTTTCAGGTAGCTTCGAGGCCGCATGAACGGAGCTTTCATAATGGGAAAAGAAGCCTTATGCCATCAGTCTCCAATTTCTAGGTTGACACGCAGCATACACGCAGGACCAGAGCTTATTGTCTCTACGCAGTGTTCTGGTACCGAAACGGTTGCTTAAGCAAAGTCCCTAGGAGTCTTGGAAAGCTTACTACCGTGAAACTAAAGCAGAACAGCGATGAAGGCCTCATGGAGCTGCTGCACGCCTCCCGTTTTGCCAGCATAATCAGGGCCTTACTTCGAGGCTAGTGCTCACATTGACTTTCACGTTTGGTATAGAGTAGAGCAGGGTGAGCCTCCAACTAGGAACTGGAAGCACAAGGTTTCTTTCGAGAAAACTCATTTTCTTCTATGTGCCATGCCAGCTGTAAGTAAAAGCACGGTAACAACAGTGCTTTTCAGGTAGCTTCGAGGCCGCATGAATGGAGCTTTCAAAACGGGAAAACAAGCGTTGTGCCATCAGTCTCTAATTTCTAGGTTGACACGCAGCATACACCCAGGAGCAGAGCTTCCTGGTTCTACGCAGTCTTCTGGTACTGAAACGGGTGCTGAAGCAAGGCCCTTAGGAGTGTTGAAAAGCTTACTACCTTGAAACTAGGGCAGAACAACGATGAACGCCTCAAGAGCTGCTGCACGCCTCTCCTTTTGCAAGGATAATCAGGGCCTTACTTCGAAGCTTGGGCTCACGTTGACTTTCACTTTAGGTATAGCGCAGAGCAGGGTGAGCTTCCAACAAGGAACTGGAAACCCAAGGTTTCTTAGGAGAAAACTCATTTTCTTCTCAGAACCATGCCGGCAGTGAGGAAAACCCCGGCAACAACAATGCTTTTCAGGTAGCTTCGAGGCCGCATGAACGGAGCTTTCATAATGGGAAAAGAAGTCTTATGCCATCAGTCTCCAATTTCTAGGTTGACACGCAGCATACACGCAGGACCAGAGCTTACTGTCTCTACGCAGTGTTCTGGTACCGAAACGGTTGCTTAAGCAAAGTCCCTAGGAGTCTTGGAAAGCTTACTACCGTGAAACTAAAGCAGAACAGCGATGAAGGCCTCATGGAGCTGCTGCACGCCTCCCGTTTTGCCAGCATAATCAGGGCCTTACTTCGAGGCTAGTGCTCACATTGACTTTCACGTTTGGTATAGAGCAGAGCAGGGTGAGCGTCCAACTAGGAACTGGAAGCACAAGGTTTCTTTCGAGAAAACTCATTTTCTTCTATGAGCCATGCCGGCTGTAAGTAAAAGCACGGTAACAACAGTGCTTTTCAGGTAGCTTCGGGGCCGCATCAACGGAGCTTTCATAATGGGAAAACTAGCCTTGTGCCATCAGTCTCTAATTTCTAGGTTGACACGCAGCATACACGCAGGAGCAGAGCTTCCTGGTTCTACGCAGTGTTCTGGTACTGAAACGGGTGCTGAAGCAAGGCCCCTAGGAGTGTTGAAAAGCTTACTACCTTGACACTAAAGCAGAACAACGATGAAGGCCTCATGGAGCTGCTGCACGCCTCTCGTTTTGCAAGGATAATCAGGGCCTTACTTCGAAGCTTGGGCTCACGTTGACTTTCACTTTAGGTATAGAGCAGAGCAGGGTGAGCTTCCAACAAGGAACTGGAAACCCAAGGTTTCTTAGGAGAAAACTCATTTTCTTCTCAGAACCATGCCGGCAGTGAGGAAAACACCGGCAACAACAATGCTTTTCAGGTAGCTTCGAGGCCGCATGAACGGAGCTTTCATAATGGGAAAAGAAGCCTTATGCCATCAGTCTCCAATTTCTAGGTTGACACGCAGCATACACGCAGGACCAGAGCTTACTGTCTCTACGCAGTGTTCTGGTACCGAAACGGTTGCTTAAGCAAAGTCCCTAGGAGTCTTGGAAAGCTTACTACCGTGAAACTAAAGCAGAACAGCGATGAAGGCCTCATGGAGCTGCTGCACGCCTCCCGTTTTGCCAGCATAATCAGGGCCTTACTTCGAGGCTAGTGCTCACATTGACTTTCACGTTTGGTATAGAGCAGAGCAGGGTGAGCTTCCAACTAGGAACTGGAAGCACAAGGTTTCTTTCGAGAAAACTCATTTTCTTCTATGAGCCATGCCGGCTGTAAGTAAAAGCACGGTAACAACAGTGCTTTTCAGGTAGCTTCGGGGCCGCATCAACGGAGCTTTCATAATGGGAAAACTAGCCTTGTGCCATCAGTCTCTAATTTCTAGGTTGACACGCAGCATACACGCAGGAGCAGAGCTTCCTGGTTCTACGCAGTGTTCTGGTACTGAAACGGGTGCTGAAGCAAGGCCCCTAGGAGTGTTGAAAAGCTTACTACCTTGACACTAAAGCAGAACAACGATGAAGGACTCATGGAGCTGCTGCACGCCTCTCGTTTTGCAAGGATAATCAGGGCCTTACTTCGAAGCTTGGGCTCACGTTGACTTTCACTTTAGGTATAGAGCAGAGCAGGGTGAGCTTCCAACAAGGAACTGGAAACCCAAGGTTTCTTAGGAGAAAACTCATTTTCTTCTCAGAACCATGCCGGCAGTGAGGAAAACCCCGGCAACAACAATGCTTTTCAGGTAGCTTCGAGGCCGCATGAACGGAGCTTTCATAATGGGAAAAGAAGTCTTATGCCATCAGTCTCCAATTTCTAGGTTGACACGCAGCATACACGCAGGACCAGAGCTTACTGTCTCTACGCAGTGTTCTGGTACCGAAACGGTTGCTTAAGCAAAGTCCCTAGGAGTGTTGGAAAGCTTACTACCGTGAAACTAAAGCAGAACAGCGATGAAGGCCTCATGGAGCTGCTGCACGCCTCCCGTTTTGCCAGCATAATCAGGGCCTTACTTCGAGGCTAGTGCTCACATTGACTTTCACGTTTGGTATAGAGCAGAGCAGGGTGAGCGTCCAACTAGGAACTGGAAGCACAAGGTTTCTTTCGAGAAAACTCATTTTCTTCTATGAGCCATGCCGGCTGTAAGTAAAAGCACGGTAACAACAGTGCTTTTCAGGTAGCTTCGGGGCCGCATCAACGGAGCTTTCATAATGGGAAAACTAGCCTTGTGCCATCAGTCTCTAATTTCTAGGTTGACACGCAGCATACACGCAGGAGCAGAGCTTCCTGGTTCTACGCAGTGTTCTGGTACTGAAACGGGTGCTGAAGCAAGGCCCCTAGGAGTGTTGAAAAGCTTACTACCTTGACACTAAAGCAGAACAACGATGAAGGCCTCATGGAGCTGCTGCACGCCTCTCGTTTTGCAAGGATAATCAGGGCCTTACTTCGAAGCTTGGGCTCACGTTGACTTTCACTTTAGGTATAGAGCAGAGCAGGGTGAGCTTCCAACAAGGAACTGGAAACCCAAGGTTTCTTAGGAGAAAACTCATTTTCTTCTCAGAACCATGCCGGCAGTGAGGAAAACCCCGGCAACAACAATGCTTTTCAGGTAGCTTCGAGGCCGCATGAACGGAGCTTTCATAATGGGAAAAGAAGTCTTATGCCATCAGTCTCCAATTTCTAGGTTGACACGCAGCATACACGCAGGACCAGAGCTTACTGTCTCTACGCAGTGTTCTGGTACCGAAACGGTTGCTTAAGCAAAGTCCCTAGGAGTCTTGGAAAGCTTACTACCGTGAAACTAAAGCAGAACAGCGATGAAGGCCTCATGGAGCTGCTGCACGCCTCCCGTTTTGCCAGCATAATCAGGGCCTTACTTCGAGGCTAGTGCTCACATTGACTTTCACGTTTGGTATAGAGCAGAGCAGGGTGAGCGTCCAACTAGGAACTGGAAGCACAAGGTTTCTTTCGAGAAAACTCATTTTCTTCTATGAGCCATGCCGGCTGTAAGTAAAAGCACGGTAACAACAGTGCTTTTCAGGTAGCTTCGGGGCCGCATCAACGGAGCTTTCATAATGGGAAAACTAGCCTTGTGCCATCAGTCTCTAATTTCTAGGTTGACACGCAGCATACACGCAGGAGCAGAGCTTCCTGGTTCTACGCAGTGTTCTGGTACTGAAACGGGTGCTGAAGCAAGGCCCCTAGGAGTGTTGAAAAGCTTACTACCTTGACACTAAAGCAGAACAACGATGAAGGCCTCATGGAGCTGCTGCACGCCTCTCGTTTTGCAAGGATAATCAGGGCCTTACTTCGAAGCTTGGGCTCACGTTGACTTTCACTTTAGGTATAGAGCAGAGCAGGGTGAGCTTCCAACAAGGAACTGGAAACCCAAGGTTTCTTAGGAGAAAACTCATTTTCTTCTCAGAACCATGCCGGCAGTGAGGAAAACCCCGGCAACAACAATGCTTTTCAGGTAGCTTCGAGGCCGCATGAACGGAGCTTTCATAATGGGAAAAGAAGCTTTATGCCATCAGTCTCCAATTTCTAGGTTGACACGCAGCATACACGCAGGACCAGAGCTTATTGTCTCTACGCAGTGTTCTGGTACCGAAACGGTTGCTTAAGCAAAGTCCCTAGGAGTCTTGGAAAGCTTACTACCGTGAAACTAAAGCAGAACAGCGATGAAGGCCTCATGGAGCTGCTGCACGCCTCCCGTTTTGCCAGCATAATCAGGGCCTTACTTCGAGGCTAGTGCTCACATTGACTTTCACGTTTGGTATAGAGTAGAGCAGGGTGAGCCTCCAACTAGGAACTGGAAGCACAAGGTTTCTTTCGAGAAAACTCATTTTCTTCTATGTGCCATGCCAGCTGTAAGTAAAAGCACGGTAACAACAGTGCTTTTCAGGTAGCTTCGAGGCCGCATGAATGGAGCTTTCAAAACGGGAAAACAAGCGTTGTGCCATCAGTCTCTAATTTCTAGGTTGACACGCAGCATACACCCAGGAGCAGAGCTTCCTGGTTCTACGCAGTCTTCTGGTACTGAAACGGGTGCTGAAGCAAGGCCCTTAGGAGTGTTGAAAAGCTTACTACCTTGACACTAGGGCAGAACAACGATGAACGCCTCAAGAGCTGCTGCACGCCTCTCCTTTTGCAAGGATAATCAGGGCCTTACTTCGAAGCTTGGGCTCACGTTGACTTTCACTTTAGGTATAGCGCAGAGCAGGGTGAGCTTCCAACAAGGAACTGGAAACCCAAGGTTTCTTAGGAGAAAACTCATTTTCTTCTCAGAACCATGCCGGCAGTGAGGAAAACCCCGGCAACAACAATGCTTTTCAGGTAGCTTCGAGGCCGCATGAACGGAGCTTTCATAATGGGAAAAGAAGTCTTATGCCATCAGTCTCCAATTTCTAGGTTGACACGCAGCATACACGCAGGACCAGAGCTTACTGTCTCTACGCAGTGTTCTGGTACCGAAACGGTTGCTTAAGCAAAGTCCCTAGGAGTCTTGGAAAGCTTACTACCGTGAAACTAAAGCAGAACAGCGATGAAGGCCTCATGGAGCTGCTGCACGCCTCCCGTTTTGCCAGCATAATCAGGGCCTTACTTCGAGGCTAGTGCTCACATTGACTTTCACGTTTGGTATAGAGCAGAGCAGGGTGAGCTTCCAACTAGGAACTGGAAGCACAAGGTTTCTTTCGAGAAAACTCATTTTCTTCTATGAGCCATGCCGGCTGTAAGTAAAAGCACGGTAACAACAGTGCTTTTCAGGTAGCTTCGGGGCCGCATCAACGGAGCTTTCATAATGGGAAAACTAGCCTTGTGCCATCAGTCTCTAATTTCTAGGTTGACACGCAGCATACACGCAGGAGCAGAGCTTCCTGGTTCTACGCAGTGTTCTGGTACTGAAACGGGTGCTGAAGCAAGGCCCCTAGGAGTGTTGAAAAGCTTACTACCTTGACACTAAAGCAGAACAACGATGAAGGCCTCATGGAGCTGCTGCACGCCTCTCGTTTTGCAAGGATAATCAGGGCCTTACTTCGAAGCTTGGGCTCACGTTGACTTTCACTTTAGGTATAGAGCAGAGCAGGGTGAGCTTCCAACAAGGAACTGGAAACCCAAGGTTTCTTAGGAGAAAACTCATTTTCTTCTCAGAACCATGCCGGCAGTGAGGAAAACCCCGGCAACAACAATGCTTTTCAGGTAGCTTCGAGGCCGCATGAACGGAGCTTTCATAATGGGAAAAGAAGCTTTATGCCATCAGTCTCCAATTTCTAGGTTGACACGCAGCATACACGCAGGACCAGAGCTTATTGTCTCTACGCAGTGTTCTGGTACCGAAACGGTTGCTTAAGCAAAGTCCCTAGGAGTCTTGGAAAGCTTACTACCGTGAAACTAAAGCAGAACAGCGATGAAGGCCTCATGGAGCTGCTGCACGCCTCCCGTTTTGCCAGCATAATCAGGGCCTTACTTCGAGGCTAGTGCTCACATTGACTTTCACGTTTGGTATAGAGTAGAGCAGGGTGAGCCTCCAACTAGGAACTGGAAGCACAAGGTTTCTTTCGAGAAAACTCATTTTCTTCTATGTGCCATGCCAGCTGTAAGTAAAAGCACGGTAACAACAGTGCTTTTCAGGTAGCTTCGAGGCCGCATGAATGGAGCTTTCAAAACGGGAAAACAAGCGTTGTGCCATCAGTCTCTAATTTCTAGGTTGACACGCAGCATACACCCAGGAGCAGAGCTTCCTGGTTCTACGCAGTCTTCTGGTACTGAAACGGGTGCTGAAGCAAAGGCCTTTAGGAGTGTTGAAAAGCTTACTACCTTGACACTAGGGCAGAACAACGATGAACGCCTCAAGAGCTGCTGCACGCCTCTCCTTTTGCAAGGATAATCAGGGCCTTACTTCGAAGCTTGGGCTCACGTTGACTTTCACTTTAGGTATAGCGCAGAGCAGGGTGAGCTTCCAACAAGGAACTGGAAACCCAAGGTTTCTTAGGAGAAAACTCATTTTCTTCTCAGAACCATGCCGGCAGTGAGGAAAACCCCGGCAACAACAATGCTTTTCAGGTAGCTTCGAGGCCGCATGAACGGAGCTTTCATAATGGGAAAAGAAGTCTTATGCCATCAGTCTCCAATTTCTAGGTTGACACGCAGCATACACGCAGGACCAGAGCTTACTGTCTCTACGCAGTGTTCTGGTACCGAAACGGTTGCTTAAGCAAAGTCCCTAGGAGTCTTGGAAAGCTTACTACCGTGAAACTAAAGCAGAACAGCGATGAAGGCCTCATGGAGCTGCTGCACGCCTCCCGTTTTGCCAGCATAATCAGGGCCTTACTTCGAGGCTAGTGCTCACATTGACTTTCACGTTTGGTATAGAGCAGAGCAGGGTGAGCTTCCAACTAGGAACTGGAAGCACAAGGTTTCTTTCGAGAAAACTCATTTTCTTCTATGAGCCATGCCGGCTGTAAGTAAAAGCACGGTAACAACAGTGCTTTTCAGGTAGCATCGGGGCCGCATCAACGGAGCTTTCATAATGGGAAAACTAGCCTTGTGCCATCAGTCTCTAATTTCTAGGTTGACACGCAGCATACACGCAGGAGCAGAGCTTCCTGGTTCTACGCAGTGTTCTGGTACTGAAACGGGTGCTGAAGCAAGGCCCCTAGGAGTGTTGAAAAGCTTACTACCTTGACACTAAAGCAGAACAACGATGAAGGCCTCATGGAGCTGCTGCACGCCTCTCGTTTTGCAAGGATAATCAGGGCCTTACTTCGAAGCTTGGGCTCACGTTGACTTTCACTTTAGGTATAGAGCAGAGCAGGGTGAGCTTCCAACAAGGAACTGGAAACCCAAGGTTTCTTAGGAGAAAACTCATTTTCTTCTCAGAACCATGCCGGCAGTGAGGAAAACCCCGGCAACAACAATGCTTTTCAGGTAGCTTCGAGGCCGCATGAACGGAGCTTTCATAATGGGAAAAGAAGCCTTATGCCATCAGTCTCCAATTTCTAGGTTGACACGCAGCATACACGCAGGACCAGAGCTTACTGTCTCTACGCAGTGTTCTGGTACCGAAACGGTTGCTTAAGCAAAGTCCCTAGGAGTCTTGGAAAGCTTACTACCGTGAAACTAAAGCAGAACAGCGATGAAGGCCTCATGGAGCTGCTGCACGCCTCCCGTTTTGCCAGCATAATCAGGGCCTTACTTCGAGGCTAGTGCTCACATTGACTTTCACGTTTGGTATAGAGCAGAGCAGGGTGAGCGTCCAACTAGGAACTGGAAGCACAAGGTTTCTTTCGAGAAAACTCATTTTCTTCTATGAGCCATGCCGGCTGTAAGTAAAAGCACGGTAACAACAGTGCTTTTCAGGTAGCTTCGGGGCCGCATCAACGGAGCTTTCATAATGGGAAAACTAGCCTTGTGCCATCAGTCTCTAATTTCTAGGTTGACACGCAGCATACACGCAGGAGCAGAGCTTCCTGGTTCTACGCAGTGTTCTGGTACTGAAACGGGTGCTGAAGCAAGGCCCCTAGGAGTGTTGAAAAGCTTACTACCTTGACACTAAAGCAGAACAACGATGAAGGCCTCATGGAGCTGCTGCACGCCTCTCGTTTTGCAAGGATAATCAGGGCCTTACTTCGAAGCTTGGGCTCACGTTGACTTTCACTTTAGGTATAGAGCAGAGCAGGGTGAGCTTCCAACAAGGAACTGGAAACCCAAGGTTTCTTAGGAGAAAACTCATTTTCTTCTCAGAACCATGCCGGCAGTGAGGAAAACCCCGGCAACAACAATGCTTTTCAGGTAGCTTCGAGGCCGCATGAACGGAGCTTTCATAATGGGAAAAGAAGCCTTATGCCATCAGTCTCCAATTTCTAGGTTGACACGCAGCATACACGCAGGACCAGAGCTTACTGTCTCTACGCAGTGTTCTGGTACCGAAACGGTTGCTTAAGCAAAGTCCCTAGGAGTCTTGGAAAGCTTACTACCGTGAAACTAAAGCAGAACAGCGATGAAGGCCTCATGGAGCTGCTGCACGCCTCCCGTTTTGCCAGCATAATCAGGGCCTTACTTCGAGGCTAGTGCTCACATTGACTTTCACGTTTGGTATAGAGCAGAGCAGGGTGAGCGTCCAACTAGGAACTGGAAGCACAAGGTTTCTTTCGAGAAAACTCATTTTCTTCTATGAGCCATGCCGGCTGTAAGTAAAAGCACGGTAACAACAGTGCTTTTCAGGTAGCTTCGGGGCCGCATCAACGGAGCTTTCATAATGGGAAAACTAGCCTTGTGCCATCAGTCTCTAATTTCTAGGTTGACACGCAGCATACACGCAGGAGCAGAGCTTCCTGGTTCTACGCAGTGTTCTGGTACTGAAACGGGTGCTGAAGCAAGGCCCCTAGGAGTGTTGAAAAGCTTACTACCTTGACACTAAAGCAGAACAACGATGAAGGCCTCATGGAGCTGCTGCACGCCTCTCGTTTTGCAAGGATAATCAGGGCCTTACTTCGAAGCTTGGGCTCACGTTGACTTTCACTTTAGGTATAGAGCAGAGCAGGGTGAGCTTCCAACAAGGAACTGGAAACCCAAGGTTTCTTAGGAGAAAACTCATTTTCTTCTCAGAACCATGCCGGCAGTGAGGAAAACCCCGGCAACAACAATGCTTTTCAGGTAGCTTCGAGGCCGCATGAACGGAGCTTTCATAATGGGAAAAGAAGCCTTATGCCATCAGTCTCCAATTTCTAGGTTGACACGCAGCATACACGCAGGACCAGAGCTTACTGTCTCTACGCAGTGTTCTGGTACCGAAACGGTTGCTTAAGCAAAGTCCCTAGGAGTCTTGGAAAGCTTACTACCGTGAAACTAAAGCAGAACAGCGATGAAGGCCTCATGGAGCTGCTGCACGCCTCCCGTTTTGCCAGCATAATCAGGGCCTTACTTCGAGGCTAGTGCTCACATTGACTTTCACGTTTGGTATAGAGCAGAGCAGGGTGAGCTTCCAACTAGGAACTGGAAGCACAAGGTTTCTTTCGAGAAAACTCATTTTCTTCTATGAGCCATGCCGGCTGTAAGTAAAAGCACGGTAACAACAGTGCTTTTCAGGTAGCTTCGGGGCCGCATCAACGGAGCTTTCATAATGGGAAAACTAGCCTTGTGCCATCAGTCTCTAATTTCTAGGTTGACACGCAGCATACACGCAGGAGCAGAGCTTCCTGGTTCTACGCAGTGTTCTGGTACTGAAACGGGTGCTGAAGCAAGGCCCCTAGGAGTGTTGAAAAGCTTACTACCTTGACACTAAAGCAGAACAACGATGAAGGCCTCATGGAGCTGCTGCACGCCTCTCGTTTTGCAAGGATAATCAGGGCCTTACTTCGAAGCTTGGGCTCACGTTGACTTTCACTTTAGGTATAGAGCAGAGCAGGGTGAGCTTCCAACAAGGAACTGGAAACCCAAGGTTTCTTAGGAGAAAACTCATTTTCTTCTCAGAACCATGCCGGCAGTGAGGAAAACCCCGGCAACAACAATGCTTTTCAGGTAGCTTCGAGGCCGCATGAACGGAGCTTTCATAATGGGAAAAGAAGCCTTATGCCATCAGTCTCCAATTTCTAGGTTGACACGCAGCATACACGCAGGACCAGAGCTTACTGTCTCTACGCAGTGTTCTGGTACCGAAACGGTTGCTTAAGCAAAGTCCCTAGGAGTCTTGGAAAGCTTACTACCGTGAAACTAAAGCAGAACAGCGATGAAGGCCTCATGGAGCTGCTGCACGCCTCCCGTTTTGCCAGCATAATCAGGGCCTTACTTCGAGGCTAGTGCTCACATTGACTTTCACGTTTGGTATAGAGCAGAGCAGGGTGAGCGTCCAACTAGGAACTGGAAGCACAAGGTTTCTTTCGAGAAAACTCATTTTCTTCTATGAGCCATGCCGGCTGTAAGTAAAAGCACGGTAACAACAGTGCTTTTCAGGTAGCTTCGGGGCCGCATCAACGGAGCTTTCATAATGGGAAAACTAGCCTTGTGCCATCAGTCTCTAATTTCTAGGTTGACACGCAGCATACACGCAGGAGCAGAGCTTCCTGGTTCTACGCAGTGTTCTGGTACTGAAACGGGTGCTGAAGCAAGGCCCCTAGGAGTGTTGAAAAGCTTACTACCTTGACACTAAAGCAGAACAACGATGAAGGCCTCATGGAGCTGCTGCACGCCTCTCGTTTTGCAAGGATAATCAGGGCCTTACTTCGAAGCTTGGGCTCACGTTGACTTTCACTTTAGGTATAGCGCAGAGCAGGGTGAGCTTCCAACAAGGAACTGGAAACCCAAGGTTTCTTAGGAGAAAACTCATTTTCTTCTCAGAACCATGCCGGCAGAGAGGAAAACCCCGGCAACAACAATGCTTTTCAGGTAGCTTCGAGGCCGCATGAACGGAGCTTTCATAATGGGAAAAGAAGTCTTATGCCATCAGTCTCCAATTTCTAGGTTGACACGCAGCATACACGCAGGACCAGAGCTTACTGTCTCTACGCAGTGTTCTGGTACCGAAACGGTTGCTTAAGCAAAGTCCCTAGGAGTGTTGGAAAGCTTACTACCGTGAAACTAAAGCAGAACAGCGATGAAGGCCTCATGGAGCTGCTGCACGCCTCCCGTTTTGCCAGCATAATCAGGGCCTTACTTCGAGGCTAGTGCTCACATTGACTTTCACGTTTGGTATAGAGCAGAGCAGGGTGAGCGTCCAACTAGGAACTGGAAGCACAAGGTTTCTTTCGAGAAAACTCATTTTCTTCTATGAGCCATGCCGGCTGTAAGTAAAAGCACGGTAACAACAGTGCTTTTCAGGTAGCTTCGGGGCCGCATCAACGGAGCTTTCATAATGGGAAAACTAGCCTTGTGCCATCAGTCTCTAATTTCTAGGTTGACACGCAGCATACACGCAGGAGCAGAGCTTCCTGGTTCTACGCAGTGTTCTGGTACTGAAACGGGTGCTGAAGCAAGGCCCCTAGGAGTGTTGAAAAGCTTACTACCTTGACACTAAAGCAGAACAACGATGAAGGCCTCATGGAGCTGCTGCACGCCTCTCGTTTTGCAAGGATAATCAGGGCCTTACTTCGAAGCTTGGGCTCACGTTGACTTTCACTTTAGGTATAGAGCAGAGCAGGGTGAGCTTCCAACAAGGAACTGGAAACCCAAGGTTTCTTAGGAGAAAACTCATTTTCTTCTCAGAACCATGCCGGCAGTGAGGAAAACCCCGGCAACAACAATGCTTTTCAGGTAGCTTCGAGGCCGCATGAACGGAGCTTTCATAATGGGAAAAGAAGCCTTATGCCATCAGTCTCCAATTTCTAGGTTGACACGCAGCATACACGCAGGACCAGAGCTTACTGTCTCTACGCAGTGTTCTGGTACCGAAACGGTTGCTTAAGCAAAGTCCCTAGGAGTCTTGGAAAGCTTACTACCGTGAAACTAAAGCAGAACAGCGATGAAGGCCTCATGGAGCTGCTGCACGCCTCCCGTTTTGCCAGCATAATCAGGGCCTTACTTCGAGGCTAGTGCTCACATTGACTTTCACGTTTGGTATAGAGCAGAGCAGGGTGAGCGTCCAACTAGGAACTGGAAGCACAAGGTTTCTTTCGAGAAAACTCATTTTCTTCTATGAGCCATGCCGGCTGTAAGTAAAAGCACGGTAACAACAGTGCTTTTCAGGTAGCTTCGGGGCCGCATCAACGGAGCTTTCATAATGGGAAAACTAGCCTTGTGCCATCAGTCTCTAATTTCTAGGTTGACACGCAGCATACACGCAGGAGCAGAGCTTCCTGGTTCTACGCAGTGTTCTGGTACTGAAACGGGTGCTGAAGCAAGGCCCCTAGGAGTGTTGAAAAGCTTACTACCTTGACACTAAAGCAGAACAACGATGAAGGCCTCATGGAGCTGCTGCACGCCTCTCGTTTTGCAAGGATAATCAGGGCCTTACTTCGAAGCTTGGGCTCACGTTGACTTTCACTTTAGGTATAGAGCAGAGCAGGGTGAGCTTCCAACAAGGAACTGGAAACCCAAGGTTTCTTAGGAGAAAACTCATTTTCTTCTCAGAACCATGCCGGCAGTGAGGAAAACCCCGGCAACAACAATGCTTTTCAGGTAGCTTCGAGGCCGCATGAACGGAGCTTTCATAATGGGAAAAGAAGCTTTATGCCATCAGTCTCCAATTTCTAGGTTGACACGCAGCATACACGCAGGACCAGAGCTTATTGTCTCTACGCAGTGTTCTGGTACCGAAACGGTTGCTTAAGCAAAGTCCCTAGGAGTCTTGGAAAGCTTACTACCGTGAAACTAAAGCAGAACAGCGATGAAGGCCTCATGGAGCTGCTGCACGCCTCCCGTTTTGCCAGCATAATCAGGGCCTTACTTCGAGGCTAGTGCTCACATTGACTTTCACGTTTGGTATAGAGTAGAGCAGGGTGAGCCTCCAACTAGGAACTGGAAGCACAAGGTTTCTTTCGAGAAAACTCATTTTCTTCTATGTGCCATGCCAGCTGTAAGTAAAAGCACGGTAACAACAGTGCTTTTCAGGTAGCTTCGAGGCCGCATGAATGGAGCTTTCAAAACGGGAAAACAAGCGTTGTGCCATCAGTCTCTAATTTCTAGGTTGACACGCAGCATACACCCAGGAGCAGAGCTTCCTGGTTCTACGCAGTCTTCTGGTACTGAAACGGGTGCTGCAGCAAGGCCCTTAGGAGTGTTGAAAAGCTTACTACCTTGAAACTAGGGCAGAACAACGATGAACCCCTCAAGAGCTGCTGCACGCCTCTCCTTTTGCAAGGATAATCAGGGCCTTACTTCGAAGCTTGGGCTCACGTTGACTTTCACTTTAGGTATAGCGCAGAGCAGGGTGAGCTTCCAACAAGGAACTGGAAACCCAAGGTTTCTTAGGAGAAAACTCATTTTCTTCTCAGAACCATGCCGGCAGTGAGGAAAACCCCGGCAACAACAATGCTTTTCAGGTAGCTTCGAGGCCGCATGAACGGAGCTTTCATAATGGGAAAAGAAGTCTTATGCCATCAGTCTCCAATTTCTAGGTTGACACGCAGCATACACGCAGGACCAGAGCTTACTGTCTCTACGCAGTGTTCTGGTACCGAAACGGTTGCTTAAGCAAAGTCCCTAGGAGTCTTGGAAAGCTTACTACCGTGAAACTAAAGCAGAACAGCGATGAAGGCCTCATGGAGCTGCTGCACGCCTCCCGTTTTGCCAGCATAATCAGGGCCTTACTTCGAGGCTAGTGCTCACATTGACTTTCACGTTTGGTATAGAGCAGAGCAGGGTGAGCGTCCAACTAGGAACTGGAAGCACAAGGTTTCTTTCGAGAAAACTCATTTTCTTCTATGAGCCATGCCGGCTGTAAGTAAAAGCACGGTAACAACAGTGCTTTTCAGGTAGCTTCGGGGCCGCATCAACGGAGCTTTCATAATGGGAAAACTAGCCTTGTGCCATCAGTCTCTAATTTCTAGGTTGACACGCAGCATACACGCAGGAGCAGAGCTTCCTGGTTCTACGCAGTGTTCTGGTACTGAAACGGGTGCTGAAGCAAGGCCCCTAGGAGTGTTGAAAAGCTTACTACCTTGACACTAAAGCAGAACAACGATGAAGGCCTCATGGAGCTGCTGCACGCCTCTCGTTTTGCAAGGATAATCAGGGCCTTACTTCGAAGCTTGGGCTCACGTTGACTTTCACTTTAGGTATAGAGCAGAGCAGGGTGAGCTTCCAACAAGGAACTGGAAACCCAAGGTTTCTTAGGAGAAAACTCATTTTCTTCTCAGAACCATGCCGGCAGTGAGGAAAACCCCGGCAACAACAATGCTTTTCAGGTAGCTTCGAGGCCGCATGAACGGAGCTTTCATAATGGGAAAAGAAGCTTTATGCCATCAGTCTCCAATTTCTAGGTTGACACGCAGCATACACGCAGGACCAGAGCTTATTGTCTCTACGCAGTGTTCTGGTACCGAAACGGTTGCTTAAGCAAAGTCCCTAGGAGTCTTGGAAAGCTTACTACCGTGAAACTAAAGCAGAACAGCGATGAAGGCCTCATGGAGCTGCTGCACGCCTCCCGTTTTGCCAGCATAATCAGGGCCTTACTTCGAGGCTAGTGCTCACATTGACTTTCACGTTTGGTATAGAGTAGAGCAGGGTGAGCCTCCAACTAGGAACTGGAAGCACAAGGTTTCTTTCGAGAAAACTCATTTTCTTCTATGTGCCATGCCAGCTGTAAGTAAAAGCACGGTAACAACAGTGCTTTTCAGGTAGCTTCGAGGCCGCATGAATGGAGCTTTCAAAACGGGAAAACAAGCGTTGTGCCATCAGTCTCTAATTTCTAGGTTGACACGCAGCATACACCCAGGAGCAGAGCTTCCTGGTTCTACGCAGTCTTCTGGTACTGAAACGGGTGCTGCAGCAAGGCCCTTAGGAGTGTTGAAAAGCTTACTACCTTGAAACTAGGGCAGAACAACGATGAACCCCTCAAGAGCTGCTGCACGCCTCTCCTTTTGCAAGGATAATCAGGGCCTTACTTCGAAGCTTGGGCTCACGTTGACTTTCACTTTAGGTATAGCGCAGAGCAGGGTGAGCTTCCAACAAGGAACTGGAAACCCAAGGTTTCTTAGGAGAAAACTCATTTTCTTCTCAGAACCATGCCGGCAGTGAGGAAAACCCCGGCAACAACAATGCTTTTCAGGTAGCTTCGAGGCCGCATGAACGGAGCTTTCATAATGGGAAAAGAAGTCTTATGCCATCAGTCTCCAATTTCTAGGTTGACACGCAGCATACACGCAGGACCAGAGCTTACTGTCTCTACGCAGTGTTCTGGTACCGAAACGGTTGCTTAAGCAAAGTCCCTAGGAGTCTTGGAAAGCTTACTACCGTGAAACTAAAGCAGAACAGCGATGAAGGCCTCATGGAGCTGCTGCACGCCTCCCGTTTTGCCAGCATAATCAGGGCCTTACTTCGAGGCTAGTGCTCACATTGACTTTCACGTTTGGTATAGAGCAGAGCAGGGTGAGCGTCCAACTAGGAACTGGAAGCACAAGGTTTCTTTCGAGAAAACTCATTTTCTTCTATGAGCCATGCCGGCTGTAAGTAAAAGCACGGTAACAACAGTGCTTTTCAGGTAGCTTCGGGGCCGCATCAACGGAGCTTTCATAATGGGAAAACTAGCCTTGTGCCATCAGTCTCTAATTTCTAGGTTGACACGCAGCATACACGCAGGAGCAGAGCTTCCTGGTTCTACGCAGTGTTCTGGTACTGAAACGGGTGCTGAAGCAAGGCCCCTAGGAGTGTTGAAAAGCTTACTACCTTGACACTAAAGCAGAACAACGATGAAGGCCTCATGGAGCTGCTGCACGCCTCTCGTTTTGCAAGGATAATCAGGGCCTTACTTCGAAGCTTGGGCTCACGTTGACTTTCACTTTAGGTATAGAGCAGAGCAGGGTGAGCTTCCAACAAGGAACTGGAAACCCAAGGTTTCTTAGGAGAAAACTCATTTTCTTCTCAGAACCATGCCGGCAGTGAGGAAAACCCCGGCAACAACAATGCTTTTCAGGTAGCTTCGAGGCCGCATGAACGGAGCTTTCATAATGGGAAAAGAAGCCTTATGCCATCAGTCTCCAATTTCTAGGTTGACACGCAGCATACACGCAGGACCAGAGCTTACTGTCTCTACGCAGTGTTCTGGTACCGAAACGGTTGCTTAAGCAAAGTCCCTAGGAGTCTTGGAAAGCTTACTACCGTGAAACTAAAGCAGAACAGCGATGAAGGCCTCATGGAGCTGCTGCACGCCTCCCGTTTTGCCAGCATAATCAGGGCCTTACTTCGAGGCTAGTGCTCACATTGACTTTCACGTTTGGTATAGAGCAGAGCAGGGTGAGCTTCCAACTAGGAACTGGAAGCACAAGGTTTCTTTCGAGAAAACTCATTTTCTTCTATGAGCCATGCCGGCTGTAAGTAAAAGCACGGTAACAACAGTGCTTTTCAGGTAGCTTCGGGGCCGCATCAACGGAGCTTTCATAATGGGAAAACTAGCCTTGTGCCATCAGTCTCTAATTTCTAGGTTGACACGCAGCATACACGCAGGAGCAGAGCTTCCTGGTTCTACGCAGTGTTCTGGTACTGAAACGGGTGCTGAAGCAAGGCCCCTAGGAGTGTTGAAAAGCTTACTACCTTGAAACTAAAGCAGAACAAAGATGAACGCCTCAAGAGCTGCTGCACGCCTCTCGTTTTGCAAGGATAATCAGGGCCTTACTTCGAAGCTTGGGCTCACGTTGACTTTCACTTTAGGTATAGCGCAGAGCAGGGTGAGCTTCCAACAAGGAACTGGAAACCCAAGGTTTCTTAGGAGAAAACTCATTTTCTTCTCAGAACCATGCCGGCAGAGAGGAAAACCCCGGCAACAACAATGCTTTTCAGGTAGCTTCGAGGCCGCATGAACGAAGCTTTCATAATGGGAAAAGAAGTCTTATGCCATCAGTCTCCAATTTCTAGGTTGACACGCAGCATACACGCAGGACCAGAGCTTACTGTCTCTACGCAGTGTTCTGGTACCGAAACGGTTGCTTAAGCAAAGTCCCTAGGAGTCTTGGAAAGCTTACTACCGTGAAACTAAAGCAGAACAGCGATGAAGGCCTCATGGAGCTGCTGCACGCCTCCCGTTTTGCCAGCATAATCAGGGCCTTACTTCGAGGCTAGTGCTCACATTGACTTTCACGTTTGGTATAGAGCAGAGCAGGGTGAGCGTCCAACTAGGAACTGGAAGCACAAGGTTTCTTTCGAGAAAACTCATTTTCTTCTATGAGCCATGCCGGCTGTAAGTAAAAGCACGGTAACAACAGTGCTTTTCAGGTAGCTTCGGGGCCGCATCAACGGAGCTTTCATAATGGGAAAACTAGCCTTGTGCCATCAGTCTCTAATTTCTAGGTTGACACGCAGCATACACGCAGGAGCAGAGCTTCCTGGTTCTACGCAGTGTTCTGGTACTGAAACGGGTGCTGAAGCAAGGCCCCTAGGAGTGTTGAAAAGCTTACTACCTTGACACTAAAGCAGAACAACGATGAAGGCCTCATGGAGCTGCTGCACGCCTCTCGTTTTGCAAGGATAATCAGGGCCTTACTTCGAAGCTTGGGCTCACGTTGACTTTCACTTTAGGTATAGAGCAGAGCAGGGTGAGCTTCCAACAAGGAACTGGAAACCCAAGGTTTCTTAGGAGAAAACTCATTTTCTTCTCAGAACCATGCCGGCAGTGAGGAAAACCCCGGCAACAACAATGCTTTTCAGGTAGCTTCGAGGCCGCATGAACGGAGCTTTCATAATGGGAAAAGAAGCTTTATGCCATCAGTCTCCAATTTCTAGGTTGACACGCAGCATACACGCAGGACCAGAGCTTATTGTCTCTACGCAGTGTTCTGGTACCGAAACGGTTGCTTAAGCAAAGTCCCTAGGAGTCTTGGAAAGCTTACTACCGTGAAACTAAAGCAGAACAGCGATGAAGGCCTCATGGAGCTGCTGCACGCCTCCCGTTTTGCCAGCATAATCAGGGCCTTACTTCGAGGCTAGTGCTCACATTGACTTTCACGTTTGGTATAGAGTAGAGCAGGGTGAGCCTCCAACTAGGAACTGGAAGCACAAGGTTTCTTTCGAGAAAACTCATTTTCTTCTATGTGCCATGCCAGCTGTAAGTAAAAGCACGGTAACAACAGTGCTTTTCAGGTAGCTTCGAGGCCGCATGAATGGAGCTTTCAAAATGGGAAAACAAGCGTTGTGCCATCAGTCTCTAATTTCTAGGTTGACACGCAGCATACACCCAGGAGCAGAGCTTCCTGGTTCTACGCAGTCTTCTGGTACTGAAACGGGTGCTGCAGCAAGGCCCTTAGGAGTGTTGAAAAGCTTACTACCTTGAAACTAGGGCAGAACAACGATGAACCCCTCAAGAGCTGCTGCACGCCTCTCCTTTTGCAAGGATAATCAGGGCCTTACTTCGAAGCTTCGGCTCACGTTGACTTTCACTTTAGGTATAGCGCAGAGCAGGGTGAGCTTCCAACAAGGAACTGGAAACCCAAGGTTTCTTAGGAGAAAACTCATTTTCTTCTCAGAACCATGCCGGCAGTGAGGAAAACCCCGGCAACAACAATGCTTTTCAGGTAGCTTCGAGGCCGCATGAACGGAGCTTTCATAATGGGAAAAGAAGTCTTATGCCATCAGTCTCCAATTTCTAGGTTGACACGCAGCATACACGCAGGACCAGAGCTTACTGTCTCTACGCAGTGTTCTGGTACCGAAACGGTTGCTTAAGCAAAGTCCCTAGGAGTCTTGGAAAGCTTACTACCGTGAAACTAAAGCAGAACAGCGATGAAGGCCTCATGGAGCTGCTGCACGCCTCCCGTTTTGCCAGCATAATCAGGGCCTTACTTCGAGGCTAGTGCTCACATTGACTTTCACGTTTGGTATAGAGCAGAGCAGGGTGAGCGTCCAACTAGGAACTGGAAGCACAAGGTTTCTTTCGAGAAAACTCATTTTCTTCTATGAGCCATGCCGGCTGTAAGTAAAAGCACGGTAACAACAGTGCTTTTCAGGTAGCTTCGGGGCCGCATCAACGGAGCTTTCATAATGGGAAAACTAGCCTTGTGCCATCAGTCTCTAATTTCTAGGTTGACACGCAGCATACAAGCAGGAGCAGAGCTTCCTGGTTCTACGCAGTGTTCTGGTACTGAAACGGGTGCTGAAGCAAGGCCCCTAGGAGTGTTGAAAAGCTTACTACCTTGACACTAAAGCAGAACAACGATGAAGGCCTCATGGAGCTGCTGCACGCCTCTCGTTTTGCAAGGATAATCAGGGCCTTACTTCGAAGATTGGGCTCACGTTGACTTTCACTTTAGGTATAGAGCAGAGCAGGGTGAGCTTCCAACAAGGAACTGGAAACCCAAGGTTACTTAGGAGAAAACTCATTTTCTTCTCAGAACCATGCCGGCAGTGAGGAAAACACCGGCAACAACAATGCTTTTCAGGTAGCTTCGAGGCCGCATGAACGGAGCTTTCATAATGGGAAAAGAAGCCTTATGCCATCAGTCTCCAATTTCTAGGTTGACACGCAGCATACACGCAGGACCAGAGCTTACTGTCTCTACGCAGTGTTCTGGTACCGAAACGGTTGCTTAAGCAAAGTCCCTAGGAGTCTTGGAAAGCTTACTACCGTGAAACTAAAGCAGAACAGCGATGAAGGCCTCATGGAGCTGCTGCACGCCTCCCGTTTTGCCAGCATAATCAGGGCCTTACTTCGAGGCTAGTGCTCACATTGACTTTCACGTTTGGTATAGAGCAGAGCAGGGTGAGCTTCCAACTAGGAACTGGAAGCACAAGGTTTCTTTCGAGAAAACTCATTTTCTTCTATGAGCCATGCCGGCTGTAAGTAAAAGCACGGTAACAACAGTGCTTTTCAGGTAGCTTCGGGGCCGCATCAACGGAGCTTTCATAATGGGAAAACTAGCCTTGTGCCATCAGTCTCTAATTTCTAGGTTGACACGCAGCATACACGCAGGAGCAGAGCTTCCTGGTTCTACGCAGTGTTCTGGTACTGAAACGGGTGCTGAAGCAAGGCCCCTAGGAGTGTTGAAAAGCTTACTACCTTGACACTAAAGCAGAACAACGATGAAGGCCTCATGGAGCTGCTGCACGCCTCTCGTTTTGCAAGGATAATCAGGGCCTTACTTCGAAGCTTGGGCTCACGTTGACTTTCACTTTAGGTATAGAGCAGAGCAGGGTGAGCTTCCAACAAGGAACTGGAAACCCAAGGTTTCTTAGGAGAAAACTCATTTTCTTCTCAGAACCATGCCGGCAGTGAGGAAAACCCCGGCAACAACAATGCTTTTCAGGTAGCTTCGAGGCCGCATGAACGGAGCTTTCATAATGGGAAAAGAAGTCTTATGCCATCAGTCTCCAATTTCTAGGTTGACACGCAGCATACACGCAGGACCAGAGCTTACTGTCTCTACGCAGTGTTCTGGTACCGAAACGGTTGCTTAAGCAAAGTCCCTAGGAGTGTTGGAAAGCTTACTACCGTGAAACTAAAGCAGAACAGCGATGAAGGCCTCATGGAGCTGCTGCACGCCTCCCGTTTTGCCAGCATAATCAGGGCCTTACTTCGAGGCTAGTGCTCACATTGACTTTCACGTTTGGTATAGAGCAGAGCAGGGTGAGCTTCCAACTAGGAACTGGAAGCACAAGGTTTCTTTCGAGAAAACTCATTTTCTTCTATGAGCCATGCCGGCTGTAAGTAAAAGCACGGTAACAACAGTGCTTTTCAGGTAGCTTCGGGGCCGCATCAACGGAGCTTTCATAATGGGAAAACTAGCCTTGTGCCATCAGTCTCTAATTTCTAGGTTGACACGCAGCATACACGCAGGAGCAGAGCTTCCTGGTTCTACGCAGTGTTCTGGTACTGAAACGGGTGCTGAAGCAAGGCCCCTAGGAGTGTTGAAAAGCTTACTACGTTGACACTAAAGCAGAACAAAGATGAACGCCTCAAGAGCTGCTGCACGCCTCTCGTTTTGCAAGGATAATCAGGGCCTTACTTCGAAGCTTGGGCTCACGTTGACTTTCACTTTAGGTATAGCGCAGAGCAGGGTGAGCTTCCAACAAGGAACTGGAAACCCAAGGTTTCTTAGGAGAAAACTCATTTTCTTCTCAGAACCATGCCGGCAGAGAGGAAAACCCCGGCAACAACAATGCTTTTCAGGAAGCTTCGAGGCCGCATGAACGGAGCTTTCATAATGGGAAAAGAAGCCTTATGCCATCAGTCTCCAATTTCTAGGTTGACACGCAGCATACACGCAGGACCAGAGCTTACTGTCTCTACGCAGTGTTCTGGTACCGAAACGGTTGCTTAAGCAAAGTCCCTAGGAGTGTTGGAAAGCTTACTACCGTGAAACTAAAGCAGAACAGCGATGAAGGCCTCATGGAGCTGCTGCACGCCTCCCGTTTTGCCAGCATAATCAGGGCCTTACTTCGAGGCTAGTGCTCACATTGACTTTCACGTTTGGTATAGAGCAGAGCAGGGTGAGCGTCCAACTAGGAACTGGAAGCACAAGGTTTCTTTCGAGAAAACTCATTTTCTTCAATGAGCCATGCCGGCTGTAAGTAAAAGCACGGTAACAACAGTGCTTTTCAGGTAGCTTCGGGGCCGCATCAACGGAGCTTTCATAATGGGAAAACTAGCCTTGTGCCATCAGTCTCTAATTTCTAGGTTGACACGCAGCATACACGCAGGAGCAGAGCTTCCTGGTTCTACGCAGTGTTCTGGTACTGAAACGGGTGCTGAAGCAAGGCCCCTAGGAGTGTTGAAAAGCTTACTACCTTGACACTAAAGCAGAACAACGATGAAGGCCTCATGGAGCTGCTGCACGCCTCTCGTTTTGCAAGGATAATCAGGGCCTTACTTCGAAGCTTGGGCTCACGTTGACTTTCACTTTAGGTATAGAGCAGAGCAGGGTGAGCTTCCAACAAGGAACTGGAAACCCAAGGTTTCTTAGGAGAAAACTCATTTTCTTCTCAGAACCATGCCGGCAGTGAGGAAAACCCCGGCAACAACAATGCTTTTCAGGTAGCTTCGAGGCCGCATGAACGGAGCTTTCATAATGGGAAAAGAAGCCTTATGCCATCAGTCTCCAATTTCTAGGTTGACACGCAGCATACACGCAGGACCAGATCTTACTGTCTCTACGCAGTGTTCTGGTACCGAAACGGTTGCTTAAGCAAAGTCCCTAGGAGTCTTGGAAAGCTTACTACCGTGAAACTAAAGCAGAACAGCGATGAAGGCCTCATGGAGCTGCTGCACGCCTCCCGTTTTGCCAGGATAATCAGGGCCTTACTTCGAGGCTAGTGCTCACATTGACTTTCACGTTTGGTATAGAGCAGAGCAGGGTGAGCGTCCAACTAGGAACTGGAAGCACAAGGTTTCTTTCGAGAAAACTCATTTTCTTCTATGAGCCATGCCGGCTGTAAGTAAAAGCACGGTAACAACAGTGCTTTTCAGGTAGCTTCGGGGCCGCATCAACGGAGCTTTCATAATGGGAAAACTAGCCTTGTGCCATCAGTCTCTAATTTCTAGGTTGACACGCAGCATACACGCAGGAGCAGAGCTTCCTGGTTCTACGCAGTGCTCTGGTACTGAAACGGGTGCTGAAGCAAGGCCCCTAGGAGTGTTGAAAAGCTTACTACCTTGACACTAAAGCAGAACAACGATGAAGGCCTCATGGAGCTGCTGCACGCCTCTCGTTTTGCAAGGATAATCAGGGCCTTACTTCGAAGCTTGGGCTCACGTTGACTTTCACTTTAGGTATAGAGCAGAGCAGGGTGAGCTTCCAACAAGGAACTGGAAACCCAAGGTTTCTTAGGAGAAAACTCATTTTCTTCTCAGAACCATGCCGGCAGTGAGGAAAACCCCGGCAACAACAATGCTTTTCAGGTAGCTTCGAGGCCGCATGAACGGAGCTTTCATAATGGGAAAAGAAGCCTTATGCCATCAGTCTCCAATTTCTAGGTTGACACGCAGCATACACGCAGGACCAGAGCTTACTGTCTCTACGCAGTGTTCTGGTACCGAAACGGTTGCTTAAGCAAAGTCCCTAGGAGTCTTGGAAAGCTTACTACCGTGAAACTAAAGCAGAACAGCGATGAAGGCCTCATGGAGCTGCTGCACGCCTCCCGTTTTGCCAGCATAATCAGGGCCTTACTTCGAGGCTAGTGCTCACATTGACTTTCACGTTTGGTATAGAGCAGAGCAGGGTGAGCGTCCAACTAGGAACTGGAAGCACAAGGTTTCTTTCGAGAAAACTCATTTTCTTCTATGAGCCATGCCGGCTGTAAGTAAAAGCACGGTAACAACAGTGCTTTTCAGGTAGCTTCGGGGCCGCATCAACGGAGCTTTCATAATGGGAAAACTAGCCTTGTGCCATCAGTCTCTAATTTCTAGGTTGACACGCAGCATACACGCAGGAGCAGAGCTTCCTGGTTCTACGCAGTGTTCTGGTACTGAAACGGGTGCTGAAGCAAGGCCCCTAGGAGTGTTGAAAAGCTTACTACCTTGACACTAAAGCAGAACAACGATGAAGGCCTCATGGAGCTGCTGCACGCCTCTCGTTTTGCAAGGATAATCAGGGCCTTACTTCGAAGCTTGGGCTCACGTTGACTTTCACTTTAGGTATAGAGCAGAGCAGGGTGAGCTTCCAACAAGGAACTGGAAACCCAAGGTTTCTTAGGAGAAAACTCATTTTCTTCTCAGAACCATGCCGGCAGTGAGGAAAACCCCGGCAACAACAATGCTTTTCAGGTAGCTTCGAGGCCGCATGAACGGAGCTTTCATAATGGGAAAAGAAGCCTTATGCCATCAGTCTCCAATTTCTAGGTTGACACGCAGCATACACGCAGGACCAGAGCTTACTGTCTCTACGCAGTGTTCTGGTACCGAAACGGTTGCTTAAGCAAAGTCCCTAGGAGTCTTGGAAAGCTTACTACCGTGAAACTAAAGCAGAACAGCGATGAAGGCCTCATGGAGCTGCTGCACGCCTCCCGTTTTGCCAGCATAATCAGGGCCTTACTTCGAGGCTAGTGCTCACATTGACTTTCACGTTTGGTATAGAGCAGAGCAGGGTGAGCGTCCAACTAGGAACTGGAAGCACAAGGTTTCTTTCGAGAAAACTCATTTTCTTCTATGAGCCATGCCGGATGTAAGTAAAAGCACGGTAACAACAGTGCTTTTCAGGTAGCTTCGGGGCCGCATCAACGGAGCTTTCATAATGGGAAAACTAGCCTTGTGCCATCAGTCTCTAATTTCTAGGTTGACACGCAGCATACACGCAGGAGCAGAGCTTCCTGGTTCTACGCAGTGTTCTGGTACTGAAACGGGTGCTGAAGCAAGGCCCCTAGGAGTGTTGAAAAGCTTACTACCTTGACACTAAAGCAGAACAACGATGAAGGCCTCATGGAGCTGCTGCACGCCTCTCGTTTTGCAAGGATAATCAGGGCCTTACTTCGAAGCTTGGGCTCACGTTGACTTTCACTTTAGGTATAGAGCAGAGCAGGGTGAGCTTCCAACAAGGAACTGGAAACCCAAGGTTTCTTAGGAGAAAACTCATTTTCTTCTCAGAACCATGCCGGCAGTGAGGAAAACCCCGGCAACAACAATGCTTTTCAGGTAGCTTCGAGGCCGCATGAACGGAGCTTTCATAATGGGAAAAGAAGCCTTATGCCATCAGTCTCCAATTTCTAGGTTGACACGCAGCATACACGCAGGACCAGAGCTTACTGTCTCTACGCAGTGTTCTGGTACCGAAACGGTTGCTTAAGCAAAGTCCCTAGGAGTCTTGGAAAGCTTACTACCGTGAAACTAAAGCAGAACAGCGATGAAGGCCTCATGGAGCTGCTGCACGCCTCCCGTTTTGCCAGGATAATCAGGGCCTTACTTCGAGGCTAGTGCTCACATTGACTTTCACGTTTGGTATAGAGCAGAGCAGGGTGAGCGTCCAACTAGGAACTGGAAGCACAAGGTTTCTTTCGAGAAAACTCATTTTCTTCTATGAGCCATGCCGGCTGTAAGTAAAAGCACGGTAACAACAGTGCTTTTCAGGTAGCTTCGGGGCCGCATCAACGGAGCTTTCATAATGGGAAAACTAGCCTTGTGCCATCAGTCTCTAATTTCTAGGTTGACACGCAGCATACACGCAGGAGCAGAGCTTCCTGGTTCTACGCAGTGCTCTGGTACTGAAACGGGTGCTGAAGCAAGGCCCCTAGGAGTGTTGAAAAGCTTACTACCTTGACACTAAAGCAGAACAACGATGAAGGCCTCATGGAGCTGCTGCACGCCTCTCGTTTTGCAAGGATAATCAGGGCCTTACTTCGAAGCTTGGGCTCACGTTGACTTTCACTTTAGGTATAGAGCAGAGCAGGGTGAGCTTCCAACAAGGAACCGGAAACCCAAGGTTTCTTAGGAGAAAACTCATTTTCTTCTCAGAACCATGCCGGCAGTGAGGAAAACCCCGGCAACAACAATGCTTTTCAGGTAGCTTCGAGGCCGCATGAACGGAGCTTTCATAATGGGAAAAGAAGCCTTATGCCATCAGTCTCCAATTTCTAGGTTGACACGCAGCATACACGCAGGACCAGAGCTTACTGTCTCTACGCAGTGTTCTGGTACCGAAACGGTTGCTTAAGCAAAGTCCCTAGGAGTCTTGGAAAGCTTACTACCGTGAAACTAAAGCAGAACAGCGATGAAGGCCTCATGGAGCTGCTGCACGCCTCCCGTTTTGCCAGCATAATCAGGGCCTTACTTCGAGGCTAGTGCTCACATTGACTTTCACGTTTGGTATAGAGCAGAGCAGGGTGAGCGTCCAACTAGGAACTGGAAGCACAAGGTTTCTTTCGAGAAAACTCATTTTCTTCTATGAGCCATGCCGGCTGTAAGTAAAAGCACGGTAACAACAGTGCTTTTCAGGTAGCTTCGGGGCCGCATCAACGGAGCTTTCATAATGGGAAAACTAGCCTTGTGCCATCAGTCTCTAATTTCTAGGTTGACACGCAGCATACACGCAGGAGCAGAGCTTCCTGGTTCTACGCAGTGTTCTGGTACTGAAACGGGTGCTGAAGCAAGGCCCCTAGGAGTGTTGAAAAGCTTACTACCTTGACACTAAAGCAGAACAACGATGAAGGCCTCATGGAGCTGCTGCACGCCTCTCGTTTTGCAAGGATAATCAGGGCCTTACTTCGAAGCTTGGGCTCACGTTGACTTTCACTTTAGGTATAGAGCAGAGCAGGGTGAGCTTCCAACAAGGAACTGGAAACCCAAGGTTTCTTAGGAGAAAACTCATTTTCTTCTCAGAACCATGCCGGCAGTGAGGAAAACCCCGGCAACAACAATGCTTTTCAGGTAGCTTCGAGGCCGCATGAACGGAGCTTTCATAATGGGAAAAGAAGCCTTATGCCATCAGTCTCCAATTTCTAGGTTGACACGCAGCATACACGCAGGACCAGAGCTTACTGTCTCTACGCAGTGTTCTGGTACCGAAACGGTTGCTTAAGCAAAGTCCCTAGGAGTCTTGGAAAGCTTACTACCGTGAAACTAAAGCAGAACAGCGATGAAGGCCTCATGGAGCTGCTGCACGCCTCCCGTTTTGCCAGCATAATCAGGGCCTTACTTCGAGGCTAGTGCTCACATTGACTTTCACGTTTGGTATAGAGCAGAGCAGGGTGAGCGTCCAACTAGGAACTGGAAGCACAAGGTTTCTTTCGAGAAAACTCATTTTCTTCTATGAGCCATGCCGGCTGTAAGTAAAAGCACGGTAACAACAGTGCTTTTCAGGTAGCTTCGGGGCCGCATCAACGGAGCTTTCATAATGGGAAAACTAGCCTTGTGCCATCAGTCTCTAATTTCTAGGTTGACACGCAGCATACACGCAGGAGCAGAGCTTCCTGGTTCTACGCAGTGTTCTGGTACTGAAACGGGTGCTGAAGCAAGGCCCCTAGGAGTGTTGAAAAGCTTACTACCTTGACACTAAAGCAGAACAACGATGAAGGCCTCATGGAGCTGCTGCACGCCTCTCGTTTTGCAAGGATAATCAGGGCCTTACTTCGAAGCTTGGGCTCACGTTGACTTTCACTTTAGGTATAGAGCAGAGCAGGGTGAGCTTCCAACAAGGAACTGGAAACCCAAGGTTTCTTAGGAGAAAACTCATTTTCTTCTCAGAACCATGCCGGCAGTGAGGAAAACCCCGGCAACAACAATGCTTTTCAGGTAGCTTCGAGGCCGCATGAACGGAGCTTTCATAATGGGAAAAGAAGCCTTATGCCATCAGTCTCCAATTTCTAGGTTGACACGCAGCATACACGCAGGACCAGAGCTTACTGTCTCTACGCAGTGTTCTGGTACCGAAACGGTTGCTTAAGCAAAGTCCCTAGGAGTCTTGGAAAGCTTACTACCGTGAAACTAAAGCAGAACAGCGATGAAGGCCTCATGGAGCTGCTGCACGCCTCCCGTTTTGCCAGGATAATCAGGGCCTTACTTCGAGGCTAGTGCTCACATTGACTTTCACGTTTGGTATAGAGCAGAGCAGGGTGAGCGTCCAACTAGGAACTGGAAGCACAAGGTTTCTTTCGAGAAAACTCATTTTCTTCTATGAGCCATGCCGGCTGTAAGTAAAAGCACGGTAACAACAGTGCTTTTCAGGTAGCTTCGGGGCCGCATCAACGGAGCTTTCATAATGGGAAAACTAGCCTTGTGCCATCAGTCTCTAATTTCTAGGTTGACACGCAGCATACACGCAGGAGCAGAGCTTCCTGGTTCTACGCAGTGTTCTGGTACTGAAACGGGTGCTGAAGCAAGGCCCCTAGGAGTGTTGAAAAGCTTACTACCTTGACACTAAAGCAGAACAACGATGAAGGCCTCATGGAGCTGCTGCACGCCTCTCGTTTTGCAAGGATAATCAGGGCCTTACTTCGAAGCTTGGGCTCACGTTGACTTTCACTTTAGGTATAGAGCAGAGCAGGGTGAGCTTCCAACAAGGAACTGGAAACCCAAGGTTTCTTAGGAGAAAACTCATTTTCTTCTCAGAACCATGCCGGCAGTGAGGAAAACCCCGGCAACAACAATGCTTTTCAGGTAGCTTCGAGGCCGCATGAACGGAGCTTTCATAATGGGAAAAGAAGCCTTATGCCATCAGTCTCCAATTTCTAGGTTGACACGCAGCATACACGCAGGACCAGAGCTTACTGTCTCTACGCAGTGTTCTGGTACCGAAACGGTTGCTTAAGCAAAGTCCCTAGGAGTCTTGGAAAGCTTACTACCGTGAAACTAAAGCAGAACAGCGATGAAGGCCTCATGGAGCTGCTGCACGCCTCCCGTTTTGCCAGGATAATCAGGGCCTTACTTCGAGGCTAGTGCTCACATTGACTTTCACGTTTGGTATAGAGCAGAGCAGGGTGAGCGTCCAACTAGGAACTGGAAGCACAAGGTTTCTTTCGAGAAAACTCATTTTCTTCTATGAGCCATGCCGGCTGTAAGTAAAAGCACGGTAACAACAGTGCTTTTCAGGTAGCTTCGGGGCCGCATCAACGGAGCTTTCATAATGGGAAAACTAGCCTTGTGCCATCAGTCTCTAATTTCTAGGTTGACACGCAGCATACACGCAGGAGCAGAGCTTCCTGGTTCTACGCAGTGCTCTGGTACTGAAACGGGTGCTGAAGCAAGGCCCCTAGGAGTGTTGAAAAGCTTACTACCTTGACACTAAAGCAGAACAACGATGAAGGCCTCATGGAGCTGCTGCACGCCTCTCGTTTTGCAAGGATAATCAGGGCCTTACTTCGAAGCTTGGGCTCACGTTGACTTTCACTTTAGGTATAGAGCAGAGCAGGGTGAGCTTCCAACAAGGAACTGGAAACCCAAGGTTTCTTAGGAGAAAACTCATTTTCTTCTCAGAACCATGCCGGCAGTGAGGAAAACCCCGGCAACAACAATGCTTTTCAGGTAGCTTCGAGGCCGCATGAACGGAGCTTTCATAATGGGAAAAGAAGCCTTATGCCATCAGTCTCCAATTTCTAGGTTGACACGCAGCATACACGCAGGAC
Organism: Eubalaena glacialis; assembly: GCF_028564815.1. Classification (NCBI taxonomy): domain Eukaryota; kingdom Metazoa; phylum Chordata; class Mammalia; order Artiodactyla; family Balaenidae; genus Eubalaena; species Eubalaena glacialis. The sequence goes on along the minus strand of NW_026871161.1, from coordinate 655,144 downwards.
CAGAGCTTACTGTCTCTACGCAGTGTTCTGGTACCGAAACGGTTGCTTAAGCAAAGTCCCTAGGAGTCTTGGAAAGCTTACTACCGTGAAACTAAAGCAGAACAGCGATGAAGGCCTCATGGAGCTGCTGCACGCCTCCCGTTTTGCCAGCATAATCAGGGCCTTACTTCGAGGCTAGTGCTCACATTGACTTTCACGTTTGGTATAGAGCAGAGCAGGGTGAGCGTCCAACTAGGAACTGGAAGCACAAGGTTTCTTTCGAGAAAACTCATTTTCTTCTATGAGCCATGCCGGCTGTAAGTAAAAGCACGGTAACAACAGTGCTTTTCAGGTAGCTTCGGGGCCGCATCAACGGAGCTTTCATAATGGGAAAACTAGCCTTGTGCCATCAGTCTCTAATTTCTAGGTTGACACGCAGCATACACGCAGGAGCAGAGCTTCCTGGTTCTACGCAGTGTTCTGGTACTGAAACGGGTGCTGAAGCAAGGCCCCTAGGAGTGTTGAAAAGCTTACTACCTTGACACTAAAGCAGAACAACGATGAAGGCCTCATGGAGCTGCTGCACGCCTCTCGTTTTGCAAGGATAATCAGGGCCTTACTTCGAAGCTTGGGCTCACGTTGACTTTCACTTTAGGTATAGAGCAGAGCAGGGTGAGCTTCCAACAAGGAACTGGAAACCCAAGGTTTCTTAGGAGAAAACTCATTTTCTTCTCAGAACCATGCCGGCAGTGAGGAAAACCCCGGCAACAACAATGCTTTTCAGGTAGCTTCGAGGCCGCATGAACGGAGCTTTCATAATGGGAAAAGAAGCCTTATGCCATCAGTCTCCAATTTCTAGGTTGACACGCAGCATACACGCAGGACCAGAGCTTACTGTCTCTACGCAGTGTTCTGGTACCGAAACGGTTGCTTAAGCAAAGTCCCTAGGAGTCTTGGAAAGCTTACTACCGTGAAACTAAAGCAGAACAGCGATGAAGGCCTCATGGAGCTGCTGCACGCCTCCCGTTTTGCCAGCATAATCAGGGCCTTACTTCGAGGCTAGTGCTCACATTGACTTTCACGTTTGGTATAGAGCAGAGCAGGGTGAGCGTCCAACTAGGAACTGGAAGCACAAGGTTTCTTTCGAGAAAACTCATTTTCTTCTATGAGCCATGCCGGCTGTAAGTAAAAGCACGGTAACAACAGTGCTTTTCAGGTAGCTTCGGGGCCGCATCAACGGAGCTTTCATAATGGGAAAACTAGCCTTGTGCCATCAGTCTCTAATTTCTAGGTTGACACGCAGCATACACGCAGGAGCAGAGCTTCCTGGTTCTACGCAGTGTTCTGGTACTGAAACGGGTGCTGAAGCAAGGCCCCTAGGAGTGTTGAAAAGCTTACTACCTTGACACTAAAGCAGAACAACGATGAAGGCCTCATGGAGCTGCTGCACGCCTCTCGTTTTGCAAGGATAATCAGGGCCTTACTTCGAAGCTTGGGCTCACGTTGACTTTCACTTTAGGTATAGAGCAGAGCAGGGTGAGCTTCCAACAAGGAACTGGAAACCCAAGGTTTCTTAGGAGAAAACTCATTTTCTTCTCAGAACCATGCCGGCAGTGAGGAAAACCCCGGCAACAACAATGCTTTTCAGGTAGCTTCGAGGCCGCATGAACGGAGCTTTCATAATGGGAAAAGAAGCCTTATGCCATCAGTCTCCAATTTCTAGGTTGACACGCAGCATACACGCAGGACCAGAGCTTACTGTCTCTACGCAGTGTTCTGGTACCGAAACGGTTGCTTAAGCAAAGTCCCTAGGAGTCTTGGAAAGCTTACTACCGTGAAACTAAAGCAGAACAGCGATGAAGGCCTCATGGAGCTGCTGCACGCCTCCCGTTTTGCCAGCATAATCAGGGCCTTACTTCGAGGCTAGTGCTCACATTGACTTTCACGTTTGGTATAGAGCAGAGCAGGGTGAGCGTCCAACTAGGAACTGGAAGCACAAGGTTTCTTTCGAGAAAACTCATTTTCTTCTAAGAGCCATGCCGGCTGTAAGTAAAAGCACGGTAACAACAGTGCTTTTCAGGTAGCTTCGGGGCCGCATCAACGGAGCTTTCATAATGGGAAAACTAGCCTTGTGCCATCAGTCTCTAATTTCTAGGTTGACACGCATCATACACGCAGGAGCAGAGCTTCCTTGTTCTACGCAGTGTTCTGGTACTGAAACGGGTGCTGAAGCAAGGCCCCTAGGAGTGTTGAAAAGCTTACTACCTTGACACTAAAGCAGAACAACGATGAAGGCCTCATGGAGCTGCTGCACGCCTCTCGTTTTGCAAGGATAATCAGGGCCTTACTTCGAAGCTTGGGCTCACGTTGACTTTCACTTTAGGTATAGAGCAGAGCAGGGTGAGCTTCCAACAAGGAACTGGAAACCCAAGGTTTCTTAGGAGAAAACTCATTTTCTTCTCAGAACCATGCCGGCAGTGAGGAAAACCCCGGCAACAACAATGCTTTTCAGGTAGCTTCGAGGCCGCATGAACGGAGCTTTCATAATGGGAAAAGAAGCCTTATGCCATCAGTCTCCAATTTCTAGGTTGACACGCAGCATACACGCAGGACCAGAGCTTACTGTCTCTACGCAGTGTTCTGGTACCGAAACGGTTGCTTAAGCAAAGTCCCTAGGAGTCTTGGAAAGCTTACTACCGTGAAACTAAAGCAGAACAGCGATGAAGGCCTCATGGAGCTGCTGCACGCCTCCCGTTTTGCCAGGATAATCAGGGCCTTACTTCGAGGCTAGTGCTCACATTGACTTTCACGTTTGGTATAGAGCAGAGCAGGGTGAGCGTCCAACTAGGAACTGGAAGCACAAGGTTTCTTTCGAGAAAACTCATTTTCTTCTATGAGCCATGCCGGCTGTAAGTAAAAGCACGGTAACAACAGTGCTTTTCAGGTAGCTTCGGGGCCGCATCAACGGAGCTTTCATAATGGGAAAACTAGCCTTGTGCCATCAGTCTCTAATTTCTAGGTTGACACGCAGCATACACGCAGGAGCAGAGCTTCCTGGTTCTACGCAGTGTTCTGGTACTGAAACGGGTGCTGAAGCAAGGCCCCTAGGAGTGTTGAAAAGCTTACTACCTTGACACTAAAGCAGAACAACGATGAAGGCCTCATGGAGCTGCTGCACGCCTCTCGTTTTGCAAGGATAATCAGGGCCTTACTTCGAAGCTTGGGCTCACGTTGACTTTCACTTTAGGTATAGAGCAGAGCAGGGTGAGCTTCCAACAAGGAACTGGAAACCCAAGGTTTCTTAGGAGAAAACTCATTTTCTTCTCAGAACCATGCCGGCAGTGAGGAAAACCCCGGCAACAACAATGCTTTTCAGGTAGCTTCGAGGCCGCATGAACGGAGCTTTCATAATGGGAAAAGAAGCCTTATGCCATCAGTCTCCAATTTCTAGGTTGACACGCAGCATACACGCAGGACCAGAGCTTACTGTCTCTACGCAGTGTTCTGGTACCGAAACGGTTGCTTAAGCAAAGTCCCTAGGAGTCTTGGAAAGCTTACTACCGTGAAACTAAAGCAGAACAGCGATGAAGGCCCCATGGAGCTGCTGCACGCCTCCCGTTTTGCCAGCATAATCAGGGCCTTACTTCGAGGCTAGTGCTCACATTGACTTTCACGTTTGGTATAGAGCAGAGCAGGGTGAGCTTCCAACTAGGAACTGGAAGCACAAGGTTTCTTTCGAGAAAACTCATTTTCTTCTATGAGCCATGCCGGCTGTAAGTAAAAGCACGGTAACAACAGTGCTTTTCAGGTAGCTTCGGGGCCGCATCAACGGAGCTTTCATAATGGGAAAACTAGCCTTGTGCCATCAGTCTCTAATTTCTAGGTTGACACGCAGCATACACGCAGGAGCAGAGCTTCCTGGTTCTACGCAGTGTTCTGGTACTGAAACGGGTGCTGAAGCAAGGCCCCTAGGAGTGTTGAAAAGCTTACTACCTTGACACTAAAGCAGAACAAAGATGAACGCCTCAAGAGCTGCTGCACGCCTCTCGTTTTGCAAGGATAATCAGGGCCTTACTTCGAAGCTTGGGCTCACGTTGACTTTCACTTTAGGTATAGCGCAGAGCAGGGTGAGCTTCCAACAAGGAACTGGAAACCCAAGGTTTCTTAGGAGAAAACTCATTTTCTTCTCAGAACCATACCGGCAGAGAGGAAAACCCCGGCAACAACAATGCTTTTCAGGTAGCTTCGAGGCCGCATGAACGGAGCTTTCATAATGGGAAAAGAAGCCTTATGCCATCAGTCTCCAATTTCTAGGTTGACACGCAGCATACACGCAGGACCAGAGCTTACTGTCTCTACGCAGTGTTCTGGTACCGAAACGGTTGCTTAAGCAAAGTCCCTAGGAGTGTTGGAAAGCCTACTACCGTGAAACTAATGCAGAACAGCGATGAAGGCCTCATGGAGCTGCTGCACGCCTCCCGTTTTGCCAGCATAATCAGGGCCTTACTTCGAGGCTAGTGCTCACATTGACTTTCACGTTTGGTATAGAGCAGAGCAGGGTGAGCGTCCAACTAGGAACTGGAAGCACAAGGTTTCTTTCGAGAAAACTCATTTTCTTCAATGAGCCATGCCGGCTGTAAGTAAAAGCACGGTAACAACAGTGCTTTTCAGGTAGCTTCGGGGCCGCATCAACGGAGCTTTCATAATGGGAAAACTAGCCTTGTGCCATCAGTCTCTAATTTCTAGGTTGACACGCAGCATACACGCAGGAGCAGAGCTTCCTGGTTCTACGCAGTGTTCTGGTACTGAAACGGGTGCTGAAGCAAGGCCCCTAGGAGTGTTGAAAAGCTTACTACCTTGACACTAAAGCAGAACAACGATGAAGGCCTCATGGAGCTGCTGCACGCCTCTCGTTTTGCAAGGATAATCAGGGCCTTACTTCGAAGCTTGGGCTCACGTTGACTTTCACTTTAGGTATAGAGCAGAGCAGGGTGAGCTTCCAACAAGGAACTGGAAACCCAAGGTTTCTTAGGAGAAAACTCATTTTCTTCTCAGAACCATGCCGGCAGTGAGGAAAACCCCGGCAACAACAATGCTTTTCAGGTAGCTTCGAGGCCGCATGAACGGAGCTTTCATAATGGGAAAAGAAGCCTTATGCCATCAGTCTCCAATTTCTAGGTTGACACGCAGCATACACGCAGGACCAGAGCTTACTGTCTCTACGCAGTGTTCTGGTACCGAAACGGTTGCTTAAGCAAAGTCCCTAGGAGTCTTGGAAAGCTTACTACCGTGAAACTAAAGCAGAACAGCGATGAAGGCCTCATGGAGCTGCTGCACGCCTCCCGTTTTGCCAGGATAATCAGGGCCTTACTTCGAGGCTAGTGCTCACATTGACTTTCACGTTTGGTATAGAGCAGAGCAGGGTGAGCGTCCAACTAGGAACTGGAAGCACAAGGTTTCTTTCGAGAAAACTCATTTTCTTCTATGAGCCATGCCGGCTGTAAGTAAAAGCACGGTAACAACAGTGCTTTTCAGGTAGCTTCGGGGCCGCATCAACGGAGCTTTCATAATGGGAAAACTAGCCTTGTGCCATCAGTCTCTAATTTCTAGGTTGACACGCAGCATACACGCAGGAGCAGAGCTTCCTGGTTCTACGCAGTGTTCTGGTACTGAAACGGGTGCTGAAGCAAGGCCCCTAGGAGTGTTGAAAAGCTTACTACCTTGACACTAAAGCAGAACAACGATGAAGGCCTCATGGAGCTGCTGCACGCCTCTCGTTTTGCAAGGATAATCAGGGCCTTACTTCGAAGCTTGGGCTCACGTTGACTTTCACTTTAGGTATAGAGCAGAGCAGGGTGAGCTTCCAACAAGGAACTGGAAACCCAAGGTTTCTTAGGAGAAAACTCATTTTCTTCTCAGAACCATGCCGGCAGTGAGGAAAACCCCGGCAACAACAATGCTTTTCAGGTAGCTTCGAGGCCGCATGAACGGAGCTTTCATAATGGGAAAAGAAGCCTTATGCCATCAGTCTCCAATTTCTAGGTTGACACGCAGCATACACGCAGGACCAGAGCTTACTGTCTCTACGCAGTGTTCTGGTACCGAAACGGTTGCTTAAGCAAAGTCCCTAGGAGTCTTGGAAAGCTTACTACCGTGAAACTAAAGCAGAACAGCGATGAAGGCCTCATGGAGCTGCTGCACGCCTCCCGTTTTGCCAGCATAATCAGGGCCTTACTTCGAGGCTAGTGCTCACATTGACTTTCACGTTTGGTATAGAGCAGAGCAGGGTGAGCGTCCAACTAGGAACTGGAAGCACAAGGTTTCTTTCGAGAAAACTCATTTTCTTCTATGAGCCATGCCGGCTGTAAGTAAAAGCACGGTAACAACAGTGCTTTTCAGGTAGCTTCGGGGCCGCATCAACGGAGCTTTCATAATGGGAAAACTAGCCTTGTGCCATCAGTCTCTAATTTCTAGGTTGACACGCAGCATACACGCAGGAGCAGAGCTTCCTGGTTCTACGCAGTGTTCTGGTACTGAAACGGGTGCTGAAGCAAGGCCCCTAGGAGTGTTGAAAAGCTTACTACCTTGACACTAAAGCAGAACAACGATGAAGGCCTCATGGAGCTGCTGCACGCCTCTCGTTTTGCAAGGATAATCAGGGCCTTACTTCGAAGCTTGGGCTCACGTTGACTTTCACTTTAGGTATAGAGCAGAGCAGGGTGAGCTTCCAACAAGGAACTGGAAACCCAAGGTTTCTTAGGAGAAAACTCATTTTCTTCTCAGAACCATGCCGGCAGTGAGGAAAACCCCGGCAACAACAATGCTTTTCAGGTAGCTTCGAGGCCGCATGAACGGAGCTTTCATAATGGGAAAAGAAGCCTTATGCCATCAGTCTCCAATTTCTAGGTTGACACGCAGCATACACGCAGGACCAGAGCTTACTGTCTCTACGCAGTGTTCTGGTACCGAAACGGTTGCTTAAGCAAAGTCCCTAGGAGTCTTGGAAAGCTTACTACCGTGAAACTAAAGCAGAACAGCGATGAAGGCCTCATGGAGCTGCTGCACGCCTCCCGTTTTGCCAGGATAATCAGGGCCTTACTTCGAGGCTAGTGCTCACATTGACTTTCACGTTTGGTATAGAGCAGAGCAGGGTGAGCGTCCAACTAGGAACTGGAAGCACAAGGTTTCTTTCGAGAAAACTCATTTTCTTCTATGAGCCATGCCGGCTGTAAGTAAAAGCACGGTAACAACAGTGCTTTTCAGGTAGCTTCGGGGCCGCATCAACGGAGCTTTCATAATGGGAAAACTAGCCTTGTGCCATCAGTCTCTAATTTCTAGGTTGACACGCAGCATACACGCAGGAGCAGAGCTTCCTGGTTCTACGCAGTGTTCTGGTACTGAAACGGGTGCTGAAGCAAGGCCCCTAGGAGTGTTGAAAAGCTTACTACCTTGACACTAAAGCAGAACAACGATGAAGGCCTCATGGAGCTGCTGCACGCCTCTCGTTTTGCAAGGATAATCAGGGCCTTACTTCGAAGCTTGGGCTCACGTTGACTTTCACTTTAGGTATAGAGCAGAGCAGGGTGAGCTTCCAACAAGGAACTGGAAACCCAAGGTTTCTTAGGAGAAAACTCATTTTCTTCTCAGAACCATGCCGGCAGTGAGGAAAACCCCGGCAACAACAATGCTTTTCAGGTAGCTTCGAGGCCGCATGAACGGAGCTTTCATAATGGGAAAAGAAGCCTTATGCCATCAGTCTCCAATTTCTAGGTTGACACGCAGCATACACGCAGGACCAGAGCTTACTGTCTCTACGCAGTGTTCTGGTACCGAAACGGTTGCTTAAGCAAAGTCCCTAGGAGTCTTGGAAAGCTTACTACCGTGAAACTAAAGCAGAACAGCGATGAAGGCCCCATGGAGCTGCTGCACGCCTCCCGTTTTGCCAGCATAATCAGGGCCTTACTTCGAGGCTAGTGCTCACATTGACTTTCACGTTTGGTATAGAGCAGAGCAGGGTGAGCTTCCAACTAGGAACTGGAAGCACAAGGTTTCTTTCGAGAAAACTCATTTTCTTCTATGAGCCATGCCGGCTGTAAGTAAAAGCACGGTAACAACAGTGCTTTTCAGGTAGCTTCGGGGCCGCATCAACGGAGCTTTCATAATGGGAAAACTAGCCTTGTGCCATCAGTCTCTAATTTCTAGGTTGACACGCAGCATACACGCAGGAGCAGAGCTTCCTGGTTCTACGCAGTGTTCTGGTACTGAAACGGGTGCTGAAGCAAGGCCCCTAGGAGTGTTGAAAAGCTTACTACCTTGACACTAAAGCAGAACAAAGATGAACGCCTCAAGAGCTGCTGCACGCCTCTCGTTTTGCAAGGATAATCAGGGCCTTACTTCGAAGCTTGGGCTCACGTTGACTTTCACTTTAGGTATAGCGCAGAGCAGGGTGAGCTTCCAACAAGGAACTGGAAACCCAAGGTTTCTTAGGAGAAAACTCATTTTCTTCTCAGAACCATACCGGCAGAGAGGAAAACCCCGGCAACAACAATGCTTTTCAGGTAGCTTCGAGGCCGCATGAACGGAGCTTTCATAATGGGAAAAGAAGCCTTATGCCATCAGTCTCCAATTTCTAGGTTGACACGCAGCATACACGCAGGACCAGAGCTTACTGTCTCTACGCAGTGTTCTGGTACCGAAACGGTTGCTTAAGCAAAGTCCCTAGGAGTGTTGGAAAGCCTACTACCGTGAAACTAATGCAGAACAGCGATGAAGGCCTCATGGAGCTGCTGCACGCCTCCCGTTTTGCCAGCATAATCAGGGCCTTACTTCGAGGCTAGTGCTCACATTGACTTTCACGTTTGGTATAGAGCAGAGCAGGGTGAGCGTCCAACTAGGAACTGGAAGCACAAGGTTTCTTTCGAGAAAACTCATTTTCTTCAATGAGCCATGCCGGCTGTAAGTAAAAGCACGGTAACAACAGTGCTTTTCAGGTAGCTTCGGGGCCGCATCAACGGAGCTTTCATAATGGGAAAACTAGCCTTGTGCCATCAGTCTCTAATTTCTAGGTTGACACGCAGCATACACGCAGGAGCAGAGCTTCCTGGTTCTACGCAGTGTTCTGGTACTGAAACGGGTGCTGAAGCAAGGCCCCTAGGAGTGTTGAAAAGCTTACTACCTTGACACTAAAGCAGAACAACGATGAAGGCCTCATGGAGCTGCTGCACGCCTCTCGTTTTGCAAGGATAATCAGGGCCTTACTTCGAAGCTTGGGCTCACGTTGACTTTCACTTTAGGTATAGAGCAGAGCAGGGTGAGCTTCCAACAAGGAACTGGAAACCCAAGGTTTCTTAGGAGAAAACTCATTTTCTTCTCAGAACCATGCCGGCAGTGAGGAAAACCCCGGCAACAACAATGCTTTTCAGGTAGCTTCGAGGCCGCATGAACGGAGCTTTCATAATGGGAAAAGAAGCCTTATGCCATCAGTCTCCAATTTCTAGGTTGACACGCAGCATACACGCAGGACCAGATCTTACTGTCTCTACGCAGTGTTCTGGTACCGAAACGGTTGCTTAAGCAAAGTCCCTAGGAGTCTTGGAAAGCTTACTACCGTGAAACTAAAGCAGAACAGCGATGAAGGCCTCATGGAGCTGCTGCACGCCTCCCGTTTTGCCAGGATAATCAGGGCCTTACTTCGAGGCTAGTGCTCACATTGACTTTCACGTTTGGTATAGAGCAGAGCAGGGTGAGCGTCCAACTAGGAACTGGAAGCACAAGGTTTCTTTCGAGAAAACTCATTTTCTTCTATGAGCCATGCCGGCTGTAAGTAAAAGCACGGTAACAACAGTGCTTTTCAGGTAGCTTCGGGGCCGCATCAACGGAGCTTTCATAATGGGAAAACTAGCCTTGTGCCATCAGTCTCTAATTTCTAGGTTGACACGCAGCATACACGCAGGAGCAGAGCTTCCTGGTTCTACGCAGTGTTCTGGTACTGAAACGGGTGCTGAAGCAAGGCCCCTAGGAGTGTTGAAAAGCTTACTACCTTGACACTAAAGCAGAACAACGATGAAGGCCTCATGGAGCTGCTGCACGCCTCTCGTTTTGCAAGGATAATCAGGGCCTTACTTCGAAGCTTGGGCTCACGTTGACTTTCACTTTAGGTATAGAGCAGAGCAGGGTGAGCTTCCAACAAGGAACTGGAAACCCAAGGTTTCTTAGGAGAAAACTCATTTTCTTCTCAGAACCATGCCGGCAGTGAGGAAAACCCCGGCAACAACAATGCTTTTCAGGTAGCTTCGAGGCCGCATGAACGGAGCTTTCATAATGGGAAAAGAAGCCTTATGCCATCAGTCTCCAATTTCTAGGTTGACACGCAGCATACACGCAGGACCAGAGCTTACTGTCTCTACGCAGTGTTCTGGTACCGAAACGGTTGCTTAAGCAAAGTCCCTAGGAGTCTTGGAAAGCTTACTACCGTGAAACTAAAGCAGAACAGCGATGAAGGCCTCATGGAGCTGCTGCACGCCTCCCGTTTTGCCAGCATAATCAGGGCCTTACTTCGAGGCTAGTGCTCACATTGACTTTCACGTTTGGTATAGAGCAGAGCAGGGTGAGCGTCCAACTAGGAACTGGAAGCACAAGGTTTCTTTCGAGAAAACTCATTTTCTTCTATGAGCCATGCCGGCTGTAAGTAAAAGCACGGTAACAACAGTGCTTTTCAGGTAGCTTCGGGGCCGCATCAACGGAGCTTTCATAATGGGAAAACTAGCCTTGTGCCATCAGTCTCTAATTTCTAGGTTGACACGCAGCATACACGCAGGAGCAGAGCTTCCTGGTTCTACGCAGTGTTCTGGTACTGAAACGGGTGCTGAAGCAAGGCCCCTAGGAGTGTTGAAAAGCTTACTACCTTGACACTAAAGCAGAACAACGATGAAGGCCTCATGGAGCTGCTGCACGCCTCTCGTTTTGCAAGGATAATCAGGGCCTTACTTCGAAGCTTGGGCTCACGTTGACTTTCACTTTAGGTATAGAGCAGAGCAGGGTGAGCTTCCAACAAGGAACTGGAAACCCAAGGTTTCTTAGGAGAAAACTCATTTTCTTCTCAGAACCATGCCGGCAGTGAGGAAAACCCCGGCAACAACAATGCTTTTCAGGTAGCTTCGAGGCCGCATGAACGGAGCTTTCATAATGGGAAAAGAAGCCTTATGCCATCAGTCTCCAATTTCTAGGTTGACACGCAGCATACACGCAGGACCAGAGCTTACTGTCTCTACGCAGTGTTCTGGTACCGAAACGGTTGCTTAAGCAAAGTCCCTAGGAGTCTTGGAAAGCTTACTACCGTGAAACTAAAGCAGAACAGCGATGAAGGCCTCATGGAGCTGCTGCACGCCTCCCGTTTTGCCAGCATAATCAGGGCCTTACTTCGAGGCTAGTGCTCACATTGACTTTCACGTTTGGTATAGAGCAGAGCAGGGTGAGCTTCCAACTAGGAACTGGAAGCACAAGGTTTCTTTCGAGAAAACTCATTTTCTTCTAAGAGCCATGCCAGCTGTAAGTAAAAGCACGGTAACAACAGTGCTTTTCAGGTAGCTTCGGGGCCGCATTAACGGAGCTTTCATAATGGGAAAACTAGCCTTGTGCCATCAGTCTCTAATTTCTAGGTTGACACGCAGCATACAAGCAGGAGCAGAGCTTCCTGGTTCTACGCAGTGTTCTGGTACTGAAACGGGTGCTGAAGCAAGGCCCCTAGGAGTGTTGAAAAGCTTACTACCTTGACACTAAAGCAGAACAACGATGAAGGCCTCATGGAGCTGCTGCACGCCTCTCGTTTTGCAAGGATAATCAGGGCCTTACTTCGAAGCTTGGGCTCACGTTGACTTTCACTTTAGGTATAGAGCAGAGCAGGGTGAGCTTCCAACAAGGAACTGGAAACCCAAGGTTTCTTAGGAGAAAACTCATTTTCTTCTCAGAACCATGCCGGCAGTGAGGAAAACACCGGCAACAACAATGCTTTTCAGGTAGCTTCGAGGCCGCATGAACGGAGCTTTCATAATGGGAAAAGAAGCCTTATGCCATCAGTCTCCAATTTCTAGGTTGACACGCAGCATACACGCAGGACCAGAGCTTACTGTCTCTACGCAGTGTTCTGGTACCGAAACGGTTGCTTAAGCAAAGTCCCTAGGAGTCTTGGAAAGCTTACTACCGTGAAACTAAAGCAGAACAGCGATGAAGGCCTCATGGAGCTGCTGCACGCCTCCCGTTTTGCCAGCATAATCAGGGCCTTACTTCGAGGCTAGTGCTCACATTGACTTTCACGTTTGGTATAGAGCAGAGCAGGGTGAGCTTCCAACTAGGAACTGGAAGCACAAGGTTTCTTTCGAGAAAACTCATTTTCTTCTAAGAGCCATGCCAGCTGTAAGTAAAAGCACGGTAACAACAGTGCTTTTCAGGTAGCTTCGGGGCCGCATCAACGGAGCTTTCATAATGGGAAAACTAGCCTTGTGCCATCAGTCTCTAATTTCTAGGTTGACACGCAGCATACACGCAGGAGCAGAGCTTCCTGGTTCTACGCAGTGTTCTGGTACTGAAACGGGTGCTGAAGCAAGGCCCCTAGGAGTGTTGAAAAGCTTACTACCTTGACACTAAAGCAGAACAACGATGAAGGCCTCATGGAGCTGCTGCACGCCTCTCGTTTTGCAAGGATAATCAGGGCCTTACTTCGAAGCTTGGGCTCACGTTGACTTTCACTTTAGGTATAGAGCAGAGCAGGGTGAGCTTCCAACAAGGAACTGGAAACCCAAGGTTTCTTAGGAGAAAACTCATTTTCTTCTCAGAACCATGCCGGCAGTGAGGAAAACCCCGGCAACAACAATGCTTTTCAGGTAGCTTCGAGGCCGCATGAACGGAGCTTTCATAATGGGAAAAGAAGCCTTATGCCATCAGTCTCCAATTTCTAGGTTGACACGCAGCATACACGCAGGACCAGAGCTTACTGTCTCTACGCAGTGTTCTGGTACCGAAACGGTTGCTTAAGCAAAGTCCCTAGGAGTCTTGGAAAGCTTACTACCGTGAAACTAAAGCAGAACAGCGATGAAGGCCTCATGGAGCTGCTGCACGCCTCCCGTTTTGCCAGGATAATCAGGGCCTTACTTCGAGGCTAGTGCTCACATTGACTTTCACGTTTGGTATAGAGCAGAGCAGGGTGAGCGTCCAACTAGGAATTGGAAGCACAAGGTTTCTTTTGAGAAAACTCATTTTCTTCTATGAGCCATGCCGGCTGTAAGTAAAAGCACGGTAACAACAGTGCTTTTCAGGTAGCTTCGGGGCCGCATCAACGGAGCTTTCATAATGGGAAAACTAGCCTTGTGCCATCAGTCTCTAATTTCTAGGTTGACACGCAGCATACACGCAGGAGCAGAGCTTCCTGGTTCTACGCAGTGTTCTGGTACTGAAACGGGTGCTGAAGCAAGGCCCCTAGGAGTGTTGAAAAGCTTACTACCTTGACACTAAAGCAGAACAACGATGAAGGCCTCATGGAGCTGCTGCACGCCTCTCGTTTTGCAAGGATAATCAGGGCCTTACTTCGAAGCTTGGGCTCACGTTGACTTTCACTTTAGGTATAGAGCAGAGCAGGGTGAGCTTCCAACAAGAAACTGGAAACCCAAGGTTTCTTAGGAGAAAACTCATTTTCTTCTCAGAACCATGCCGGCAGTGAGGAAAACCCCGGCAACAACAATGCTTTTCAGGTAGCTTCGAGGCCGCATGAACGGAGCTTTCATAATGGGAAAAGAAGCCTTATGCCATCAGTCTCCAATTTCTAGGTTGACACGCAGCATACACGCAGGACCAGAGCTTACTGTCTCTACGCAGTGTTCTGGTACCGAAACGGTTGCTTAAGCAAAGTCCCTAGGAGTCTTGGAAAGCTTACTACCGTGAAACTAAAGCAGAAGAGCGATGAAGGCCTCATGGAGCTGCTGCACGCCTCCCGTTTTGCCAGGATAATCTGGGCCTTACTTCGAGGCTAGTGCTCACATTGACTTTCACGTTTGGTATAGAGCAGAGCAGGGTGAGCTTCCAACTAGGAACTGGAAGCACAAGGTTTCTTTCGAGAAAACTCATTTTCTTCTATGAGCCATGCCGGCTGTAAGTAAAAGCACGGTAACAACAGTGCTTTTCAGGTAGCTTCGGGGCCGCATCAACGGAGCTTTCATAATGGGAAAACTAGCCTTGTGCCATCAGTCTCTAATTTCTAGGTTGACACGCAGCATACACGCAGGAGCAGAGCTTCCTGGTTCTACGCAGTGTTCTGGTACTGAAACGGGTGCTGAAGCAAGGCCCCTAGGAGTGTTGAAAAGCTTACTACCTTGACACTAAAGCAGAACAACGATGAAGGCCTCATGGAGCTGCTGCACGCCTCTCGTTTTGCAAGGATAATCAGGGCCTTACTTCGAAGCTTGGGCTCACGTTGACTTTCACTTTAGGTATAGAGCAGAGCAGGGTGAGCTTCCAACAAGGAACTGGAAACCCAAGGTTTCTTAGGAGAAAACTCATTTTCTTCTCAGAACCATGCCGGCAGTGAGGAAAACCCCGGCAACAACAATGCTTTTCAGGTAGCTTCGAGGCCGCATGAACGGAGCTTTCATAATGGGAAAAGAAGCCTTATGCCATCAGTCTCCAATTTCTAGGTTGACACGCAGCATACACGCAGGACCAGAGCTTACTGTCTCTACGCAGTGTTCTGGTACCGAAACGGTTGCTTAAGCAAAGTCCCTAGGAGTCTTGGAAAGCTTACTACCGTGAAACTAAAGCAGAACAGCGATGAAGGCCTCATGGAGCTGCTGCACGCCTCCCGTTTTGCCAGCATAATCAGGGCCTTACTTCGAGGCTAGTGCTCACATTGACTTTCACGTTTGGTATAGAGCAGAGCAGGGTGAGCGTCCAACTAGGAACTGGAAGCACAAGGTTTCTTTCGAGAAAACTCATTTTCTTCTATGAGCCATGCCGGCTGTAAGTAAAAGCACGGTAACAACAGTGCTTTTCAGGTAGCTTCGGGGCCGCATCAACGGAGCTTTCATAATGGGAAAACTAGCCTTGTGCCATCAGTCTCTAATTTCTAGGTTGACACGCAGCATACACGCAGGAGCAGAGCTTCCTGGTTCTACGCAGTGTTCTGGTACTGAAACGGGTGCTGAAGCAAGGCCCCTAGGAGTGTTGAAAAGCTTACTACCTTGACACTAAAGCAGAACAACGATGAAGGCCTCATGGAGCTGCTGCACGCCTCTCGTTTTGCAAGGATAATCAGGGCCTTACTTCGAAGCTTGGGCTCACGTTGACTTTCACTTTAGGTATAGAGCAGAGCAGGGTGAGCTTCCAACAAGGAACTGGAAACCCAAGGTTTCTTAGGAGAAAACTCATTTTCTTCTCAGAACCATGCCGGCAGTGAGGAAAACCCCGGCAACAACAATGCTTTTCAGGTAGCTTCGAGGCCGCATGAACGGAGCTTTCATAATGGGAAAAGAAGCCTTATGCCATCAGTCTCCAATTTCTAGGTTGACACGCAGCATACACGCAGGACCAGAGCTTACTGTCTCTACGCAGTGTTCTGGTACCGAAACGGTTGCTTAAGCAAAGTCCCTAGGAGTCTTGGAAAGCTTACTACCGTGAAACTAAAGCAGAACAGCGATGAAGGCCTCATGGAGCTGCTGCACGCCTCCCGTTTTGCCAGCATAATCAGGGCCTTACTTCGAGGCTAGTGCTCACATTGACTTTCACGTTTGGTATAGAGCAGAGCAGGGTGAGCTTCCAACTAGGAACTGGAAGCACAAGGTTTCTTTCGAGAAAACTCATTTTCTTCTAAGAGCCATGCCAGCTGTAAGTAAAAGCACGGTAACAACAGTGCTTTTCAGGTAGCTTCGGGGCCGCATCAACGGAGCTTTCATAATGGGAAAACTAGCCTTGTGCCATCAGTCTCTAATTTCTAGGTTGACACGCAGCATACACGCAGGAGCAGAGCTTCCTGGTTCTACGCAGTGTTCTGGTACTGAAACGGGTGCTGAAGCAAGGCCCCTAGGAGTGTTGAAAAGCTTACTACCTTGACACTAAAGCAGAACAACGATGAAGGCCTCATGGAGCTGCTGCACGCCTCTCGTTTTGCAAGGATAATCAGGGCCTTACTTCGAAGCTTGGGCTCACGTTGACTTTCACTTTAGGTATAGAGCAGAGCAGGGTGAGCTTCCAACAAGGAACTGGAAACCCAAGGTTTCTTAGGAGAAAACTCATTTTCTTCTCAGAACCATGCCGGCAGTGAGGAAAACCCCGGCAACAACAATGCTTTTCAGGTAGCTTCGAGGCCGCATGAACGGAGCTTTCATAATGGGAAAAGAAGCCTTATGCCATCAGTCTCCAATTTCTAGGTTGACACGCAGCATACACGCAGGACCAGAGCTTACTGTCTCTACGCAGTGTTCTGGTACCGAAACGGTTGCTTAAGCAAAGTCCCTAGGAGTCTTGGAAAGCTTACTACCGTGAAACTAAAGCAGAACAGCGATGAAGGCCTCATGGAGCTGCTGCACGCCTCCCGTTTTGCCAGCATAATCAGGGCCTTACTTCGAGGCTAGTGCTCACATTGACTTTCACGTTTGGTATAGAGCAGAGCAGGGTGAGCTTCCAACTAGGAACTGGAAGCACAAGGTTTCTTTCGAGAAAACTCATTTTCTTCTAAGAGCCATGCCAGCTGTAAGTAAAAGCACGGTAACAACAGTGCTTTTCAGGTAGCTTCGGGGCCGCATCAACGGAGCTTTCATAATGGGAAAACTAGCCTTGTGCCATCAGTCTCTAATTTCTAGGTTGACACGCAGCATACACGCAGGAGCAGAGCTTCCTGGTTCTACGCAGTGTTCTGGTACTGAAACGGGTGCTGAAGCAAGGCCCCTAGGAGTGTTGAAAAGCTTACTACCTTGACACTAAAGCAGAACAACGATGAAGGCCTCATGGAGCTGCTGCACGCCTCTCGTTTTGCAAGGATAATCAGGGCCTTACTTCGAAGCTTGGGCTCACGTTGACTTTCACTTTAGGTATAGAGCAGAGCAGGGTGAGCTTCCAACAAGGAACTGGAAACCCAAGGTTTCTTAGGAAAAAACTCATTTTCTTCTCAGAACCATGCCGGCAGTGAGGAAAACCCCGGCAACAACAATGCTTTTCAGGTAGCTTCGAGGCCGCATGAACGGAGCTTTCATAATGGGAAAAGAAGCCTTATGCCATCAGTCTCCAATTTCTAGGTTGACACGCAGCATACACGCAGGACCAGAGCTTACTGTCTCTACGCAGTGTTCTGGTACCGAAACGGTTGCTTAAGCAAAGTCCCTAGGAGTCTTGGAAAGCTTACTACCGTGAAACTAAAGCAGAACAGCGATGAAGGCCTCATGGAGCTGCTGCACGCCTCCCGTTTTGCCAGGATAATCAGGGCCTTACTTCGAGGCTAGTGCTCACATTGACTTTCACGTTTGGTATAGAGCAGAGCAGGGTGAGCGTCCAACTAGGAACTGGAAGCACAAGGTTTCTTTCGAGAAAACTCATTTTCTTCTATGAGCCATGCCGGCTGTAAGTAAAAGCACGGTAACAACAGTGCTTTTCAGGTAGCTTCGGGGCCGCATCAACGGAGCTTTCATAATGGGGAAACTAGCCTTGTGCCATCAGTCTCTAATTTCTAGGTTGACACGCAGCATACACGCAGGAGCAGAGCTTCCTGGTTCTACGCAGTGTTCTGGTACTGAAACGGGTGCTGAAGCAAGGCCCCTAGGAGTGTTGAAAAGCTTACTACCTTGACACTAAAGCAGAACAACGATGAAGGCCTCATGGAGCTGCTGCACGCCTCTCGTTTTGCAAGGATAATCAGGGCCTTACTTCGAAGCTTGGGCTCACGTTGACTTTCACTTTAGGTATAGAGCAGAGCAGGGTGAGCTTCCAACAAGGAACTGGAAACCCAAGGTTTCTTAGGAGAAAACTCATTTTCTTCTCAGAACCATGCCGGCAGTGAGGAAAACCCCGGCAACAACAATGCTTTTCAGGTAGCTTCGAGGCCGCATGAACGGAGCTTTCATAATGGGAAAAGAAGCCTTATGCCATCAGTCTCCAATTTCTAGGTTGACACGCAGCATACACGCAGGACCAGAGCTTACTGTCTCTACGCAGTGTTCTGGTACCGAAACGGTTGCTTAAGCAAAGTCCCTAGGAGTCTTGGAAAGCTTACTACCGTGAAACTAAAGCAGAACAGCGATGAAGGCCTCATGGAGCTGCTGCACGCCTCCCGTTTTGCCAGGATAATCAGGGCCTTACTTCGAGGCTAGTGCTCACATTGACTTTCACGTTTGGTATAGAGCAGAGCAGGGTGAGCGTCCAACTAGGAACTGGAAGCACAAGGTTTCTTTTGAGAAAACTCATTTTCTTCTATGAGCCATGCCGGCTGTAAGTAAAAGCACGGTAACAACAGTGCTTTTCAGGTAGCTTCGGGGCCGCATCAACGGAGCTTTCATAATGGGAAAACTAGCCTTGTGCCATCAGTCTCTAATTTCTAGGTTGACACGCAGCATACACGCAGGAGCAGAGCTTCCTGGTTCTACGCAGTGTTCTGGTACTGAAACGGGTGCTGAAGCAAGGCCCCTAGGAGTGTTGAAAAGCTTACTACCTTGACACTAAAGCAGAACAACGATGAAGGCCTCATGGAGCTGCTGCACGCCTCTCGTTTTGCAAGGATAATCAGGGCCTTACTTCGAAGCTTGGGCTCACGTTGACTTTCACTTTAGGTATAGAGCAGAGCAGGGTGAGCTTCCAACAAGGAACTGGAAACCCAAGGTTTCTTAGGAGAAAACTCATTTTCTTCTCAGAACCATGCCGGCAGTGAGGAAAACCCCGGCAACAACAATGCTTTTCAGGTAGCTTCGAGGCCGCATGAACGGAGCTTTCATAATGGGAAAAGAAGCCTTATGCCATCAGTCTCCAATTTCTAGGTTGACACGCAGCATACACGCAGGACCAGAGCTTACTGTCTCTACGCAGTGTTCTGGTACCGAAACGGTTGCTTAAGCAAAGTCCCTAGGAGTCTTGGAAAGCTTACTACCGTGAAACTAAAGCAGAACAGCGATGAAGGCCTCATGGAGCTGCTGCACGCCTCCCGTTTTGCCAGCATAATCAGGGCCTTACTTCGAGGCTAGTGCTCACATTGACTTTCACGTTTGGTATAGAGCAGAGCAGGGTGAGCGTCCAACTAGGAACTGGAAGCACAAGGTTTCTTTCGAGAAAACTCATTTTCTTCTATGAGCCATGCCGGCTGTAAGTAAAAGCACGGTAACAACAGTGCTTTTCAGGTAGCTTCGGGGCCGCATCAACGGAGCTTTCATAATGGGAAAACTAGCCTTGTGCCATCAGTCTCTAATTTCTAGGTTGACACGCAGCATACACGCAGGAGCAGAGCTTCCTGGTTCTACGCAGTGTTCTGGTACTGAAACGGGTGCTGAAGCAAGGCCCCTAGGAGTGTTGAAAAGCTTACTACCTTGACACTAAAGCAGAACAACGATGAAGGCCTCATGGAGCTGCTGCACGCCTCTCGTTTTGCAAGGATAATCAGGGCCTTACTTCGAAGCTTGGGCTCACGTTGACTTTCACTTTAGGTATAGAGCAGAGCAGGGTGAGCTTCCAACAAGGAACTGGAAACCCAAGGTTTCTTAGGAGAAAACTCATTTTCTTCTCAGAACCATGCCGGCAGTGAGGAAAACCCCGGCAACAACAATGCTTTTCAGGTAGCTTCGAGGCCGCATGAACGGAGCTTTCATAATGGGAAAAGAAGCCTTATGCCATCAGTCTCCAATTTCTAGGTTGACACGCAGCATACACGCAGGACCAGAGCTTACTGTCTCTACGCAGTGTTCTGGTACCGAAACGGTTGCTTAAGCAAAGTCCCTAGGAGTCTTGGAAAGCTTACTACCGTGAAACTAAAGCAGAACAGCGATGAAGGCCTCATGGAGCTGCTGCACGCCTCCCGTTTTGCCAGGATAATCAGGGCCTTACTTCGAGGCTAGTGCTCACATTGACTTTCACGTTTGGTATAGAGTAGAGCAGGGTGAGCTTCCAACTAGGAACTGGAAGCACAAGGTTTCTTTCGAGAAAACTCATTTTCTTCTATGAGCCATGCCGGCTGTAAGTAAAAGCACGGTAACAACAGTGCTTTTCAGGTAGCTTCGGGGCCGCATCAACGGAGCTTTCATAATGGGAAAACTAGCCTTGTGCCATCAGTCTCTAATTTCTAGGTTGACACGCAGCATACACGCAGGAGCAGAGCTTCCTGGTTCTACGCAGTGTTCTGGTACTGAAACGGGTGCTGAAGCAAGGCCCCTAGGAGTGTTGAAAAGCTTACTACCTTGACACTAAAGCAGAACAACGATGAAGGCCTCATGGAGCTGCTGCACGCCTCTCGTTTTGCAAGGATAATCAGGGCCTTACTTCGAAGCTTGGGCTCACGTTGGCTTTCACTTTAGGTATAGAGCAGAGCAGGGTGAGCTTCCAACAAGGAACTGGAAACCCAAGGTTTCTTAGGAGAAAACTCATTTTCTTCTCAGAACCATGCCGGCAGTGAGGAAAACCCCGGCAACAACAATGCTTTTCAGGTAGCTTCGAGGCCGCATGAACGGAGCTTTCATAATGGGAAAAGAAGCCTTATGCCATCAGTCTCCAATTTCTAGGTTGACACGCAGCATACACGCAGGACCAGAGCTTACTGTCTCTACGCAGTGTTCTGGTACCGAAACGGTTGCTTAAGCAAAGTCCCTAGGAGTCTTGGAAAGCTTACTACCGTGAAACTAAAGCAGAACAGCGATGAAGGCCTCATGGAGCTGCTGCACGCCTCCCGTTTTGCCAGCATAATCAGGGCCTTACTTCGAGGCTAGTGCTCACATTGACTTTCACGTTTGGTATAGAGCAGAGCAGGGTGAGCGTCCAACTAGGAACTGGAAGCACAAGGTTTCTTTCGAGAAAACTCATTTTCTTCTATGAGCCATGCCGGCTGTAAGTAAAAGCACGGTAACAACAGTGCTTTTCAGGTAGCTTCGGGGCCGCATCAACGGAGCTTTCATAATGGGAAAACTAGCCTTGTGCCATCAGTCTCTAATTTCTAGGTTGACACGCAGCATACACGCAGGAGCAGAGCTTCCTGGTTCTACGCAGTGTTCTGGTACTGAAACGGGTGCTGAAGCAAGGCCCCTAGGAGTGTTGAAAAGCTTACTACCTTGACACTAAAGCAGAACAACGATGAAGGCCTCATGGAGCTGCTGCACGCCTCTCGTTTTGCAAGGATAATCAGGGCCTTACTTCGAAGCTTGGGCTCACGTTGACTTTCACTTTAGGTATAGAGCAGAGCAGGGTGAGCTTCCAACAAGGAACTGGAAACCCAAGGTTTCTTAGGAGAAAACTCATTTTCTTCTCAGAACCATGCCGGCAGTGAGGAAAACCCCGGCAACAACAATGCTTTTCAGGTAGCTTCGAGGCCGCATGAACGGAGCTTTCATAATGGGAAAAGAAGCCTTATGCCATCAGTCTCCAATTTCTAGGTTGACACGCAGCATACACGCAGGACCAGAGCTTACTGTCTCTACGCAGTGTTCTGGTACCGAAACGGTTGCTTAAGCAAAGTCCCTAGGAGTCTTGGAAAGCTTACTACCGTGAAACTAAAGCAGAACAGCGATGAAGGCCTCATGGAGCTGCTGCACGCCTCCCGTTTTGCCAGCATAATCAGGGCCTTACTTCGAGGCTAGTGCTCACATTGACTTTCACGTTTGGTATAGAGCAGAGCAGGGTGAGCGTCCAACTAGGAACTGGAAGCACAAGGTTTCTTTCGAGAAAACTCATTTTCTTCTATGAGCCATGCCGGCTGTAAGTAAAAGCACGGTAACAACAGTGCTTTTCAGGTAGCTTCGGGGCCGCATCAACGGAGCTTTCATAATGGGAAAACTAGCCTTGTGCCATCAGTCTCTAATTTCTAGGTTGACACGCAGCATACACGCAGGAGCAGAGCTTCCTGGTTCTACGCAGTGTTCTGGTACTGAAACGGGTGCTGAAGCAAGGCCCCTAGGAGTGTTGAAAAGCTTACTACCTTGACACTAAAGCAGAACAACGATGAAGGCCTCATGGAGCTGCTGCACGCCTCTCGTTTTGCAAGGATAATCAGGGCCTTACTTCGAAGCTTGGGCTCACGTTGACTTTCACTTTAGGTATAGAGCAGAGCAGGGTGAGCTTCCAACAAGGAACTGGAAACCCAAGGTTTCTTAGGAGAAAACTCATTTTCTTCTCAGAACCATGCCGGCAGTGAGGAAAACCCCGGCAACAACAATGCTTTTCAGGTAGCTTCGAGGCCGCATGAACGGAGCTTTCATAATGGGAAAAGAAGCCTTATGCCATCAGTCTCCAATTTCTAGGTTGACACGCAGCATACACGCAGGACCAGAGCTTACTGTCTCTACGCAGTGTTCTGGTACCGAAACGGTTGCTTAAGCAAAGTCCCTAGGAGTCTTGGAAAGCTTACTACCGTGAAACTAAAGCAGAACAGCGATGAAGGCCTCATGGAGCTGCTGCACGCCTCCCGTTTTGCCAGCATAATCAGGGCCTTACTTCGAGGCTAGTGCTCACATTGACTTTCACGTTTGGTATAGAGCAGAGCAGGGTGAGCGTCCAACTAGGAACTGGAAGCACAAGGTTTCTTTCGAGAAAACTCATTTTCTTCTAAGAGCCATGCCGGCTGTAAGTAAAAGCACGGTAACAACAGTGCTTTTCAGGTAGCTTCGGGGCCGCATCAACGGAGCTTTCATAATGGGAAAACTAGCCTTGTGCCATCAGTCTCTAATTTCTAGGTTGACACGCAGCATACACGCAGGAGCAGAGCTTCCTGGTTCTACGCAGTGTTCTGGTACTGAAACGGGTGCTGAAGCAAGGCCCCTAGGAGTGTTGAAAAGCTTACTACCTTGACACTAAAGCAGAACAACGATGAAGGCCTCATGGAGCTGCTGCACGCCTCTCGTTTTGCAAGGATAATCAGGGCCTTACTTCGAAGCTTGGGCTCACGTTGACTTTCACTTTAGGTATACAGCAGAGCAGGGTGAGCTTCCAACAAGGAACTGGAAACCCAAGGTTTCTTAGGAGAAAACTCATTTTCTTCTCAGAACCATGCCGGCAGTGAGGAAAACCCCGGCAACAACAATGCTTTTCAGGTAGCTTCGAGGCCGCATGAACGGAGCTTTCATAATGGGAAAAGAAGCCTTATGCCATCAGTCTCCAATTTCTAGGTTGACTCGCAGCATACACGCAGGACCAGAGCTTACTGTCTCTACGCAGTGTTCTGGTACCGAAACGGTTGCTTAAGCAAAGTCCCTAGGAGTCTTGGAAAGCTTACTACCGTGAAACTAAAGCAGAACAGCGATGAAGGCCTCATGGAGCTGCTGCACGCCTCCCGTTTTGCCAGGATAATCAGGGCCTTACTTCGAGGCTAGTGCTCACATTGACTTTCACGTTTGGTATAGAGCAGAGCAGGGTGAGCTTCCAACTAGGAACTAGAAGCACAAGGTTTCTTTCGAGAAAACTCATTTTCTTCTATGAGCCATGCCGGCTGTAAGTAAAAGCACGGTAACAACAGTGCTTTTCAGGTAGCTTCGGGGCCGCATCAACGGAGCTTTCATAATGGGAAAACTAGCCTTGTGCCATCAGTCTCTAATTTCTAGGTTGACACGCAGCATACACGCAGGAGCAGAGCTTCCTGGTTCTACGCAGTGTTCTGGTACTGAAACGGGTGCTGAAGCAAGGCCCCTAGGAGTGTTGAAAAGCTTACTACCTTGACACTAAAGCAGAACAACGATGAAGGCCTCATGGAGCTGCTGCACGCCTCTCGTTTTGCAAGGATAATCAGGGCCTTACTTCGAAGCTTGGGCTCACGTTGACTTTCACTTTAGGTATAGAGCAGAGCAGGGTGAGCTTCCAACAAGGAACTGGAAACCCAAGGTTTCTTAGGAGAAAACTCATTTTCTTCTCAGAACCATGCCGGCAGTGAGGAAAACCCCGGCAACAACAATGCTTTTCAGGTAGCTTCGAGGCCGCATGAACGGAGCTTTCATAATGGGAAAAGAAGCCTTATGCCATCAGTCTCCAATTTCTAGGTTGACACGCAGCATACACGCAGGACCAGAGCTTACTGTCTCTACGCAGTGTTCTGGTACCGAAACGGTTGCTTAAGCAAAGTCCCTAGGAGTCTTGGAAAGCTTACTACCGTGAAACTAAAGCAGAACAGCGATGAAGGCCTCATGGAGCTGCTGCACGCCTCCCGTTTTGCCAGCATAATCAGGGCCTTACTTCGAGGCTAGTGCTCACATTGACTTTCACGTTTGGTATAGAGCAGAGCAGGGTGAGCGTCCAACTAGGAACTGGAAGCACAAGGTTTCTTTCGAGAAAACTCATTTTCTTCTATGAGCCATGCCGGCTGTAAGTAAAAGCACGGTAACAACAGTGGTTTTCAGGTAGCTTCGGGGCCGCATCAACGGAGCTTTCATAATGGGAAAACTAGCCTTGTGCCATCAGTCTCTAATTTCTAGGTTGACACGCAGCATACACGCAGGAGCAGAGCTTCCTGGTTCTACGCAGTGTTCTGGTACTGAAACGGGTGCTGAAGCAAGGCCCCTAGGAGTGTTGAAAAGCTTACTACCTTGACACTAAAGCAGAACAACGATGAAGGCCTCATGGAGCTGCTGCACGCCTCTCGTTGTGCAAGGATAATCAGGGCCTTACTTCGAAGCTTGGGCTCACGTTGACTTTCACTTTAGGTATAGAGCAGAGCAGGGTGAGCTTCCAACAAGGAACTGGAAACCCAAGGTTTCTTAGGAGAAAACTCATTTTCTTCTCAGAACCATGCCGGCAGTGAGGAAAACCCCGGCAACAACAATGCTTTTCAGGTAGCTTCGAGGCCGCATGAACGGAGCTTTCATAATGGGAAAAGAAGCCTTATGCCATCAGTCTCCAATTTCTAGGTTGACACGCAGCATACACGCAGGACCAGAGCTTACTGTCTCTACGCAGTGTTCTGGTACCGAAACGGTTGCTTAAGCAAAGTCCCTAGGAGTCTTGGAAAGCTTACTACCGTGAAACTAAAGCAGAACAGCGATGAAGGCCTCATGGAGCTGCTGCACGCCTCCCGTTTTGCCAGCATAATCAGGGCCTTACTTCGAGGCTAGTGCTCACATTGACTTTCACGTTTGGTATAGAGCAGAGCAGGGTGAGCGTCCAACTAGGAACTGGAAGCACAAGGTTTCTTTCGAGAAAACTCATTTTCTTCTATGAGCCATGCCGGCTGTAAGTAAAAGCACGGTAACAACAGTGCTTTTCAGGTAGCTTCGGGGCCGCATCAACGGAGCTTTCATAATGGGAAAACTAGCCTTGTGCCATCAGTCTCTAATTTCTAGGTTGACACGCAGCATACACGCAGGAGCAGAGCTTCCTGGTTCTACGCAGTGTTCTGGTACTGAAACGGGTGCTGAAGCAAGGCCCCTAGGAGTGTTGAAAAGCTTACTACCTTGACACTAAAGCAGAACAACGATGAAGGCCTCATGGAGCTGCTGCACGCCTCTCGTTTTGCAAGGATAATCAGGGCCTTACTTCGAAGCTTGGGCTCACGTTGACTTTCACTTTAGGTATAGAGCAGAGCAGGGTGAGCTTCCAACAAGGAACTGGAAACCCAAGGTTTCTTAGGAGAAAACTCATTTTCTTCTCAGAACCATGCCGGCAGTGAGGAAAACCCCGGCAACAACAATGCTTTTCAGGTAGCTTCGAGGCCGCATGAACGGAGCTTTCATAATGGGAAAAGAAGCCTTATGCCATCAGTCTCCAATTTCTAGGTTGACACGCAGCATACACGCAGGACCAGAGCTTACTGTCTCTACGCAGTGTTCTGGTACCGAAACGGTTGCTTAAGCAAAGTCCCTAGGAGTCTTGGAAAGCTTACTACCGTGAAACTAAAGCAGAACAGCGATGAAGGCCTCATGGAGCTGCTGCACGCCTCCCGTTTTGCCAGGATAATCAGGGCCTTACTTCGAGGCTAGTGCTCACATTGACTTTCACGTTTGGTATAGAGTAGAGCAGGGTGAGCTTCCAACTAGGAACTGGAAGCACAAGGTTTCTTTCGAGAAAACTCATTTTCTTCTATGAGCCATGCCGGCTGTAAGTAAAAGCACGGTAACAACAGTGCTTTTCAGGTAGCTTCGGGGCCGCATCAACGGAGCTTTCATAATGGGAAAACTAGCCTTGTGCCATCAGTCTCTAATTTCTAGGTTGACACGCAGCATACACGCAGGAGCAGAGCTTCCTGGTTCTACGCAGTGTTCTGGTACTGAAACGGGTGCTGAAGCAAGGCCCCTAGGAGTGTTGAAAAGCTTACTACCTTGACACTAAAGCAGAACAACGATGAAGGCCTCATGGAGCTGCTGCACGCCTCTCGTTTTGCAAGGATAATCAGGGCCTTACTTCGAAGCTTGGGCTCACGTTGGCTTTCACTTTAGGTATAGAGCAGAGCAGGGTGAGCTTCCAACAAGGAACTGGAAACCCAAGGTTTCTTAGGAGAAAACTCATTTTCTTCTCAGAACCATGCCGGCAGTGAGGAAAACCCCGGCAACAACAATGCTTTTCAGGTAGCTTCGAGGCCGCATGAACGGAGCTTTCATAATGGGAAAAGAAGCCTTATGCCATCAGTCTCCAATTTCTAGGTTGACACGCAGCATACACGCAGGACCAGAGCTTACTGTCTCTACGCAGTGTTCTGGTACCGAAACGGTTGCTTAAGCAAAGTCCCTAGGAGTCTTGGAAAGCTTACTACCGTGAAACTAAAGCAGAACAGCGATGAAGGCCTCATGGAGCTGCTGCACGCCTCCCGTTTTGCCAGCATAATCAGGGCCTTACTTCGAGGCTAGTGCTCACATTGACTTTCACGTTTGGTATAGAGCAGAGCAGGGTGAGCGTCCAACTAGGAACTGGAAGCACAAGGTTTCTTTCGAGAAAACTCATTTTCTTCTATGAGCCATGCCGGCTGTAAGTAAAAGCACGGTAACAACAGTGCTTTTCAGGTAGCTTCGGGGCCGCATCAACGGAGCTTTCATAATGGGAAAACTAGCCTTGTGCCATCAGTCTCTAATTTCTAGGTTGACACGCAGCATACACGCAGGAGCAGAGCTTCCTGGTTCTACGCAGTGTTCTGGTACTGAAACGGGTGCTGAAGCAAGGCCCCTAGGAGTGTTGAAAAGCTTACTACCTTGACACTAAAGCAGAACAACGATGAAGGCCTCATGGAGCTGCTGCACGCCTCTCGTTTTGCAAGGATAATCAGGGCCTTACTTCGAAGCTTGGGCTCACGTTGACTTTCACTTTAGGTATAGAGCAGAGCAGGGTGAGCTTCCAACAAGGAACTGGAAACCCAAGGTTTCTTAGGAGAAAACTCATTTTCTTCTCAGAACCATGCCGGCAGTGAGGAAAACCCCGGCAACAACAATGCTTTTCAGGTAGCTTCGAGGCCGCATGAACGGAGCTTTCATAATGGGAAAAGAAGCCTTATGCCATCAGTCTCCAATTTCTAGGTTGACACGCAGCATACACGCAGGACCAGAGCTTACTGTCTCTACGCAGTGTTCTGGTACCGAAACGGTTGCTTAAGCAAAGTCCCTAGGAGTCTTGGAAAGCTTACTACCGTGAAACTAAAGCAGAACAGCGATGAAGGCCTCATGGAGCTGCTGCACGCCTCCCGTTTTGCCAGCATAATCAGGGCCTTACTTCGAGGCTAGTGCTCACATTGACTTTCACGTTTGGTATAGAGCAGAGCAGGGTGAGCGTCCAACTAGGAACTGGAAGCACAAGGTTTCTTTCGAGAAAACTCATTTTCTTCTATGAGCCATGCCGGCTGTAAGTAAAAGCACGGTAACAACAGTGCTTTTCAGGTAGCTTCGGGGCCGCATCAACGGAGCTTTCATAATGGGAAAACTAGCCTTGTGCCATCAGTCTCTAATTTCTAGGTTGACACGCAGCATACACGCAGGAGCAGAGCTTCCTGGTTCTACGCAGTGTTCTGGTACTGAAACGGGTGCTGAAGCAAGGCCCCTAGGAGTGTTGAAAAGCTTACTACCTTGACACTAAAGCAGAACAACGATGAAGGCCTCATGGAGCTGCTGCACGCCTCTCGTTTTGCAAGGATAATCAGGGCCTTACTTCGAAGCTTGGGCTCACGTTGACTTTCACTTTAGGTATAGAGCAGAGCAGGGTGAGCTTCCAACAAGGAACTGGAAACCCAAGGTTTCTTAGGAGAAAACTCATTTTCTTCTCAGAACCATGCCGGCAGTGAGGAAAACCCCGGCAACAACAATGCTTTTCAGGTAGCTTCGAGGCCGCATGAACGGAGCTTTCATAATGGGAAAAGAAGCCTTATGCCATCAGTCTCCAATTTCTAGGTTGACACGCAGCATACACGCAGGACCAGAGCTTACTGTCTCTACGCAGTGTTCTGGTACCGAAACGGTTGCTTAAGCAAAGTCCCTAGGAGTCTTGGAAAGCTTACTACCGTGAAACTAAAGCAGAACAGCGATGAAGGCCTCATGGAGCTGCTGCACGCCTCCCGTTTTGCCAGCATAATCAGGGCCTTACTTCGAGGCTAGTGCTCACATTGACTTTCACGTTTGGTATAGAGCAGAGCAGGGTGAGCGTCCAACTAGGAACTGGAAGCACAAGGTTTCTTTCGAGAAAACTCATTTTCTTCTATGAGCCATGCCGGCTGTAAGTAAAAGCACGGTAACAACAGTGCTTTTCAGGTAGCTTCGGGGCCGCATCAACGGAGCTTTCATAATGGGAAAACTAGCCTTGTGCCATCAGTCTCTAATTTCTAGGTTGACACGCAGCATACACGCAGGAGCAGAGCTTCCTGGTTCTACGCAGTGTTCTGGTACTGAAACGGGTGCTGAAGCAAGGCCCCTAGGAGTGTTGAAAAGCTTACTACCTTGACACTAAAGCAGAACAACGATGAAGGCCTCATGGAGCTGCTGCACGCCTCTCGTTTTGCAAGGATAATCAGGGCCTTACTTCGAAGCTTGGGCTCACGTTGACTTTCACTTTAGGTATAGAGCAGAGCAGGGTGAGCTTCCAACAAGGAACTGGAAACCCAAGGTTTCTTAGGAGAAAACTCATTTTCTTCTCAGAACCATGCCGGCAGTGAGGAAAACCCCGGCAACAACAATGCTTTTCAGGTAGCTTCGAGGCCGCATGAACGGAGCTTTCATAATGGGAAAAGAAGCCTTATGCCATCAGTCTCCAATTTCTAGGTTGACACGCAGCATACACGCAGGACCAGAGCTTACTGTCTCTACGCAGTGTTCTGGTACCGAAACGGTTGCTTAAGCAAAGTCCCTAGGAGTCTTGGAAAGCTTACTACCGTGAAACTAAAGCAGAACAGCGATGAAGGCCTCATGGAGCTGCTGCACGCCTCCCGTTTTGCCAGCATAATCAGGGCCTTACTTCGAGGCTAGTGCTCACATTGACTTTCACGTTTGGTATAGAGCAGAGCAGGGTGAGCGTCCAACTAGGAACTGGAAGCACAAGGTTTCTTTCGAGAAAACTCATTTTCTTCTAAGAGCCATGCCGGCTGTAAGTAAAAGCACGGTAACAACAGTGCTTTTCAGGTAGCTTCGGGGCCGCATCAACGGAGCTTTCATAATGGGAAAACTAGCCTTGTGCCATCAGTCTCTAATTTCTAGGTTGACACGCAGCATACACGCAGGAGCAGAGCTTCCTGGTTCTACGCAGTGTTCTGGTACTGAAACGGGTGCTGAAGCAAGGCCCCTAGGAGTGTTGAAAAGCTTACTACCTTGACACTAAAGCAGAACAACGATGAAGGCCTCATGGAGCTGCTGCACGCCTCTCGTTTTGCAAGGATAATCAGGGCCTTACTTCGAAGCTTGGGCTCACGTTGACTTTCACTTTAGGTATAGAGCAGAGCAGGGTGAGCTTCCAACAAGGAACTGGAAACCCAAGGTTTCTTAGGAGAAAACTCATTTTCTTCTCAGAACCATGCCGGCAGTGAGGAAAACCCCGGCAACAACAATGCTTTTCAGGTAGCTTCGAGGCCGCATGAACGGAGCTTTCATAATGGGAAAAGAAGCCTTATGCCATCAGTCTCCAATTTCTAGGTTGACACGCAGCATACACGCAGGACCAGAGCTTACTGTCTCTACGCAGTGTTCTGGTACCGAAACGGTTGCTTAAGCAAAGTCCCTAGGAGTCTTGGAAAGCTTACTACCGTGAAACTAAAGCAGAACAGCGATGAAGGCCTCATGGAGCTGCTGCACGCCTCCCGTTTTGCCAGCATAATCAGGGCCTTACTTCGAGGCTAGTGCTCACATTGACTTTCACGTTTGGTATAGAGCAGAGCAGGGTGAGCGTCCAACTAGGAACTGGAAGCACAAGGTTTCTTTCGAGAAAACTCATTTTCTTCTATGAGCCATGCCGGCTGTAAGTAAAAGCACGGTAACAACAGTGCTTTTCAGGTAGCTTCGGGGCCGCATCAACGGAGCTTTCATAATGGGGAAACTAGCCTTGTGCCATCAGTCTCTAATTTCTAGGTTGACACGCAGCATACACGCAGGAGCAGAGCTTCCTGGTTCTACGCAGTGTTCTGGTACTGAAACGGGTGCTGAAGCAAGGCCCCTAGGAGTGTTGAAAAGCTTACTACCTTGACACTAAAGCAGAACAACGATGAAGGCCTCATGGAGCTGCTGCACGCCTCTCGTTTTGCAAGGATAATCAGGGCCTTACTTCGAAGCTTGGGCTCACGTTGACTTTCACTTTAGGTATAGAGCAGAGCAGGGTGAGCTTCCAACAAGGAACTGGAAACCCAAGGTTTCTTAGGAGAAAACTCATTTTCTTCTCAGAACCATGCCGGCAGTGAGGAAAACCCCGGCAACAACAATGCTTTTCAGGTAGCTTCGAGGCCGCATGAACGGAGCTTTCATAATGGGAAAAGAAGCCTTATGCCATCAGTCTCCAATTTCTAGGTTGACACGCAGCATACACGCAGGACCAGAGCTTACTGTCTCTACGCAGTGTTCTGGTACCGAAACGGTTGCTTAAGCAAAGTCCCTAGGAGTCTTGGAAAGCTTACTACCGTGAAACTAAAGCAGAACAGCGATGAAGGCCTCATGGAGCTGCTGCACGCCTCCCGTTTTGCCAGGATAATCAGGGCCTTACTTCGAGGCTAGTGCTCACATTGACTTTCACGTTTGGTATAGAGCAGAGCAGGGTGAGCGTCCAACTAGGAACTGGAAGCACAAGGTTTCTTTCGAGAAAACTCATTTTCTTCTATGAGCCATGCCGGCTGTAAGTAAAAGCACGGTAACAACAGTGCTTTTCAGGTAGCTTCGGGGCCGCATCAACGGAGCTTTCATAATGGGAAAACTAGCCTTGTGCCATCAGTCTCTAATTTCTAGGTTGACACGCAGCATACACGCAGGAGCAGAGCTTCCTGGTTCTACGCAGTGTTCTGGTACTGAAACGGGTGCTGAAGCAAGGCCCCTAGGAGTGTTGAAAAGCTTACTACCTTGACACTAAAGCAGAACAACGATGAAGGCCTCATGGAGCTGCTGCACGCCTCTCGTTTTGCAAGGATAATCAGGGCCTTACTTCGAAGCTTGGGCTCACGTTGACTTTCACTTTAGGTATAGAGCAGAGCAGGGTGAGCTTCCAACAAGGAACTGGAAACCCAAGGTTTCTTAGGAGAAAACTCATTTTCTTCTCAGAACCATGCCGGCAGTGAGGAAAACCCCGGCAACAACAATGCTTTTCAGGTAGCTTCGAGGCCGCATGAACGGAGCTTTCATAATGGGAAAAGAAGCCTTATGCCATCAGTCTCCAATTTCTAGGTTGACACGCAGCATACACGCAGGACCAGAGCTTACTGTCTCTACGCAGTGTTCTGGTACCGAAACGGTTGCTTAAGCAAAGTCCCTAGGAGTCTTGGAAAGCTTACTACCGTGAAACTAAAGCAGAACAGCGATGAAGGCCTCATGGAGCTGCTGCACGCCTCCCGTTTTGCCAGGATAATCAGGGCCTTACTTCGAGGCTAGTGCTCACATTGACTTTCACGTTTGGTATAGAGCAGAGCAGGGTGAGCGTCCAACTAGGAACTGGAAGCACAAGGTTTCTTTCGAGAAAACTCATTTTCTTCTAAGAGCCATGCCAGCTGTAAGTAAAAGCACGGTAACAACAGGGCTTTTCAGGTAGCTTCGGGGCCGCATCAACGGAGCTTTCATAATGGGAAAACTAGCCTTGTGCCATCAGTCTCTAATTTCTAGGTTGACACGCAGCATACACGCAGGAGCAGAGCTTCCTGGTTCTACGCAGTGTTCTGGTACTGAAACGGGTGCTGAAGCAAGGCCCCTAGGAGTGTTGAAAAGCTTACTACCTTGACACTAAAGCAGAACAACGATGAAGGCCTCATGGAGCTGCTGCACGCCTCTCGTTGTGCAAGGATAATCAGGGCCTTACTTCGAAGCTTGGGCTCACGTTGACTTTCACTTTAGGTATAGAGCAGAGCAGGGTGAGCTTCCAACAAGGAACTGGAAACCCAAGGTTTCTTAGGAGAAAACTCATTTTCTTCTCAGAACCATGCCGGCAGTGAGGAAAACCCCGGCAACAACAATGCTTTTCAGGTAGCTTCGAGGCCGCATGAACGGAGCTTTCATAATGGGAAAAGAAGCCTTATGCCATCAGTCTCCAATTTCTAGGTTGACACGCAGCATACACGCAGGACCAGAGCTTACTGTCTCTACGCAGTGTTCTGGTACCGAAACGGTTGCTTAAGCAAAGTCCCTAGGAGTCTTGGAAAGCTTACTACCGTGAAACTAAAGCAGAACAGCGATGAAGGCCTCATGGAGCTGCTGCACGCCTCCCGTTTTGCCAGGATAATCAGGGCCTTACTTCGAGGCTAGTGCTCACATTGTCTTTCACGTTTGGTATAGAGCAGAGCAGGGTGAGCGTCCAACTAGGAACTGGAAGCACAAGGTTTCTTTCGAGAAAACTCATTTTCTTCTATGAGCCATGCTGGCTGTAAGTAAAAGCACGGTAACAACAGTGCTTTTCAGGTAGCTTCGGGGCCGCATCAACGGAGCTTTCATAATGGGAAAACTAGCCTTGTGCCATCAGTCTCTAATTTCTAGGTTGACACGCAGCATACACGCAGGAGCAGAGCTTCCTGGTTCTACGCAGTGTTCTGGTACTGAAACGGGTGCTGAAGCAAGGCCCCTAGGAGTGTTGAAAAGCTTACTACCTTGACACTAAAGCAGAACAACGATGAAGGCCTCATGGAGCTGCTGCACGCCTCTCGTTTTGCAAGGATAATCAGGGCCTTACTTCGAAGCTTGGGCTCACGTTGACTTTCACTTTAGGTATAGAGCAGAGCAGGGTGAGCTTCCAACAAGGAACTGGAAACCCAAGGTTTCTTAGGAGAAAACTCATTTTCTTCTCAGAACCATGCCGGCAGTGAGGAAAACCCCGGCAACAACAATGCTTTTCAGGTAGCTTCGAGGCCGCATGAACGGAGCTGTCATAATGGGAAAAGAAGCCTTATGCCATCAGTCTCCAATTTCTAGGTTGACACGCAGCATACACGCAGGACCAGAGCTTACTGTCTCTACGCAGTGTTCTGGTACCGAAACGGTTGCTTAAGCAAAGTCCCTAGGAGTCTTGGAAAGCTTACTACCGTGAAACTAAAGCAGAACAGCGATGAAGGCCTCATGGAGCTGCTGCACGCCTCCCGTTTTGCCAGGATAATCAGGGCCTTACTTCGAGGCTAGTGCTCACATTGACTTTCACGTTTGGTATAGAGTAGAGCAGGGTGAGCTTCCAACTAGGAACTGGAAGCACAAGGTTTCTTTCGAGAAAACTCATTTTCTTCTATGAGCCATGCCGGCTGTAAGTAAAAGCACGGTAACAACAGTGCTTTTCAGGTAGCTTCGGGGCCGCATCAACGGAGCTTTCATAATGGGAAAACTAGCCTTGTGCCATCAGTCTCTAATTTCTAGGTTGACACGCAGCATACACGCAGGAGCAGAGCTTCCTGGTTCTACGCAGTGTTCTGGTACTGAAACGGGTGCTGAAGCAAGGCCCCTAGGAGTGTTGAAAAGCTTACTACCTTGACACTAAAGCAGAACAACGATGAAGGCCTCATGGAGCTGCTGCACGCCTCTCGTTTTGCAAGGATAATCAGGGCCTTACTTCGAAGCTTGGGCTCACGTTGACTTTCACTTTAGGTATAGAGCAGAGCAGGGTGAGCTTCCAACAAGGAACTGGAAACCCAAGGTTTCTTAGGAGAAAACTCATTTTCTTCTCAGAACCATGCCGGCAGTGAGGAAAACCCCGGCAACAACAATGCTTTTCAGGTAGCTTCGAGGCCGCATGAACAGAGCTTTCATAATGGGAAAAGAAGCCTTATGCCATCAGTCTCCAATTTCTAGGTTGACACGCAGCATACACGCAGGACCAGAGCTTACTGTCTCTACGCAGTGTTCTGGTACCGAAACGGTTGCTTAAGCAAAGTCCCTAGGAGTCTTGGAAAGCTTACTACCGTGAAACTAAAGCAGAACAGCGATGAAGGCCTCATGGAGCTGCTGCACGCCTCCCGTTTTGCCAGCATAATCAGGGCCTTACTTCGAGGCTAGTGCTCACATTGACTTTCACGTTTGGTATAGAGCAGAGCAGGGTGAGCGTCCAACTAGGAACTGGAAGCACAAGGTTTCTTTCGAGAAAACTCATTTTCTTCTATGAGCCATGCCGGCTGTAAGTAAAAGCACGGTAACAACAGTGCTTTTCAGGTAGCTTCGGGGCCGCATCAACGGAGCTTTCATAATGGGAAAACTAGCCTTGTGCCATCAGTCTCTAATTTCTAGGTTGACACGCAGCATACACGCAGGAGCAGAGCTTCCTGGTTCTACGCAGTGTTCTGGTACTGAAACGGGTGCTGAAGCAAGGCCCCTAGGAGTGTTGAAAAGCTTACTACCTTGACACTAAAGCAGAACAACGATGAAGGCCTCATGGAGCTGCTGCACGCCTCTCGTTTTGCAAGGATAATCAGGGCCTTACTTCGAAGCTTGGGCTCACGTTGACTTTCACTTTAGGTATAGAGCAGAGCAGGGTGAGCTTCCAACAAGGAACTGGAAACCCAAGGTTTCTTAGGAGAAAACTCATTTTCTTCTCAGAACCATGCCGGCAGTGAGGAAAACCCCGGCAACAACAATGCTTTTCAGGTAGCTTCGAGGCCGCATGAACGGAGCTTTCATAATGGGAAAAGAAGCCTTATGCCATCAGTCTCCAATTTCTAGGTTGACACGCAGCATACACGCAGGACCAGAGCTTACTGTCTCTACGCAGTGTTCTGGTACCGAAACGGTTGCTTAAGCAAAGTCCCTAGGAGTCTTGGAAAGCTTACTACCGTGAAACTAAAGCAGAACAGCGATGAAGGCCTCATGGAGCTGCTGCACGCCTCCCGTTTTGCCAGCATAATCAGGGCCTTACTTCGAGGCTAGTGCTCACATTGACTTTCACGTTTGGTATAGAGCAGAGCAGGGTGAGCGTCCAACTAGGAACTGGAAGCACAAGGTTTCTTTCGAGAAAACTCATTTTCTTCTAAGAGCCATGCCGGCTGTAAGTAAAAGCACGGTAACAACAGTGCTTTTCAGGTAGCTTCGGGGCCGCATCAACGGAGCTTTCATAATGGGAAAACTAGCCTTGTGCCATCAGTCTCTAATTTCTAGGTTGACACGCAGCATACACGCAGGAGCAGAGCTTCCTGGTTCTACGCAGTGTTCTGGTACTGAAACGGGTGCTGAAGCAAGGCCCCTAGGAGTGTTGAAAAGCTTACTACCTTGACACTAAAGCAGAACAACGATGAAGGCCTCATGGAGCTGCTGCACGCCTCTCGTTTTGCAAGGATAATCAGGGCCTTACTTCGAAGCTTGGGCTCACGTTGACTTTCACTTTAGGTATAGAGCAGAGCAGGGTGAGCTTCCAACAAGGAACTGGAAACCCAAGGTTTCTTAGGAGAAAACTCATTTTCTTCTCAGAACCATGCCGGCAGTGAGGAAAACCCCGGCAACAACAATGCTTTTCAGGTAGCTTCGAGGCCGCATGAACGGAGCTTTCATAATGGGAAAAGAAGCCTTATGCCATCAGTCTCCAATTTCTAGGTTGACACGCAGCATACACGCAGGACCAGAGCTTACTGTCTCTACGCAGTGTTCTGGTACCGAAACGGTTGCTTAAGCAAAGTCCCTAGGAGTCTTGGAAAGCTTACTACCGTGAAACTAAAGCAGAACAGCGATGAAGGCCTCATGGAGCTGCTGCACGCCTCCCGTTTTGCCAGCATAATCAGGGCCTTACTTCGAGGCTAGTGCTCACATTGACTTTCACGTTTGGTATAGAGCAGAGCAGGGTGAGCGTCCAACTAGGAACTGGAAGCACAAGGTTTCTTTCGAGAAAACTCATTTTCTTCTATGAGCCATGCCGGCTGTAAGTAAAAGCACGGTAACAACAGTGCTTTTCAGGTAGCTTCGGGGCCGCATCAACGGAGCTTTCATAATGGGGAAACTAGCCTTGTGCCATCAGTCTCTAATTTCTAGGTTGACACGCAGCATACACGCAGGAGCAGAGCTTCCTGGTTCTACGCAGTGTTCTGGTACTGAAACGGGTGCTGAAGCAAGGCCCCTAGGAGTGTTGAAAAGCTTACTACCTTGACACTAAAGCAGAACAACGATGAAGGCCTCATGGAGCTGCTGCACGCCTCTCGTTTTGCAAGGATAATCAGGGCCTTACTTCGAAGCTTGGGCTCACGTTGACTTTCACTTTAGGTATAGAGCAGAGCAGGGTGAGCTTCCAACAAGGAACTGGAAACCCAAGGTTTCTTAGGAGAAAACTCATTTTCTTCTCAGAACCATGCCGGCAGTGAGGAAAACCCCGGCAACAACAATGCTTTTCAGGTAGCTTCGAGGCCGCATGAACGGAGCTTTCATAATGGGAAAAGAAGCCTTATGCCATCAGTCTCCAATTTCTAGGTTGACACGCAGCATACACGCAGGACCAGAGCTTACTGTCTCTACGCAGTGTTCTGGTACCGAAACGGTTGCTTAAGCAAAGTCCCTAGGAGTCTTGGAAAGCTTACTACCGTGAAACTAAAGCAGAACAGCGATGAAGGCCTCATGGAGCTGCTGCACGCCTCCCGTTTTGCCAGGATAATCAGGGCCTTACTTCGAGGCTAGTGCTCACATTGACTTTCACGTTTGGTATAGAGCAGAGCAGGGTGAGCGTCCAACTAGGAACTGGAAGCACAAGGTTTCTTTCGAGAAAACTCATTTTCTTCTAAGAGCCATGCCAGCTGTAAGTAAAAGCACGGTAACAACAGTGCTTTTCAGGTAGCTTCGGGGCCGCATCAACGGAGCTTTCATAATGGGAAAACTAGCCTTGTGCCATCAGTCTCTAATTTCTAGGTTGACACGCAGCATACACGCAGGAGCAGAGCTTCCTGGTTCTACGCAGTGTTCTGGTACTGAAACGGGTGCTGAAGCAAGGCCCCTAGGAGTGTTGAAAAGCTTACTACCTTGACACTAAAGCAGAACAACGATGAAGGCCTCATGGAGCTGCTGCACGCCTCTCGTTGTGCAAGGATAATCAGGGCCTTACTTCGAAGCTTGGGCTCACGTTGACTTTCACTTTAGGTATAGAGCAGAGCAGGGTGAGCTTCCAACAAGGAACTGGAAACCCAAGGTTTCTTAGGAGAAAACTCATTTTCTTCTCAGAACCATGCCGGCAGTGAGGAAAACCCCGGCAACAACAATGCTTTTCAGGTAGCTTCGAGGCCGCATGAACGGAGCTTTCATAATGGGAAAAGAAGCCTTATGCCATCAGTCTCCAATTTCTAGGTTGACACGCAGCATACACGCAGGACCAGAGCTTACTGTCTCTACGCAGTGTTCTGGTACCGAAACGGTTGCTTAAGCAAAGTCCCTAGGAGTCTTGGAAAGCTTACTACCGTGAAACTAAAGCAGAACAGCGATGAAGGCCTCATGGAGCTGCTGCACGCCTCCCGTTTTGCCAGCATAATCAGGGCCTTACTTCGAGGCTAGTGCTCACATTGACTTTCACGTTTGGTATAGAGCAGAGCAGGGTGAGCGTCCAACTAGGAACTGGAAGCACAAGGTTTCTTTCGAGAAAACTCATTTTCTTCTATGAGCCATGCCGGCTGTAAGTAAAAGCACGGTAACAACAGTGCTTTTCAGGTAGCTTCGGGGCCGCATCAACGGAGCTTTCATAATGGGAAAACTAGCCTTGTGCCATCAGTCTCTAATTTCTAGGTTGACACGCAGCATACACGCAGGAGCAGAGCTTCCTGGTTCTACGCAGTGTTCTGGTACTGAAACGGGTGCTGAAGCAAGGCCCCTAGGAGTGTTGAAAAGCTTACTACCTTGACACTAAAGCAGAACAACGATGAAGGCCTCATGGAGCTGCTGCACGCCTCTCGTTTTGCAAGGATAATCAGGGCCTTACTTCGAAGCTTGGGCTCACGTTGACTTTCACTTTAGGTATAGAGCAGAGCAGGGTGAGCTTCCAACAAGGAACTGGAAACCCAAGGTTTCTTAGGAGAAAACTCATTTTCTTCTCAGAACCATGCCGGCAGTGAGGAAAACCCCGGCAACAACAATGCTTTTCAGGTAGCTTCGAGGCCGCATGAACGGAGCTGTCATAATGGGAAAAGAAGCCTTATGCCATCAGTCTCCAATTTCTAGGTTGACACGCAGCATACACGCAGGACCAGAGCTTACTGTCTCTACGCAGTGTTCTGGTACCGAAACGGTTGCTTAAGCAAAGTCCCTAGGAGTCTTGGAAAGCTTACTACCGTGAAACTAAAGCAGAACAGCGATGAAGGCCTCATGGAGCTGCTGCACGCCTCCCGTTTTGCCAGGATAATCAGGGCCTTACTTCGAGGCTAGTGCTCACATTGACTTTCACGTTTGGTATAGAGTAGAGCAGGGTGAGCTTCCAACTAGGAACTGGAAGCACAAGGTTTCTTTCGAGAAAACTCATTTTCTTCTATGAGCCATGCCGGCTGTAAGTAAAAGCACGGTAACAACAGTGCTTTTCAGGTAGCTTCGGGGCCGCATCAACGGAGCTTTCATAATGGGAAAACTAGCCTTGTGCCATCAGTCTCTAATTTCTAGGTTGACACGCAGCATACACGCAGGAGCAGAGCTTCCTGGTTCTACGCAGTGTTCTGGTACTGAAACGGGTGCTGAAGCAAGGCCCCTAGGAGTGTTGAAAAGCTTACTACCTTGACACTAAAGCAGAACAACGATGAAGGCCTCATGGAGCTGCTGCACGCCTCTCGTTTTGCAAGGATAATCAGGGCCTTACTTCGAAGCTTGGGCTCACGTTGACTTTCACTTTAGGTATAGAGCAGAGCAGGGTGAGCTTCCAACAAGGAACTGGAAACCCAAGGTTTCTTAGGAGAAAACTCATTTTCTTCTCAGAACCATGCCGGCAGTGAGGAAAACCCCGGCAACAACAATGCTTTTCAGGTAGCTTCGAGGCCGCATGAACAGAGCTTTCATAATGGGAAAAGAAGCCTTATGCCATCAGTCTCCAATTTCTAGGTTGACACGCAGCATACACGCAGGACCAGAGCTTACTGTCTCTACGCAGTGTTCTGGTACCGAAACGGTTGCTTAAGCAAAGTCCCTAGGAGTCTTGGAAAGCTTACTACCGTGAAACTAAAGCAGAACAGCGATGAAGGCCTCATGGAGCTGCTGCACGCCTCCCGTTTTGCCAGCATAATCAGGGCCTTACTTCGAGGCTAGTGCTCACATTGACTTTCACGTTTGGTATAGAGCAGAGCAGGGTGAGCTTCCGACTAGGAACTGGAAGCACAAGGTTTCTTTCGAGAAAACTCATTTTCTTCTAAGAGCCATGCCAGCTGTAAGTAAAAGCACTGTAACAACAGTGCTTTTCAGGTAGCTTCGGGGCCGCATCAACGGAGCTTTCATAATGGGAAAACTAGCCTTGTGCCATCAGTCTCTAATTTCTAGGTTGACACGCAGCATACACGCAGGAGCAGAGCTTCCTGGTTCTACGCAGTGTTCTGGTACTGAAACGGGTGCTGAAGCAAGGCCCCTAGGAGTGTTGAAAAGCTTACTACCTTGACACTAAAGCAGAACAACGATGAAGGCCTCATGGAGCTGCTGCACGCCTCTCGTTTTGCAAGGATAATCAGGGCCTTACTTCGAAGCTTGGGCTCACGTTGACTTTCACTTTAGGTATAGAGCAGAGCAGGGTGAGCTTCCAACAAGGAACTGGAAACCCAAGGTTTCTTAGGAGAAAACTCATTTTCTTCTCAGAACCATGCCGGCAGTGAGGAAAACCCCGGCAACAACAATGCTTTTCAGGTAGCTT
Source organism: Eubalaena glacialis (assembly GCF_028564815.1). Classification (NCBI taxonomy): domain Eukaryota; kingdom Metazoa; phylum Chordata; class Mammalia; order Artiodactyla; family Balaenidae; genus Eubalaena; species Eubalaena glacialis. The sequence goes on along the minus strand of NW_026871161.1, from coordinate 614,632 downwards.
CGAGGCCGCATGAACGGAGCTTTCATAATGGGAAAAGAAGCCTTATGCCATCAGTCTCCAATTTCTAGGTTGACACGCAGCATACACGCAGGACCAGAGCTTACTGTCTCTACGCAGTGTTCTGGTACCGAAACGGTTGCTTAAGCAAAGTCCCTAGGAGTCTTGGAAAGCTTACTACCGTGAAACTAAAGCAGAACAGCGATGAAGGCCTCATGGAGCTGCTGCACGCCTCCCGTTTTGCCAGCATAATCAGGGCCTTACTTCGAGGCTAGTGCTCACATTGACTTTCACGTTTGGTATAGAGCAGAGCAGGGTGAGCGTCCAACTAGGAACTGGAAGCACAAGGTTTCTTTCGAGAAAACTCATTTTCTTCTATGAGCCATGCCGGCTGTAAGTAAAAGCACGGTAACAACAGTGCTTTTCAGGTAGCTTCGGGGCCGCATCAACGGAGCTTTCATAATGGGAAAACTAGCCTTGTGCCATCAGTCTCTAATTTCTAGGTTGACACGCAGCATACACGCAGGAGCAGAGCTTCCTGGTTCTACGCAGTGTTCTGGTACTGAAACGGGTGCTGAAGCAAGGCCCCTAGGAGTGTTGAAAAGCTTACTACCTTGACACTAAAGCAGAACAACGATGAAGGCCTCATGGAGCTGCTGCACGCCTCTCGTTTTGCAAGGATAATCAGGGCCTTACTTCGAAGCTTGGGCTCACGTTGACTTTCACTTTAGGTATAGAGCAGAGCAGGGTGAGCTTCCAACAAGGAACTGGAAACCCAAGGTTTCTTAGGAGAAAACTCATTTTCTTCTCAGAACCATGCCGGCAGTGAGGAAAACCCCGGCAACAACAATGCTTTTCAGGTAGCTTCGAGGCCGCATGAACGGAGCTTTCATAATGGGAAAAGAAGCCTTATGCCATCAGTCTCCAATTTCTAGGTTGACACGCAGCATACACGCAGGACCAGAGCTTACTGTCTCTACGCAGTGTTCTGGTACCGAAACGGTTGCTTAAGCAAAGTCCCTAGGAGTCTTGGAAAGCTTACTACCGTGAAACTAAAGCAGAACAGCGATGAAGGCCTCATGGAGCTGCTGCACGCCTCCCGTTTTGCCAGCATAATCAGGGCCTTACTTCGAGGCTAGTGCTCACATTGACTTTCACGTTTGGTATAGAGCAGAGCAGGGTGAGCGTCCAACTAGGAACTGGAAGCACAAGGTTTCTTTCGAGAAAACTCATTTTCTTCTATGAGCCATGCCGGCTGTAAGTAAAAGCACGGTAACAACAGTGCTTTTCAGGTAGCTTCGGGGCCGCATCAACGGAGCTTTCATAATGGGAAAACTAGCCTTGTGCCATCAGTCTCTAATTTCTAGGTTGACACGCAGCATACACGCAGGAGCAGAGCTTCCTGGTTCTACGCAGTGTTCTGGTACTGAAACGGGTGCTGAAGCAAGGCCCCTAGGAGTGTTGAAAAGCTTACTACCTTGACACTAAAGCAGAACAACGATGAAGGCCTCATGGAGCTGCTGCACGCCTCTCGTTTTGCAAGGATAATCAGGGCCTTACTTCGAAGCTTGGGCTCACGTTGACTTTCACTTTAGGTATAGAGCAGAGCAGGGTGAGCTTCCAACAAGGAACTGGAAACCCAAGGTTTCTTAGGAGAAAACTCATTTTCTTCTCAGAACCATGCCGGCAGTGAGGAAAACCCCGGCAACAACAATGCTTTTCAGGTAGCTTCGAGGCCGCATGAACGGAGCTTTCATAATGGGAAAAGAAGCCTTATGCCATCAGTCTCCAATTTCTAGGTTGACACGCAGCATACACGCAGGAGCAGAGCTTACTGTCTCTACGCAGTGTTCTGGTACCGAAACGGTTGCTTAAGCAAAGTCCCTAGGAGTCTTGGAAAGCTTACTACCGTGAAACTAAAGCAGAACAGCGATGAAGGCCTCATGGAGCTGCTGCACGCCTCCCGTTTTGCCAGCATAATCAGGGCCTTACTTCGAGGCTAGTGCTCACATTGACTTTCACGTTTGGTATAGAGCAGAGCAGGGTGAGCGTCCAACTAGGAACTGGAAGCACAAGGTTTCTTTCGAGAAAACTCATTTTCTTCTATGAGCCATGCCGGCTGTAAGTAAAAGCACGGTAACAACAGTGCTTTTCAGGTAGCTTCGGGGCCGCATCAACGGAGCTTTCATAATGGGAAAACTAGCCTTGTGCCATCAGTCTCTAATTTCTAGGTTGACACGCAGCATACACGCAGGAGCAGAGCTTCCTGGTTCTACGCAGTGTTCTGGTACTGAAACGGGTGCTGAAGCAAGGCCCCTAGGAGTGTTGAAAAGCTTACTACCTTGACACTAAAGCAGAACAACGATGAAGGCCTCATGGAGCTGCTGCACGCCTCTCGTTTTGCAAGGATAATCAGGGCCTTACTTCGAAGCTTGGGCTCACGTTGACTTTCACTTTAGGTATAGAGCAGAGCAGGGTGAGCTTCCAACAAGGAACTGGAAACCCAAGGTTTCTTAGGAGAAAACTCATTTTCTTCTCAGAACCATGCCGGCAGTGAGGAAAACCCCGGCAACAACAATGCTTTTCAGGTAGCTTCGAGGCCGCATGAACGGAGCTTTCATAATGGGAAAAGAAGCCTTATGCCATCAGTCTCCAATTTCTAGGTTGACACGCAGCATACACGCAGGACCAGAGCTTACTGTCTCTACGCAGTGTTCTGGTACCGAAACGGTTGCTTAAGCAAAGTCCCTAGGAGTCTTGGAAAGCTTACTACCGTGAAACTAAAGCAGAACAGCGATGAAGGCCTCATGGAGCTGCTGCACGCCTCCCGTTTTGCCAGGATAATCAGGGCCTTACTTCGAGGCTAGTGCTCACATTGACTTTCACGTTTGGTATAGAGCAGAGCAGGGTGAGCGTCCAACTAGGAACTGGAAGCACAAGGTTTCTTTCGAGAAAACTCATTTTCTTCTATGAGCCATGCCGGCTGTAAGTAAAAGCACGGTAACAACAGTGCTTTTCAGGTAGCTTCGGGGCCGCATCAACGGAGCTTTCATAATGGGAAAACTAGCCTTGTGCCATCAGTCTCTAATTTCTAGGTTGACACGCAGCATACACGCAGGAGCAGAGCTTCCTGGTTCTACGCAGTGTTCTGGTACTGAAACGGGTGCTGAAGCAAGGCCCCTAGGAGTGTTGAAAAGCTTACTACCTTGACACTAAAGCAGAACAACGATGAAGGCCTCATGGAGCTGCTGCACGCCTCTCGTTTTGCAAGGATAATCAGGGCCTTACTTCGAAGCTTGGGCTCACGTTGACTTTCACTTTAGGTATAGAGCAGAGCAGGGTGAGCTTCCAACAAGGAACTGGAAACCCAAGGTTTCTTAGGAGAAAACTCATTTTCTTCTCAGAACCATGCCGGCAGTGAGGAAAACCCCGGCAACAACAATGCTTTTCAGGTAGCTTCGAGGCCGCATGAACGGAGCTGTCATAATGGGAAAAGAAGCCTTATGCCATCAGTCTCCAATTTCTAGGTTGACACGCAGCATACACGCAGGACCAGAGCTTACTGTCTCTACGCAGTGTTCTGGTACCGAAACGGTTGCTTAAGCAAAGTCCCTAGGAGTCTTGGAAAGCTTACTACCGTGAAACTAAAGCAGAACAGCGATGAAGGCCTCATGGAGCTGCTGCACGCCTCCCGTTTTGCCAGCATAATCAGGGCCTTACTTCGAGGCTAGTGCTCACATTGACTTTCACGTTTGGTATAGAGCAGAGCAGGGTGAGCGTCCAACTAGGAACTGGAAGCACAAGGTTTCTTTCGAGAAAACTCATTTTCTTCTATGAGCCATGCCGGCTGTAAGTAAAAGCACGGTAACAACAGTGCTTTTCAGGTAGCTTCGGGGCCGCATCAACGGAGCTTTCATAATGGGAAAACTAGCCTTGTGCCATCAGTCTCTAATTTCTAGGTTGACACGCAGCATACACGCAGGAGCAGAGCTTCCTGGTTCTACGCAGTGTTCTGGTACTGAAACGGGTGCTGAAGCAAGGCCCCTAGGAGTGTTGAAAAGCTTACTACCTTGACACTAAAGCAGAACAACGATGAAGGCCTCATGGAGCTGCTGCACGCCTCTCGTTTTGCAAGGATAATCAGGGCCTTACTTCGAAGCTTGGGCTCACGTTGACTTTCACTTTAGGTATAGAGCAGAGCAGGGTGAGCTTCCAACAAGGAACTGGAAACACAAGGTTTCTTAGGAGAAAACTCATTTTCTTCTCAGAACCATGCCGGCAGTGAGGAAAACCCCGGCAACAACAATGCTTTTCAGGTAGCTTCGAGGCCGCATGAACAGAGCTTTCATAATGGGAAAAGAAGCCTTATGCCATCAGTCTCCAATTTCTAGGTTGACACGCAGCATACACGCAGGACCAGAGCTTACTGTCTCTACGCAGTGTTCTGGTACCGAAACGGTTGCTTAAGCAAAGTCCCTAGGAGTCTTGGAAAGCTTACTACCGTGAAACTAAAGCAGAACAGCGATGAAGGCCTCATGGAGCTGCTGCACGCCTCCCGTTTTGCCAGCATAATCAGGGCCTTACTTCGAGGCTAGTGCTCACATTGACTTTCACGTTTGGTATAGAGCAGAGCAGGGTGAGCTTCCGACTAGGAACTGGAAGCACAAGGTTTCTTTCGAGAAAACTCATTTTCTTCTAAGAGCCATGCCAGCTGTAAGTAAAAGCACTGTAACAACAGTGCTTTTCAGGTAGCTTCGGGGCCGCATCAACGGAGCTTTCATAATGGGAAAACTAGCCTTGTGCCATCAGTCTCTAATTTCTAGGTTGACACGCAGCATACACGCAGGAGCAGAGCTTCCTGGTTCTACGCAGTGTTCTGGTACTGAAACGGGTGCTGAAGCAAGGCCCCTAGGAGTGTTGAAAAGCTTACTACCTTGACACTAAAGCAGAACAACGATGAAGGCCTCATGGAGCTGCTGCACGCCTCTCCTTTTGCAAGGATAATCAGGGCCTTACTTCGAAGCTTGGGCTCACGTTGACTTTCACTTTAGGTATAGAGCAGAGCAGGGTGAGCTTCCAACAAGGAACTGGAAACCCAAGGTTTCTTAGGAGAAAACTCATTTTCTTCTCAGAACCATGCCGGCAGTGAGGAAAACCCCGGCAACAACAATGCTTTTCAGGTAGCTTCGAGGCCGCATGAACGGAGCTTTCATAATGGGAAAAGAAGCCTTATGCCATCAGTCTCCAATTTCTAGGTTGACACGCAGCATACACGCAGGACCAGAGCTTACTGTCTCTACGCAGTGTTCTGGTACCGAAACGGTTGCTTAAGCAAAGTCCCTAGGAGTCTTGGAAAGCTTACTACCGTGAAACTAAAGCAGAACAGCGATGAAGGCCTCATGGAGCTGCTGCACGCCTCCCGTTTTGCCAGCATAATCAGGGCCTTACTTCGAGGCTAGTGCTCACATTGACTTTCACGTTTGGTATAGAGCAGAGCAGGGTGAGCGTCCAACTAGGAACTGGAAGCACAAGGTTTCTTTCGAGAAAACTCATTTTCTTCTATGAGCCATGCCGGCTGTAAGTAAAAGCACGGTAACAACAGTGCTTTTCAGGTAGCTTCGGGGCCGCATCAACGGAGCTTTCATAATGGGAAAACTAGCCTTGTGCCATCAGTCTCTAATTTCTAGGTTGACACGCAGCATACACGCAGGAGCAGAGCTTCCTGGTTCTACGCAGTGTTCTGGTACTGAAACGGGTGCTGAAGCAAGGCCCCTAGGAGTGTTGAAAAGCTTACTACCTTGACACTAAAGCAGAACAACGATGAAGGCCTCATGGAGCTGCTGCACGCCTCTCGTTTTGCAAGGATAATCAGGGCCTTACTTCGAAGCTTGGGCTCACGTTGACTTTCACTTTAGGTATAGAGCAGAGCAGGGTGAGCTTCCAACAAGGAACTGGAAACCCAAGGTTTCTTAGGAGAAAACTCATTTTCTTCTCAGAACCATGCCGGCAGTGAGGAAAACCCCGGCAACAACAATGCTTTTCAGGTAGCTTCGAGGCCGCATGAACGGAGCTTTCATAATGGGAAAAGAAGCCTTATGCCATCAGTCTCCAATTTCTAGGTTGACACGCAGCATACACGCAGGACCAGAGCTTACTGTCTCTACGCAGTGTTCTGGTACCGAAACGGTTGCTTAAGCAAAGTCCCTAGGAGTCTTGGAAAGCTTACTACCGTGAAACTAAAGCAGAACAGCGATGAAGGCCTCATGGAGCTGCTGCACGCCTCCCGTTTTGCCAGGATAATCAGGGCCTTACTTCGAGGCTAGTGCTCACATTGACTTTCACGTTTGGTATAGAGCAGAGCAGGGTGAGCGTCCAACTAGGAACTGGAAGCACAAGGTTTCTTTCGAGAAAACTCATTTTCTTCTATGAGCCATGCCGGCTGTAAGTAAAAGCACGGTAACAACAGTGCTTTTCAGGTAGCTTCGGGGCCGCATCAACGGAGCTTTCATAATGGGAAAACTAGCCTTGTGCCATCAGTCTCTAATTTCTAGGTTGACACGCAGCATACACGCAGGAGCAGAGCTTCCTGGTTCTACGCAGTGTTCTGGTACTGAAACGGGTGCTGAAGCAAGGCCCCTAGGAGTGTTGAAAAGCTTACTACCTTGACACTAAAGCAGAACAACGATGAAGGCCTCATGGAGCTGCTGCACGCCTCTCGTTTTGCAAGGATAATCAGGGCCTTACTTCGAAGCTTGGGCTCACGTTGACTTTCACTTTAGGTATAGAGCAGAGCAGGGTGAGCTTCCAACAAGGAACTGGAAACCCAAGGTTTCTTAGGAGAAAACTCATTTTCTTCTCAGAACCATGCCGGCAGTGAGGAAAACCCCGGCAACAACAATGCTTTTCAGGTAGCTTCGAGGCCGCATGAACGGAGCTTTCATAATGGGAAAAGAAGCCTTATGCCATCAGTCTCCAATTTCTAGGTTGACACGCAGCATACACGCAGGACCAGAGCTTACTGTCTCTACGCAGTGTTCTGGTACCGAAACGGTTGCTTAAGCAAAGTCCCTAGGAGTCTTGGAAAGCTTACTACCGTGAAACTAAAGCAGAACAGCGATGAAGGCCTCATGGAGCTGCTGCACGCCTCCCGTTTTGCCAGGATAATCAGGGCCTTACTTCGAGGCTAGTGCTCACATTGACTTTCACGTTTGGTATAGAGCAGAGCAGGGTGAGCGTCCAACTAGGAACTGGAAGCACAAGGTTTCTTTCGAGAAAACTCATTTTCTTCTAAGAGCCATGCCAGCTGTAAGTAAAAGCACGGTAACAACAGTGCTTTTCAGGTAGCTTCGGGGCCGCATCAACGGAGCTTTCATAATGGGAAAACTAGCCTTGTGCCATCAGTCTCTAATTTCTAGGTTGACACGCAGCATACACGCAGGAGCAGAGCTTCCTGGTTCTACGCAGTCTTCTGGTACTGAAACGGGTGCTGAAGCAAGGCCCCTAGGAGTGTTGAAAAGCTTACTACCTTGACACTAAAGCAGAACAACGATGAAGGCCTCATGGAGCTGCTGCACGCCTCTCGTTTTGCAAGGATAATCAGGGCCTTACTTCGAAGCTTGGGCTCACGTTGACTTTCACTTTAGGTATAGAGCAGAGCAGGGTGAGCTTCCAACAAGGAACTGGAAACCCAAGGTTTCTTAGGAGAAAACTCATTTTCTTCTCAGAACCATGCCGGCAGTGAGGAAAACCCCGGCAACAACAATGCTTTTCAGGTAGCTTCGAGGCCGCATGAACGGAGCTTTCATAATGGGAAAAGAAGCCTTATGCCATCAGTCTCCAATTTCTAGGTTGACTCGCAGCATACACGCAGGACCAGAGCTTACTGTCTCTACGCAGTGTTCTGGTACCGAAACGGTTGCTTAAGCAAAGTCCCTAGGAGTCTTGGAAAGCTTACTACCGTGAAACTAAAGCAGAACAGCGATGAAGGCCTCATGGAGCTGCTGCACGCCTCCCGTTTTGCCAGGATAATCAGGGCCTTACTTCGAGGCTAGTGCTCACATTGACTTTCACGTTTGGTATAGAGCAGAGCAGGGTGAGCTTCCAACTAGGAACTAGAAGCACAAGGTTTCTTTCGAGAAAACTCATTTTCTTCTATGAGCCATGCCGGCTGTAAGTAAAAGCACGGTAACAACAGTGCTTTTCAGGTAGCTTCGGGGCCGCATCAACGGAGCTTTCATAATGGGAAAACTAGCCTTGTGCCATCAGTCTCTAATTTCTAGGTTGACACGCAGCATACACGCAGGAGCAGAGCTTCCTGGTTCTACGCAGTGTTCTGGTACTGAAACGGGTGCTGAAGCAAGGCCCCTAGGAGTGTTGAAAAGCTTACTACCTTGACACTAAAGCAGAACAACGATGAAGGCCTCATGGAGCTGCTGCACGCCTCTCGTTTTGCAAGGATAATCAGGGCCTTACTTCGAAGCTTGGGCTCACGTTGACTTTCACTTTAGGTATAGAGCAGAGCAGGGTGAGCTTCCAACAAGGAACTGGAAACCCAAGGTTTCTTAGGAGAAAACTCATTTTCTTCTCAGAACCATGCCGGCAGTGAGGAAAACCCCGGCAACAACAATGCTTTTCAGGTAGCTTCGAGGCCGCATGAACGGAGCTTTCATAATGGGAAAAGAAGCCTTATGCCATCAGTCTCCAATTTCTAGGTTGACACGCAGCATACACGCAGGACCAGAGCTTACTGTCTCTACGCAGTGTTCTGGTACCGAAACGGTTGCTTAAGCAAAGTCCCTAGGAGTCTTGGAAAGCTTACTACCGTGAAACTAAAGCAGAACAGCGATGAAGGCCTCATGGAGCTGCTGCACGCCTCCCGTTTTGCCAGGATAATCAGGGCCTTACTTCGAGGCTAGTGCTCACATTGACTTTCACGTTTGGTATAGAGCAGAGCAGGGTGAGCGTCCAACTAGGAACTGGAAGCACAAGGTTTCTTTCGAGAAAACTCATTTTCTTCTATGAGCCATGCCGGCTGTAAGTAAAAGCACGGTAACAACAGTGCTTTTCAGGTAGCTTCGGGGCCGCATCTACGGAGCTTTCATAATGGGAAAACTAGCCTTGTGCCATCAGTCTCTAATTTCTAGGTTGACACGCAGCATACACGCAGGAGCAGAGCTTCCTGGTTCTACGCAGTGTTCTGGTACTGAAACGGGTGCTGAAGCAAGGCCCCTAGGAGTGTTGAAAAGCTTACTACCTTGACACTAAAGCAGAACAACGATGAAGGCCTCATGGAGCTGCTGCACGCCTCTCGTTTTGCAAGGATAATCAGGGCCTTACTTCGAAGCTTGGGCTCACGTTGACTTTCACTTTAGGTATAGAGCAGAGCAGGGTGAGCTTCCAACAAGGAACTGGAAACCCAAGGTTTCTTAGGAGAAAACTCATTTTCTTCTCAGAACCATGCCGGCAGTGAGGAAAACCCCGGCAACAACAATGCTTTTCAGGTAGCTTCGAGGCCGCATGAACGGAGCTTTCATAATGGGAAAAGAAGCCTTATGCCATCAGTCTCCAATTTCTAGGTTGACACGCAGCATACACGCAGGACCAGAGCTTACTGTCTCTACGCAGTGTTCTGGTACCGAAACGGTTGCTTAAGCAAAGTCCCTAGGAGTCTTGGAAAGCTTACTACCGTGAAACTAAAGCAGAACAGCGATGAAGGCCTCATGGAGCTGCTGCACGCCTCCCGTTTTGCCAGGATAATCAGGGCCTTACTTCGAGGCTAGTGCTCACATTGACTTTCACGTTTGGTATAGAGCAGAGCAGGGTGAGCGTCCAACTAGGAACTGGAAGCACAAGGTTTCTTTCGAGAACACTCATTTTCTTCTAAGAGCCATGCCAGCTGTAAGTAAAAGCACGGTAACAACAGTGCTTTTCAGGTAGCTTCGGGGCCGCATCAACGGAGCTTTCATAATGGGAAAACTAGCCTTGTGCCATCAGTCTCTAATTTCTAGGTTGACACGCAGCATACACGCAGGAGCAGAGCTTCCTGGTTCTACGCAGTCTTCTGGTACTGAAACGGGTGCTGAAGCAAGGCCCCTAGGAGTGTTGAAAAGCTTACTACCTTGACACTAAAGCAGAACAACGATGAAGGCCTCATGGAGCTGCTGCACGCCTCTCGTTGTGCAAGGATAATCAGGGCCTTACTTCGAAGCTTGGGCTCACGTTGACTTTCACTTTAGGTATAGAGCAGAGCAGGGTGAGCTTCCAACAAGGAACTGGAAACCCAAGGTTTCTTAGGAGAAAACTCATTTTCTTCTCAGAACCATGCCGGCAGTGAGGAAAACCCCGGCAACAACAATGCTTTTCAGGTAGCTTCGAGGCCGCATGAACGGAGCTTTCATAATGGGAAAAGAAGCCTTATGCCATCAGTCTCCAATTTCTAGGTTGACACGCAGCATACACGCAGGACCAGAGCTTACTGTCTCTACGCAGTGTTCTGGTACCGAAACGGTTGCTTAAGCAAAGTCCCTAGGAGTCTTGGAAAGCTTACTACCGTGAAACTAAAGCAGAACAGCGATGAAGGCCTCATGGAGCTGCTGCACGCCTCCCGTTTTGCCAGGATAATCAGGGCCTTACTTCGAGGCTAGTGCTCACATTGACTTTCACGTTTGGTATAGAGCAGAGCAGGGTGAGCGTCCAACTAGGAACTGGAAGCACAAGGTTTCTTTCGAGAAAACTCATTTTCTTCTATGAGCCATGCCGGCTGTAAGTAAAAGCACGGTAACAACAGTGCTTTTCAGGTAGCTTCGGGGCCGCATCAACGGAGCTTTCATAATGGGAAAACTAGCCTTGTGCCATCAGTCTCTAATTTCTAGGTTGACACGCAGCATACACGCAGGAGCAGAGCTTCCTGGTTCTACGCAGTGTTCTGGTACTGAAACGGGTGCTGAAGCAAGGCCCCTAGGAGTGTTGAAAAGCTTACTACCTTGACACTAAAGCAGAACAACGATGAAGGCCTCATGGAGCTGCTGCACGCCTCTCGTTTTGCAAGGATAATCAGGGCCTTACTTCGAAGCTTGGGCTCACGTTGACTTTCACTGTAGGTATAGAGCAGAGCAGGGTGAGCTTCCAACAAGGAACTGGAAACCCAAGGTTTCTTAGGAGAAAACTCATTTTCTTCTCAGAACCATGCCGGCAGTGAGGAAAACCCCGGCAACAACAATGCTTTTCAGGTAGCTTCGAGGCCGCATGAACGGAGCTGTCATAATGGGAAAAGAAGCCTTATGCCATCAGTCTCCAATTTCTAGGTTGACACGCAGCATACACGCAGGACCAGAGCTTACTGTCTCTACGCAGTGTTCTGGTACCGAAACGGTTGCTTAAGCAAAGTCCCTAGGAGTTTTGGAAAGCTTACTACCGTGAAACTAAAGCAGAACAGCGATGAAGGCCTCATGGAGCTGCTGCACGCCTCCCGTTTTGCCAGGATAATCAGGGCCTTACTTCGAGGCTAGTGCTCACATTGACTTTCACGTTTGGTATAGAGCAGAGCAGGGTGAGCGTCCAACTAGGAACTGGAAGCACAAGGTTTCTTTCGAGAAAACTCATTTTCTTCTATGAGCCATGCCGGCTGTAAGTAAAAGCACGGTAACAACAGTGCTTTTCAGGTAGCTTCGGGGCCGCATCAACGGAGCTTTCATAATGGGAAAACTAGCCTTGTGCCATCAGTCTCTAATTTCTAGGTTGACACGCAGCATACACGCAGGAGCAGAGCTTCCTGGTTCTACGCAGTGTTCTGGTACTGAAACGGGTGCTGAAGCAAGGCCCCTAGGAGTGTTGAAAAGCTTACTACCTTGACACTAAAGCAGAACAACGATGAAGGCCTCATGGAGCTGCTGCACGCCTCTCGTTTTGCAAGGATAATCAGGGCCTTACTTCGAAGCTTGGGCTCACGTTGACTTTCACTTTAGGTATAGAGCAGAGCAGGGTGAGCTTCCAACAAGGAACTGGAAACCCAAGGTTTCTTAGGAGAAAACTCATTTTCTTCTCAGAACCATGCCGGCAGTGAGGAAAACCCCGGCAACAACAATGCTTTTCAGGTAGCTTCGAGGCCGCATGAATGGAGCTGTCATAATGGGAAAAGAAGCCTTATGCCATCAGTCTCCAATTTCTAGGTTGACACGCAGCATACACGCAGGACCAGAGCTTACTGTCTCTACGCAGTGTTCTGGTACCGAAACGGTTGCTTAAGCAAAGTCCCTAGGAGTCTTGGAAAGCTTACTACCGTGAAACTAAAGCAGAACAGCGATGAAGGCCTCATGGAGCTGCTGCACGCCTCCCGTTTTGCCAGGATAATCAGGGCCTTACTTCGAGGCTAGTGCTCACATTGACTTTCACGTTTGGTATAGAGCAGAGCAGGGTGAGCGTCCAACTAGGAACTGGAAGCACAAGGTTTCTTTCGAGAAAACTCATTTTCTTCTATGAGCCATGCCGGCTGTAAGTAAAAGCACGGTAACAACAGTGCTTTTCAGGTAGCTTCGGGGCCGCATCAACGGAGCTTTCATAATGGGAAAACTAGCCTTGTGCCATCAGTCTCTAATTTCTAGGTTGACACGCAGCATACACGCAGGAGCAGAGCTTCCTGGTTCTACGCAGTGTTCTGGTACTGAAACGGGTGCTGAAGCAAGGCCCCTAGGAGTGTTGAAAAGCTTACTACCTTGACACTAAAGCAGAACAACGATGAAGGCCTCATGGAGCTGCTGCACGCCTCTCGTTTTGCAAGGATAATCAGGGCCTTACTTCGAAGCTTGGGCTCACGTTGACTTTCACTTTAGGTATAGAGCAGAGCAGGGTGAGCTTCCAACAAGGAACTGGAAACCCAAGGTTTCTTAGGAGAAAACTCATTTTCTTCTCAGAACCATGCCGGCAGTGAGGAAAACCCCGGCAACAACAATGCTTTTCAGGTAGCTTCGAGGCCGCATGAACGGAGCTGTCATAATGGGAAAAGAAGCCTTATGCCATCAGTCTCCAATTTCTAGGTTGACACGCAGCATACACGCAGGACCAGAGCTTACTGTCTCTACGCAGTGTTCTGGTACCGAAACGGTTGCTTAAGCAAAGTCCCTAGGAGTTTTGGAAAGCTTACTACCGTGAAACTAAAGCAGAACAGCGATGAAGGCCTCATGGAGCTGCTGCACGCCTCCCGTTTTGCCAGGATAATCAGGGCCTTACTTCGAGGCTAGTGCTCACATTGACTTTCACGTTTGGTATAGAGCAGAGCAGGGTGAGCGTCCAACTAGGAACTGGAAGCACAAGGTTTCTTTCGAGAAAACTCATTTTCTTCTATGAGCCATGCCGGCTGTAAGTAAAAGCACGGTAACAACAGTGCTTTTCAGGTAGCTTCGGGGCCGCATCAACGGAGCTTTCATAATGGGAAAACTAGCCTTGTGCCATCAGTCTCTAATTTCTAGGTTGACACGCAGCATACACGCAGGAGCAGAGCTTCCTGGTTCTACGCAGTGTTCTGGTACTGAAACGGGTGCTGAAGCAAGGCCCCTAGGAGTGTTGAAAAGCTTACTACCTTGACACTAAAGCAGAACAACGATGAAGGCCTCATGGAGCTGCTGCACGCCTCTCGTTTTGCAAGGATAATCAGGGCCTTACTTCGAAGCTTGGGCTCACGTTGACTTTCACTTTAGGTATAGAGCAGAGCAGGGTGAGCTTCCAACAAGGAACTGGAAACCCAAGGTTTCTTAGGAGAAAACTCATTTTCTTCTCAGAACCATGCCGGCAGTGAGGAAAACCCCGGCAACAACAATGCTTTTCAGGTAGCTTCGAGGCCGCATGAATGGAGCTGTCATAATGGGAAAAGAAGCCTTATGCCATCAGTCTCCAATTTCTAGGTTGACACGCAGCATACACGCAGGACCAGAGCTTACTGTCTCTACGCAGTGTTCTGGTACCGAAACGGTTGCTTAAGCAAAGTCCCTAGGAGTCTTGGAAAGCTTACTACCGTGAAACTAAAGCAGAACAGCGATGAAGGCCTCATGGAGCTGCTGCACGCCTCCCGTTTTGCCAGGATAATCAGGGCCTTACTTCGAGGCTAGTGCTCACATTGACTTTCACGTTTGGTATAGAGCAGAGCAGGGTGAGCGTCCAACTAGGAACTGGAAGCACAAGGTTTCTTTCGAGAAAACTCATTTTCTTCTATGAGCCATGCCGGCTGTAAGTAAAAGCACGGTAACAACAGTGCTTTTCAGGTAGCTTCGGGGCCGCATCAACGGAGCTTTCATAATGGGAAAACTAGCCTTGTGCCATCAGTCTCTAATTTCTAGGTTGACACGCAGCATACACGCAGGAGCAGAGCTTCCTGGTTCTACGCAGTGTTCTGGTACTGAAACGGGTGCTGAAGCAAGGCCCCTAGGAGTGTTGAAAAGCTTACTACCTTGACACTAAAGCAGAACAACGATGAAGGCCTCATGGAGCTGCTGCACGCCTCTCGTTTTGCAAGGATAATCAGGGCCTTACTTCGAAGCTTGGGCTCACGTTGACTTTCACTTTAGGTATAGAGCAGAGCAGGGTGAGCTTCCAACAAGGAACTGGAAACCCAAGGTTTCTTAGGAGAAAACTCATTTTCTTCTCAGAACCATGCCGGCAGTGAGGAAAACCCCGGCAACAACAATGCTTTTCAGGTAGCTTCGAGGCCGCATGAACGGAGCTTTCATAATGGGAAAAGAAGCCTTATGCCATCAGTCTCCAATTTCTAGGTTGACACGCAGCATACACGCAGGACCAGAGCTTACTGTCTCTACGCAGTGTTCTGGTACCGAAACGGTTGCTTAAGCAAAGTCCCTAGGAGTCTTGGAAAGCTTACTACCGTGAAACTAAAGCAGAACAGCGATGAAGGCCTCATGGAGCTGCTGCCCGCCTCCCGTTTTGCCAGCATAATCAGGGCCTTACTTCGAGGCTAGTGCTCACATTGACTTTCACGTTTGGTATAGAGCAGAGCAGGGTGAGCTTCCAACTAGGAACTGGAAGCACAAGGTTTCTTTCGAGAAAACTCATTTTCTTCTATGAGCCATGCCGGCTGTAAGTAAAAGCACGGTAACAACAGTGCTTTTCAGGTAGCTTCGGGGCCGCATCAACGGAGCTTTCATAATGGGAAAACTAGCCTTGTGCCATCAGTCTCTAATTTCTAGGTTGACACGCAGCATACACGCAGGAGCAGAGCTTCCTGGTTCTACGCAGTCT
This sequence comes from Eubalaena glacialis, assembly GCF_028564815.1. Classification (NCBI taxonomy): domain Eukaryota; kingdom Metazoa; phylum Chordata; class Mammalia; order Artiodactyla; family Balaenidae; genus Eubalaena; species Eubalaena glacialis. The sequence continues at coordinate 599,392 of NW_026871161.1, read as the reverse complement.
TCTGGTACTGAAACGGGTGCTGAAGCAAGGCCCCTAGGAGTGTTGAAAAGCTTACTACCTTGACACTAAAGCAGAACAACGATGAAGGCCTCATGGAGCTGCTGCACGCCTCTCGTTTTGCAAGGATAATCAGGGCCTTACTTCGAAGCTTGGGCTCACGTTGACTTTCACTTTAGGTATAGAGCAGAGCAGGGTGAGCTTCCAACCAGGAACTGGAAACCCAAGGTTTCTTAGGAGAAAACTCATTTTCTTCTCAGAACCATGCCGGCAGTGAGGAAAACCCCGGCAACAACAATGCTTTTCAGGTAGCTTCGAGGCCGCATGAACGGAGCTTTCATAATGGGAAAAGAAGCCTTATGCCATCAGTCTCCAATTTCTAGGTTGACACGCAGCATACACGCAGGACCAGAGCTTACTGTCTCTACGCAGTGTTCTGGTACCGAAACGGTTGCTTAAGCAAAGTCCCTAGGAGTCTTGGAAAGCTTACTACCGTGAAACTAAAGCAGAACAGCGATGAAGGCCTCATGGAGCTGCTGCACGCCTCCCGTTTTGCCAGCATAATCAGGGCCTTACTTCGAGGCTAGTGCTCACATTGACTTTCACGTTTGGTATAGAGCAGAGCAGGGTGAGCTTCCAACTAGGAACTGGAAGCACAAGGTTTCTTTCGAGAAAACTCATTTTCTTCTAAGAGCCATGCCAGCTGTAAGTAAAAGCACGGTAACAACAGTGCTTTTCAGGTAGCTTCGGGGCCGCATCAACGGAGCTTTCATAATGGGAAAACTAGCCTTGTGCCATCAGTCTCTAATTTCTAGGTTGACACGCAGCATACACGCAGGAGCAGAGCTTCCTGGTTCTACGCAGTGTTCTGGTACTGAAACGGGTGCTGAAGCAAGGCCCCTAGGAGTGTTGAAAAGCTTACTACCTTGACACTAAAGCAGAACAACGATGAAGGCCTCATGGAGCTGCTGCACGCCTCTCGTTGTGCAAGGATAATCAGGGCCTTACTCGAAGCTTGGGCTCACGTTGACTTTCACTTTAGGTATAGAGCAGAGCAGGGTGAGCTTCCAACAAGGAACTGGAAACCCAAGGTTTCTTAGGAGAAAACTCATTTTCTTCTCAGAACCATGCCGGCAGTGAGGAAAACCCCGGCAACAACAATGCTTTTCAGGTAGCTTCGAGGCCGCATGAACGGAGCTTTCATAATGGGAAAAGAAGCCTTATGCCATCAGTCTCCAATTTCTAGGTTGACACGCAGCATACACGCAGGACCAGAGCTTACTGTCTCTACGCAGTGTTCTGGTACCGAAACGGTTGCTTAAGCAAAGTTCCTAGGAGTCTTGGAAAGCTTACTACCGTGAAACTAAAGCAGAACAGCGATGAAGGCCTCATGGAGCTGCTGCACGCCTCCTGTTTTGCCAGGATAATCAGGGCCTTACTTCGAGGCTAGTGCTCACATTGACTTTCACGTTTGGTATAGAGCAGAGCAGGGTGAGCGTCCAACTAGGAACTGGAAGCACAAGGTTTCTTTCGAGAAAACTCATTTTCTTCTATGAGCCATGCCGGCTGTAAGTAAAAGCACGGTAACAACAGTGCTTTTCAGGTAGCTTCGGGGCCGCATCAACGGAGCTTTCATAATGGGAAAACTAGCCTTGTGCCATCAGTCTCTAATTTCTAGGTTGACACGCAGCATACACGCAGGAGCAGAGCTTCCTGGTTCTACGCAGTGTTCTGGTACTGAAACGGGTGCTGAAGCAAGGCCCCTAGGAGTGTTGAAAAGCTTACTACCTTGACACTAAAGCAGAACAACGATGAAGGCCTCATGGAGCTGCTGCACGCCTCTCGTTTTGCAAGGATAATCAGGGCCTTACTTCGAAGCTTGGGCTCACGTTGACTTTCACTTTAGGTATAGAGCAGAGCAGGGTGAGCTTCCAACAAGGAACTGGAAACCCAAGGTTTCTTAGGAGAAAACTCATTTTCTTCTCAGAACCATGCCGGCAGTGAGGAAAACCCCGGCAACAACAATGCTTTTCAGGTAGCTTCGAGGCCGCATGAACGGAGCTTTCATAATGGGAAAAGAAGCCTTATGCCATCAGTCTCCAATTTCTAGGTTGACACGCAGCATACACGCAGGACCAGAGCTTACTGTCTCTACGCAGTGTTCTGGTACCGAAACGGTTGCTTAAGCAAAGTCCCTAGGAGTCTTGGAAAGCTTACTACCGTGAAACTAAAGCAGAACAGCGATGAAGGCCTCATGGAGCTGCTGCACGCCTCCCGTTTTGCCAGCATAATCAGGGCCTTACTTCGAGGCTAGTGCTCACATTGACTTTCACGTTTGGTATACAGCAGAGCAGGGTGAGCGTCCAACTAGGAACTGGAAGCACAAGGTTTCTTTCGAGAAAACTCATTTTCTTCTATGAGCCATGCCGGCTGTAAGTAAAAGCACGGTAACAACAGTGCTTTTCAGGTAGCTTCGGGGCCGCATCAACGGAGCTTTCATAATGGGAAAACTAGCCTTGTGCCATCAGTCTCTAATTTCTAGGTTGACACGCAGCATACACGCAGGAGCAGAGCTTCCTGGTTCTACGCAGTCTTCTGGTACTGAAACGGGTGCTGAAGCAAGGCCCCTAGGAGTGTTGAAAAGCTTACTACCTTGACACTAAAGCAGAACAACGATGAAGGCCTCATGGAGCTGCTGCACGCCTCTCGTTTTGCAAGGATAATCAGGGCCTTACTTCGAAGCTTGGGCTCACGTTGACTTTCACTTTAGGTATAGAGCAGAGCAGGGTGAGCTTCCAACAAGGAACTGGAAACCCAAGGTTTCTTAGGAGAAAACTCATTTTCTTCTCAGAACCATGCCGGCAGTGAGGAAAACCCCGGCAACAACAATGCTTTTCAGGTAGCTTCGAGGCCGCATGAACGGAGCTTTCATAATGGGAAAAGAAGCCTTATGCCATCAGTCTCCAATTTCTAGGTTGACACGCAGCATACACGCAGGACCAGAGCTTACTGTCTCTACGCAGTGTTCTGGTACCGAAACGGTTGCTTAAGCAAAGTCCCTAGGAATCTTGGAAAGCTTACTACCGTGAAACTAAAGCAGAACAGCGATGAAGGCCTCATGGAGCTGCTGCACGCCTCCCGTTTTGCCAGCATAATCAGGGCCTTACTTCGAGGCTAGTGCTCACATTGACTTTCACGTTTGGTATAGAGCAGAGCAGGGTGAGCGTCCAACTAGGAACTGGAAGCACAAGGTTTCTTTCGAGAAAACTCATTTTCTTCTATGAGCCATGCCGGCTGTAAGTAAAAGCACGGTAACAACAGTGCTTTTCAGGTAGCTTCGGGGCCGCATCAACGGAGCTTTCATAATGGGAAAACTAGCCTTGTGCCATCAGTCTCTAATTTCTAGGTTGACACGCAGCATACACGCAGGAGCAGAGCTTCCTGGTTCTACGCAGTGTTCTGGTACTGAAACGGGTGCTGAAGCAAGGCCCCTAGGAGTGTTGAAAAGCTTACTACCTTGACACTAAAGCAGAACAACGATGAAGGCCTCATGGAGCTGCTGCACGCCTCTCGTTTTGCAAGGATAATCAGGGCCTTACTTCGAAGCTTGGGCTCACGTTGACTTTCACTTTAGGTATAGAGCAGAGCAGGGTGAGCTTCCAACAAGGAACTGGAAACCCAAGGTTTCTTAGGAGAAAACTCATTTTCTTCTCAGAACCATGCCGGCAGTGAGGAAAACCCCGGCAACAACAATGCTTTTCAGGTAGCTTCGAGGCCGCATGAACGGAGCTTTCATAATGGGAAAAGAAGCCTTATGCCATCAGTCTCCAATTTCTAGGTTGACACGCAGCATACACGCAGGACCAGAGCTTACTGTCTCTACGCAGTGTTCTGGTACCGAAACGGTTGCTTAAGCAAAGTCCCTAGGAGTCTTGGAAAGCTTACTACCGTGAAACTAAAGCAGAACAGCGATGAAGGCCTCATGGAGCTGCTGCACGCCTCCCGTTTTGCCAGGATAATCAGGGCCTTACTTCGAGGCTAGTGCTCACATTGACTTTCACGTTTGGTATAGAGTAGAGCAGGGTGAGCTTCCAACTAGGAACTAGAAGCACAAGGTTTCTTTCGAGAAAACTCATTTTCTTCTATGAGCCATGCCGGCTGTAAGTAAAAGCACGGTAACAACAGTGCTTTTCAGGTAGCTTCGGGGCCGCATCAACGGAGCTTTCATAATGGGAAAACTAGCCTTGTGCCATCAGTCTCTAATTTCTAGGTTGACACGCAGCATACACGCAGGAGCAGAGCTTCCTGGTTCTACGCAGTGTTCTGGTACTGAAACGGGTGCTGAAGCAAGGCCCCTAGGAGTGTTGAAAAGCTTACTACCTTGACACTAAAGCAGAACAACGATGAAGGCCTCATGGAGCTGCTGCACGCCTCTCGTTTTGCAAGGATAATCAGGGCCTTACTTCGAAGCTTGGGCTCACGTTGACTTTCACTTTAGGTATAGAGCAGAGCAGGGTGAGCTTCCAACAAGGAACTGGAAACCCAAGGTTTCTTAGGAGAAAACTCATTTTCTTCTCAGAACCATGCCGGCAGTGAGGAAAACCCCGGCAACAACAATGCTTTTCAGGTAGCTTCGAGGCCGCATGAACGGAGCTTTCATAATGGGAAAAGAAGCCTTATGCCATCAGTCTCCAATTTCTAGGTTGACACGCAGCATACACGCAGGACCAGAGCTTACTGTCTCTACGCAGTGTTCTGGTACCGAAACGGTTGCTTAAGCAAAGTCCCTAGGAATCTTGGAAAGCTTACTACCGTGAAACTAAAGCAGAACAGCGATGAAGGCCTCATGGAGCTGCTGCACGCCTCCCGTTTTGCCAGCATAATCAGGGCCTTACTTCGAGGCTAGTGCTCACATTGACTTTCACGTTTGGTATAGAGCAGAGCAGGGTGAGCGTCCAACTAGGAACTGGAAGCACAAGGTTTCTTTCGAGAAAACTCATTTTCTTCTATGAGCCATGCCGGCTGTAAGTAAAAGCACGGTAACAACAGTGCTTTTCAGGTAGCTTCGGGGCCGCATCAACGGAGCTTTCATAATGGGAAAACTAGCCTTGTGCCATCAGTCTCTAATTTCTAGGTTGACACGCAGCATACACGCAGGAGCAGAGCTTCCTGGTTCTACGCAGTGTTCTGGTACTGAAACGGGTGCTGAAGCAAGGCCCCTAGGAGTGTTGAAAAGCTTACTACCTTGACACTAAAGCAGAACAACGATGAAGGCCTCATGGAGCTGCTGCACGCCTCTCGTTTTGCAAGAATAATCAGGGCCTTACTTCGAAGCTTGGGCTCACGTTGACTTTCACTTTAGGTATAGAGCAGAGCAGGGTGAGCTTCCAACAAGGAACTGGAAACCCAAGGTTTCTTAGGAGAAAACTCATTTTCTTCTCAGAACCATGCCGGCAGTGAGGAAAACCCCGGCAACAACAATGCTTTTCAGGTAGCTTCGAGGCCGCATGAACGGAGCTTTCATAATGGGAAAAGAAGCCTTATGCCATCAGTCTCCAATTTCTAGGTTGACACGCAGCATACACGCAGGACCAGAGCTTACTGTCTCTACGCAGTGTTCTGGTACCGAAACGGTTGCTTAAGCAAAGTCCCTAGGAGTCTTGGAAAGCTTACTACCGTGAAACTAAAGCAGAACAGCGATGAAGGCCTCATGGAGCTGCTGCACGCCTCCCGTTTTGCCAGGATAATCAGGGCCTTACTTCGAGGCTAGTGCTCACATTGACTTTCACGTTTGGTATAGAGCAGAGCAGGGTGAGCGTCCAACTAGGAACTGGAAGCACAAGGTTTCTTTCGAGAAAACTCATTTTCTTCTATGAGCCATGCCGGCTGTAAGTAAAAGCACGGTAACAACAGTGCTTTTCAGGTAGCTTCGGGGCCGCATCAACGGAGCTTTCATAATGGGAAAACTAGCCTTGTGCCATCAGTCTCTAATTTCTAGGTTGACACGCAGCATACACGCAGGAGCAGAGCTTCCTGGTTCTACGCAGTGTTCTGGTACTGAAACGGGTGTTGAAGCAAGGCCCCTAGGAGTGTTGAAAAGCTTACTACCTTGACACTAAAGCAGAACAACGATGAAGGCCTCATGGAGCTGCTGCACGCCTCTCGTTTTGCAAGGATAATCAGGGCCTTACTTCGAAGCTTGGGCTCACGTTGACTTTCACTTTAGGTATAGAGCAGAGCAGGGTGAGCTTCCAACAAGGAACTGGAAACCCAAGGTTTCTTAGGAGAAAACTCATTTTCTTCTCAGAACCATGCCGGCAGTGAGGAAAACCCCGGCAACAACAATGCTTTTCAGGTAGCTTCGAGGCCGCATGAACGGAGCTTTCATAATGGGAAAAGAAGCCTTATGCCATCAGTCTCCAATTTGTAGGTTGACACGCAGCATACACGCAGGACCAGAGCTTACTGTCTCTACGCAGTGTTCTGGTACCGAAACGGTTGCTTAAGCAAAGTCCCTAGGAGTGTTGGAAAGCTTACTACCGTGAAACTAAAGCAGAACAGCGATGAAGGCCTCATGGAGCTGCTGCACGCCTCCCGTTTTGCCAGGATAATCAGGGCCTTACTTCGAGGCTAGTGCTCACATTGACTTTCACGTTTGGTATAGAGCAGAGCAGGGTGAGCGTCCAACTAGGAACTGGAAGCACAAGGTTTCTTTCGAGAAAACTCATTTTCTTCTATGAGCCATGCCGGCTGTAAGTAAAAGCACGGTAACAACAGTGCTTTTCAGGTAGCTTCGGGGCCGCATCAACGGAGCTTTCATAATGGGAAAACTAGCCTTGTGCCATCAGTCTCTAATTTCTAGGTTGACACGCAGCATACACGCAGGAGCAGAGCTTCCTGGTTCTACGCAGTGTTCTGGTACTGAAACGGGTGCTGAAGCAAGGCCCCTAGGAGTGTTGAAAAGCTTACTACCTTGACACTAAAGCAGAACAACAATGAAGGCCTCATGGAGCTGCTGCACGCCTCTCGTTTTGCAAGGATAATCAGGGCCTTACTTCGAAGCTTGGGCTCACGTTGACTTTCACTTTAGGTATAGAGCAGAGCAGGGTGAGCTTCCAACAAGGAACTGGAAACCCAAGGTTTCTTAGGAGAAAACTCATTTTCTTCTCAGAACCATGCCGGCAGTGAGGAAAACCCCGGCAACAACAATGCTTTTCAGGTAGCTTCGAGGCCGCATGAACGGAGCTTTCATAATGGGAAAAGAAGCCTTATGCCATCAGTCTCCAATTTCTAGGTTGACACGCAGCATACACGCAGGACCAGAGCTTACTGTCTCTACGCAGTGTTCTGGTACCGAAACGGTTGCTTAAGCAAAGTCCCTAGGAGTGTTGGAAAGCTTACTACCGTGAAACTAAAGCAGAACAGCGATGAAGGCCTCATGGAGCTGCTGCACGCCTCCCGTTTTGCCAGGATAATCAGGGCCTTACTTCGAGGCTAGTGCTCACATTGACTTTCACGTTTGGTATAGAGCAGAGCAGGGTGAGCGTCCAACTAGGAACTGGAAGCACAAGGTTTCTTTCGAGAAAACTCATTTTCTTCTATGAGCCATGCCGGCTGTAAGTAAAAGCACGGTAACAACAGTGCTTTTCAGGTAGCTTCGGGGCCGCATCAACGGAGCTTTCATAATGGGGAAACTAGCCTTGTGCCATCAGTCTCTAATTTCTAGGTTGACACGCAGCATACACGCAGGAGCAGAGCTTCCTGGTTCTACGCAGTGTTCTGGTACTGAAACGGGTGCTGAAGCAAGGCCCCTAGGAGTGTTGAAAAGCTTACTACCTTGACACTAAAGCAGAACAACGATGAAGGCCTCATGGAGCTGCTGCACGCCTCTCGTTTTGCAAGAATAATCAGGGCCTTACTTCGAAGCTTGGGCTCACGTTGACTTTCACTTTAGGTATAGAGCAGAGCAGGGTGAGCTTCCAACAAGGAACTGGAAACCCAAGGTTTCTTAGGAGAAAACTCATTTTCTTCTCAGAACCATGCCGGCAGTGAGGAAAACCCCGGCAACAACAATGCTTTTCAGGTAGCTTCGAGGCCGCATGAACGGAGCTGTCATAATGGGAAAAGAAGCCTTATGCCATCAGTCTCCAATTTCTAGGTTGACACGCAGCATACACGCAGGACCAGAGCTTACTGTCTCTACGCAGTGTTCTGGTACCGAAACGGTTGCTTAAGCAAAGTCCCTAGGAGTCTTGGAAAGCTTACTACCGTGAAACTAAAGCAGAACAGCGATGAAGGCCTCATGGAGCTGCTGCACGCCTCCCGTTTTGCCAGGATAATCAGGGCCTTACTTCGAGGCTAGTGCTCACATTGACTTTCACGTTTGGTATAGAGCAGAGCAGGGTGAGCGTCCAACTTGGAACTGGAAGCACAAGGTTTCTTTCGAGAAAACTCATTTTCTTCTATGAGCCATGCCGGCTGTAAGTAAAAGCACGGTAACAACAGTGCTTTTCAGGTAGCTTCGGGGCCGCCTCAACGGAGCTTTCATAATGGGAAAACTAGCCTTGTGCCATCAGTCTCTAATTTCTAGGTTGACACGCAGCATACACGCAGGAGCAGAGCTTCCTGGTTCTACGCAGTGTTCTGGTACTGAAACGGGTGCTGAAGCAAGGCCCCTAGGAGTGTTGAAAAGCTTACTACCTTGACACTAAAGCAGAACAACGATGAAGGCCTCATGGAGCTGCTGCACGCCTCTCGTTTTGCAAGGATAATCAGGGCCTTACTTCGAAGCTTGGGCTCACGTTGACTTTCACTTTAGGTATAGAGCAGAGCAGGGTGAGCTTCCAACAAGGAACTGGAAACCCAAGGTTTCTTAGGAGAAAACTCATTTTCTTCTCAGAACCATGCCGGCAGTGAGGAAAACCCCGGCAACAACAATGCTTTTCAGGTAGCTTCGAGGCCGCATGAACGGAGCTTTCATAATGGGAAAAGAAGCCTTATGCCATCAGTCTCCAATTTCTAGGTTGACACGCAGCATACACGCAGGACCAGAGCTTACTGTCTCTACGCAGTGTTCTGGTACCGAAACGGTTGCTTAAGCAAAGTCCCTAGGAGTGTTGGAAAGCTTACTACCGTGAAACTAAAGCAGAACAGCGATGAAGGCCTCATGGAGCTGCTGCCCGCCTCCCGTTTTGCCAGCATAATCAGGGCCTTACTTCGAGGCTAGTGCTCACATTGACTTTCACGTTTGGTATAGAGCAGAGCAGGGTGAGCTTCCAACTAGGAACTGGAAGCACAAGGTTTCTTTCGAGAAAACTCATTTTCTTCTATGAGCCATGCCGGCTGTAAGTAAAAGCACGGTAACAACAGTGCTTTTCAGGTAGCTTCGGGGCCGCATCAACGGAGCTTTCATAATGGGAAAACTAGCCTTGTGCCATCAGTCTCTAATTTCTAGGTTGACACGCAGCATACACGCAGGAGCAGAGCTTCCTGGTTCTACGCAGTGTTCTGGTACTGAAACGGGTGCTGAAGCAAGGCCCCTAGGAGTGTTGAAAAGCTTACTACCTTGACACTAAAGCAGAACAACGATGAAGGCCTCATGGAGCTGCTGCACGCCTCTCGTTTTGCAAGGATAATCAGGGCCTTACTTCGAAGCTTGGGCTCACGTTGACTTTCACTTTAGGTATAGAGCAGAGCAGGGTGAGCTTCCAACAAGGAACTGGAAACCCAAGGTTTCTTAGGAGAAAACTCATTTTCTTCTCAGAACCATGCCGGCAGTGAGGAAAACCCCGGCAACAACAATGCTTTTCAGGTAGCTTCGAGGCCGCATGAATGGAGCTTTCATAATGGGAAAAGAAGCCTTATGCCATCAGTCTCCAATTTCTAGGTTGACACGCAGCATACACGCAGGACCAGAGCTTACTGTCTCTACGCAGTGTTCTGGTACCGAAACGGTTGCTTAAGCAAAGTCCCTAGGAGTCTTGGAAAGCTTACTACCGTGAAACTAAAGCAGAACAGCGATGAAGGCCTCATGGAGCTGCTGCCCGCCTCCCGTTTTGCCAGCATAATCAGGGCCTTACTTCGAGGCTAGTGCTCACATTGACTTTCACGTTTGGTATAGAGCAGAGCAGGGTGAGCTTCCAACTAGGAACTGGAAGCACAAGGTTTCTTTCGAGAAAACTCATTTTCTTCTATGAGCCATGCCGGCTGTAAGTAAAAGCACGGTAACAACAGTGCTTTTCAGGTAGCTTCGGGGCCGCATCAACGGAGCTTTCATAATGGGAAAACTAGCCTTGTGCCATCAGTCTCTAATTTCTAGGTTGACACGCAGCATACACGCAGGAGCAGAGCTTCCTGGTTCTACGCAGTGTTCTGGTACTGAAACGGGTGCTGAAGCAATGCCCCTAGGAGTGTTGAAAAGCTTACTACCTTGACACTAAAGCAGAACAACGATGAAGGCCTCATGGAGCTGCTGCACGCCTCTCGTTTTGCAAGGATAATCAGGGCCTTACTTCGAAGCTTGGGCTCACGTTGACTTTCACTTTAGGTATAGAGCAGAGCAGGGTGAGCTTCCAACAAGGAACTGGAAACCCAAGGTTTCTTAGGAGAAAACTCATTTTCTTCTCAGAACCATGCCGGCAGTGAGGAAAACCCCGGCAACAACAATGCTTTTCAGGTAGCTTCGAGGCCGCATGAACGGAGCTTTCATAATGGGAAAAGAAGCCTTATGCCATCAGTCTCCAATTTCTAGGTTGACACGCAGCATACACGCAGGACCAGAGCTTACTGTCTCTACGCAGTGTTCTGGTACCGAAACGGTTGCTTAAGCAAAGTCCCTAGGAGTCTTGGAAAGCTTACTACCGTGAAACTAAAGCAGAACAGCGATGAAGGCCTCATGGAGCTGCTGCACGCCTCCCGTTTTGCCAGCATAATCAGGGCCTTACTTCGAGGCTAGTGCTCACATTGACTTTCATGTTTGGTATAGAGCAGAGCAGGGTGAGCGTCCAACTAGGAACTGGAAGCACAAGGTTTCTTTCGAGAAAACTCATTTTCTTCTATGAGCCATGCCGGCTGTAAGTAAAAGCACGGTAACAACAGTGCTTTTCAGGTAGCTTCGGGGCCGCATCAACGGAGCTTTCATAATGGGAAAACTAGCCTTGTGCCATCAGTCTCTAATTTCTAGGTTGACACGCAGCATACACGCAGGAGCAGAGCTTCCTGGTTCTACGCAGTGTTCTGGTACTGAAACGGGTGCTGAAGCAAGGCCCCTAGGAGTGTTGAAAAGCTTACTACCTTGACACTAAAGCAGAACAACGATGAAGGCCTCATGGAGCTGCTGCACGCCTCTCGTTTTGCAAGGATAATCAGGGCCTTACTTCGAAGCTTGGGCTCACGTTGACTTTCACTTTAGGTATAGAGCAGAGCAGGGTGAGCTTCCAACAAGGAACTGGAAACCCAAGGTTTCTTAGGAGAAAACTCATTTTCTTCTCAGAACCATGCCGGCAGTGAGGAAAACCCCGGCAACAACAATGCTTTTCAGGTAGCTTCGAGGCCGCATGAACGGAGCTTTCATAATGGGAAAAGAAGCCTTATGCCATCAGTCTCCAATTTCTAGGTTGACTCGCAGCATACACGCAGGACCAGAGCTTACTGTCTCTACGCAGTGTTCTGGTACCGAAACGGTTGCTTAAGCAAAGTCCCTAGGAGTCTTGGAAAGCTTACTACCGTGAAACTAAAGCAGAACAGCGATGAAGGCCTCATGGAGCTGCTGCACGCCTCCCGTTTTGCCAGGATAATCAGGGCCTTACTTCGAGGCTAGTGCTCACATTGACTTTCACGTTTGGTATAGAGTAGAGCAGGGTGAGCTTCCAACTAGGAACTAGAAGCACAAGGTTTCTTTCGAGAAAACTCATTTTCTTCTATGAGCCATGCCGGCTGTAAGTAAAAGCACGGTAACAACAGTGCTTTTCAGGTAGCTTCGGGGCCGCATCAACGGAGCTTTCATAATGGGAAAACTAGCCTTGTGCCATCAGTCTCTAATTTCTAGGTTGACACGCAGCATACACACAGGAGCAGAGCTTCCTGGTTCTACGCAGTGTTCTGGTACTGAAACGGGTGCTGAAGCAAGGCCCCTAGGAGTGTTGAAAAGCTTACTACCTTGACACTAAAGCAGAACAACGATGAAGGCCTCATGGAGCTGCTGCACGCCTCTCGTTTTGCAAGGATAATCAGGGCCTTACTTCGAAGCTTGGGCTCACGTTGACTTTCACTTTAGGTATAGAGCAGAGCAGGGTGAGCTTCCAACAAGGAACTGGAAACCCAAGGTTTCTTAGGAGAAAACTCATTTTCTTCTCAGAACCATGCCGGCAGTGAGGAAAACCCCGGCAACAACAATGCTTTTCAGGTAGCTTCGAGGCCGCATGAACGGAGCTTTCATAATGGGAAAAGAAGCCTTATGCCATCAGTCTCCAATTTCTAGGTTGACACGCAGCATACACGCAGGACCAGAGCTTACTGTCTCTACGCAGTGTTCTGGTACCGAAACGGTTGCTTAAGCAAAGTCCCTAGGAGTCTTGGAAAGCTTACTACCGTGAAACTAAAGCAGAACAGCGATGAAGGCCTCATGGAGCTGCTGCACGCCTCCCGTTTTGCCAGCATAATCAGGGCCTTACTTCGAGGCTAGTGCTCACATTGACTTTCACGTTTGGTATAGAGCAGAGCAGGGTGAGCTTCCAACTAGGAACTGGAAGCACAAGGTTTCTTTCGAGAAAACTCATTTTCTTCTAAGAGCCATGCCGGCTGTAAGTAAAAGCACGGTAACAACAGTGCTTTTCAGGTAGCTTCGGGGCCGCATCAACGGAGCTTTCATAATGGGAAAACTAGCCTTGTGCCATCAGTCTCTAATTTCTAGGTTGACACGCAGCATACACGCAGGAGCAGAGCTTCCTGGTTCTACGCAGTGTTCTGGTACTGAAACGGGTGCTGAAGCAAGGCCCCTAGGAGTGTTGAAAAGCTTACTACCTTGACACTAAAGCAGAACAACGATGAAGGCCTCATGGAGCTGCTGCACGCCTCTCGTTTTGCAAGGATAATCAGGGCCTTACTTCGAAGCTTGGGCTCACGTTGACTTTCACTTTAGGTATAGAGCAGAGCAGGGTGAGCTTCCAACAAGGAACTGGAAACCCAAGGTTTCTTAGGAGAAAACTCATTTTCTTCTCAGAACCATGCCGGCAGTGAGGAAAACCCCGGCAACAACAATGCTTTTCAGGTAGCTTCGAGGCCGCATGAACGGAGCTTTCATAATGGGAAAAGAAGCCTTATGCCATCAGTCTCCAATTTCTAGGTTGACTCGCAGCATACACGCAGGAGCAGAGCTTACTGTCTCTACGCAGTGTTCTGGTACCGAAACGGTTGCTTAAGCAAAGTCCCTAGGAGTCTTGGAAAGCTTACTACCGTGAAACTAAAGCAGAACAGCGATGAAGGCCTCATGGAGCTGCTGCACGCCTCCCGTTTTGCCAGGATAATCAGGGCCTTACTTCGAGGCTAGTGCTCACATTGACTTTCACGTTTGGTATACAGCAGAGCAGGGTGAGCTTCCAACTAGGAACTAGAAGCACAAGGTTTCTTTCGAGAAAACTCATTTTCTTCTATGAGCCATGCCGGCTGTAAGTAAAAGCACGGTAACAACAGTGCTTTTCAGGTAGCTTCGGGGCCGCATCAACGGAGCTTTCATAATGGGAAAACTAGCCTTGTGCCATCAGTCTCTAATTTCTAGGTTGACACGCAGCATACACGCAGGAGCAGAGCTTCCTGGTTCTACGCAGTGTTCTGGTACTGAAACGGGTGCTGAAGCAAGGCCCCTAGGAGTGTTGAAAAGCTTACTACCTTGACACTAAAGCAGAACAACGATGAAGGCCTCATGGAGCTGCTGCACGCCTCTCGTTTTGCAAGGATAATCAGGGCCTTACTTCGAAGCTTGGGCTCACGTTGACTTTCACTTTAGGTATAGAGCAGAGCAGGGTGAGCTTCCAACAAGGAACTGGAAACCCAAGGTTTCTTAGGAGAAAACTCATTTTCTTCTCAGAACCATGCCGGCAGTGAGGAAAACCCCGGCAACAACAATGCTTTTCAGGTAGCTTCGAGGCCGCATGAACGGAGCTTTCATAATGGGAAAAGAAGCCTTATGCCATCAGTCTCCAATTTCTAGGTTGACACGCAGCATACACGCAGGACCAGAGCTTACTGTCTCTACGCAGTGTTCTGGTACCGAAACGGTTGCTTAAGCAAAGTGCCTAGGAGTCTTGGAAAGCTTACTACCGTGAAACTAAAGCAGAACAACGATGAAGGCCTCATGGAGCTGCTGCACGCCTCCCGTTTTGCCAGGATAATCAGGGCCTTACTTCGAGGCTAGTGCTCACATTGACTTTCACGTTTGGTATAGAGTAGAGCAGGGTGAGCTTCCAACTAGGAACTAGAAGCACAAGGTTTCTTTCGAGAAAACTCATTTTCTTCTATGAGCCATGCCGGCTGTAAGTAAAAGCACGGTAACAACAGTGCTTTTCAGGTAGCTTCGGGGCCGCATCAACGGAGCTTTCATAATGGGAAAACTAGCCTTGTGCCATCAGTCTCTAATTTCTAGGTTGACACGCAGCATACACACAGGAGCAGAGCTTCCTGGTTCTACGCAGTGTTCTGGTACTGAAACGGGTGCTGAAGCAAGGCCCCTAGGAGTGTTGAAAAGCTTACTACCTTGACACTAAAGCAGAACAACGATGAAGGCCTCATGGAGCTGCTGCACGCCTCTCGTTTTGCAAGGATAATCAGGGCCTTACTTCGAAGCTTGGGCTCACGTTGACTTTCACTTTAGGTATAGAGCAGAGCAGGGTGAGCTTCCAACAAGGAACTGGAAACCCAAGGTTTCTTAGGAGAAAACTCATTTTCTTCTCAGAACCATGCCGGCAGTGAGGAAAACCCCGGCAACAACAATGCTTTTCAGGTAGCTTCGAGGCCGCATGAACGGAGCTTTCATAATGGGAAAAGAAGCCTTATGCCATCAGTCTCCAATTTCTAGGTTGACACGCAGCATACACGCAGGACCAGAGCTTACTGTCTCTACGCAGTGTTCTGGTACCGAAACGGTTGCTTAAGCAAAGTCCCTAGGAGTCTTGGAAAGCTTACTACCGTGAAACTAAAGCAGAACAGCGATGAAGGCCTCATGGAGCTGCTGCACGCCTCCCGTTTTGCCAGCATAATCAGGGCCTTACTTCGAGGCTAGTGCTCACATTGACTTTCACGTTTGGTATAGAGCAGAGCAGGGTGAGCTTCCAACTAGGAACTGGAAGCACAAGGTTTCTTTCGAGAAAACTCATTTTCTTCTAAGAGCCATGCCGGCTGTAAGTAAAAGCACGGTAACAACAGTGCTTTTCAGGTAGCTTCGGGGCCGCATCAACGGAGCTTTCATAATGGGAAAACTAGCCTTGTGCCATCAGTCTCTAATTTCTAGGTTGACACGCAGCATACACGCAGGAGCAGAGCTTCCTGGTTCTACGCAGTGTTCTGGTACTGAAACGGGTGCTGAAGCAAGGCCCCTAGGAGTGTTGAAAAGCTTACTACCTTGACACTAAAGCAGAACAACGATGAAGGCCTCATGGAGCTGCTGCACGCCTCTCGTTTTGCAAGGATAATCAGGGCCTTACTTCGAAGCTTGGGCTCACGTTGACTTTCACTTTAGGTATAGAGCAGAGCAGGGTGAGCTTCCAACAAGGAACTGGAAACCCAAGGTTTCTTAGGAGAAAACTCATTTTCTTCTCAGAACCATGCCGGCAGTGAGGAAAACCCCGGCAACAACAATGCTTTTCAGGTAGCTTCGAGGCCGCATGAACGGAGCTTTCATAATGGGAAAAGAAGCCTTATGCCATCAGTCTCCAATTTCTAGGTTGACTCGCAGCATACACGCAGGAGCAGAGCTTACTGTCTCTACGCAGTGTTCTGGTACCGAAACGGTTGCTTAAGCAAAGTCCCTAGGAGTCTTGGAAAGCTTACTACCGTGAAACTAAAGCAGAACAGCGATGAAGGCCTCATGGAGCTGCTGCACGCCTCCCGTTTTGCCAGGATAATCAGGGCCTTACTTCGAGGCTAGTGCTCACATTGACTTTCACGTTTGGTATACAGCAGAGCAGGGTGAGCTTCCAACTAGGAACTAGAAGCACAAGGTTTCTTTCGAGAAAACTCATTTTCTTCTATGAGCCATGCCGGCTGTAAGTAAAAGCACGGTAACAACAGTGCTTTTCAGGTAGCTTCGGGGCCGCATCAACGGAGCTTTCATAATGGGAAAACTAGCCTTGTGCCATCAGTCTCTAATTTCTAGGTTGACACGCAGCATACACGCAGGAGCAGAGCTTCCTGGTTCTACGCAGTGTTCTGGTACTGAAACGGGTGCTGAAGCAAGGCCCCTAGGAGTGTTGAAAAGCTTACTACCTTGACACTAAAGCAGAACAACGATGAAGGCCTCATGGAGCTGCTGCACGCCTCTCGTTTTGCAAGGATAATCAGGGCCTTACTTCGAAGCTTGGGCTCACGTTGACTTTCACTTTAGGTATAGAGCAGAGCAGGGTGAGCTTCCAACAAGGAACTGGAAACCCAAGGTTTCTTAGGAGAAAACTCATTTTCTTCTCAGAACCATGCCGGCAGTGAGGAAAACCCCGGCAACAACAATGCTTTTCAGGTAGCTTCGAGGCCGCATGAACGGAGCTTTCATAATGGGAAAAGAAGCCTTATGCCATCAGTCTCCAATTTCTAGGTTGACACGCAGCATACACGCAGGACCAGAGCTTACTGTCTCTACGCAGTGTTCTGGTACCGAAACGGTTGCTTAAGCAAAGTGCCTAGGAGTCTTGGAAAGCTTACTACCGTGAAACTAAAGCAGAACAGCGATGAAGGCCTCATGGAGCTGCTGCACGCCTCCCGTTTTGCCAGGATAATCAGGGCCTTACTTCGAGGCTAGTGTTCACATTGACTTTCACGTTTGGTATAGAGCAGAGCAGGGTGAGCTTCCAACTAGGAACTGGAAGCACAAGGTTTCTTTCGAGAAAACTCATTTTCTTCTATGAGCCATGCCGGCTGTAAGTAAAAGCACGGTAACAACAGTGCTTTTCAGGTAGCTTCGGGGCCGCATCAACGGAGCTTTCATAATGGGAAAACTAGCCTTGTGCCATCAGTCTCTAATTTCTAGGTTGACACGCAGCATACACGCAGGAGCAGAGCTTCCTGGTTCTACGCAGTGTTCTGGTACTGAAACGGGTGCTGAAGCAAGGCCCCTAGGAGTGTTGAAAAGCTTACTACCTTGACACTAAAGCAGAACAACGATGAAGGCCTCATGGAGCTGCTGCACGCCTCTCGTTTTGCAAGGATAATCAGGGCCTTACTTCGAAGCTTGGGCTCACGTTGACTTTCACTTTAGGTATAGAGCAGAGCAGGGTGAGCTTCCAACAAGGAACTGGAAACCCAAGGTTTCTTAGGAGAAAACTCATTTTCTTCTCAGAACCATGCCGGCAGTGAGGAAAACCCCGGCAACAACAATGCTTTTCAGGTAGCTTCGAGGCCGCATGAACGGAGCTTTCATAATGGGAAAAGAAGCCTTATGCCATCAGTCTCCAATTTCTAGGTTGACTCGCAGCATACACGCAGGAGCAGAGCTTACTGTCTCTACGCAGTGTTCTGGTACCGAAACGGTTGCTTAAGCAAAGTCCCTAGGAGTCTTGGAAAGCTTACTACCGTGAAACTAAAGC
This sequence comes from Eubalaena glacialis, assembly GCF_028564815.1. Taxonomy (NCBI): domain Eukaryota; kingdom Metazoa; phylum Chordata; class Mammalia; order Artiodactyla; family Balaenidae; genus Eubalaena; species Eubalaena glacialis. The sequence goes on along the minus strand of NW_026871161.1, from coordinate 581,609 downwards.
AGAACAGCGATGAAGGCCTCATGGAGCTGCTGCACGCCTCCCGTTTTGCCAGGATAATCAGGGCCTTACTTCGAGGCTAGTGCTCACATTGACTTTCACGTTTGGTATAGAGCAGAGCAGGGTGAGCGTCCAACTAGGAACTGGAAGCACAAGGTTTCTTTCGAGAAAACTCATTTTCTTCTATGAGCCATGCCGGCTGTAAGTAAAAGCACGGTAACAACAGTGCTTTTCAGGTAGCTTCGGGGCCGCATCAACGGAGCTTTCATAATGGGAAAACTAGCCTTGTGCCATCAGTCTCTAATTTCTAGGTTGACACGCAGCATACACGCAGGAGCAGAGCTTCCTGGTTCTACGCAGTGTTCTGGTACTGAAACGGGTGCTGAAGCAAGGCCCCTAGGAGTGTTGAAAAGCTTACTACCTTGACACTAAAGCAGAACAACGATGAAGGCCTCATGGAGCTGCTGCACGCCTCTCGTTTTGCAAGGATAATCAGGGCCTTACTTCGAAGCTTGGGCTCACGTTGACTTTCACTTTAGGTATAGAGCAGAGCAGGGTGAGCTTCCAACAAGGAACTGGAAACCCAAGGTTTCTTAGGAGAAAACTCATTTTCTTCTCAGAACCATGCCGGCAGTGAGGAAAACCCCGGCAACAACAATGCTTTTCAGGTAGCTTCGAGGCCGCATGAACGGAGCTTTCATAATGGGAAAAGAAGCCTTATGCCATCAGTCTCCAATTTCTAGGTTGACACGCAGCATACACGCAGGACCAGAGCTTACTGTCTCTACGCAGTGTTCTGGTACCGAAACGGTTGCTTAAGCAAAGTGCCTAGGAGTCTTGGAAAGCTTACTACCGTGAAACTAAAGCAGAACAGCGATGAAGGCCTCATGGAGCTGCTGCACGCCTCCCGTTTTGCCAGGATAATCAGGGCCTTACTTCGAGGCTAGTGCTCACATTGACTTTCACGTTTGGTATAGAGCAGAGCAGGGTGAGCGTCCAACTAGGAACTGGAAGCACAAGGTTTCTTTCGAGAAAACTCATTTTCTTCTATGAGCCATGCCGGCTGTAAGTAAAAGCACGGTAACAACAGTGCTTTTCAGGTAGCTTCGGGGCCGCATCAACGGAGCTTTCATAATGGGAAAACTAGCCTTGTGCCATCAGTCTCTAATTTCTAGGTTGACACGCAGCATACACGCAGGAGCAGAGCTTCCTGGTTCTACGCAGTGTTCTGGTACTGAAACGGGTGCTGAAGCAAGGCCCCTAGGAGTGTTGAAAAGCTTACTACCTTGACACTAAAGCAGAACAACGATGAAGGCCTCATGGAGCTGCTGCACGCCTCTCGTTTTGCAAGGATAATCAGGGCCTTACTTCGAAGCTTGGGCTCACGTTGACTTTCACTTTAGGTATAGAGCAGAGCAGGGTGAGCTTCCAACAAGGAACTGGAAACCCAAGGTTTCTTAGGAGAAAACTCATTTTCTTCTCAGAACCATGCCGGCAGTGAGGAAAACCCCGGCAACAACAATGCTTTTCAGGTAGCTTCGAGGCCGCATGAACGGAGCTGTCATAATGGGAAAAGAAGCCTTATGCCATCAGTCTCCAATTTCTAGGTTGACACGCAGCATACACGCAGGACCAGAGCTTACTGTCTCTACGCAGTGTTCTGGTACCGAAACGGTTGCTTAAGCAAAGTCCCTAGGAGTCTTGGAAAGCTTACTACCGTGAAACTAAAGCAGAACAGCGATGAAGGCCTCATGGAGCTGCTGCACGCCTCCCGTTTTGCCAGGATAATCAGGGCCTTACTTCGAGGCTAGTGCTCACATTGACTTTCACGTTTGGTATAGAGCAGAGCAGGGTGAGCGTCCAACTAGGAACTGGAAGCACAAGGTTTCTTTCGAGAAAACTCATTTTCTTCTATGAGCCATGCCGGCTGTAAGTAAAAGCACGGTAACAACAGTGCTTTTCAGGTAGCTTCGGGGCCGCATCAACGGAGCTTTCATAATGGGAAAACTAGCCTTGTGCCATCAGTCTCTAATTTCTAGGTTGACACGCAGCATACACGCAGGAGCAGAGCTTCCTGGTTCTACGCAGTGTTCTGGTACTGAAACGGGTGCTGAAGCAAGGCCCCTAGGAGTGTTGAAAAGCTTACTACCTTGACACTAAAGCAGAACAACGATGAAGGCCTCATGGAGCTGCTGCACGCCTCTCGTTTTGCAAGGATAATCAGGGCCTTACTTCGAAGCTTGGGCTCACGTTGACTTTCACTTTAGGTATAGAGCAGAGCAGGGTGAGCTTCCAACAAGGAACTGGAAACCCAAGGTTTCTTAGGAGAAAACTCATTTTCTTCTCAGAACCATGCCGGCAGTGAGGAAAACCCCGGCAACAACAATGCTTTTCAGGTAGCTTCGAGGCCGCATGAACGGAGCTTTCATAATGGGAAAAGAAGCCTTATGCCATCAGTCTCCAATTTCTAGGTTGACACGCAGCATACACGCAGGACCAGAGCTTACTGTCTCTACGCAGTGTTCTGGTACCGAAACGGTTGCTTAAGCAAAGTCCCTAGGAGTCTTGGAAAGCTTACTACCGTGAAACTAAAGCAGAACAGCGATGAAGGCCTCATGGAGCTGCTGCACGCCTCCCGTTTTGCCAGCATAATCAGGGCCTTACTTCGAGGCTAGTGTTCACATTGACTTTCACGTTTGGTATAGAGCAGAGCAGGGTGAGCTTCCAGCGTGGAACTGGAAGCACAAGGTTTCTTTCGAGAAAACTCATTTTCTTCTATGAGCCATGCCGGCTGTAAGTAAAAGCACGGTAACAACAGTGCTTTTCAGGTAGCTTCGGGGCCGCATCAACGGAGCTTTCATAATGGGAAAACTAGCCTTGTGCCATCAGTCTCTAATTTCTAGGTTGACACGCAGCATACACGCAGGAGCAGAGCTTCCTGGTTCTACGCAGTGTTCTGGTACTGAAACGGGTGCTGAAGCAAGGCCCCTAGGAGTGTTGAAAAGCTTACTACCTTGACACTAAAGCAGAACAACGATGAAGGCCTCATGGAGCTGCTGCACGCCTCTCGTTTTGCAAGGATAATCAGGGCCTTACTTCGAAGCTTGGGCTCACGTTGACTTTCACTTTAGGTATAGAGCAGAGCAGGGTGAGCTTCCAACAAGGAACTGGAAACCCAAGGTTTCTTAGGAGAAAACTCATTTTCTTCTCAGAACCATGCCGGCAGTGAGGAAAACCCCGGCAACAACAATGCTTTTCAGGTAGCTTCGAGGCCGCATGAACGGAGCTTTCATAATGGGAAAAGAAGCCTTATGCCATCAGTCTCCAATTTCTAGGTTGACACGCAGCATACACGCAGGACCAGAGCTTACTGTCTCTACGCAGTGTTCTGGTACCGAAACGGTTGCTTAAGCAAAGTCCCTAGGAGTCTTGGAAAGCTTACTACCGTGAAACTAAAGCAGAACAGCGATGAAGGCCTCACGGAGCTGCTGCACGCCTCCCGTTTTGCCAGCATAATCAGGGCCTTACTTCGAGGCTAGTGCTCACATTGACTTTCACGTTTGGTATAGAGCAGAGCAGGGTGAGCTTCCAGCTAGGAACTGGAAGCACAAGGTTTCTTTCGAGAAAACTCATTTTCTTCTATGAGCCATGCCGGCTGTAAGTAAAAGCACGGTAACAACAGTGCTTTTCAGGTAGCTTCGGGGCCGCATCAACGGAGCTTTCATAATGGGAAAACTAGCCTTGTGCCATCAGTCTCTAATTTCTAGGTTGACACGCAGCATACACGCAGGAGCAGAGCTTCCTGGTTCTACGCAGTGTTCTGGTACTGAAACGGGTGCTGAAGCAAGGCCCCTAGGAGTGTTGAAAAGCTTACTACCTTGACACTAAAGCAGAACAACGATGAAGGCCTCATGGAGCTGCTGCACGCCTCTCGTTTTGCAAGGATAATCAGGGCCTTACTTCGAAGCTTGGGCTCACGTTGACTTTCACTTTAGGTATAGAGCAGAGCAGGGTGAGCTTCCAACAAGGAACTGGAAACCCAAGGTTTCTTAGGAGAAAACTCATTTTCTTCTCAGAACCATGCCGGCAGTGAGGAAAACCCCGGCAACAACAATGCTTTTCAGGTAGCTTCGAGGCCGCATGAACGGAGCTTTCATAATGGGAAAAGAAGCCTTATGCCATCAGTCTCCAATTTCTAGGTTGACACGCAGCATACACGCAGGACCAGAGCTTACTGTCTCTACGCAGTGTTCTGGTACCGAAACGGTTGCTTAAGCAAAGTCCCTAGGAGTCTTGGAAAGCTTACTACCGTGAAACTAAAGCAGAACAGCGATGAAGGCCTCACGGAGCTGCTGCACGCCTCCCGTTTTGCCAGCATAATCAGGGCCTTACTTCGAGGCTAGTGTTCACATTGACTTTCACGTTTGGTATAGAGCAGAGCAGGGTGAGCTTCCAACTAGGAACTGGAAGCACAAGGTTTCTTTCGAGAAAACTCATTTTCTTCTATGAGCCATGCCGGCTGTAAGTAAAAGCACGGTAACAACAGTGCTTTTCAGGTAGCTTCGGGGCCGCATCAACGGAGCTTTCATAATGGGAAAACTAGCCTTGTGCCATCAGTCTCTAATTTCTAGGTTGACACGCAGCATACACGCAGGAGCAGAGCTTCCTGGTTCTACGCAGTGTTCTGGTACTGAAACGGGTGCTGAAGCAAGGCCCCTAGGAGTGTTGAAAAGCTTACTACCTTGACACTAAAGCAGAACAACGATGAAGGCCTCATGGAGCTGCTGCACGCCTCTCGTTTTGCAAGGATAATCAGGGCCTTACTTCGAAGCTTGGGCTCACGTTGACTTTCACTTTAGGTATAGAGCAGAGCAGGGTGAGCTTCCAACAAGGAACTGGAAACCCAAGGTTTCTTAGGAGAAAACTCATTTTCTTCTCAGAACCATGCCGGCAGTGAGGAAAACCCCGGCAACAACAATGCTTTTCAGGTAGCTTCGAGGCCGCATGAACGGAGCTTTCATAATGGGAAAAGAAGCCTTATGCCATCAGTCTCCAATTTCTAGGTTGACACGCAGCATACACGCAGGACCAGAGCTTACTGTCTCTACGCAGTGTTCTGGTACCGAAACGGTTGCTTAAGCAAAGTCCCTAGGAGTCTTGGAAAGCTTACTACCGTGAAACTAAAGCAGAACAGCGATGAAGGCCTCACGGAGCTGCTGCACGCCTCCCGTTTTGCCAGGATAATCAGGGCCTTACTTCGAGGCTAGTGCTCACATTGACTTTCACGTTTGGTATAGAGCAGAGCAGGGTGAGCTTCCAACTAGGAACTGGAAGCACAAGGTTTCTTTCGAGAAAACTCATTTTCTTCTATGAGCCATGCCGGCTGTAAGTAAAAGCACGGTAACAACAGTGCTTTTCAGGTAGCTTCGGGGCCGCATCAACGGAGCTTTCATAATGGGAAAACTAGCCTTGTGCCATCAGTCTCTAATTTCTAGGTTGACACGCAGCATACACGCAGGAGCAGAGCTTCCTGGTTCTACGCAGTGTTCTGGTACTGAAACGGGTGCTGAAGCAAGGCCCCTAGGAGTGTTGAAAAGCTTACTACCTTGACACTAAAGCAGAACAACGATGAAGGCCTCATGGAGCTGCTGCACGCCTCTCGTTTTGCAAGGATAATCAGGGCCTTACTTCGAAGCTTGGGCTCACGTTGACTTTCACTTTAGGTATAGAGCAGAGCAGGGTGAGCTTCCAACAAGGAACTGGAAACCCAAGGTTTCTTAGGAGAAAACTCATTTTCTTCTCAGAACCATGCCGGCAGTGAGGAAAACCCCGGCAACAACAATGCTTTTCAGGTAGCTTCGAGGCCGCATGAACGGAGCTTTCATAATGGGAAAAGAAGCCTTATGCCATCAGTCTCCAATTTCTAGGTTGACACGCAGCATACACGCAGGACCAGAGCTTACTGTCTCTACGCAGTGTTCTGGTACCGAAACGGTTGCTTAAGCAAAGTCCCTAGGAGTCTTGGAAAGCTTACTACCGTGAAACTAAAGCAGAACAGCGATGAAGGCCTCATGGAGCTGCTGCACGCCTACCGTTTTGCCAGCATAATCAGGGCCTTACTTCGAGGCTAGTGCTCACATTGACTTTCACATTTGGTATAGAGCAGAGCAGGGTGAGCTTCCAGCTAGGAACTGGAAGCACAAGGTTTCTTTCGAGAAAACTCATTTTCTTCTATGAGCCATGCCGGCTGTAAGTAAAAGCACGGTAACAACAGTGCTTTTCAGGTAGCTTCGGGGCCGCATCAACGGAGCTTTCATAATGGGAAAACTAGCCTTGTGCCATCAGTCTCTAATTTCTAGGTTGACACGCAGCATACACGCAGGAGCAGAGCTTCCTGGTTCTACGCAGTGTTCTGGTACTGAAACGGGTGCTGAAGCAAGGCCCCTAGGAGTGTTGAAAAGCTTACTACCTTGACACTAAAGCAGAACAACGATGAAGGCCTCATGGAGCTGCTGCACGCCTCTCGTTTTGCAAGGATAATCAGGGCCTTACTTCGAAGCTTGGGCTCACGTTGACTTTCACTTTAGGTATAGAGCAGAGCAGGGTGAGCTTCCAACAAGGAACTGGAAACCCAAGGTTTCTTAGGAGAAAACTCATTTTCTTCTCAGAACCATGCCGGCAGTGAGGAAAACCCCGGCAACAACAATGCTTTTCAGGTAGCTTCGAGGCCGCATGAACGGAGCTTTCATAATGGGAAAAGAAGCCTTATGCCATCAGTCTCCAATTTCTAGGTTGACACGCAGCATACACGCAGGACCAGAGCTTACTGTCTCTACGCAGTGTTCTGGTACCGAAACGGTTGCTTAAGCAAAGTGCCTAGGAGTCTTGGAAAGCTTACTACCGTGAAACTAAAGCAGAACAGCGATGAAGGCCTCATGGAGCTGCTGCACGCCTCCCGTTTTGCCAGCATAATCAGGGCCTTACTTCGAGGCTAGTGCTCACATTGACTTTCACGTTTGGTATAGAGCAGAGCAGGGTGAGCTTCCAGCGTGGAACTGGAAGCACAAGGTTTCTTTCGAGAAAACTCATTTTCTTCTATGAGCCATGCCGGCTGTAAGTAAAAGCACGGTAACAACAGTGCTTTTCAGGTAGCTTCGGGGCCGCATCAACGGAGCTTTCATAATGGGAAAACTAGCCTTGTGCCATCAGTCTCTAATTTCTAGGTTGACACGCAGCATACACGCAGGAGCAGAGCTTCCTGGTTCTACGCAGTGTTCTGGTACTGAAACGGGTGCTGAAGCAAGGCCCCTAGGAGTGTTGAAAAGCTTACTACCTTGACACTAAAGCAGAACAACGATGAAGGCCTCATGGAGCTGCTGCACGCCTCTCGTTTTGCAAGGATAATCAGGGCCTTACTTCGAAGCTTGGGCTCACGTTGACTTTCACTTTAGGTATAGAGCAGAGCAGGGTGAGCTTCCAACAAGGAACTGGAAACCCAAGGTTTCTTAGGAGAAAACTCATTTTCTTCTCAGAACCATGCCGGCAGTGAGGAAAACCCCGGCAACAACAATGCTTTTCAGGTAGCTTCGAGGCCGCATGAACGGAGCTTTCATAATGGGAAAAGAAGCCTTATGCCATCAGTCTCCAATTTCTAGGTTGACACGCAGCATACACGCAGGACCAGAGCTTACTGTCTCTACGCAGTGTTCTGGTACCGAAACGGTTGCTTAAGCAAAGTCCCTAGGAGTCTTGGAAAGCTTACTACCGTGAAACTAAAGCAGAACAGCGATGAAGGCCTCATGGAGCTGCTGCACGCCTACCGTTTTGCCAGCATAATCAGGGCCTTACTTCGAGGCTAGTGCTCACATTGACTTTCACGTTTGGTATAGAGCAGAGCAGGGTGAGCTTCCAGCTAGGAACTGGAAGCACAAGGTTTCTTTCGAGAAAACTCATTTTCTTCTATGAGCCATGCCGGCTGTAAGTAAAAGCACGGTAACAACAGTGCTTTTCAGGTAGCTTCGGGGCCGCATCAACGGAGCTTTCATAATGGGAAAACTAGCCTTGTGCCATCAGTCTCTAATTTCTAGGTTGACACGCAGCATACACGCAGGAGCAGAGCTTCCTGGTTCTACGCAGTGTTCTGGTACTGAAACGGGTGCTGAAGCAAGGCCCCTAGGAGTGTTGAAAAGCTTACTACCTTGACACTAAAGCAGAACAACGATGAAGGCCTCATGGAGCTGCTGCACGCCTCTCGTTTTGCAAGGATAATCAGGGCCTTAAGTCGAAGCTTGGGCTCACGTTGACTTTCACTTTAGGTATAGAGCAGAGCAGGGTGAGCTTCCAACAAGGAACTGGAAACCCAAGGTTTCTTAGGAGAAAACTCATTTTCTTCTCAGAACCATGCCGGCAGTGAGGAAAACCCCGGCAACAACAATGCTTTTCAGGTAGCTTCGAGGCCGCATGAACGGAGCTTTCATAATGGGAAAAGAAGCCTTATGCCATCAGTCTCCAATTTCTAGGTTGACACGCAGCATACACGCAGGACCAGAGCTTACTGTCTCTACGCAGTGTTCTGGTACCGAAACGGTTGCTTAAGCAAAGTGCCTAGGAGTCTTGGAAAGCTTACTACCGTGAAACTAAAGCAGAACAGCGATGAAGGCCTCATGGAGCTGCTGCACGCCTCCCGTTTTGCCAGCATAATCAGGGCCTTACTTCGAGGCTAGTGCTCACATTGACTTTCACGTTTGGTATAGAGCAGAGCAGGGTGAGCTTCCAGCGTGGAACTGGAAGCACAAGGTTTCTTTCGAGAAAACTCATTTTCTTCTATGAGCCATGCCGGCTGTAAGTAAAAGCACGGTAACAACAGTGCTTTTCAGGTAGCTTCGGGGCCGCATCAACGGAGCTTTCATAATGGGAAAACTAGCCTTGTGCCATCAGTCTCTAATTTCTAGGTTGACACGCAGCATACACGCAGGAGCAGAGCTTCCTGGTTCTACGCAGTGTTCTGGTACTGAAACGGGTGCTGAAGCAAGGCCCCTAGGAGTGTTGAAAAGCTTACTACCTTGACACTAAAGCAGAACAACGATGAAGGCCTCATGGAGCTGCTGCACGCCTCTCGTTTTGCAAGGATAATCAGGGCCTTACTTCGAAGCTTGGGCTCACGTTGACTTTCACTTTAGGTATAGAGCAGAGCAGGGTGAGCTTCCAACAAGGAACTGGAAACCCAAGGTTTCTTAGGAGAAAACTCATTTTCTTCTCAGAACCATGCCGGCAGTGAGGAAAACCCCGGCAACAACAATGCTTTTCAGGTAGCTTCGAGGCCGCATGAACGGAGCTTTCATAATGGGAAAAGAAGCCTTATGCCATCAGTCTCCAATTTCTAGGTTGACACGCAGCATACACGCAGGACCAGAGCTTACTGTCTCTACGCAGTGTTCTGGTACCGAAACGGTTGCTTAAGCAAAGTCCCTAGGAGTCTTGGAAAGCTTACTACCGTGAAACTAAAGCAGAACAGCGATGAAGGCCTCACGGAGCTGCTGCACGCCTCCCGTTTTGCCAGCATAATCAGGGCCTTACTTCGAGGCTAGTGCTCACATTGACTTTCACGTTTGGTATAGAGCAGAGCAGGGTGAGCTTCCAGCTAGGAACTGGAAGCACAAGGTTTCTTTCGAGAAAACTCATTTTCTTCTATGAGCCATGCCGGCTGTAAGTAAAAGCACGGTAACAACAGTGCTTTTCAGGTAGCTTCGGGGCCGCATCAACGGAGCTTTCATAATGGGAAAACTAGCCTTGTGCCATCAGTCTCTAATTTCTAGGTTGACACGCAGCATACACGCAGGAGCAGAGCTTCCTGGTTCTACGCAGTGTTCTGGTACTGAAACGGGTGCTGAAGCAAGGCCCCTAGGAGTGTTGAAAAGCTTACTACCTTGACACTAAAGCAGAACAACGATGAAGGCCTCATGGAGCTGCTGCACGCCTCTCGTTTTGCAAGGATAATCAGGGCCTTACTTCGAAGCTTGGGCTCACGTTGACTTTCACTTTAGGTATAGAGCAGAGCAGGGTGAGCTTCCAACAAGGAACTGGAAACCCAAGGTTTCTTAGGAGAAAACTCATTTTCTTCTCAGAACCATGCCGGCAGTGAGGAAAACCCCGGCAACAACAATGCTTTTCAGGTAGCTTCGAGGCCGCATGAACGGAGCTTTCATAATGGGAAAAGAAGCCTTATGCCATCAGTCTCCAATTTCTAGGTTGACACGCAGCATACACGCAGGACCAGAGCTTACTGTCTCTACGCAGTGTTCTGGTACCGAAACGGTTGCTTAAGCAAAGTCCCTAGGAGTCTTGGAAAGCTTACTACCGTGAAACTAAAGCAGAACAGCGATGAAGGCCTCACGGAGCTGCTGCACGCCTCCCGTTTTGCCAGCATAATCAGGGCCTTACTTCGAGGCTAGTGCTCACATTGACTTTCACGTTTGGTATACAGCAGAGCAGGGTGAGCTTCCAACTAGGAACTGGAAGCACAAGGTTTCTTTCGAGAAAACTCATTTTCTTCTATGAGCCATGCCGGCTGTAAGTAAAAGCACGGTAACAACAGTGCTTTTCAGGTAGCTTCGGGGCCGCATCAACGGAGCTTTCATAATGGGAAAACTAGCCTTGTGCCATCAGTCTCTAATTTCTAGGTTGACACGCAGCATACACACAGGAGCAGAGCTTCCTGGTTCTACGCAGTGTTCTGGTACTGAAACGGGTGCTGAAGCAAGGCCCCTAGGAGTGTTGAAAAGCTTACTACCTTGACACTAAAGCAGAACAACGATGAAGGCCTCATGGAGCTGCTGCACGCCTCTCGTTTTGCAAGGATAATCAGGGCCTTACTTCGAAGCTTGGGCTCACGTTGACTTTCACTTTAGGTATAGAGCAGAGCAGGGTGAGCTTCCAACAAGGAACTGGAAACCCAAGGTTTCTTAGGAGAAAACTCATTTTCTTCTCAGAACCATGCCGGCAGTGAGGAAAACCCCGGCAACAACAATGCTTTTCAGGTAGCTTCGAGGCCGCATGAACGGAGCTTTCATAATGGGAAAAGAAGCCTTATGCCATCAGTCTCCAATTTCTAGGTTGACACGCAGCATACACGCAGGACCAGAGCTTACTGTCTCTACGCAGTGTTCTGGTACCGAAACGGTTGCTTAAGCAAAGTCCCTAGGAGTCTTGGAAAGCTTACTACCGTGAAACTAAAGCAGAACAGCGATGAAGGCCTCACGGAGCTGCTGCACGCCTCCCGTTTTGCCAGCATAATCAGGGCCTTACTTCGAGGCTAGTGTTCACATTGACTTTCACGTTTGGTATAGAGCAGAGCAGGGTGAGCTTCCAACTAGGAACTGGAAGCACAAGGTTTCTTTCGAGAAAACTCATTTTCTTCTATGAGCCATGCCGGCTGTAAGTAAAAGCACGGTAACAACAGTGCTTTTCAGGTAGCTTCGGGGCCGCATCAACGGAGCTTTCATAATGGGAAAACTAGCCTTGTGCCATCAGTCTCTAATTTCTAGGTTGACACGCAGCATACACGCAGGAGCAGAGCTTCCTGGTTCTACGCAGTGTTCTGGTACTGAAACGGGTGCTGAAGCAAGGCCCCTAGGAGTGTTGAAAAGCTTACTACCTTGACACTAAAGCAGAACAACGATGAAGGCCTCATGGAGCTGCTGCACGCCTCTCGTTTTGCAAGGATAATCAGGGCCTTACTTCGAAGCTTGGGCTCACGTTGACTTTCACTTTAGGTATAGAGCAGAGCAGGGTGAGCTTCCAACAAGGAACTGGAAACCCAAGGTTTCTTAGGAGAAAACTCATTTTCTTCTCAGAACCATGCCGGCAGTGAGGAAAACCCCGGCAACAACAATGCTTTTCAGGTAGCTTCGAGGCCGCATGAACGGAGCTGTCATAATGGGAAAAGAAGCCTTATGCCATCAGTCTCCAATTTCTAGGTTGACACGCAGCATACACGCAGGACCAGAGCTTACTGTCTCTACGCAGTGTTCTGGTACCGAAACGGTTGCTTAAGCAAAGTCCCTAGGAGTCTTGGAAAGCTTACTACCGTGAAACTAAAGCAGAACAGCGATGAAGGCCTCATGGAGCTGCTGCACGCCTACCGTTTTGCCAGCATAATCAGGGCCTTACTTCGAGGCTAGTGCTCACATTGACTTTCACATTTGGTATAGAGCAGAGCAGGGTGAGCTTCCAGCTAGGAACTGGAAGCACAAGGTTTCTTTCGAGAAAACTCATTTTCTTCTATGAGCCATGCCGGCTGTAAGTAAAAGCACGGTAACAACAGTGCTTTTCAGGTAGCTTCGGGGCCGCATCAACGGAGCTTTCATAATGGGAAAACTAGCCTTGTGCCATCAGTCTCTAATTTCTAGGTTGACACGCAGCATACACGCAGGAGCAGAGCTTCCTGGTTCTACGCAGTGTTCTGGTACTGAAACGGGTGCTGAAGCAAGGCCCCTAGGAGTGTTGAAAAGCTTACTACCTTGACACTAAAGCAGAACAACGATGAAGGCCTCATGGAGCTGCTGCACGCCTCTCGTTTTGCAAGGATAATCAGGGCCTTAAGTCGAAGCTTGGGCTCACGTTGACTTTCACTTTAGGTATAGAGCAGAGCAGGGTGAGCTTCCAACAAGGAACTGGAAACCCAAGGTTTCTTAGGAGAAAACTCATTTTCTTCTCAGAACCATGCCGGCAGTGAGGAAAACCCCGGCAACAACAATGCTTTTCAGGTAGCTTCGAGGCCGCATGAACGGAGCTTTCATAATGGGAAAAGAAGCCTTATGCCATCAGTCTCCAATTTCTAGGTTGACACGCAGCATACACGCAGGACCAGAGCTTACTGTCTCTACGCAGTGTTCTGGTACCGAAACGGTTGCTTAAGCAAAGTCCCTAGGAGTCTTGGAAAGCTTACTACCGTGAAACTAAAGCAGAACAGCGATGAAGGCCTCATGGAGCTGCTGCACGCCTCCCGTTTTGCCAGCATAATCAGGGCCTTACTTCGAGGCTAGTGCTCACATTGACTTTCACGTTTGGTATAGAGCAGAGCAGGGTGAGCTTCCAGCGTGGAACTGGAAGCACAAGGTTTCTTTCGAGAAAACTCATTTTCTTCTATGAGCCATGCCGGCTGTAAGTAAAAGCACGGTAACAACAGTGCTTTTCAGGTAGCTTCGGGGCCGCATCAACGGAGCTTTCATAATGGGAAAACTAGCCTTGTGCCATCAGTCTCTAATTTCTAGGTTGACACGCAGCATACACGCAGGAGCAGAGCTTCCTGGTTCTACGCAGTGTTCTGGTACTGAAACGGGTGCTGAAGCAAGGCCCCTAGGAGTGTTGAAAAGCTTACTACCTTGACACTAAAGCAGAACAACGATGAAGGCCTCATGGAGCTGCTGCACGCCTCTCGTTTTGCAAGGATAATCAGGGCCTTACTTCGAAGCTTGGGCTCACGTTGACTTTCACTTTAGGTATAGAGCAGAGCAGGGTGAGCTTCCAACAAGGAACTGGAAACCCAAGGTTTCTTAGGAGAAAACTCATTTTCTTCTCAGAACCATGCCGGCAGTGAGGAAAACCCCGGCAACAACAATGCTTTTCAGGTAGCTTCGAGGCCGCATGAACGGAGCTTTCATAATGGGAAAAGAAGCCTTATGCCATCAGTCTCCAATTTCTAGGTTGACACGCAGCATACACGCAGGACCAGAGCTTACTGTCTCTACGCAGTGTTCTGGTACCGAAACGGTTGCTTAAGCAAAGTCCCTAGGAGTCTTGGAAAGCTTACTACCGTGAAACTAAAGCAGAACAGCGATGAAGGCCTCACGGAGCTGCTGCACGCCTCCCGTTTTGCCAGCATAATCAGGGCCTTACTTCGAGGCTAGTGCTCACATTGACTTTCACGTTTGGTATAGAGCAGAGCAGGGTGAGCTTCCAGCTAGGAACTGGAAGCACAAGGTTTCTTTCGAGAAAACTCATTTTCTTCTATGAGCCATGCCGGCTGTAAGTAAAAGCACGGTAACAACAGTGCTTTTCAGGTAGCTTCGGGGCCGCATCAACGGAGCTTTCATAATGGGAAAACTAGCCTTGTGCCATCAGTCTCTAATTTCTAGGTTGACACGCAGCATACACGCAGGAGCAGAGCTTCCTGGTTCTACGCAGTGTTCTGGTACTGAAACGGGTGCTGAAGCAAGGCCCCTAGGAGTGTTGAAAAGCTTACTACCTTGACACTAAAGCAGAACAACGATGAAGGCCTCATGGAGCCGCTGCACGCCTCTCGTTTTGCAAGGATAATCAGGGCCTTACTTCGAAGCTTGGGCTCACGTTGACTTTCACTTTAGGTATAGAGCAGAGCAGGGTGAGCTTCCAACAAGGAACTGGAAACCCAAGGTTTCTTAGGAGAAAACTCATTTTCTTCTCAGAACCATGCCGGCAGTGAGGAAAACCCCGGCAACAACAATGCTTTTCAGGTAGCTTCGAGGCCGCATGAACGGAGCTTTCATAATGGGAAAAGAAGCCTTATGCCATCAGTCTCCAATTTCTAGGTTGACACGCAGCATACACGCAGGACCAGAGCTTACTGTCTCTACGCAGTGTTCTGGTACCGAAACGGTTGCTTAAGCAAAGTCCCTAGGAGTCTTGGAAAGCTTACTACCGTGAAACTAAAGCAGAACAGCGATGAAGGCCTCACGGAGCTGCTGCACGCCTCCCGTTTTGCCAGCATAATCAGGGCCTTACTTCGAGGCTAGTGCTCACATTGACTTTCACGTTTGGTATAGAGCAGAGCAGGGTGAGCTTCCAGCTAGGAACTGGAAGCACAAGGTTTCTTTCGAGAAAACTCATTTTCTTCTATGAGCCATGCCGGCTGTAAGTAAAAGCACGGTAACAACAGTGCTTTTCAGGTAGCTTCGGGGCCGCATCAACGGAGCTTTCATAATGGGAAAACTAGCCTTGTGCCATCAGTCTCTAATTTCTAGGTTGACACGCAGCATACACGCAGGAGCAGAGCTTTCTGGTTCTACGCAGTGTTCTGGTACTGAAACGGGTGCTGAAGCAAGGCCCCTAGGAGTGTTGAAAAGCTTACTACCTTGACACTAAAGCAGAACAACGATGAAGGCCTCATGGAGCTGCTGCACGCCTCTCGTTTTGCAAGGATAATCAGGGCCTTACTTCGAAGCTTGGGCTCACGTTGACTTTCACTTTAGGTATAGAGCAGAGCAGGGTGAGCTTCCAACAAGGAACTGGAAACCCAAGGTTTCTTAGGAGAAAACTCATTTTCTTCTCAGAACCATGCCGGCAGTGAGGAAAACCCCGGCAACAACAATGCTGTTCAGGTAGCTTCGAGGCCGCATGAACGGAGCTTTCATAATGGGAAAAGAAGCCTTATGCCATCAGTCTCCAATTTCTAGGTTGACACGCAGCATACACGCAGGACCAGAGCTTACTGTCTCTACGCAGTGTTCTGGTACCGAAACGGTTGCTTAAGCAAAGTCCCTAGGAGTCTTGGAAAGCTTACTACCGTGAAACTAAAGCAGAACAGCGATGAAGGCCTCACGGAGCTGCTGCACGCCTCCCGTTTTGCCAGCATAATCAGGGCCTTACTTCGAGGCTAGTGTTCACATTGACTTTCACGTTTGGTATAGAGCAGAGCAGGGTGAGCTTCCAACTAGGAACTGGAAGCACAAGGTTTCTTTCGAGAAAACTCATTTTCTTCTATGAGCCATGCCGGCTGTAAGTAAAAGCACGGTAACAACAGTGCTTTTCAGGTAGCTTCGGGGCCGCATCAACGGAGCTTTCATAATGGGAAAACTAGCCTTGTGCCATCAGTCTCTAATTTCTAGGTTGACACGCAGCATACACGCAGGAGCAGAGCTTCCTGGTTCTACGCAGTGTTCTGGTACTGAAACGGGTGCTGAAGCAAGGCCCCTAGGAGTGTTGAAAAGCTTACTACCTTGACACTAAAGCAGAACAACGATGAAGGCCTCATGGAGCTGCTGCACGCCTCTCGTTTTGCAAGGATAATCAGGGCCTTACTTCGAAGCTTGGGCTCACGTTGACTTTCACTTTAGGTATAGAGCAGAGCAGGGTGAGCTTCCAACAAGGAACTGGAAACCCAAGGTTTCTTAGGAGAAAACTCATTTTCTTCTCAGAACCATGCCGGCAGTGAGGAAAACCCCGGCAACAACAATGCTTTTCAGGTAGCTTCGAGGCCGCATGAACGGAGCTTTCATAATGGGAAAAGAAGCCTTATGCCATCAGTCTCCAATTTCTAGGTTGACACGCAGCATACACGCAGGACCAGAGCTTACTGTCTCTACGCAGTGTTCTGGTACCGAAACGGTTGCTTAAGCAAAGTCCCTAGGAGTCTTGGAAAGCTTACTACCGTGAAACTAAAGCAGAACAGCGATGAAGGCCTCACGGAGCTGCTGCACGCCTCCCGTTTTGCCAGGATAATCAGGGCCTTACTTCGAGGCTAGTGCTCACATTGACTTTCACGTTTGGTATAGAGCAGAGCAGGGTGAGCTTCCAACTAGGAACTGGAAGCACAAGGTTTCTTTCGAGAAAACTCATTTTCTTCTATGAGCCATGCCGGCTGTAAGTAAAAGCACGGTAACAACAGTGCTTTTCAGGTAGCTTCGGGGCCGCATCAACGGAGCTTTCATAATGGGAAAACTAGCCTTGTGCCATCAGTCTCTAATTTCTAGGTTGACACGCAGCATACACGCAGGAGCAGAGCTTCCTGGTTCTACGCAGTGTTCTGGTACTGAAACGGGTGCTGAAGCAAGGCCCCTAGGAGTGTTGAAAAGCTTACTACCTTGACACTAAAGCAGAACAACGATGAAGGCCTCATGGAGCTGCTGCACGCCTCTCGTTTTGCAAGGATAATCAGGGCCTTACTTCGAAGCTTGGGCTCACGTTGACTTTCACTTTAGGTATAGAGCAGAGCAGGGTGAGCTTCCAACAAGGAACTGGAAACCCAAGGTTTCTTAGGAGAAAACTCATTTTCTTCTCAGAACCATGCCGGCAGTGAGGAAAACCCCGGCAACAACAATGCTTTTCAGGTAGCTTCGAGGCCGCATGAACGGAGCTTTCATAATGGGAAAAGAAGCCTTATGCCATCAGTCTCCAATTTCTAGGTTGACACGCAGCATACACGCAGGACCAGAGCTTACTGTCTCTACGCAGTGTTCTGGTACCGAAACGGTTGCTTAAGCAAAGTCCCTAGGAGTCTTGGAAAGCTTACTACCGTGAAACTAAAGCAGAACAGCGATGAAGGCCTCATGGAGCTGCTGCACGCCTCCCGTTTTGCCAGCATAATCAGGGCCTTACTTCGAGGCTAGTGCTCACATTGACTTTCACATTTGGTATAGAGCAGAGCAGGGTGAGCTTCCAGCTAGGAACTGGAAGCACAAGGTTTCTTTCGAGAAAACTCATTTTCTTCTATGAGCCATGCCGGCTGTAAGTAAAAGCACGGTAACAACAGTGCTTTTCAGGTAGCTTCGGGGCCGCATCAACGGAGCTTTCATAATGGGAAAACTAGCCTTGTGCCATCAGTCTCTAATTTCTAGGTTGACACGCAGCATACACGCAGGAGCAGAGCTTCCTGGTTCTACGCAGTGTTCTGGTACTGAAACGGGTGCTGAAGCAAGGCCCCTAGGAGTGTTGAAAAGCTTACTACCTTGACACTAAAGCAGAACAACGATGAAGGCCTCATGGAGCTGCTGCACGCCTCTCGTTTTGCAAGGATAATCAGGGCCTTACTTCGAAGCTTGGGCTCACGTTGACTTTCACTTTAGGTATAGAGCAGAGCAGGGTGAGCTTCCAACAAGGAACTGGAAACCCAAGGTTTCTTAGGAGAAAACTCATTTTCTTCTCAGAACCATGCCGGCAGTGAGGAAAACCCCGGCAACAACAATGCTTTTCAGGTAGCTTCGAGGCCGCATGAACGGAGCTTTCATAATGGGAAAAGAAGCCTTATGCCATCAGTCTCCAATTTCTAGGTTGACACGCAGCATACACGCAGGACCAGAGCTTACTGTCTCTACGCAGTGTTCTGGTACCGAAACGGTTGCTTAAGCAAAGTCCCTAGGAGTCTTGGAAAGCTTACTACCGTGAAACTAAAGCAGAACAGCGATGAAGGCCTCACGGAGCTGCTGCACGCCTCCCGTTTTGCCAGCATAATCAGGGCCTTACTTCGAGGCTAGTGTTCACATTGACTTTCACGTTTGGTATAGAGCAGAGCAGGGTGAGCTTCCAACTAGGAACTGGAAGCACAAGGTTTCTTTCGAGAAAACTCATTTTCTTCTATGAGCCATGCCGGCTGTAAGTAAAAGCACGGTAACAACAGTGCTTTTCAGGTAGCTTCGGGGCCGCATCAACGGAGCTTTCATAATGGGAAAACTAGCCTTGTGCCATCAGTCTCTAATTTCTAGGTTGACACGCAGCATACACGCAGGAGCAGAGCTTCCTGGTTCTACGCAGTGTTCTGGTACTGAAA
Source organism: Eubalaena glacialis (assembly GCF_028564815.1). Taxonomy (NCBI): domain Eukaryota; kingdom Metazoa; phylum Chordata; class Mammalia; order Artiodactyla; family Balaenidae; genus Eubalaena; species Eubalaena glacialis. The sequence continues at coordinate 563,092 of NW_026871161.1, read as the reverse complement.
CGGGTGCTGAAGCAAGGCCCCTAGGAGTGTTGAAAAGCTTACTACCTTGACACTAAAGCAGAACAACGATGAAGGCCTCATGGAGCTGCTGCACGCCTCTCGTTTTGCAAGGATAATCAGGGCCTTACTTCGAAGCTTGGGCTCACGTTGACTTTCACTTTAGGTATAGAGCAGAGCAGGGTGAGCTTCCAACAAGGAACTGGAAACCCAAGGTTTCTTAGGAGAAAACTCATTTTCTTCTCAGAACCATGCCGGCAGTGAGGAAAACCCCGGCAACAACAATGCTTTTCAGGTAGCTTCGAGGCCGCATGAACGGAGCTTTCATAATGGGAAAAGAAGCCTTATGCCATCAGTCTCCAATTTCTAGGTTGACACGCAGCATACACGCAGGACCAGAGCTTACTGTCTCTACGCAGTGTTCTGGTACCGAAACGGTTGCTTAAGCAAAGTCCCTAGGAGTCTTGGAAAGCTTACTACCGTGAAACTAAAGCAGAACAGCGATGAAGGCCTCACGGAGCTGCTGCACGCCTCCCGTTTTGCCAGCATAATCAGGGCCTTACTTCGAGGCTAGTGCTCACATTGACTTTCACGTTTGGTATAGAGCAGAGCAGGGTGAGCTTCCAGCTAGGAACTGGAAGCACAAGGTTTCTTTCGAGAAAACTCATTTTCTTCTATGAGCCATGCCGGCTGTAAGTAAAAGCACGGTAACAACAGTGCTTTTCAGGTAGCTTCGGGGCCGCATCAACGGAGCTTTCATAATGGGAAAACTAGCCTTGTGCCATCAGTCTCTAATTTCTAGGTTGACACGCAGCATACACGCAGGAGCAGAGCTTCCTGGTTCTACGCAGTGTTCTGGTACTGAAACGGGTGCTGAAGCAAGGCCCCTAGGAGTGTTGAAAAGCTTACTACCTTGACACTAAAGCAGAACAACGATGAAGGCCTCATGGAGCTGCTGCACGCCTCTCGTTTTGCAAGGATAATCAGGGCCTTACTTCGAAGCTTGGGCTCACGTTGACTTTCACTTTAGGTATAGAGCAGAGCAGGGTGAGCTTCCAACAAGGAACTGGAAACCCAAGGTTTCTTAGGAGAAAACTCATTTTCTTCTCAGAACCATGCCGGCAGTGAGGAAAACCCCGGCAACAACAATGCTTTTCAGGTAGCTTCGAGGCCGCATGAACGGAGCTTTCATAATGGGAAAAGAAGCCTTATGCCATCAGTCTCCAATTTCTAGGTTGACACGCAGCATACACGCAGGACCAGAGCTTACTGTCTCTACGCAGTGTTCTGGTACCGAAACGGTTGCTTAAGCAAAGTCCCTAGGAGTCTTGGAAAGCTTACTACCGTGAAACTAAAGCAGAACAGCGATGAAGGCCTCACGGAGCTGCTGCACGCCTCCCGTTTTGCCAGCATAATCAGGGCCTTACTTCGAGGCTAGTGCTCACATTGACTTTCACGTTTGGTATAGAGCAGAGCAGGGTGAGCTTCCAACTAGGAACTGGAAGCACAAGGTTTCTTTCGAGAAAACTCATTTTCTTCTATGAGCCATGCCGGCTGTAAGTAAAAGCACGGTAACAACAGTGCTTTTCAGGTAGCTTCGGGGCCGCATCAACGGAGCTTTCATAATGGGAAAACTAGCCTTGTGCCATCAGTCTCTAATTTCTAGGTTGACACGCAGCATACACGCAGGAGCAGAGCTTCCTGGTTCTACGCAGTGTTCTGGTACTGAAACGGGTGCTGAAGCAAGGCCCCTAGGAGTGTTGAAAAGCTTACTACCTTGACACTAAAGCAGAACAACGATGAAGGCCTCATGGAGCTGCTGCACGCCTCTCGTTTTGCAAGGATAATCAGGGCCTTACTTCGAAGCTTGGGCTCACGTTGACTTTCACTTTAGGTATAGAGCAGAGCAGGGTGAGCTTCCAACAAGGAACTGGAAACCCAAGGTTTCTTAGGAGAAAACTCATTTTCTTCTCAGAACCATGCCGGCAGTGAGGAAAACCCCGGCAACAACAATGCTTTTCAGGTAGCTTCGAGGCCGCATGAACGGAGCTTTCATAATGGGAAAAGAAGCCTTATGCCATCAGTCTCCAATTTCTAGGTTGACACGCAGCATACACGCAGGACCAGAGCTTACTGTCTCTACGCAGTGTTCTGGTACCGAAACGGTTGCTTAAGCAAAGTCCCTAGGAGTCTTGGAAAGCTTACTACCGTGAAACTAAAGCAGAACAGCGATGAAGGCCTCACGGAGCTGCTGCACGCCTCCCGTTTTGCCAGCATAATCAGGGCCTTACTTCGAGGCTAGTGCTCACATTGACTTTCACGTTTGGTATAGAGCAGAGCAGGGTGAGCTTCCAGCTAGGAACTGGAAGCACAAGGTTTCTTTCGAGAAAACTCATTTTCTTCTATGAGCCATGCCGGCTGTAAGTAAAAGCACGGTAACAACAGTGCTTTTCAGGTAGCTTCGGGGCCGCATCAACGGAGCTTTCATAATGGGAAAACTAGCCTTGTGCCATCAGTCTCTAATTTCTAGGTTGACACGCAGCATACACGCAGGAGCAGAGCTTCCTGGTTCTACGCAGTGTTCTGGTACTGAAACGGGTGCTGAAGCAAGGCCCCTAGGAGTGTTGAAAAGCTTACTACCTTGACACTAAAGCAGAACAACGATGAAGGCCTCATGGAGCTGCTGCACGCCTCTCGTTTTGCAAGGATAATCAGGGCCTTACTTCGAAGCTTGGGCTCACGTTGACTTTCACTTTAGGTATAGAGCAGAGCAGGGTGAGCTTCCAACAAGGAACTGGAAACCCAAGGTTTCTTAGGAGAAAACTCATTTTCTTCTCAGAACCATGCCGGCAGTGAGGAAAACCCCGGCAACAACAATGCTTTTCAGGTAGCTTCGAGGCCGCATGAACGGAGCTTTCATAATGGGAAAAGAAGCCTTATGCCATCAGTCTCCAATTTCTAGGTTGACACGCAGCATACACGCAGGACCAGAGCTTACTGTCTCTACGCAGTGTTCTGGTACCGAAACGGTTGCTTAAGCAAAGTCCCTAGGAGTCTTGGAAAGCTTACTACCGTGAAACTAAAGCAGAACAGCGATGAAGGCCTCACGGAGCTGCTGCACGCCTCCCGTTTTGCCAGCATAATCAGGGCCTTACTTCGAGGCTAGTGCTCACATTGACTTTCACGTTTGGTATAGAGCAGAGCAGGGTGAGCTTCCAACTAGGAACTGGAAGCACAAGGTTTCTTTCGAGAAAACTCATTTTCTTCTATGAGCCATGCCGGCTGTAAGTAAAAGCACGGTAACAACAGTGCTTTTCAGGTAGCTTCGGGGCCGCATCAACGGAGCTTTCATAATGGGAAAACTAGCCTTGTGCCATCAGTCTCTAATTTCTAGGTTGACACGCAGCATACACACAGGAGCAGAGCTTCCTGGTTCTACGCAGTGTTCTGGTACTGAAACGGGTGCTGAAGCAAGGCCCCTAGGAGTGTTGAAAAGCTTACTACCTTGACACTAAAGCAGAACAACGATGAAGGCCTCATGGAGCTGCTGCACGCCTCTCGTTTTGCAAGGATAATCAGGGCCTTACTTCGAAGCTTGGGCTCACGTTGACTTTCACTTTAGGTATAGAGCAGAGCAGGGTGAGCTTCCAACAAGGAACTGGAAACCCAAGGTTTCTTAGGAGAAAACTCATTTTCTTCTCAGAACCATGCCGGCAGTGAGGAAAACCCCGGCAACAACAATGCTTTTCAGGTAGCTTCGAGGCCGCATGAACGGAGCTTTCATAATGGGAAAAGAAGCCTTATGCCATCAGTCTCCAATTTCTAGGTTGACACGCAGCATACACGCAGGACCAGAGCTTACTGTCTCTACGCAGTGTTCTGGTACCGAAACGGTTGCTTAAGCAAAGTCCCTAGGAGTCTTGGAAAGCTTTCTACCGTGAAACTAAAGCAGAACAGCGATGAAGGCCTCACGGAGCTGCTGCACGCCTCCCGTTTTGCCAGCATAATCAGGGCCTTACTTCGGGGCTAGTGTTCACATTGACTTTCACGTTTGGTATAGAGCAGAGCAGGGTGAGCTTCCAACTAGGAACTGGAAGCACAAGGTTTCTTTCGAGAAAACTCATTTTCTTCTATGAGCCATGCCGGCTGTAAGTAAAAGCACGGTAACAACAGTGCTTTTCAGGTAGCTTCGGGGCCGCATCAACGGAGCTTTCATAATGGGAAAACTAGCCTTGTGCCATCAGTCTCTAATTTCTAGGTTGACACGCAGCATACACGCAGGAGCAGAGCTTCCTGGTTCTACGCAGTGTTCTGGTACTGAAACGGGTGCTGAAGCAAGGCCCCTAGGAGTGTTGAAAAGCTTACTACCTTGACACTAAAGCAGAACAACGATGAAGGCCTCATGGAGCTGCTGCACGCCTCTCGTTTTGCAAGGATAATCAGGGCCTTACTTCGAAGCTTGGGCTCACGTTGACTTTCACTTTAGGTATAGAGCAGAGCAGGGTGAGCTTCCAACAAGGAACTGGAAACCCAAGGTTTCTTAGGAGAAAACTCATTTTCTTCTCAGAACCATGCCGGCAGTGAGGAAAACCCCGGCAACAACAATGCTTTTCAGGTAGCTTCGAGGCCGCATGAACGGAGCTTTCATAATGGGAAAAGAAGCCTTATGCCATCAGTCTCCAATTTCTAGGTTGACACGCAGCATACACGCAGGACCAGAGCTTACTGTCTCTACACAGTGTTCTGGTACCGAAACGGTTGCTTAAGCAAAGTCCCTAGGAGTCTTGGAAAGCTTACTACCGTGAAACTAAAGCAGAACAGCGATGAAGGCCTCATGGAGCTGCTGCACGCCTCCCGTTTTGCCAGCATAATCAGGGCCTTACTTCGAGGCTAGTGCTCACATTGACTTTCACGTTTGGTATAGAGCAGAGCAGGGTGAGCTTCCAACTAGGAACTGGAAGCACAAGGTTTCTTTCGAGAAAACTCATTTTCTTCTATGAGCCATGCCGGCTGTAAGTAAAAGCACGGTAACAACAGTGCTTTTCAGGTAGCTTCGGGGCCGCATCAACGGAGCTTTCATAATGGGAAAACTAGCCTTGTGCCATCAGTCTCTAATTTCTAGGTTGACACGCAGCATACACGCAGGAGCAGAGCTTCCTGGTTCTACGCAGTGTTCTGGTACTGAAACGGGTGCTGAAGCAAGGCCCCTAGGAGTGTTGAAAAGCTTACTACCTTGAAACTAGGGCAGAACAACGATGAACGCCTCAAGAGCTGCTGCACGCCTCTCGTTTTGCAAGGATAATCAGGGCCTTACTTCGAAGCTTGGGCTCACGTTGACTTTCACTTTAGGTATAGCGCAGAGCAGGGAGAGCTTCCAACAAGGAACTGGAAACCCAAGGTTTCTTAGGAGAAAACTCATTTTCTTCTCAGAACCATGCCGGCAGTGAGGAAAACCCCGGCAACAACAATGCTTTTCAGGTAGCTTCGAGGCCGCATGAACGGAGCTTTCATAATGGGAAAAGAAGTCTTATGCCATCAGTCTCCAATTTCTAGGTTGACACGCAGCATACACGCAGGACCAGAGCTTACTGTCTCTACGCAGGGTTCTGGTACCGAAACGGTTGCTTAAGCAAAGTCCCTAGGAGTGTTGGAAAGCTTACTACCGTGAAACTAAAGCAGAACAGCGATGAAGGCCTCATGGAGCTGCTGCACGCCTCCCGTTATGCCAGGATAATCAGGGCCTTACTTCGAGGCTAGTGCTCACATTGACTTTCACGTTTGGTATAGAGCAGAGCAGGGTGAGCTTCCAACTAGGAACTGGAAGCACAAGGTTTCTTTCGAGAAAACTCATTTTCTTCTATGAGCTATGCCGGCTGTAAGTAAAAGCACGGTAACAACAGTGCTTTTCAGGTAGCTTCGGGGCCGCATCAACGGAGCTTTCATAATGGGAAAACTAGCCTTGTGCCATCAGTCTCTAATTTCTAGGTTGACACGCAGCATACACGCAGGAGCAGAGCTTCCTGGTTCTACGCAGTGTTCTGGTACTGAAACGGGTGCTGAAGCAAGGCCCCTAGGAGTGTTGAAAAGCTTACTACCTTGAAACTATAGCAGAACAACGATGAACGCCTCAAGAGCTGCTGCACGCCTCTCGTTTTGCAAGGATAATCAGGGCCTTACTTCGAAGCTTGGGCTCACGTTGACTTTCACTTTAGGTATAGAGCAGAGCAGGGTGAGCTTCCAACAAGGAACTGGAAACCCAAGGTTTCTTAGGAGAAAACTCATTTTCTTCTCAGAACCATGCCGGCAGTGAGGAAAACCCCGGCAACAACAATGCTTTTCAGGTAGCTTCGAGGCCGCATGAACGGAGCTTTCATAATGGGAAAAGAAGCCTTATGCCATCAGTCTCCAATTTCTAGGTTGACACGCAGCATACACGCAGGACCAGAGCTTACTGTCTCTACGCAGTGTTCTGGTACCGAAACGGTTGCTTAAGCAAAGTCCCTAGGAGTCTTGGAAAGCTTTCTACCGTGAAACTAAAGCAGAACAGCGATGAAGGCCTCACGGAGCTGCTGCACGCCTCCCGTTTTGCCAGCATAATCAGGGCCTTACTTCGGGGCTAGTGTTCACATTGACTTTCACGTTTGGTATAGAGCAGAGCAGGGTGAGCTTCCAACTAGGAACTGGAAGCACAAGGTTTCTTTCGAGAAAACTCATTTTCTTCTATGAGCCATGCCGGCTGTAAGTAAAAGCACGGTAACAACAGTGCTTTTCAGGTAGCTTCGGGGCCGCATCAACGGAGCTTTCATAATGGGAAAACTAGCCTTGTGCCATCAGTCTCTAATTTCTAGGTTGACACGCAGCATACACGCAGGAGCAGAGCTTCCTGGTTCTACGCAGTGTTCTGGTACTGAAACGGGTGCTGAAGCAAGGCCCCTAGGAGTGTTGAAAAGCTTACTACCTTGACACTAAAGCAGAACAACGATGAAGGCCTCATGGAGCTGCTGCACGCCTCTCGTTTTGCAAGGATAATCAGGGCCTTACTTCGAAGCTTGGGCTCACGTTGACTTTCACTTTAGGTATAGAGCAGAGCAGGGTGAGCTTCCAACAAGGAACTGGAAACCCAAGGTTTCTTAGGAGAAAACTCATTTTCTTCTCAGAACCATGCCGGCAGTGAGGAAAACCCCGGCAACAACAATGCTTTTCAGGTAGCTTCGAGGCCGCATGAACGGAGCTTTCATAATGGGAAAAGAAGCCTTATGCCATCAGTCTCCAATTTCTAGGTTGACACGCAGCATACACGCAGGACCAGAGCTTACTGTCTCTACACAGTGTTCTGGTACCGAAACGGTTGCTTAAGCAAAGTCCCTAGGAGTCTTGGAAAGCTTACTACCGTGAAACTAAAGCAGAACAGCGATGAAGGCCTCATGGAGCTGCTGCACGCCTCCCGTTTTGCCAGCATAATCAGGGCCTTACTTCGAGGCTAGTGCTCACATTGACTTTCACGTTTGGTATAGAGCAGAGCAGGGTGAGCTTCCAACTAGGAACTGGAAGCACAAGGTTTCTTTCGAGAAAACTCATTTTCTTCTATGAGCCATGCCGGCTGTAAGTAAAAGCACGGTAACAACAGTGCTTTTCAGGTAGCTTCGGGGCCGCATCAACGGAGCTTTCATAATGGGAAAACTAGCCTTGTGCCATCAGTCTCTAATTTCTAGGTTGACACGCAGCATACACGCAGGAGCAGAGCTTCCTGGTTCTACGCAGTGTTCTGGTACTGAAACGGGTGCTGAAGCAAGGCCCCTAGGAGTGTTGAAAAGCTTACTACCTTGAAACTAGGGCAGAACAACGATGAACGCCTCAAGAGCTGCTGCACGCCTCTCGTTTTGCAAGGATAATCAGGGCCTTACTTCGAAGCTTGGGCTCACGTTGACTTTCACTTTAGGTATAGCGCAGAGCAGGGAGAGCTTCCAACAAGGAACTGGAAACCCAAGGTTTCTTAGGAGAAAACTCATTTTCTTCTCAGAACCATGCCGGCAGTGAGGAAAACCCCGGCAACAACAATGCTTTTCAGGTAGCTTCGAGGCCGCATGAACGGAGCTTTCATAATGGGAAAAGAAGTCTTATGCCATCAGTCTCCAATTTCTAGGTTGACACGCAGCATACACGCAGGACCAGAGCTTACTGTCTCTACGCAGGGTTCTGGTACCGAAACGGTTGCTTAAGCAAAGTCCCTAGGAGTGTTGGAAAGCTTACTACCGTGAAACTAAAGCAGAACAGCGATGAAGGCCTCATGGAGCTGCTGCACGCCTCCCGTTATGCCAGGATAATCAGGGCCTTACTTCGAGGCTAGTGCTCACATTGACTTTCACGTTTGGTATAGAGCAGAGCAGGGTGAGCTTCCAACTAGGAACTGGAAGCACAAGGTTTCTTTCGAGAAAACTCATTTTCTTCTATGAGCTATGCCGGCTGTAAGTAAAAGCACGGTAACAACAGTGCTTTTCAGGTAGCTTCGGGGCCGCATCAACGGAGCTTTCATAATGGGAAAACTAGCCTTGTGCCATCAGTCTCTAATTTCTAGGTTGACACGCAGCATACACGCAGGAGCAGAGCTTCCTGGTTCTACGCAGTGTTCTGGTACTGAAACGGGTGCTGAAGCAAGGCCCCTAGGAGTGTTGAAAAGCTTACTACCTTGAAACTATAGCAGAACAACGATGAACGCCTCAAGAGCTGCTGCACGCCTCTCGTTTTGCAAGGATAATCAGGGCCTTACTTCGAAGCTTGGGCTCACGTTGACTTTCACTTTAGGTATAGCGCAGAGCAGGGTGAGCTTCCAACAAGGAACTGGAAACCCAAGGTTTCTTAGGAGAAAACTCATTTTCTTCTCAGAACCATGCCGGCAGTGAGGAAAACCCCGGCAACAACAATGCTTTTCAGGTAGCTTCGAGGCCGCATGAACGGAGCTTTCATAATGGGAAAAGAAGCCTTATGCCATCAGTCTCCAATTTCTAGGTTGACACGCAGCATACACGCAGGACCAGAGCTTACTGTCTCTACGCAGTGTTCTGGTACCGAAACGGTTGCTTAAGCAAAGTCCCTAGGAGTCTTGGAAAGCTTACTACCGTGAAACTAAAGCAGAACAGCGATGAAGGCCTCATGGAGCTGCTGCACGCCTCCCGTTTTGCCAGCATAATCAGGGCCTTACTTCGAGGCTAGTGCTCACATTGACTTTCACGTTTGGTATAGAGCAGAGCAGGGTGAGCTTCCAGCTAGGAACTGGAAGCACAAGGTTTCTTTCGAGAAAACTCATTTTCTTCTATGAGCCATGCCGGCTGTAAGTAAAAGCACGGTAACAACAGTGCTTTTCAGGTAGCTTCGGGGCCGCATCAACGGAGCTTTCATAATGGGAAAACTAGCCTTGTGCCATCAGTCTCTAATTTCTAGGTTGACACGCAGCATACACGCAGGAGCAGAGCTTCCTGGTTCTACGCAGTGTTCTGGTACTGAAACGGGTGCTGAAGCAAGGCCCCTAGGAGTGTTGAAAAGCTTACTACCTTGACACTAAAGCAGAACAACGATGAAGGCCTCATGGAGCTGCTGCACGCCTCTCGTTTTGCAAGCATAATCAGGGCCTTACTTCGAAGCTTGGGCTCACGTTGACTTTCACTTTAGGTATAGAGCAGAGCAGGGTGAGCTTCCAACAAGGAACTGGAAACCCAAGGTTTCTTAGGAGAAAACTCATTTTCTTCTCAGAACCATGCCGGCAGTGAGGAAAACCCCGGCAACAACAATGCTTTTCAGGTAGCTTCGAGGCCACATGAACGGAGCTTTCATAATGGGAAAAGAAGCCTTATGCCATCAGTCTCCAATTTCTAGGTTGACACGCAGCATACACGCAGGACCAGAGCTTACTGTCTCTACGCAGTGTTCTGGTACCGAAACGGTTGCTTAAGCAAAGTCCCTAGGAGTCTTGGAAAGCTTACTACCGTGAAACTAAAGCAGAACAGCGATGAAGGCCTCATGGAGCTGCTGCACGCCTCCCGTTTTGCCAGCATAATCAGGGCCTTACTTCGAGGCTAGTGCTCACATTGACTTTCACGTTTGGTATAGAGCAGAGCAGGGTGAGCTTCCAGCGTGGAACTGGAAGCACAAGGTTTCTTTCGAGAAAACTCATTTTCTTCTATGAGCCATGCCGGCTGTAAGTAAAAGCACGGTAACAACAGTGCTTTTCAGGTAGCTTCGGGGCCGCATCAACGGAGCTTTCATAATGGGAAAACTAGCCTTGTGCCATCAGTCTCTAATTTCTAGGTTGACACGCAGCATACACGCAGGAGCAGAGCTTCCTGGTTCTACGCAGTGTTCTGGTACTGAAACGGGTGCTGAAGCAAGGCCCCTAGGAGTGTTGAAAAGCTTACTACCTTGAAACTAGGGCAGAACAACGATGAACGCCTCAAGAGCTGCTGCACGCCTCTCGTTTTGCAAGGATAATCAGGGCCTTACTTCGAAGCTTGGGCTCACGTTGACTTTCACTTTAGGTATAGCGCAGAGCAGGGTGAGCTTCCAACAAGGAACTGGAAACCCAAGGTTTCTTAGGAGAAAACTCATTTTCTTCTCAGAACCATGCCGGCAGTGAGGAAAACCCCGGCAACAACAATGCTTTTCAGGTAGCTTCGAGGCCGCATGAACGGAGCTTTCATAATGGGAAAAGAAGTCTTATGCCATCAGTCTCCAATTTCTAGGTTGACACGCAGCATACACGCAGGACCAGAGCTTACTGTCTCTACGCAGGGTTCTGGTACCGAAACGGTTGCTTAAGCAAAGTCCCTAGGAGTGTTGGAAAGCTTACTACCGTGAAACTAAAGCAGAACAGCGATGAAGGCCTCATGGAGCTGCTGCACGCCTCCCGTTATGCCAGGATAATCAGGGCCTTACTTCGAGGCTAGTGCTCACATTGACTTTCACGTTTGGTATAGAGCAGAGCAGGGTGAGCTTCCAACTAGGAACTGGAAGCACAAGGTTTCTTTCGAGAAAACTCATTTTCTTCTATGAGCCATGCCGGCTGTAAGTAAAAGCACGGTAACAACAGTGCTTTTCAGGTAGCTTCGGGGCCGCATCAACGGAGCTTTCATAATGGGAAAACTAGCCTTGTGCCATCAGTCTCTAATTTCTAGGTTGACACGCAGCATACACGCAGGAGCAGAGCTTCCTGGTTCTACGCAGTGTTCTGGTACTGAAACGGGTGCTGAAGCAAGGCCCCTAGGAGTGTTGAAAAGCTTACTACCTTGAAACTATAGCAGAACAACGATGAACGCCTCAAGAGCTGCTGCACGCCTCTCGTTTTGCAAGGATAATCAGGGCCTTACTTCGAAGCTTGGGCTCACGTTGACTTTCACTTTAGGTATAGCGCAGAGCAGGGTGAGCTTCCAACAAGGAACTGGAAACCCAAGGTTTCTTAGGAGAAAACTCATTTTCTTCTCAGAACCATGCCGGCAGTGAGGAAAACCCCGGCAACAACAATGCTTTTCAGGTAGCTTCGAGGCCGCATGAACGGAGCTTTCATAATGGGAAAAGAAGCCTTATGCCATCAGTCTCCAATTTCTAGGTTGACACGCAGCATACACGCAGGACCAGAGCTTACTGTCTCTACGCAGTGTTCTGGTACCGAAACGGTTGCTTAAGCAAAGTCCCTAGGAGTCTTGGAAAGCTTACTACCGTGAAACTAAAGCAGAACAGCGATGAAGGCCTCATGGAGCTGCTGCACGCCTCCCGTTTTGCCAGCATAATCAGGGCCTTACTTCGAGGCTAGTGCTCACATTGACTTTCACGTTTGGTATAGAGCAGAGCAGGGTGAGCTTCCAGCTAGGAACTGGAAGCACAAGGTTTCTTTCGAGAAAACTCATTTTCTTCTATGAGCCATGCCGGCTGTAAGTAAAAGCACGGTAACAACAGTGCTTTTCAGGTAGCTTCGGGGCCGCATCAACGGAGCTTTCATAATGGGAAAACTAGCCTTGTGCCATCAGTCTCTAATTTCTAGGTTGACACGCAGCATACACGCAGGAGCAGAGCTTCCTGGTTCTACGCAGTGTTCTGGTACTGAAACGGGTGCTGAAGCAAGGCCCCTAGGAGTGTTGAAAAGCTTACTACCTTGACACTAAAGCAGAACAACGATGAAGGCCTCATGGAGCTGCTGCACGCCTCTCCTTTTGCAAGGATAATCAGGGCCTTAAGTCGAAGCTTGGGCTCACGTTGACTTTCACTTTAGGTATAGAGCAGAGCAGGGTGAGCTTCCAACAAGGAACTGGAAACCCAAGGTTTCTTAGGAGAAAACTCATTTTCTTCTCAGAACCATGCCGGCAGTGAGGAAAACCCCGGCAACAACAATGCTTTTCAGGTAGCTTCGAGGCCGCATGAACGGAGCTTTCATAATGGGAAAAGAAGCCTTATGCCATCAGTCTCCAATTTCTAGGTTGACACGCAGCATACACGCAGGACCAGAGCTTACTGTCTCTACGCAGTGTTCTGGTACCGAAACGGTTGCTTAAGCAAAGTCCCTAGGAGTCTTGGAAAGCTTACTACCGTGAAACTAAAGCAGAACAGCGATGAAGGCCTCATGGAGCTGCTGCACGCCTCCCGTTTTGCCAGCATAATCAGGGCCTTACTTCGAGGCTAGTGCTCACATTGACTTTCACGTTTGGTATAGAGCAGAGCAGGGTGAGCTTCCAGCTAGGAACTGGAAGCACAAGGTTTCTTTCGAGAAAACTCATTTTCTTCTATGAGCCATGCCGGCTGTAAGTAAAAGCACGGTAACAACAGTGCTTTTCAGGTAGCTTCGGGGCCGCATCAACGGAGCTTTCATAATGGGAAAACTAGCCTTGTGCCATCAGTCTCTAATTTCTAGGTTGACACGCAGCATACACGCAGGAGCAGAGCTTCCTGGTTCTACGCAGTGTTCTGGTACTGAAACGGGTGCTGAAGCAAGGCCCCTAGGAGTGTTGAAAAGCTTACTACCTTGACACTAAAGCAGAACAACGATGAAGGCCTCATGGAGCTGCTGCACGCCTCTCGTTTTGCAAGGATAATCAGGGCCTTACTTCGAAGCTTGGGCTCACGTTGACTTTCACTTTAGGTATAGAGCAGAGCAGGGTGAGCTTCCAACAAGGAACTGGAAACCCAAGGTTTCTTAGGAGAAAACTCATTTTCTTCTCAGAACCATGCCGGCAGTGAGGAAAACCCCGGCAACAACAATGCTTTTCAGGTAGCTTCGAGGCCACATGAACGGAGCTTTCATAATGGGAAAAGAAGCCTTATGCCATCAGTCTCCAATTTCTAGGTTGACACGCAGCATACACGCAGGACCAGAGCTTACTGTCTCTACGCAGTGTTCTGGTACCGAAACGGTTGCTTAAGCAAAGTCCCTAGGAGTCTTGGAAAGCTTACTACCGTGAAACTAAAGCAGAACAGCGATGAAGGCCTCATGGAGCTGCTGCACGCCTCCCGTTTTGCCAGCATAATCAGGGCCTTACTTCGAGGCTAGTGCTCACATTGACTTTCACGTTTGGTATAGAGCAGAGCAGGGTGAGCTTCCAGCTAGGAACTGGAAGCACAAGGTTTCTTTCGAGAAAACTCATTTTCTTCTATGAGCCATGCCGGCTGTAAGTAAAAGCACGGTAACAACAGTGCTTTTCAGGTAGCTTCGGGGCCGCATCAACGGAGCTTTCATAATGGGAAAACTAGCCTTGTGCCATCAGTCTCTAATTTCTAGGTTGACACGCAGCATACACGCAGGAGCAGAGCTTCCTGGTTCTACGCAGTGTTCTGGTACTGAAACGGGTGCTGAAGCAAGGCCCCTAGGAGTGTTGAAAAGCTTACTACCTTGACACTAAAGCAGAACAACGATGAAGGCCTCATGGAGCTGCTGCACGCCTCTCGTTTTGCAAGGATAATCAGGGCCTTACTTCGAAGCTTGGGCTCACGTTGACTTTCACTTTAGGTATAGAGCAGAGCAGGGTGAGCTTCCAACAAGGAACTGGAAACCCAAGGTTTCTTAGGAGAAAACTCATTTTCTTCTCAGAACCATGCCGGCAGTGAGGAAAACCCCGGCAACAACAATGCTTTTCAGGTAGCTTCGAGGCCACATGAACGGAGCTTTCATAATGGGAAAAGAAGCCTTATGCCATCAGTCTCCAATTTCTAGGTTGACACGCAGCATACACGCAGGACCAGAGCTTACTGTCTCTACGCAGTGTTCTGGTACCGAAACGGTTGCTTAAGCAAAGTCCCTAGGAGTCTTGGAAAGCTTACTACCGTGAAACTAAAGCAGAACAGCGATGAAGGCCTCATGGAGCTGCTGCACGCCTCCCGTTTTGCCAGCATAATCAGGGCCTTACTTCGAGGCTAGTGCTCACATTGACTTTCACGTTTGGTATAGAGCAGAGCAGGGTGAGCTTCCAGCTAGGAACTGGAAGCACAAGGTTTCTTTCGAGAAAACTCATTTTCTTCTATGAGCCATGCCGGCTGTAAGTAAAAGCACGGTAACAACAGTGCTTTTCAGGTAGCTTCGGGGCCGCATCAACGGAGCTTTCATAATGGGAAAACTAGCCTTGTGCCATCAGTCTCTAATTTCTAGGTTGACACGCAGCATACACGCAGGAGCAGAGCTTCCTGGTTCTACGCAGTGTTCTGGTACTGAAACGGGTGCTGAAGCAAGGCCCCTAGGAGTGTTGAAAAGCTTACTACCTTGAAACTAGGGCAGAACAACGATGAACGCCTCAAGAGCTGCTGCACGCCTCTCGTTTTGCAAGGATAATCAGGGCCTTACTTCGAAGCTTGGGCTCACGTTGACTTTCACTTTAGGTATAGCGCAGAGCAGGGTGAGCTTCCAACAAGGAACTGGAAACCCAAGGTTTCTTAGGAGAAAACTCATTTTCTTCTCAGAACCATGCCGGCAGTGAGGAAAACCCCGGCAACAACAATGCTTTTCAGGTAGCTTCGAGGCCGCATGAACGGAGCTTTCATAATGGGAAAAGAAGTCTTATGCCATCAGTCTCCAATTTCTAGGTTGACACGCAGCATACACGCAGGACCAGAGCTTACTGTCTCTACGCAGGGTTCTGGTACCGAAACGGTTGCTTAAGCAAAGTCCCTAGGAGTGTTGGAAAGCTTACTACCGTGAAACTAAAGCAGAACAGCGATGAAGGCCTCATGGAGCTGCTGCACGCCTCCCGTTATGCCAGGATAATCAGGGCCTTACTTCGAGGCTAGTGCTCACATTGACTTTCACGTTTGGTATAGAGCAGAGCAGGGTGAGCTTCCAACTAGGAACTGGAAGCACAAGGTTTCTTTCGAGAAAACTCATTTTCTTCTATGAGCCATGCCGGCTGTAAGTAAAAGCACGGTAACAACAGTGCTTTTCAGGTAGCTTCGGGGCCGCATCAACGGAGCTTTCATAATGGGAAAACTAGCCTTGTGCCATCAGTCTCTAATTTCTAGGTTGACACGCAGCATACACGCAGGAGCAGAGCTTCCTGGTTCTACGCAGTGTTCTGGTACTGAAACGGGTGCTGAAGCAAGGCCCCTAGGAGTGTTGAAAAGCTTACTACCTTGAAACTATAGCAGAACAACGATGAACGCCTCAAGAGCTGCTGCACGCCTCTCGTTTTGCAAGGATAATCAGGGCCTTACTTCGAAGCTTGGGCTCACGTTGACTTTCACTTTAGGTATAGCGCAGAGCAGGGTGAGCTTCCAACAAGGAACTGGAAACCCAAGGTTTCTTAGGAGAAAACTCATTTTCTTCTCAGAACCATGCCGGCAGTGAGGAAAACCCCGGCAACAACAATGCTTTTCAGGTAGCTTCGAGGCCGCATGAACGGAGCTTTCATAATGGGAAAAGAAGCCTTATGCCATCAGTCTCCAATTTCGAGGTTGACACGCAGCATACACGCAGGACCAGAGCTTACTGTCTCTAGGCAGTGTTCTGGTACCGAAACGGTTGCTTAAGCAAAGTCCCTAGGAGTCTTGGAAAGCTTACTACCGTGAAACTAAAGCAGAACAGCGATGAAGGCCTCATGGAGCTGCTGCACGCCTCCCGTTTTGCCAGCATAATCAGGGCCTTACTTCGAGGCTAGTGCTCACATTGACTTTCACGTTTGGTATAGAGCAGAGCAGGGTGAGCTTCCAGCTAGGAACTGGAAGCACAAGGTTTCTTTCGAGAAAACTCATTTTCTTCTATGAGCCATGCCGGCTGTAAGTAAAAGCACGGTAACAACAGTGCTTTTCAGGTAGCTTCAGGGCCGCATCAACGGAGCTTTCATAATGGGAAAACTAGCCTTGTGCCATCAGTCTCTAATTTCTAGGTTGACACGCAGCATACACGCAGGAGCAGAGCTTCCTGGTTCTACGCAGTGTTCTGGTACTGAAACGGGTGCTGAAGCAAGGCCCCTAGGAGTGTTGAAAAGCTTACTACCTTGACACTAAAGCAGAACAACGATGAAGGCCTCATGGAGCTGCTGCACGGCTCTCCTTTTTCAAGGATAATCAGGGCCTTAAGTCGAAGCTTGGGCTCACGTTGACTTTCACTTTAGGTATAGAGCAGAGCAGGGTGAGCTTCCAACAAGGAACTGGAAACCCAAGGTTTCTTAGGAGAAAACTCATTTTCTTCTCAGAACCATGCCGGCAGTGAGGAAAACCCCGGCAACAACAATGCTTTTCAGGTAGCTTCGAGGCCGCATGAACGGAGCTTTCATAATGGGAAAAGAAGCCTTATGCCATCAGTCTCCAATTTCTAGGTTGACACGCAGCATACACGCAGGACCAGAGCTTACTGTCTCTACGCAGTGTTCTGGTACCGAAACGGTTGCTTAAGCAAAGTCCCTAGGAGTCTTGGAAAGCTTACTACCGTGAAACTAAAGCAGAACAGCGATGAAGGCCTCATGGAGCTGCTGCACGCCTCCCGTTTTGCCAGCATAATCAGGGCCTTACTTCGAGGCTAGTGCTCACATTGACTTTCACGTTTGGTATAGAGCAGAGCAGGGTGAGCTTCCAGCTAGGAACTGGAAGCACAAGGTTTCTTTCGAGAAAACTCATTTTCTTCTATGAGCCATGCCGGCTGTAAGTAAAAGCACGGTAACAACAGTGCTTTTCAGGTAGCTTCGGGGCCGCATCAACGGAGCTTTCATAATGGGAAAACTAGCCTTGTGCCATCAGTCTCTAATTTCTAGGTTGACACGCAGCATACACGCAGGAGCAGAGCTTCCTGGTTCTACGCAGTGTTCTGGTACTGAAACGGGTGCTGAAGCAAGGCCCCTAGGAGTGTTGAAAAGCTTACTACCTTGACACTAAAGCAGAACAACGATGAAGGCCTCATGGAGCTGCTGCACGCCTCTCGTTTTGCAAGGATAATCAGGGCCTTACTTCGAAGCTTGGGCTCACGTTGACTTTCACTTTAGGTATAGAGCAGAGCAGGGTGAGCTTCCAACAAGGAACTGGAAACCCAAGGTTTCTTAGGAGAAAACTCATTTTCTTCTCAGAACCATGCCGGCAGTGAGGAAAACCCCGGCAACAACAATGCTTTTCAGGTAGCTTCGAGGCCACATGAACGGAGCTTTCATAATGGGAAAAGAAGCCTTATGCCATCAGTCTCCAATTTCTAGGTTGACACGCAGCATACACGCAGGACCAGAGCTTACTGTCTCTACGCAGTGTTCTGGTACCGAAACGGTTGCTTAAGCAAAGTCCCTAGGAGTCTTGGAAAGCTTACTACCGTGAAACTAAAGCAGAACAGCGATGAAGGCCTCATGGAGCTGCTGCACGCCTCCCGTTTTGCCAGCATAATCAGGGCCTTACTTCGAGGCTAGTGCTCACATTGACTTTCACGTTTGGTATAGAGCAGAGCAGGGTGAGCTTCCAGCTAGGAACTGGAAGCACAAGGTTTCTTTCGAGAAAACTCATTTTCTTCTATGAGCCATGCCGGCTGTAAGTAAAAGCACGGTAACAACAGTGCTTTTCAGGTAGCTTCGGGGCCGCATCAACGGAGCTTTCATAATGGGAAAACTAGCCTTGTGCCATCAGTCTCTAATTTCTAGGTTGACACGCAGCATACACGCAGGAGCAGAGCTTCCTGGTTCTACGCAGTGTTCTGGTACTGAAACGGGTGCTGAAGCAAGGCCCCTAGGAGTGTTGAAAAGCTTACTACCTTGACACTAAAGCAGAACAACGATGAAGGCCTCATGGAGCTGCTGCACGCCTCTCGTTTTGCAAGGATAATCAGGGCCTTAAGTCGAAGCTTGGGCTCACGTTGACTTTCACTTTAGGTATAGAGCAGAGCAGGGTGAGCTTCCAACAAGGAACTGGAAACCCAAGGTTTCTTAGGAGAAAACTCATTTTCTTCTCAGAACCATGCCGGCAGTGAGGAAAACCCCGGCAACAACAATGCTTTTCAGGTAGCTTCGAGGCCGCATGAACGGAGCTTTCATAATGGGAAAAGAAGCCTTATGCCATCAGTCTCCAATTTCTAGGTTGACACGCAGCATACACGCAGGACCAGAGCTTACTGTCTCTACGCAGTGTTCTGGTACCGAAACGGTTGCTTAAGCAAAGTCCCTAGGAGTCTTGGAAAGCTTACTACCGTGAAACTAAAGCAGAACAGCGATGAAGGCCTCATGGAGCTGCTGCACGCCTCCCGTTTTGCCAGCATAATCAGGGCCTTACTTCGAGGCTAGTGCTCACATTGACTTTCACGTTTGGTATAGAGCAGAGCAGGGTGAGCTTCCAACTAGGAACTGGAAGCACAAGGTTTCTTTCGAGAAAACTCATTTTCTTCTATGAGCCATGCCGGCTGTAAGTAAAAGCACGGTAACAACAGTGCTTTTCAGGTAGCTTCGGGGCCGCATCAACGGAGCTTTCATAATGGGAAAACTAGCCTTGTGCCATCAGTCTCTAATTTCTAGGTTGACACGCAGCATACACGCAGGAGCAGAGCTTCCTGGTTCTACGCAGTGTTCTGGTACTGAAACGGGTGCTGAAGCAAGGCCCCTAGGAGTGTTGAAAAGCTTACTACCTTGACACTAAAGCAGAACAACGATGAAGGCCTCATGGAGCTGCTGCACGCCTCTCGTTTTGCAAGGATAATCAGGGCCTTACTTCGAAGCTTGGGCTCACGTTGACTTTCACTTTAGGTATAGAGCAGAGCAGGGTGAGCTTCCAACAAGGAACTGGAAACCCAAGGTTTCTTAGGAGAAAACTCATTTTCTTCTCAGAACCATGCCGGCAGTGAGGAAAACCCCGGCAACAACAATGCTTTTCAGGTAGCTTCGAGGCCGCATGAACGGAGCTTTCATAATGGGAAAAGAAGCCTTATGCCATCAGTCTCCAATTTCTAGGTTGACACGCAGCATACACGCAGGACCAGAGCTTACTGTCTCTACGCAGTGTTCTGGTACCGAAACGGTTGCTTAAGCAAAGTCCCTAGGAGTCTTGGAAAGCTTACTACCGTGAAACTAAAGCAGAACAGCGATGAAGGCCTCATGGAGCTGCTGCACGCCTCCCGTTTTGCCAGCATAATCAGGGCCTTACTTCGAGGCTAGTGCTCACATTGACTTTCACGTTTGCTATAGAGCAGAGCAGGGTGAGCTTCCAACTAGGAACTGGAAGCACAAGGTTTCTTTCGAGAAAACTCATTTTCTTCTATGAGCCATGCCGGCTGTAAGTAAAAGCACGGTAACAACAGTGCTTTTCAGGTAGCTTCGGGGCCGCATCAACGGAGCTTTCATAATGGGAAAACTAGCCTTGTGCCATCAGTCTCTAATTTCTAGGTTGACACGCAGCATACACGCAGGAGCAGAGCTTCCTGGTTCTATGCAGTGTTCTGGTACTGAAACGGGTGCTGAAGCAAGGCCCCTAGGAGTGTTGAAAAGCTTACTACCTTGACACTAAAGCAGAACAACGATGAAGGCCTCATGGAGCTGCTGCACGCCTCTCGTTTTGCAAGGATAATCAGGGCCTTACTTCGAAGCTTGGGCTCACGTTGACTTTCACTTTAGGTATAGAGCAGAGCAGGGTGAGCTTCCAACAAGGAACTGGAAACCCAAGGTTTCTTAGGAGAAAACTCATTTTCTTCTCAGAACCATGCCGGCAGTGAGGAAAACCCCGGCAACAACAATGCTTTTCAGGTAGCTTCGAGGCCGCATGAACGGAGCTTTCATAATGGGAAAAGAAGCCTTATGCCATCAGTCTCCAATTTCTAGGTTGACACGCAGGACCAGAGCTTACTGTCTCTACGCAGTGTTCTGGTACCGAAACGGTTGCTTAAGCAAAGTCCCTAGGAGTCTTGGAAAGCTTACTACCGTGAAACTAAAGCAGAACAGCGATGAAGGCCTCATGGAGCTGCTGCACGCCTCCCGTTTTGCCAGCATAATCAGGGCCTTACTTCGAGGCTAGTGCTCACATTGACTTTCACGTTTGGTATAGAGCAGAGCAGGGTGAGCTTCCAGCTAGGAACTGGAAGCACAAGGTTTCTTTCGAGAAAACTCATTTTCTTCTATGAGCCATGCCGGCTGTAAGTAAAAGCACGGTAACAACAGTGCTTTTCAGGTAGCTTCGGGGCCGCATCAACGGAGCTTTCATAATGGGAAAACTAGCCTTGTGCCATCAGTCTCTAATTTCTAGGTTGACACGCAGCATACACGCAGGAGCAGAGCTTCCTGGTTCTACGCAGTGTTCTGGTACTGAAACGGGTGCTGAAGCAAGGCCCCTAGGAGTGTTGAAAAGCTTACTACCTTGACACTAAAGCAGAACAACGATGAAGGCCTCATGGAGCTGCTGCACGCCTCTCGTTTTGCAAGGATAATCAGGGCCTTAAGTCGAAGCTTGGGCTCACGTTGACTTTCACTTTAGGTATAGAGCAGAGCAGGGTGAGCTTCCAACAAGGAACTGGAAACCCAAGGTTTCTTAGGAGAAAACTCATTTTCTTCTCAGAACCATGCCGGCAGTGAGGAAAACCCCGGCAACAACAATGCTTTTCAGGTAGCTTCGAGGCCGCATGAACGGAGCTTTCATAATGGGAAAAGAAGCCTTATGCCATCAGTCTCCAATTTCTAGGTTGACACGCAGCATACACGCAGGACCAGAGCTTACTGTCTCTACGCAGTGTTCTGGTACCGAAACGGTTGCTTAAGCAAAGTCCCTAGGAGTCTTGGAAAGCTTACTACCGTGAAACTAAAGCAGAACAGCGATGAAGGCCTCATGGAGCTGCTGCACGCCTCCCGTTTTGCCAGCATAATCAGGGCCTTACTTCGAGGCTAGTGCTCACATTGACTTTCACGTTTGGTATAGAGCAGAGCAGGGTGAGCTTCCAACTAGGAACTGGAAGCACAAGGTTTCTTTCGAGAAAACTCATTTTCTTCTATGAGCCATGCCGGCTGTAAGTAAAAGCACGGTAACAACAGTGCTTTTCAGGTAGCTTCGGGGCCGCATCAACGGAGCTTTCATAATGGGAAAACTAGCCTTGTGCCATCAGTCTCTAATTTCTAGGTTGACACGCAGCATACACGCAGGAGCAGAGCTTCCTGGTTCTACGCAGTGTTCTGGTACTGAAACGGGTGCTGAAGCAAGGCCCCTAGGAGTGTTGAAAAGCTTACTACCTTGACACTAAAGCAGAACAACGATGAAGGCCTCATGGAGCTGCTGCACGCCTCTCGTTTTGCAAGGATAATCAGGGCCTTACTTCGAAGCTTGGGCTCACGTTGACTTTCACTTTAGGTATAGAGCAGAGCAGGGTGAGCTTCCAACAAGGAACTGGAAACCCAAGGTTTCTTAGGAGAAAACTCATTTTCTTCTCAGAACCATGCCGGCAGTGAGGAAAACCCCGGCAACAACAATGCTTTTCAGGTAGCTTCGAGGCCGCATGAACGGAGCTTTCATAATGGGAAAAGAAGCCTTATGCCATCAGTCTCCAATTTCTAGGTTGACACGCAGCATACACGCAGGACCAGAGCTTACTGTCTCTACGCAGTGTTCTGGTACCGAAACGGTTGCTTAAGCAAAGTCCCTAGGAGTCTTGGAAAGCTTACTACCGTGAAACTAAAGCAGAACAGCGATGAAGGCCTCATGGAGCTGCTGCACGCCTCCCGTTTTGCCAGCATAATCAGGGCCTTACTTCGAGGCTAGTGCTCACATTGACTTTCACGTTTGGTATAGAGCAGAGCAGGGTGAGCTTCCAACTAGGAACTGGAAGCACAAGGTTTCTTTCGAGAAAACTCATTTTCTTCTATGAGCCATGCCGGCTGTAAGTAAAAGCACGGTAACAACAGTGCTTTTCAGGTAGCTTCGGGGCCGCATCAACGGAGCTTTCATAATGGGAAAACTAGCCTTGTGCCATCAGTCTCTAATTTCTAGGTTGACACGCAGCATACACGCAGGAGCAGAGCTTCCTGGTTCTACGCAGTGTTCTGGTACTGAAACGGGTGCTGAAGCAAGGCCCCTAGGAGTGTTGAAAAGCTTACTACCTTGACACTAAAGCAGAACAACGATGAAGGCCTCATGGAGCTGCTGCACGCCTCTCGTTTTGCAAGGATAATCAGGGCCTTACTTCGAAGCTTGGGCTCACGTTGACTTTCACTTTAGGTATAGAGCAGAGCAGGGTGAGCTTCCAACAAGGAACTGGAAACCCAAGGTTTCTTAGGAGAAAACTCATTTTCTTCTCAGAACCATGCCGGCAGTGAGGAAAACCCCGGCAACAACAATGCTTTTCAGGTAGCTTCGAGGCCGCATGAACGGAGCTTTCATAATGGGAAAAGAAGCCTTATGCCATCAGTCTCCAATTTCTAGGTTGACACGCAGGACCAGAGCTTACTGTCTCTACGCAGTGTTCTGGTACCGAAACGGTTGCTTAAGCAAAGTCCCTAGGAGTCTTGGAAAGCTTACTACCGTGAAACTAAAGCAGAACAGCGATGAAGGCCTCATGGAGCTGCTGCACGCCTCCCGTTTTGCCAGCATAATCAGGGCCTTACTTGGAGGCTAGTGTTCACATTGACTTTCACGTTTGGTATAGAGCAGAGCAGGGTGAGCTTCCAACTAGGAACTGGAAGCACAAGGTTTCTTTCGAGAAAACTCATTTTCTTCTCTGAGCCATGCCGGCTGTAAGTAAAAGCACGGTAACAACAGTGCTTTTCAGGTAGCTTCGGGGCCGCATCAACGGAGCTTTCATAATGGGAAAACTAGCCTTGTGCCATCAGTCTCTAATTTCTAGGTTGACACGCAGCATACACGCAGGAGCAGAGCTTCCTGGTTCTACGCAGTGTTCTGGTACTGAAACGGGTGCTGAAGCAAGGCCCCTAGGAGTGTTGAAAAGCTTACTACCTTGACACTAAAGCAGAACAACGATGAAGGCCTCATGGAGCTGCTGCACGCCTCTCGTTTTGCAAGGATAATCAGGGCCTTACTTCGAAGCTTGGGCTCACGTTGACTTTCACTTTAGGTATAGAGCAGAGCAGGGTGAGCTTCCAACAAGGAACTGGAAACCCAAGGTTTCTTAGGAGAAAACTCATTTTCTTCTCAGAACCATGCCGGCAGTGAGGAAAACCCCGGCAACAACAATGCTTTTCAGGTAGCTTCGAGGCCGCATGAACGGAGCTTTCATAATGGGAAAAGAAGCCTTATGCCATCAGTCTCCAATTTCTAGGTTGACACGCAGCATACACGCAGGACCAGAGCTTACTGTCTCTACGCAGTGTTCTGGTACCGAAACGGTTGCTTAAGCAAAGTCCCTAGGAGTCTTGGAAAGCTTACTACCGTGAAACTAAAGCAGAACAGCGATGAAGGCCTCATGGAGCTGCTGCACGCCTCCCGTTTTGCCAGCATAATCAGGGCCTTACTTCGAGGCTAGTGCTCACATTGACTTTCACGTTTGGTATAGAGTAGAGCAGGGTGAGCTTCCAACTAGGAACTGGAAGCACAAGGTTTCTTTCGAGAAAACTCATTTTCTTCTATGAGCCATGCCGGCTGTAAGTAAAAGCACGGTAACAACAGTGCTTTTCAGGTAGCTTCGGGGCCGCATCAACGGAGCTTTCATAATGGGAAAACTAGCCTTGTGCCATCAGTCTCTAATTTCTAGGTTGACACGCAGCATACACGCAGGAGCAGAGCTTCCTGGTTCTACGCAGTGTTCTGGTACTGAAACGGGTGCTGAAGCAAGGCCCCTAGGAGTGTTGAAAAGCTTACTACCTTGACACTAAAGCAGAACAACGATGAAGGCCTCATGGAGCTGCTGCACGCCTCTCGTTTTGCAAGGATAATCAGGGCCTTACTTCGAAGCTTGGGCTCACGTTGACTTTCACTTTAGGTATAGAGCAGAGCAGGGTGAGCTTCCAACAAGGAACTGGAAACCCAAGGTTTCTTAGGAGAAAACTCATTTTCTTCTCAGAACCATGCCGGCAGTGAGGAAAACCCCGGCAACAACAATGCTTTTCAGGTAGCTTCGAGGCCGCATGAACGGAGCTTTCATAATGGGAAAAGAAGCCTTATGCCATCAGTCTCCAATTTCTAGGTTGACACGCAGCATACACGCAGGACCAGAGCTTACTGTCTCTACGCAGTGTTCTGGTACCGAAACGGTTGCTTAAGCAAAGTCCCTAGGAGTGTTGGAAAGCTTACTACCGTGAAACTAAAGCAGAACAGCGATGAAGGCCTCATGGAGCTGCTGCACGCCTCCCGTTTTGCCAGCATAATCAGGGCCTTACTTCGAGGCTAGTGCTCACATTGACTTTCACGTTTGGTATACAGCAGAGCAGGGTGAGCTTCCAACTAGGAACTGGAAGCACAAGGTTTCTTTCGAGAAAACTCATTTTCTTCTATGAGCCATGCCGGCTGTAAGTAAAAGCACGGTAACAACAGTGCTTTTCAGGTAGCTTCGGGGCCGCATCAACGGAGCTTTCATAATGGGAAAACTAGCCTTGTGCCATCAGTCTCTAATTTCTAGGTTGACACGCAGCATACACGCAGG
This sequence comes from Eubalaena glacialis, assembly GCF_028564815.1. Lineage (NCBI taxonomy): Eukaryota > Metazoa > Chordata > Mammalia > Artiodactyla > Balaenidae > Eubalaena > Eubalaena glacialis. The sequence goes on along the minus strand of NW_026871161.1, from coordinate 538,107 downwards.
AGCAGAGCTTCCTGGTTCTACGCAGTGTTCTGGTACTGAAACGGGTGCTGAAGCAAGGCCCCTAGGAGTGTTGAAAAGCTTACTACCTTGACACTAAAGCAGAACAACGATGAAGGCCTCATGGAGCTGCTGCACGCCTCTCGTTTTGCAAGGATAATCAGGGCCTTACTTCGAAGCTTGGGCTCACGTTGACTTTCACTTTAGGTATAGAGCAGAGCAGGGTGAGCTTCCAACAAGGAACTGGAAACCCAAGGTTTCTTAGGAGAAAACTCATTTTCTTCTCAGAACCATGCCGGCAGTGAGGAAAACCCCGGCAACAACAATGCTTTTCAGGTAGCTTCGAGGCCGCATGAACGGAGCTTTCATAATGGGAAAAGAAGCCTTATGCCATCAGTCTCCAATTTCTAGGTTGACACGCAGCATACACGCAGGACCAGAGCTTACTGTCTCTACGCAGTGTTCTGGTACCGAAACGGTTGCTTAAGCAAAGTCCCTAGGAGTCTTGGAAAGCTTACTACCGTGAAACTAAAACAGAACAGCGATGAAGGCCTCATGGAGCTGCTGCACGCCTCCCGTTTTGCCAGCATAATCAGGGCCTTACTTCGAGGCTAGTGCTCACATTGACTTTCACGTTTGGTATAGAGCAGAGCAGGGTGAGCTTCCAACTAGGAACTGGAAGCACAAGGTTTCTTTCGAGAAAACTCATTTTCTTCTCTGAGCCATGCCGGCTGTAAGTAAAAGCACGGTAACAACAGTGCTTTTCAGGTAGCTTCGGGGCCGCATCAACGGAGCTTTCATAATGGGAAAACTAGCCTTGTGCCATCAGTCTCTAATTTCTAGGTTGACACGCAGCATACACGCAGGAGCAGAGCTTCCTGGTTCTACGCAGTGTTCTGGTACTGAAACGGGTGCTGAAGCAAGGCCCCTAGGAGTGTTGAAAAGCTTACTACCTTGACACTAAAGCAGAACAACGATGAAGGCCTCATGGAGCTGCTGCACGCCTCTCGTTTTGCAAGGATAATCAGGGCCTTACTTCGAAGCTTGGGCTCACGTTGACTTTCACTTTAGGTATAGAGCAGAGCAGGGTGAGCTTCCAACAAGGAACTGGAAACCCAAGGTTTCTTAGGAGAAAACTCATTTTCTTCTCAGAACCATGCCGGCAGTGAGGAAAACCCCGGCAACAACAATGCTTTTCAGGTAGCTTCGAGGCCGCATGAACGGAGCTTTCATAATGGGAAAAGAAGCCTTATGCCATCAGTCTCCAATTTCTAGGTTGACACGCAGCATACACGCAGGACCAGAGCTTACTGTCTCTACGCAGTGTTCTGGTACCGAAACGGTTGCTTAAGCAAAGTCCCTAGGAGTCTTGGAAAGCTTACTACCGTGAAACTAAAGCAGAACAGCGATGAAGGCCTCATGGAGCTGCTGCACGCCTCCCGTTTTGCCAGCATAATCAGGGCCTTACTTCGAGGCTAGTGCTCACATTGACTTTCACGTTTGGTATAGAGCAGAGCAGGGTGAGCTTCCAACTAGGAACTGGAAGCACAAGGTTTCTTTCGAGAAAACTCATTTTCTTCTATGAGCCATGCCGGCTGTAAGTAAAAGCACGGTAACAACAGTGCTTTTCAGGTAGCTTCGGGGCCGCATCAACGGAGCTTTCATAATGGGAAAACTAGCCTTGTGCCATCAGTCTCTAATTTCTAGGTTGACACGCAGCATACACGCAGGAGCAGAGCTTCCTGGTTCTACGCAGTGCTCTGGTACTGAAACGGGTGCTGAAGCAAGGCCCCTAGGAGTGTTGAAAAGCTTACTACCTTGACACTAAAGCAGAACAACGATGAAGGCCTCATGGAGCTGCTGCACGCCTCTCGTTTTGCAAGGATAATCAGGGCCTTACTTCGAAGCTTGGGCTCACGTTGACTTTCACTTTAGGTATAGAGCAGAGCAGGGTGAGCTTCCAACAAGGAAATGGAAACCCAAGGTTTCTTAGGAGAAAACTCATTTTCTTCTCAGAACCATGCCGGCAGTGAGGAAAACCCCGGCAACAACAATGCTTTTCAGGTAGCTTCGAGGCCGCATGAACGGAGCTTTCATAATGGGAAAAGAAGCCTTATGCCATCAGTCTCCAATTTCTAGGTTGACACGCAGCATACACGCAGGACCAGAGCTTACTGTCTCTACGCAGTGTTCTGGTACCGAAACGGTTGCTTAAGCAAAGTCCCTAGGAGTCTTGGAAAGCTTACTACCGTGAAACTAAAGCAGAACAGCGATGAAGGCCTCATGGAGCTGCTGCACGCCTCCCGTTTTGCCAGCATAATCAGGGCCTTACTTCGAGGCTAGTGCTCACATTGACTTTCACGTTTGGTATAGAGCAGAGCAGGGTGAGCTTCCAGCTAGGAACTGGAAGCACAAGGTTTCTTTCGAGAAAACTCATTTTCTTCTCTGAGCCATGCCGGCTGTAAGTAAAAGCACGGTAACAACAGTGCTTTTCAGGTAGCTTCGGGGCCGCATCAACGGAGCTTTCATAATGGGAAAACTAGCCTTGTGCCATCAGTCTCTAATTTCTAGGTTGACACGCAGCATACACGCAGGAGCAGAGCTTCCTGGTTCTATGCAGTGTTCTGGTACTGAAACGGGTGCTGAAGCAAGGCCCCTAGGAGTGTTGAAAAGCTTACTACCTTGACACTAAAGCAGAACAACGATGAAGGCCTCATGGAGCTGCTGCACGCCTCTCGTTTTGCAAGGATAATCAGGGCCTTACTTCGAAGCTTGGGCTCACGTTGACTTTCACTTTAGGTATAGAGCAGAGCAGGGTGAGCTTCCAACAAGGAACTGGAAACCCAAGGTTTCTTAGGAGAAAACTCATTTTCTTCTCAGAACCATGCCGGCAGTGAGGAAAACCCCGGCAACAACAATGCTTTTCAGGTAGCTTCGAGGCCGCATGAACGGAGCTTTCATAATGGGAAAAGAAGCCTTATGCCATCAGTCTCCAATTTCTAGGTTGACACGCAGCATACACGCAGGACCAGAGCTTACTGTCTCTACGCAGTGTTCTGGTACCGAAACGGTTGCTTAAGCAAAGTCCCTAGGAGTGTTGGAAAGCTTACTACCGTGAAACTAAAGCAGAACAGCGATGAAGGCCTCATGGAGCTGCTGCCCGCCTCCCGTTTTGCCAGCATAATCAGGGCCTTACTTCGAGGCTAGTGCTCACATTGACTTTCACGTTTGGTATAGAGCAGAGCAGGGTGAGCTTCCAACTAGGAACTGGAAGCACAAGGTTTCTTTCGAGAAAACTCATTTTCTTCTATGAGCCATGCCGGCTGTAAGTAAAAGCACGGTAACAACAGTGCTTTTCAGGTAGCTTCGGGGCCGCATCAACGGAGCTTTCATAATGGGAAAACTAGCCTTGTGCCATCAGTCTCTAATTTCTAGGTTGACACGCAGCATACACGCAGGAGCAGAGCTTCCTGGTTCTACGCAGTGTTCTGGTACTGAAACGGGTGCTGAAGCAAGGCCCCTAGGAGTGTTGAAAAGCTTACTACCTTGACACTAAAGCAGAACAACGATGAAGGCCTCATGGAGCTGCTGCACGCCTCTCGTTTTGCAAGGATAATCAGGGCCTTACTTCGAAGCTTGGGCTCACGTTGACTTTCACTTTAGGTATAGAGCAGAGCAGGGTGAGCTTCCAACAAGGAACTGGAAACCCAAGGTTTCTTAGGAGAAAACTCATTTTCTTCTCAGAACCATGCCGGCAGTGAGGAAAACCCCGGCAACAACAATGCTTTTCAGGTAGCTTCGAGGCCGCATGAACGGAGCTTTCATAATGGGAAAAGAAGCCTTATGCCATCAGTCTCCAATTTCTAGGTTGACACGCAGCATACACGCAGGACCAGAGCTTACTGTCTCTACGCAGTGTTCTGGTACCGAAACGGTTGCTTAAGCAAAGTCCCTAGGAGTCTTGGAAAGCTTACTACCGTGAAACTAAAGCAGAACAGCGATGAAGGCCTCATGGAGCTGCTGCACGCCTCCCGTTTTGCCAGCATAATCAGGGCCTTACTTCGAGGCTAGTGCTCACATTGACTTTCACGTTTGGTATAGAGCAGAGCAGGGTGAGCTTCCAACTAGGAACTGGAAGCACAAGGTTTCTTTCGAGAAAACTCATTTTCTTCTCTGAGCCATGCCGGCTGTAAGTAAAAGCACGGTAACAACAGTGCTTTTCAGGTAGCTTCGGGGCCGCATCAACGGAGCTTTCATAATGGGAAAACTAGCCTTGTGCCATCAGTCTCTAATTTCTAGGTTGACACGCAGCATACACGCAGGAGCAGAGCTTCCTGGTTCTACGCAGTGTTCTGGTACTGAAACGGGTGCTGAAGCAAGGCCCCTAGGAGTGTTGAAAAGCTTACTACCTTGACACTAAAGCAGAACAACGATGAAGGCCTCATGGAGCTGCTGCACGCCTCTCGTTTTGCAAGGATAATCAGGGCCTTACTTCGAAGCTTGGGCTCACGTTGACTTTCACTTTAGGTATAGAGCAGAGCAGGGTGAGCTTCCAACAAGGAACTGGAAACCCAAGGTTTCTTAGGAGAAAACTCATTTTCTTCTCAGAACCATGCCGGCAGTGAGGAAAACCCCGGCAACAACAATGCTTTTCAGGTAGCTTCGAGGCCGCATGAACGGAGCTTTCATAATGGGAAAAGAAGCCTTATGCCATCAGTCTCCAATTTCTAGGTTGACACGCAGCATACACGCAGGACCAGAGCTTACTGTCTCTACGCAGTGTTCTGGTACCGAAACGGTTGCTTAAGCAAAGTCCCTAGGAGTCTTGGAAAGCTTACTACCGTGAAACTAAAGCAGAACAGCGATGAAGGCCTCATGGAGCTGCTGCACGCCTCCCGTTTTGCCAGCATAATCAGGGCCTTACTTCGAGGCTAGTGCTCACATTGACTTTCACGTTTGGTATAGAGTAGAGCAGGGTGAGCTTCCAACTAGGAACTGGAAGCACAAGGTTTCTTTCGAGAAAACTCATTTTCTTCTCTGAGCCATGCCGGCTGTAAGTAAAAGCACGGTAACAACAGTGCTTTTCAGGTAGCTTCGGGGCCGCATCAACGGAGCTTTCATAATGGGAAAACTAGCCTTGTGCCATCAGTCTCTAATTTCTAGGTTGACACGCAGCATACACGCAGGAGCAGAGCTTCCTGGTTCTACGCAGTGTTCTGGTACTGAAACGGGTGCTGAAGCAAGGCCCCTAGGAGTGTTGAAAAGCTTACTACCTTGACACTAAAGCAGAACAACGATGAAGGCCTCATGGAGCTGCTGCACGCCTCTCGTTTTGCAAGGATAATCAGGGCCTTACTTCGAAGCTTGGGCTCACGTTGACTTTCACTTTAGGTATAGAGCAGAGCAGGGTGAGCTTCCAACAAGGAACTGGAAACCCAAGGTTTCTTAGGAGAAAACTCATTTTCTTCTCAGAACCATGCCGGCAGTGAGGAAAACCCCGGCAACAACAATGCTTTTCAGGTAGCTTCGAGGCCGCATGAACGGAGCTTTCATAATGGGAAAAGAAGCCTTATGCCATCAGTCTCCAATTTCTAGGTTGACACGCAGCATACACGCAGGACCAGAGCTTACTGTCTCTACGCAGTGTTCTGGTACCGAAACGGTTGCTTAAGCAAAGTCCCTAGGAGTCTTGGAAAGCTTACTACCGTGAAACTAAAGCAGAACAGCGATGAAGGCCTCATGGAGCTGCTGCACGCCTCCCGTTTTGCCAGCATAATCAGGGCCTTACTTCGAGGCTAGTGCTCACATTGACTTTCACGTTTGGTATAGAGCAGAGCAGGGTGAGCTTCCAACTAGGAACTGGAAGCACAAGGTTTCTTTCGAGAAAACTCATTTTCTTCTATGAGCCATGCCGGCTGTAAGTAAAAGCACGGTAACAACAGTGCTTTTCAGGTAGCTTCGGGGCCGCATCAACGGAGCTTTCATAATGGGAAAACTAGCCTTGTGCCATCAGTCTCTAATTTCTAGGTTGACACGCAGCATACACGCAGGAGCAGAGCTTCCTGGTTCTACGCAGTGTTCTGGTACTGAAACGGGTGCTGAAGCAAGGCCCCTAGGAGTGTTGAAAAGCTTACTACCTTGACACTAAAGCAGAACAACGATGAAGGCCTCATGGAGCTGCTGCACGCCTCTCGTTTTGCAAGGATAATCAGGGCCTTACTTCGAAGCTTGGGCTCACGTTGACTTTCACTTTAGGTATAGAGCAGAGCAGGGTGAGCTTCCAACAAGGAACTGGAAACCCAAGGTTTCTTAGGAGAAAACTCATTTTCTTCTCAGAACCATGCCGGCAGTGAGGAAAACCCCGGCAACAACAATGCTTTTCAGGTAGCTTCGAGGCCGCATGAACGGAGCTTTCATAATGGGAAAAGAAGCCTTATGCCATCAGTCTCCAATTTCTAGGTTGACACGCAGCATACACGCAGGACCAGAGCTTACTGTCTCTACGCAGTGTTCTGGTACCGAAACGGTTGCTTAAGCAAAGTGCCTAGGAGTCTTGGAAAGCTTACTACCGTGAAACTAAAGCAGAACAGCGATGAAGGCCTCATGGAGCTGCTGCACGCCTCCCGTTTTGCCAGCATAATCAGGGCCTTACTTCGAGGCTAGTGCTCACATTGACTTTCACGTTTGGTATAGAGCAGAGCAGGGTGAGCTTCCAGCTAGGAACTGGAAGCACAAGGTTTCTTTCGAGAAAACTCATTTTCTTCTCTGAGCCATGCCGGCTGTAAGTAAAAGCACGGTAACAACAGTGCTTTTCAGGTAGCTTCGGGGCCGCATCAACGGAGCTTTCATAATGGGAAAACTAGCCTTGTGCCATCAGTCTCTAATTTCTAGGTTGACACGCAGCATACACGCAGGAGCAGAGCTTCCTGGTTCTACGCAGTGTTCTGGTACTGAAACGGGTGCTGAAGCAAGGCCCCTAGGAGTGTTGAAAAGCTTACTACCTTGACACTAAAGCAGAACAACGATGAAGGCCTCATGGAGCTGCTGCACGCCTCTCGTTTTGCAAGGATAATCAGGGCCTTACTTCGAAGCTTGGGCTCACGTTGACTTTCACTTTAGGTATAGAGCAGAGCAGGGTGAGCTTCCAACAAGGAACTGGAAACCCAAGGTTTCTTAGGAGAAAACTCATTTTCTTCTCAGAACCATGCCGGCAGTGAGGAAAACCCCGGCAACAACAATGCTTTTCAGGTAGCTTCGAGGCCGCATGAACGGAGCTTTCATAATGGGAAAAGAAGCCTTATGCCATCAGTCTCCAATTTCTAGGTTGACACGCAGCATACACGCAGGACCAGAGCTTACTGTCTCTACGCAGTGTTCTGGTACCGAAACGGTTGCTTAAGCAAAGTCCCTAGGAGTGTTGGAAAGCTTACTACCGTGAAACTAAAGCAGAACAGCGATGAAGGCCTCATGGAGCTGCTGCACGCCTCCCGTTTTGCCAGCATAATCAGGGCCTTACTTCGAGGCTAGTGCTCACATTGACTTTCACGTTTGGTATAGAGCAGAGCAGGGTGAGCTTCCAACTAGGAACTGGAAGCACAAGGTTTCTTTCGAGAAAACTCATTTTCTTCTATGAGCCATGCCGGCTGTAAGTAAAAGCACGGTAACAACAGTGCTTTTCAGGTAGCTTCGGGGCCGCATCAACGGAGCTTTCATAATGGGAAAACTAGCCTTGTGCCATCAGTCTCTAATTTCTAGGTTGACACGCAGCATACACGCAGGAGCAGAGCTTCCTGGTTCTACGCAGTGTTCTGGTACTGAAACGGGTGCTGAAGCAAGGCCCCTAGGAGTGTTGAAAAGCTTACTACCTTGACACTAAAGCAGAACAACGATGAAGGCCTCATGGAGCTGCTGCACGCCTCTCGTTTTGCAAGGATAATCAGGGCCTTACTTCGAAGCTTGGGCTCACGTTGACTTTCACTTTAGGTATAGAGCAGAGCAGGGTGAGCTTCCAACAAGGAACTGGAAACCCAAGGTTTCTTAGGAGAAAACTCATTTTCTTCTCAGAACCATGCCGGCAGTGAGGAAAACCCCGGCAACAACAATGCTTTTCAGGTAGCTTCGAGGCCGCATGAACGGAGCTTTCATAATGGGAAAAGAAGCCTTATGCCATCAGTCTCCAATTTCTAGGTTGACACGCAGGACCAGAGCTTACTGTCTCTACGCAGTGTTCTGGTACCGAAACGGTTGCTTAAGCAAAGTCCCTAGGAGTGTTGGAAAGCTTACTACCGTGAAACTAAAGCAGAACAGCGATGAAGGCCTCATGGAGCTGCTGCCCGCCTCCCGTTTTGCCAGCATAATCAGGGCCTTACTTCGAGGCTAGTGCTCACATTGACTTTCACGTTTGGTATAGAGCAGAGCAGGGTGAGCTTCCAACTAGGAACTGGAAGCACAAGGTTTCTTTCGAGAAAACTCATTTTCTTCTATGAGCCATGCCGGCTGTAAGTAAAAGCACGGTAACAACAGTGCTTTTCAGGTAGCTTCGGGGCCGCATCAACGGAGCTTTCATAATGGGAAAACTAGCCTTGTGCCATCAGTCTCTAATTTCTAGGTTGACACGCAGCATACACGCAGGAGCAGAGCTTCCTGGTTCTACGCAGTGTTCTGGTACTGAAACGGGTGCTGAAGCAAGGCCCCTAGGAGTGTTGAAAAGCTTACTACCTTGACACTAAAGCAGAACAACGATGAAGGCCTCATGGAGCTGCTGCACGCCTCTCGTTTTGCAAGGATAATCAGGGCCTTACTTCGAAGCTTGGGCTCACGTTGACTTTCACTTTAGGTATAGAGCAGAGCAGGGTGAGCTTCCAACAAGGAACTGGAAACCCAAGGTTTCTTAGGAGAAAACTCATTTTCTTCTCAGAACCATGCCGGCAGTGAGGAAAACCCCGGCAACAACAATGCTTTTCAGGTAGCTTCGAGGCCGCATGAACGGAGCTTTCATAATGGGAAAAGAAGCCTTATGCCATCAGTCTCCAATTTCTAGGTTGACACGCAGCATACACGCAGGACCAGAGCTTACTGTCTCTACGCAGTGTTCTGGTACCGAAACGGTTGCTTAAGCAAAGTCCCTAGGAGTCTTGGAAAGCTTACTACCGTGAAACTAAAGCAGAACAGCGATGAAGGCCTCATGGAGCTGCTGCACGCCTCCCGTTTTGCCAGCATAATCAGGGCCTTACTTCGAGGCTAGTGCTCACATTGACTTTCACGTTTGGTATAGAGCAGAGCAGGGTGAGCTTCCAACTAGGAACTGGAAGCACAAGGTTTCTTTCGAGAAAACTCATTTTCTTCTATGAGCCATGCCGGCTGTAAGTAAAAGCACGGTAACAACAGTGCTTTTCAGGTAGCTTCGGGGCCGCATCAACGGAGCTTTCATAATGGGAAAACTAGCCTTGTGCCATCAGTCTCTAATTTCTAGGTTGACACGCAGCATACACGCAGGAGCAGAGCTTCCTGGTTCTACGCAGTGTTCTGGTACTGAAACGGGTGCTGAAGCAAGGCCCCTAGGAGTGTTGAAAAGCTTACTACCTTGACACTAAAGCAGAACAACGATGAAGGCCTCATGGAGCTGCTGCACGCCTCTCGTTTTGCAAGGATAATCAGGGCCTTACTTCGAAGCTTGGGCTCACGTTGACTTTCACTTTAGGTATAGAGCAGAGCAGGGTGAGCTTCCAACAAGGAACTGGAAACCCAAGGTTTCTTAGGAGAAAACTCATTTTCTTCTCAGAACCATGCCGGCAGTGAGGAAAACCCCGGCAACAACAATGCTTTTCAGGTAGCTTCGAGGCCGCATGAACGGAGCTTTCATAATGGGAAAAGAAGCCTTATGCCATCAGTCTCCAATTTCTAGGTTGACACGCAGGACCAGAGCTTACTGTCTCTACGCAGTGTTCTGGTACCGAAACGGTTGCTTAAGCAAAGTCCCTAGGAGTGTTGGAAAGCTTACTACCGTGAAACTAAAGCAGAACAGCGATGAAGGCCTCATGGAGCTGCTGCCCGCCTCCCGTTTTGCCAGCATAATCAGGGCCTTACTTCGAGGCTAGTGCTCACATTGACTTTCACGTTTGGTATAGAGCAGAGCAGGGTGAGCTTCCAACTAGGAACTGGAAGCACAAGGTTTCTTTCGAGAAAACTCATTTTCTTCTATGAGCCATGCCGGCTGTAAGTAAAAGCACGGTAACAACAGTGCTTTTCAGGTAGCTTCGGGGCCGCATCAACGGAGCTTTCATAATGGGAAAACTAGCCTTGTGCCATCAGTCTCTAATTTCTAGGTTGACACGCAGCATACACGCAGGAGCAGAGCTTCCTGGTTCTACGCAGTGTTCTGGTACTGAAACGGGTGCTGAAGCAAGGCCCCTAGGAGTGTTGAAAAGCTTACTACCTTGACACTAAAGCAGAACAACGATGAAGGCCTCATGGAGCTGCTGCACGCCTCTCGTTTTGCAAGGATAATCAGGGCCTTACTTCGAAGCTTGGGCTCACGTGGACTTTCACTTTAGGTATAGAGCAGAGCAGGGTGAGCTTCCAACAAGGAACTGGAAACCCAAGGTTTCTTAGGAGAAAACTCATTTTCTTCTCAGAACCATGCCGGCAGTGAGGAAAACCCCGGCAACAACAATGCTTTTCAGGTAGCTTCGAGGCCGCATGAACGGAGCTTTCATAATGGGAAAAGAAGTCTTATGCCATCAGTCTCCAATTTCTAGGTTGACACGCAGCATACACGCAGGACCAGAGCTTACTGTCTCTACGCAGTGTTCTGGTACCGAAACGGTTGCTTAAGCAAAGTGCCTAGGAGTCTTGGAAAGCTTACTACCGTGAAACTAAAGCAGAACAGCGATGAAGGCCTCATGGAGCTGCTGCACGCCTCCCGTTTTGCCAGCATAATCAGGGCCTTACTTCGAGGCTAGTGCTCACATTGACTTTCACGTTTGGTATAGAGCAGAGCAGGGTGAGCTTCCAACTAGGAACTGGAAGCACAAGGTTTCTTTCGAGAAAACTCATTTTCTTCTCTGAGCCATGCCGGCTGTAAGTAAAAGCACGGTAACAACAGTGCTTTTCAGGTAGCTTCGGGGCCGCATCAACGGAGCTTTCATAATGGGAAAACTAGCCTTGTGCCATCAGTCTCTAATTTCTAGGTTGACACGCAGCATACACGCAGGAGCAGAGCTTCCTGGTTCTACGCAGTGTTCTGGTACTGAAACGGGTGCTGAAGCAAGGCCCCTAGGAGTGTTGAAAAGCTTACTACCTTGACACTAAAGCAGAACAACGATGAAGGCCTCATGGAGCTGCTGCACGCCTCTCGTTTTGCAAGGATAATCAGGGCCTTACTTCGAAGCTTGGGCTCACGTTGACTTTCACTTTAGGTATAGAGCAGAGCAGGGTGAGCTTCCAACAAGGAACTGGAAACCCAAGGTTTCTTAGGAGAAAACTCATTTTCTTCTCAGAACCATGCCGGCAGTGAGGAAAACCCCGGCAACAACAATGCTTTTCAGGTAGCTTCGAGGCCGCATGAACGGAGCTTTCATAATGGGAAAAGAAGCCTTATGCCATCAGTCTCCAATTTCTAGGTTGACACGCAGGACCAGAGCTTACTGTCTCTACGCAGTGTTCTGGTACCGAAACGGTTGCTTAAGCAAAGTCCCTAGGAGTGTTGGAAAGCTTACTACCGTGAAACTAAAGCAGAACAGCGATGAAGGCCTCATGGAGCTGCTGCCCGCCTCCCGTTTTGCCAGCATAATCAGGGCCTTACTTCGAGGCTAGTGCTCACATTGACTTTCACGTTTGGTATAGAGCAGAGCAGGGTGAGCTTCCAACTAGGAACTGGAAGCACAAGGTTTCTTTCGAGAAAACTCATTTTCTTCTATGAGCCATGCCGGCTGTAAGTAAAAGCACGGTAACAACAGTGCTTTTCAGGTAGCTTCGGGGCCGCATCAACGGAGCTTTCATAATGGGAAAACTAGCCTTGTGCCATCAGTCTCTAATTTCTAGGTTGACACGCAGCATACACGCAGGAGCAGAGCTTCCTGGTTCTACGCAGTGTTCTGGTACTGAAACGGGTGCTGAAGCAAGGCCCCTAGGAGTGTTGAAAAGCTTACTACCTTGACACTAAAGCAGAACAACGATGAAGGCCTCATGGAGCTGCTGCACGCCTCTCGTTTTGCAAGGATAATCAGGGCCTTACTTCGAAGCTTGGGCTCACGTTGACTTTCACTTTAGGTATAGAGCAGAGCAGGGTGAGCTTCCAACAAGGAACTGGAAACCCAAGGTTTCTTAGGAGAAAACTCATTTTCTTCTCAGAACCATGCCGGCAGTGAGGAAAACCCCGGCAACAACAATGCTTTTCAGGTAGCTTCGAGGCCGCATGAACGGAGCTTTCATAATGGGAAAAGAAGCCTTATGCCATCAGTCTCCAATTTCTAGGTTGACACGCAGCATACACGCAGGACCAGAGCTTACTGTCTCTACGCAGTGTTCTGGTACCGAAACGGTTGCTTAAGCAAAGTCCCTAGGAGTCTTGGAAAGCTTACTACCGTGAAACTAAAGCAGAACAGCGATGAAGGCCTCATGGAGCTGCTGCACGCCTCCCGTTTTGCCAGCATAATCAGGGCCTTACTTCGAGGCTAGTGCTCACATTGACTTTCACGTTTGGTATAGAGCAGAGCAGGGTGAGCTTCCAACTAGGAACTGGAAGCACAAGGTTTCTTTCGAGAAAACTCATTTTCTTCTATGAGCCATGCCGGCTGTAAGTAAAAGCACGGTAACAACAGTGCTTTTCAGGTAGCTTCGGGGCCGCATCAACGGAGCTTTCATAATGGGAAAACTAGCCTTGTGCCATCAGTCTCTAATTTCTAGGTTGACACGCAGCATACACGCAGGAGCAGAGCTTCCTGGTTCTACGCAGTGTTCTGGTACTGAAACGGGTGCTGAAGCAAGGCCCCTAGGAGTGTTGAAAAGCTTACTACCTTGACACTAAAGCAGAACAACGATGAAGGCCTCATGGAGCTGCTGCACGCCTCTCGTTTTGCAAGGATAATCAGGGCCTTACTTCGAAGCTTGGGCTCACGTTGACTTTCACTTTAGGTATAGAGCAGAGCAGGGTGAGCTTCCAACAAGGAACTGGAAACCCAAGGTTTCTTAGGAGAAAACTCATTTTCTTCTCAGAACCATGCCGGCAGTGAGGAAAACCCCGGCAACAACAATGCTTTTCAGGTAGCTTCGAGGCCGCATGAACGGAGCTTTCATAATGGGAAAAGAAGCCTTATGCCATCAGTCTCCAATTTCTAGGTTGACACGCAGGACCAGAGCTTACTGTCTCTACGCAGTGTTCTGGTACCGAAACGGTTGCTTAAGCAAAGTCCCTAGGAGTGTTGGAAAGCTTACTACCGTGAAACTAAAGCAGAACAGCGATGAAGGCCTCATGGAGCTGCTGCCCGCCTCCCGTTTTGCCAGCATAATCAGGGCCTTACTTCGAGGCTAGTGCTCACATTGACTTTCACGTTTGGTATAGAGCAGAGCAGGGTGAGCTTCCAACTAGGAACTGGAAGCACAAGGTTTCTTTCGAGAAAACTCATTTTCTTCTATGAGCCATGCCGGCTGTAAGTAAAAGCACGGTAACAACAGTGCTTTTCAGGTAGCTTCGGGGCCGCATCAACGGAGCTTTCATAATGGGAAAACTAGCCTTGTGCCATCAGTCTCTAATTTCTAGGTTGACACGCAGCATACACGCAGGAGCAGAGCTTCCTGGTTCTACGCAGTGTTCTGGTACTGAAACGGGTGCTGAAGCAAGGCCCCTAGGAGTGTTGAAAAGCTTACTACCTTGACACTAAAGCAGAACAACGATGAAGGCCTCATGGAGCTGCTGCACGCCTCTCGTTTTGCAAGGATAATCAGGGCCTTACTTCGAAGCTTGGGCTCACGTGGACTTTCACTTTAGGTATAGAGCAGAGCAGGGTGAGCTTCCAACAAGGAACTGGAAACCCAAGGTTTCTTAGGAGAAAACTCATTTTCTTCTCAGAACCATGCCGGCAGTGAGGAAAACCCCGGCAACAACAATGCTTTTCAGGTAGCTTCGAGGCCGCATGAACGGAGCTTTCATAATGGGAAAAGAAGTCTTATGCCATCAGTCTCCAATTTCTAGGTTGACACGCAGCATACACGCAGGACCAGAGCTTACTGTCTCTACGCAGTGTTCTGGTACCGAAACGGTTGCTTAAGCAAAGTGCCTAGGAGTCTTGGAAAGCTTACTACCGTGAAACTAAAGCAGAACAGCGATGAAGGCCTCATGGAGCTGCTGCACGCCTCCCGTTTTGCCAGCATAATCAGGGCCTTACTTCGAGGCTAGTGCTCACATTGACTTTCACGTTTGGTATAGAGCAGAGCAGGGTGAGCTTCCAACTAGGAACTGGAAGCACAAGGTTTCTTTCGAGAAAACTCATTTTCTTCTCTGAGCCATGCCGGCTGTAAGTAAAAGCACGGTAACAACAGTGCTTTTCAGGTAGCTTCGGGGCCGCATCAACGGAGCTTTCATAATGGGAAAACTAGCCTTGTGCCATCAGTCTCTAATTTCTAGGTTGACACGCAGCATACACGCAGGAGCAGAGCTTCCTGGTTCTACGCAGTGTTCTGGTACTGAAACGGGTGCTGAAGCAAGGCCCCTAGGAGTGTTGAAAAGCTTACTACCTTGACACTAAAGCAGAACAACGATGAAGGCCTCATGGAGCTGCTGCACGCCTCTCGTTTTGCAAGGATAATCAGGGCCTTACTTCGAAGCTTGGGCTCACGTTGACTTTCACTTTAGGTATAGAGCAGAGCAGGGTGAGCTTCCAACAAGGAACTGGAAACCCAAGGTTTCTTAGGAGAAAACTCATTTTCTTCTCAGAACCATGCCGGCAGTGAGGAAAACCCCGGCAACAACAATGCTTTTCAGGTAGCTTCGAGGCCGCATGAACGGAGCTTTCATAATGGGAAAAGAAGCCTTATGCCATCAGTCTCCAATTTCTAGGTTGACACGCAGGACCAGAGCTTACTGTCTCTACGCAGTGTTCTGGTACCGAAACGGTTGCTTAAGCAAAGTCCCTAGGAGTGTTGGAAAGCTTACTACCGTGAAACTAAAGCAGAACAGCGATGAAGGCCTCATGGAGCTGCTGCCCGCCTCCCGTTTTGCCAGCATAATCAGGGCCTTACTTCGAGGCTAGTGCTCACATTGACTTTCACGTTTGGTATAGAGCAGAGCAGGGTGAGCTTCCAACTAGGAACTGGAAGCACAAGGTTTCTTTCGAGAAAACTCATTTTCTTCTATGAGCCATGCCGGCTGTAAGTAAAAGCACGGTAACAACAGTGCTTTTCAGGTAGCTTCGGGGCCGCATCAACGGAGCTTTCATAATGGGAAAACTAGCCTTGTGCCATCAGTCTCTAATTTCTAGGTTGACACGCAGCATACACGCAGGAGCAGAGCTTCCTGGTTCTACGCAGTGTTCTGGTACTGAAACGGGTGCTGAAGCAAGGCCCCTAGGAGTGTTGAAAAGCTTACTACCTTGACACTAAAGCAGAACAACGATGAAGGCCTCATGGAGCTGCTGCACGCCTCTCGTTTTGCAAGGATAATCAGGGCCTTACTTCGAAGCTTGGGCTCACGTTGACTTTCACTTTAGGTATAGAGCAGAGCAGGGTGAGCTTCCAACAAGGAACTGGAAACCCAAGGTTTCTTAGGAGAAAACTCATTTTCTTCTCAGAACCATGCCGGCAGTGAGGAAAACCCCGGCAACAACAATGCTTTTCAGGTAGCTTCGAGGCCGCATGAACGGAGCTTTCATAATGGGAAAAGAAGCCTTATGCCATCAGTCTCCAATTTCTAGGTTGACACGCAGCATACACGCAGGACCAGAGCTTACTGTCTCTACGCAGTGTTCTGGTACCGAAACGGTTGCTTAAGCAAAGTCCCTAGGAGTCTTGGAAAGCTTACTACCGTGAAACTAAAGCAGAACAGCGATGAAGGCCTCATGGAGCTGCTGCACGCCTCCCGTTTTGCCAGCATAATCAGGGCCTTACTTCGAGGCTAGTGCTCACATTGACTTTCACGTTTGGTATAGAGCAGAGCAGGGTGAGCTTCCAACTAGGAACTGGAAGCACAAGGTTTCTTTCGAGAAAACTCATTTTCTTCTCTGAGCCATGCCGGCTGTAAGTAAAAGCACGGTAACAACAGTGCTTTTCAGGTAGCTTCGGGGCCGCATCAACGGAGCTTTCATAATGGGAAAACTAGCCTTGTGCCATCAGTCTCTAATTTCTAGGTTGACACGCAGCATACACGCAGGAGCAGAGCTTCCTGGTTCTACGCAGTGTTCTGGTACTGAAACGGGTGCTGAAGCAAGGCCCCTAGGAGTGTTGAAAAGCTTACTACCTTGACACTAAAGCAGAACAACGATGAAGGCCTCATGGAGCTGCTGCACGCCTCTCGTTTTGCAAGGATAATCAGGGCCTTACTTCGAAGCTTGGGCTCACGTTGACTTTCACTTTAGGTATAGAGCAGAGCAGGGTGAGCTTCCAACAAGGAACTGGAAACCCAAGGTTTCTTAGGAGAAAACTCATTTTCTTCTCAGAACCATGCCGGCAGTGAGGAAAACCCCGGCAACAACAATGCTTTTCAGGTAGCTTCGAGGCCGCATGAACGGAGCTTTCATAATGGGAAAAGAAGCCTTATGCCATCAGTCTCCAATTTCTAGGTTGACACGCAGCATACACGCAGGACCAGAGCTTACTGTCTCTACGCAGTGTTCTGGTACCGAAACGGTTGCTTAAGCAAAGTCCCTAGGAGTCTTGGAAAGCTTACTACCGTGAAACTAAAGCAGAACAGCGATGAAGGCCTCATGGAGCTGCTGCACGCCTCCCGTTTTGCCAGCATAATCAGGGCCTTACTTCGAGGCTAGTGCTCACATTGACTTTCACGTTTGGTATAGAGCAGAGCAGGGTGAGCTTCCAACTAGGAACTGGAAGCACAAGGTTTCTTTCGAGAAAACTCATTTTCTTCTATGAGCCATGCCGGCTGTAAGTAAAAGCACGGTAACAACAGTGCTTTTCAGGTAGCTTCGGGGCCGCATCAACGGAGCTTTCATAATGGGAAAACTAGCCTTGTGCCATCAGTCTCTAATTTCTAGGTTGACACGCAGCATACACGCAGGAGCAGAGCTTCCTGGTTCTACGCAGTGTTCTGGTACTGAAACGGGTGCTGAAGCAAGGCCCCTAGGAGTGTTGAAAAGCTTACTACCTTGACACTAAAGCAGAACAACGATGAAGGCCTCATGGAGCTGCTGCACGCCTCTCGTTTTGCAAGGATAATCAGGGCCTTACTTCGAAGCTTGGGCTCACGTTGACTTTCACTTTAGGTATAGAGCAGAGCAGGGTGAGCTTCCAACAAGGAACTGGAAACCCAAGGTTTCTTAGGAGAAAACTCATTTTCTTCTCAGAACCATGCCGGCAGTGAGGAAAACCCCGGCAACAACAATGCTTTTCAGGTAGCTTCGAGGCCGCATGAACGGAGCTTTCATAATGGGAAAAGAAGCCTTATGCCATCAGTCTCCAATTTCTAGGTTGACACGCAGCATACACGCAGGACCAGAGCTTACTGTCTCTACGCAGTGTTCTGGTACCGAAACGGTTGCTTAAGCAAAGTCCCTAGGAGTCTTGGAAAGCTTACTACCGTGAAACTAAAGCAGAACAGCGATGAAGGCCTCATGGAGCTGCTGCACGCCTCCCGTTTTGCCAGCATAATCAGGGCCTTACTTCGAGGCTAGTGCTCACATTGACTTTCACGTTTGGTATAGAGCAGAGCAGGGTGAGCTTCCAACTAGGAACTGGAAGCACAAGGTTTCTTTCGAGAAAACTCATTTTCTTCTATGAGCCATGCCGGCTGTAAGTAAAAGCACGGTAACAACAGTGCTTTTCAGGTAGCTTCGGGGCCGCATCAACGGAGCTTTCATAATGGGAAAACTAGCCTTGTGCCATCAGTCTCTAATTTCTAGGTTGACACGCAGCATACACGCAGGAGCAGAGCTTCCTGGTTCTACGCAGTGTTCTGGTACTGAAACGGGTGCTGAAGCAAGGCCCCTAGGAGTGTTGAAAAGCTTACTACCTTGACACTAAAGCAGAACAACGATGAAGGCCTCATGGAGCTGCTGCACGCCTCTCGTTTTGCAAGGATAATCAGGGCCTTACTTCGAAGCTTGGGCTCACGTTGACTTTCACTTTAGGTATAGAGCAGAGCAGGGTGAGCTTCCAACAAGGAACTGGAAACCCAAGGTTTCGTAGGAGAAAACTCATTTTCTTCTCAGAACCATGCCGGCAGTGAGGAAAACCCCGGCAACAACAATGCTTTTCAGGTAGCTTCGAGGCCGCATGAACGGAGCTTTCATAATGGGAAAAGAAGCCTTATGCCATCAGTCTCCAATTTCTAGGTTGACACGCAGCATACACGCAGGACCAGAGCTTACTGTCTCTACGCAGTGTTCTGGTACCGAAACGGTTGCTTAAGCAAAGTCCCTAGGAGTCTTGGAAAGCTTACTACCGTGAAACTAAAGCAGAACAGCGATGAAGGCCTCATGGAGCTGCTGCACGCCTCCCGTTTTGCCAGCATAATCAGGGCCTTACTTCGAGGCTAGTGCTCACATTGACTTTCACGTTTGGTATAGAGCAGAGCAGGGTGAGCTTCCAACTAGGAACTGGAAGCACAAGGTTTCTTTCGAGAAAACTCATTTTCTTCTATGAGCCATGCCGGCTGTAAGTAAAAGCACGGTAACAACAGTGCTTTTCAGGTAGCTTCGGGGCCGCATCAACGGAGCTTTCATAATGGGAAAACTAGCCTTGTGCCATCAGTCTCTAATTTCTAGGTTGACACGCAGCATACACGCAGGAGCAGAGCTTCCTGGTTCTACGC
The DNA here is from genome assembly GCF_028564815.1 of Eubalaena glacialis. Lineage (NCBI taxonomy): Eukaryota > Metazoa > Chordata > Mammalia > Artiodactyla > Balaenidae > Eubalaena > Eubalaena glacialis. The sequence goes on along the minus strand of NW_026871161.1, from coordinate 519,131 downwards.
AGTGTTCTGGTACTGAAACGGGTGCTGAAGCAAGGCCCCTAGGAGTGTTGAAAAGCTTACTACCTTGACACTAAAGCAGAACAACGATGAAGGCCTCATGGAGCTGCTGCACGCCTCTCGTTTTGCAAGGATAATCAGGGCCTTACTTCGAAGCTTGGGCTCACGTTGACTTTCACTTTAGGTATAGAGCAGAGCAGGGTGAGCTTCCAACAAGGAACTGGAAACCCAAGGTTTCTTAGGAGAAAACTCATTTTCTTCTCAGAACCATGCCGGCAGTGAGGAAAACCCCGGCAACAACAATGCTTTTCAGGTAGCTTCGAGGCCGCATGAACGGAGCTTTCATAATGGGAAAAGAAGCCTTATGCCATCAGTCTCCAATTTCTAGGTTGACACGCAGCATACACGCAGGACCAGAGCTTACTGTCTCTACGCAGTGTTCTGGTACCGAAACGGTTGCTTAAGCAAAGTCCCTAGGAGTCTTGGAAAGCTTACTACCGTGAAACTAAAGCAGAACAGCGATGAAGGCCTCATGGAGCTGCTGCACGCCTCCCGTTTTGCCAGCATAATCAGGGCCTTACTTCGAGGCTAGTGCTCACATTGACTTTCACGTTTGGTATAGAGCAGAGCAGGGTGAGCTTCCAACTAGGAACTGGAAGCACAAGGTTTCTTTCGAGAAAACTCATTTTCTTCTCTGAGCCATGCCGGCTGTAAGTAAAAGCACGGTAACAACAGTGCTTTTCAGGTAGCTTCGGGGCCGCATCAACGGAGCTTTCATAATGGGAAAACTAGCCTTGTGCCATCAGTCTCTAATTTCTAGGTTGACACGCAGCATACACGCAGGAGCAGAGCTTCCTGGTTCTACGCAGTGTTCTGGTACTGAAACGGGTGCTGAAGCAAGGCCCCTAGGAGTGTTGAAAAGCTTACTACCTTGACACTAAAGCAGAACAACGATGAAGGCCTCATGGAGCTGCTGCACGCCTCTCGTTTTGCAAGGATAATCAGGGCCTTACTTCGAAGCTTGGGCTCACGTTGACTTTCACTTTAGGTATAGAGCAGAGCAGGGTGAGCTTCCAACAAGGAACTGGAAACCCAAGGTTTCGTAGGAGAAAACTCATTTTCTTCTCAGAACCATGCCGGCAGTGAGGAAAACCCCGGCAACAACAATGCTTTTCAGGTAGCTTCGAGGCCGCATGAACGGAGCTTTCATAATGGGAAAAGAAGCCTTATGCCATCAGTCTCCAATTTCTAGGTTGACACGCAGCATACACGCAGGACCAGAGCTTACTGTCTCTACGCAGTGTTCTGGTACCGAAACGGTTGCTTAAGCAAAGTCCCTAGGAGTCTTGGAAAGCTTACTACCGTGAAACTAAAGCAGAACAGCGATGAAGGCCTCATGGAGCTGCTGCACGCCTCCCGTTTTGCCAGCATAATCAGGGCCTTACTTCGAGGCTAGTGCTCACATTGACTTTCACGTTTGGTATAGAGCAGAGCAGGGTGAGCTTCCAACTAGGAACTGGAAGCACAAGGTTTCTTTCGAGAAAACTCATTTTCTTCTATGAGCCATGCCGGCTGTAAGTAAAAGCACGGTAACAACAGTGCTTTTCAGGTAGCTTCGGGGCCGCATCAACGGAGCTTTCATAATGGGAAAACTAGCCTTGTGCCATCAGTCTCTAATTTCTAGGTTGACACGCAGCATACACGCAGGAGCAGAGCTTCCTGGTTCTACGCAGTGTTCTGGTACTGAAACGGGTGCTGAAGCAAGGCCCCTAGGAGTGTTGAAAAGCTTACTACCTTGACACTAAAGCAGAACAACGATGAAGGCCTCATGGAGCTGCTGCACGCCTCTCGTTTTGCAAGGATAATCAGGGCCTTACTTCGAAGCTTGGGCTCACGTTGACTTTCACTTTAGGTATAGAGCAGAGCAGGGTGAGCTTCCAACAAGGAACTGGAAACCCAAGGTTTCGTAGGAGAAAACTCATTTTCTTCTCAGAACCATGCCGGCAGTGAGGAAAACCCCGGCAACAACAATGCTTTTCAGGTAGCTTCGAGGCCGCATGAACGGAGCTTTCATAATGGGAAAAGAAGCCTTATGCCATCAGTCTCCAATTTCTAGGTTGACACGCAGCATACACGCAGGACCAGAGCTTACTGTCTCTACGCAGTGTTCTGGTACCGAAACGGTTGCTTAAGCAAAGTCCCTAGGAGTCTTGGAAAGCTTACTACCGTGAAACTAAAGCAGAACAGCGATGAAGGCCTCATGGAGCTGCTGCACGCCTCCCGTTTTGCCAGCATAATCAGGGCCTTACTTCGAGGCTAGTGCTCACATTGACTTTCACGTTTGGTATAGAGCAGAGCAGGGTGAGCTTCCAACTAGGAACTGGAAGCACAAGGTTTCTTTCGAGAAAACTCATTTTCTTCTATGAGCCATGCCGGCTGTAAGTAAAAGCACGGTAACAACAGTGCTTTTCAGGTAGCTTCGGGGCCGCATCAACGGAGCTTTCATAATGGGAAAACTAGCCTTGTGCCATCAGTCTCTAATTTCTAGGTTGACACGCAGCATACACGCAGGAGCAGAGCTTCCTGGTTCTACGCAGTGTTCTGGTACTGAAACGGGTGCTGAAGCAAGGCCCCTAGGAGTGTTGAAAAGCTTACTACCTTGACACTAAAGCAGAACAACGATGAAGGCCTCATGGAGCTGCTGCACGCCTCTCGTTTTGCAAGGATAATCAGGGCCTTACTTCGAAGCTTGGGCTCACGTTGACTTTCACTTTAGGTATAGAGCAGAGCAGGGTGAGCTTCCAACAAGGAACTGGAAACCCAAGGTTTCTTAGGAGAAAACTCATTTTCTTCTCAGAACCATGCCGGCAGTGAGGAAAACCCCGGCAACAACAATGCTTTTCAGGTAGCTTCGAGGCCGCATGAACGGAGCTTTCATAATGGGAAAAGAAGCCTTATGCCATCAGTCTCCAATTTCTAGGTTGACACGCAGCATACACGCAGGACCAGAGCTTACTGTCTCTACGCAGTGTTCTGGTACCGAAACGGTTGCTTAAGCAAAGTCCCTAGGAGTCTTGGAAAGCTTACTACCGTGAAACTAAAGCAGAACAGCGATGAAGGCCTCATGGAGCTGCTGCACGCCTCCCGTTTTGCCAGCATAATCAGGGCCTTACTTCGAGGCTTATGCTCACATTGACTTTCACGTTTGGTATAGAGCAGAGCAGGGTGAGCTTCCAACTAGGAACTGGAAGCACAAGGTTTCTTTCGAGAAAACTCATTTTCTTCTATGAGCCATGCCGGCTGTAAGTAAAAGCACGGTAACAACAGTGCTTTTCAGGTAGCTTCGGGGCCGCATCAACGGAGCTTTCATAATGGGAAAACTAGCCTTGTGCCATCAGTCTCTAATTTCTAGGTTGACACGCAGCATACACGCAGGAGCAGAGCTTCCTGGTTCTACGCAGTGTTCTGGTACTGAAACGGGTGCTGAAGCAAGGCCCCTAGGAGTGTTGAAAAGCTTACTACCTTGACACTAAAGCAGAACAACGATGAAGGCCTCATGGAGCTGCTGCACACCTCTCGTTTTGCAAGGATAATCAGGGCCTTACTTCGAAGCTTGGGCTCACGTTGACTTTCACTTTAGGTATAGAGCAGAGCAGGGTGAGCTTCCAACAAGGAACTGGAAACCCAAGGTTTCTTAGGAGAAAACTCATTTTCTTCTCAGAACCATGCCGGCAGTGAGGAAAACCCCGGCAACAACAATGCTTTTCAGGTAGCTTCGAGGCCGCATGAACGGAGCTTTCATAATGGGAAAAGAAGCCTTATGCCATCAGTCTCCAATTTCTAGGTTGACACGCAGCATACACGCAGGACCAGAGCTTACTGTCTCTACGCAGTGTTCTGGTACCGAAACGGTTGCTTAAGCAAAGTCCCTAGGAGTCTTGGAAAGCTTACTACCGTGAAACTAAAGCAGAACAGCGATGAAGGCCTCATGGAGCTGCTGCACGCCTCCCGTTTTGCCAGCATAATCAGGGCCTTACTTCGAGGCTAGTGCTCACATTGACTTTCACGTTTGGTATAGAGCAGAGCAGGGTGAGCTTCCAACTAGGAACTGGAAGCACAAGGTTTCTTTCGAGAAAACTCATTTTCTTCTATGAGCCATGCCGGCTGTAAGTAAAAGCACGGTAACAACAGTGCTTTTCAGGTAGCTTCGGGGCCGCATCAACGGAGCTTTCATAATGGGAAAACTAGCCTTGTGCCATCAGTCTCTAATTTCTAGGTTGACACGCAGCATACACGCATGAGCAGAGCTTCCTGGTTCTACGCAGTGTTCTGGTACTGAAACGGGTGCTGAAGCAAGGCCCCTAGGAGTGTTGAAAAGCTTACTACCTTGACACTAAAGCAGAACAACGATGAAGGCCTCATGGAGCTGCTGCACGCCTCTCGTTTTGCAAGGATAATCAGGGCCTTACTTCGAAGCTTGGGCTCACGTTGACTTTCACTTTAGGTATAGAGCAGAGCAGGGTGAGCTTCCAACAAGGAACTGGAAACCCAAGGTTTCTTAGGAGAAAACTCATTTTCTTCTCAGAACCATGCCGGCAGTGAGGAAAACCCCGGCAACAACAATGCTTTTCAGGTAGCTTCGAGGCCGCATGAACGGAGCTTTCATAATGGGAAAAGAAGCCTTATGCCATCAGTCTCCAATTTCGAGGTTGACACGCAGGACCAGAGCTTACTGTCTCTACGCAGTGTTCTGGTACCGAAACGGTTGCTTAAGCAAAGTCCCTAGGAGTCTTGGAAAGCTTACTACCGTGAAACTAAAGCAGAACAGCGATGAAGGCCTCATGGAGCTGCTGCACGCCTCCCGTTTTGCCAGCATAATCAGGGCCTTACTTCGAGGCTAGTGCTCACATTGACTTTCACGTTTGGTATAGAGCAGAGCAGGGTGAGCTTCCAACTAGGAACTGGAAGCACAAGGTTTCTTTCGAGAAAACTCATTTTCTTCTATGAGCCATGCCGGCTGTAAGTAAAAGCACGGTAACAACAGTGCTTTTCAGGTAGCTTCGGGGCCGCATCAACGGAGCTTTCATAATGGGAAAACTAGCCTTGTGCCATCAGTCTCTAATTTCTAGGTTGACACGCAGCATACACGCAGGAGCAGAGCTTCCTGGTTCTACGCAGTGTTCTGGTACTGAAACGGGTGCTGAAGCAAGGCCCCTAGGAGTGTTGAAAAGCTTACTACCTTGACACTAAAGCAGAACAACGATGAAGGCCTCATGGAGCTGCTGCACGCCTCTCGTTTTGCAAGGATAATCAGGGCCTTACTTCGAAGCTTGGGCTCACGTTGACTTTCACTTTAGGTATAGAGCAGAGCAGGGTGAGCTTCCAACAAGGAACTGGAAACCCAAGGTTTCTTAGGAGAAAACTCATTTTCTTCTCAGAACCATGCCGGCAGTGAGGAAAACCCCGGCAACAACAATGCTTTTCAGGTAGCTTCGAGGCCGCATGAACGGAGCTTTCATAATGGGAAAAGAAGCCTTATGCCATCAGTCTCCAATTTCTAGGTTGACACGCAGCATACACGCAGGACCAGAGCTTACTGTCTCTACGCAGTGTTCTGGTACCGAAACGGTTGCTTAAGCAAAGTCCCTAGGAGTCTTGGAAAGCTTACTACCGTGAAACTAAAGCAGAACAGCGATGAAGGCCTCATGGAGCTGCTGCACGCCTCCCGTTTTGCCAGCATAATCAGGGCCTTACTTCGAGGCTAGTGCTCACATTGACTTTCACGTTTGGTATAGAGCAGAGCAGGGTGAGCTTCCAACTAGGAACTGGAAGCACAAGGTTTCTTTCGAGAAAACTCATTTTCTTCTATGAGCCATGCCGGCTGTAAGTAAAAGCACGGTAACAACAGTGCTTTTCAGGTAGCTTCGGGGCCGCATCAACGGAGCTTTCATAATGGGAAAACTAGCCTTGTGCCATCAGTCTCTAATTTCTAGGTTGACACGCAGCATACACGCAGGAGCAGAGCTTCCTGGTTCTACGCAGTGTTCTGGTACTGAAACGGGTGCTGAAGCAAGGCCCCTAGGAGTGTTGAAAAGCTTACTACCTTGACACTAAAGCAGAACAACGATGAAGGCCTCATGGAGCTGCTGCACGCCTCTCGTTTTGCAAGGATAATCAGGGCCTTACTTCGAAGCTTGGGCTCACGTTGACTTTCACTTTAGGTATAGAGCAGAGCAGGGTGAGCTTCCAACAAGGAACTGGAAACCCAAGGTTTCTTAGGAGAAAACTCATTTTCTTCTCAGAACCATGCCGGCAGTGAGGAAAACCCCGGCAACAACAATGCTTTTCAGGTAGCTTCGAGGCCGCATGAACGGAGCTTTCATAATGGGAAAAGAAGCCTTATGCCATCAGTCTCCAATTTCTAGGTTGACACGCAGCATACACGCAGGACCAGAGCTTACTGTCTCTACGCAGTGTTCTGGTACCGAAACGGTTGCTTAAGCAAAGTCCCTAGGAGTCTTGGAAAGCTTACTACCGTGAAACTAAAGCAGAACAGCGATGAAGGCCTCATGGAGCTGCTGCACGCCTCCCGTTTTGCCAGCATAATCAGGGCCTTACTTCGAGGCTAGTGCTCACATTGACTTTCACGTTTGGTATAGAGCAGAGCAGGGTGAGCTTCCAACTAGGAACTGGAAGCACAAGGTTTCTTTCGAGAAAACTCATTTTCTTCTATGAGCCATGCCGGCTGTAAGTAAAAGCACGGTAACAACAGTGCTTTTCAGGTAGCTTCGGGGCCGCATCAACGGAGCTTTCATAATGGGAAAACTAGCCTTGTGCCATCAGTCTCTAATTTCTAGGTTGACACGCAGCATACACGCAGGAGCAGAGCTTCCTGGTTCTACGCAGTGTTCTGGTACTGAAACGGGTGCTGAAGCAAGGCCCCTAGGAGTGTTGAAAAGCTTACTACCTTGACACTAAAGCAGAACAACGATGAAGGCCTCATGGAGCTGCTGCACGCCTCTCGTTTTGCAAGGATAATCAGGGCCTTACTTCGAAGCTTGGGCTCACGTTGACTTTCACTTTAGGTATAGAGCAGAGCAGGGTGAGCTTCCAACAAGGAACTGGAAACCCAAGGTTTCTTAGGAGAAAACTCATTTTCTTCTCAGAACCATGCCGGCAGTGAGGAAAACCCCGGCAACAACAATGCTTTTCAGGTAGCTTCGAGGCCGCATGAACGGAGCTTTCATAATGGGAAAAGAAGCCTTATGCCATCAGTCTCCAATTTCTAGGTTGACACGCAGCATACACGCAGGACCAGAGCTTACTGTCTCTACGCAGTGTTCTGGTACCGAAACGGTTGCTTAAGCAAAGTGCCTAGGAGTCTTGGAAAGCTTACTACCGTGAAACTAAAGCAGAACAGCGATGAAGGCCTCATGGAGCTGCTGCACGCCTCCCGTTTTGCCAGCATAATCAGGGCCTTACTTCGAGGCTAGTGCTCACATTGACTTTCACGTTTGGTATAGAGCAGAGCAGGGTGAGCTTCCAACTAGGAACTGGAAGCACAAGGTTTCTTTCGAGAAAACTCATTTTCTTCTCTGAGCCATGCCGGCTGTAAGTAAAAGCACGGTAACAACAGTGCTTTTCAGGTAGCTTCGGGGCCGCATCAACGGAGCTTTCATAATGGGAAAACTAGCCTTGTGCCATCAGTCTCTAATTTCTAGGTTGACACGCAGCATACACGCAGGAGCAGAGCTTCCTGGTTCTACGCAGTGTTCTGGTACTGAAACGGGTGCTGAAGCAAGGCCCCTAGGAGTGTTGAAAAGCTTACTACCTTGACACTAAAGCAGAACAACGATGAAGGCCTCATGGAGCTGCTGCACGCCTCTCGTTTTGCAAGGATAATCAGGGCCTTACTTCGAAGCTTGGGCTCACGTTGACTTTCACTTTAGGTATAGAGCAGAGCAGGGTGAGCTTCCAACAAGGAACTGGAAACCCAAGGTTTCTTAGGAGAAAACTCATTTTCTTCTCAGAACCATGCCGGCAGTGAGGAAAACCCCGGCAACAACAATGCTTTTCAGGTAGCTTCGAGGCCGCATGAACGGAGCTTTCATAATGGGAAAAGAAGCCTTATGCCATCAGTCTCCAATTTCTAGGTTGACACGCAGCATACACGCAGGACCAGAGCTTACTGTCTCTACGCAGTGTTCTGGTACCGAAACGGTTGCTTAAGCAAAGTCCCTAGGAGTCTTGGAAAGCTTACTACCGTGAAACTAAAGCAGAACAGCGATGAAGGCCTCATGGAGCTGCTGCACGCCTCCCGTTTTGCCAGCATAATCAGGGCCTTACTTCGAGGCTAGTGCTCACATTGACTTTCACGTTTGGTATAGAGCAGAGCAGGGTGAGCTTCCAACTAGGAACTGGAAGCACAAGGTTTCTTTCGAGAAAACTCATTTTCTTCTATGAGCCATGCCGGCTGTAAGTAAAAGCACGGTAACAACAGTGCTTTTCAGGTAGCTTCGGGGCCGCATCAACGGAGCTTTCATAATGGGAAAACTAGCCTTGTGCCATCAGTCTCTAATTTCTAGGTTGACACGCAGCATACACGCAGGAGCAGAGCTTCCTGGTTCTACGCAGTGTTCTGGTACTGAAACGGGTGCTGAAGCAAGGCCCCTAGGAGTGTTGAAAAGCTTACTACCTTGACACTAAAGCAGAACAACGATGAAGGCCTCATGGAGCTGCTGCACGCCTCTCGTTTTGCAAGGATAATCAGGGCCTTACTTCGAAGCTTGGGCTCACGTTGACTTTCACTTTAGGTATAGAGCAGAGCAGGGTGAGCTTCCAACAAGGAACTGGAAACCCAAGGTTTCTTAGGAGAAAACTCATTTTCTTCTCAGAACCATGCCGGCAGTGAGGAAAACCCCGGCAACAACAATGCTTTTCAGGTAGCTTCGAGGCCGCATGAACGGAGCTTTCATAATGGGAAAAGAAGCCTTATGCCATCAGTCTCCAATTTCTAGGTTGACACGCAGCATACACGCAGGACCAGAGCTTACTGTCTCTACGCAGTGTTCTGGTACCGAAACGGTTGCTTAAGCAAAGTCCCTAGGAGTCTTGGAAAGCTTACTACCGTGAAACTAAAGCAGAACAGCGATGAAGGCCTCATGGAGCTGCTGCACGCCTCCCGTTTTGCCAGCATAATCAGGGCCTTACTTCGAGGCTAGTGCTCACATTGACTTTCACGTTTGGTATAGAGCAGAGCAGGGTGAGCTTCCAACTAGGAACTGGAAGCACAAGGTTTCTTTCGAGAAAACTCATTTTCTTCTATGAGCCATGCCGGCTGTAAGTAAAAGCACGGTAACAACAGTGCTTTTCAGGTAGCTTCGGGGCCGCATCAACGGAGCTTTCATAATGGGAAAACTAGCCTTGTGCCATCAGTCTCTAATTTCTAGGTTGACACGCAGCATACACGCATGAGCAGAGCTTCCTGGTTCTACGCAGTGTTCTGGTACTGAAACGGGTGCTGAAGCAAGGCCCCTAGGAGTGTTGAAAAGCTTACTACCTTGACACTAAAGCAGAACAACGATGAAGGCCTCATGGAGCTGCTGCACGCCTCTCGTTTTGCAAGGATAATCAGGGCCTTACTTCGAAGCTTGGGCTCACGTTGACTTTCACTTTAGGTATAGAGCAGAGCAGGGTGAGCTTCCAACAAGGAACTGGAAACCCAAGGTTTCTTAGGAGAAAACTCATTTTCTTCTCAGAACCATGCCGGCAGTGAGGAAAACCCCGGCAACAACAATGCTTTTCAGGTAGCTTCGAGGCCGCATGAACGGAGCTTTCATAATGGGAAAAGAAGCCTTATGCCATCAGTCTCCAATTTCTAGGTTGACACGCAGCATACACGCAGGACCAGAGCTTACTGTCTCTACGCAGTGTTCTGGTACCGAAACGGTTGCTTAAGCAAAGTGCCTAGGAGTCTTGGAAAGCTTACTACCGTGAAACTAAAGCAGAACAGCGATGAAGGCCTCATGGAGCTGCTGCACGCCTCCCGTTTTGCCAGCATAATCAGGGCCTTACTTCGAGGCTAGTGCTCACATTGACTTTCACGTTTGGTATAGAGCAGAGCAGGGTGAGCTTCCAACTAGGAACTGGAAGCACAAGGTTTCTTTCGAGAAAACTCATTTTCTTCTATGAGCCATGCCGGCTGTAAGTAAAAGCACGGTAACAACAGTGCTTTTCAGGTAGCTTCGGGGCCGCATCAACGGAGCTTTCATAATGGGAAAACTAGCCTTGTGCCATCAGTCTCTAATTTCTAGGTTGACACGCAGCATACACGCAGGAGCAGAGCTTCCTGGTTCTACGCAGTGTTCTGGTACTGAAACGGGTGCTGAAGCAAGGCCCCTAGGAGTGTTGAAAAGCTTACTACCTTGACACTAAAGCAGAACAACGATGAAGGCCTCATGGAGCTGCTGCACGCCTCTCGTTTTGCAAGGATAATCAGGGCCTTACTTCGAAGCTTGGGCTCACGTTGACTTTCACTTTAGGTATAGAGCAGAGCAGGGTGAGCTTCCAACAAGGAACTGGAAACCCAAGGTTTCTTAGGAGAAAACTCATTTTCTTCTCAGAACCATGCCGGCAGTGAGGAAAACCCCGGCAACAACAATGCTTTTCAGGTAGCTTCGAGGCCGCATGAACGGAGCTTTCATAATGGGAAAAGAAGCCTTATGCCATCAGTCTCCAATTTCTAGGTTGACACGCAGCATACACGCAGGACCAGAGCTTACTGTCTCTACGCAGTGTTCTGGTACCGAAACGGTTGCTTAAGCAAAGTCCCTAGGAGTCTTGGAAAGCTTACTACCGTGAAACTAAAGCAGAACAGCGATGAAGGCCTCATGGAGCTGCTGCACGCCTCCCGTTTTGCCAGCATAATCAGGGCCTTACTTCGAGGCTAGTGCTCACATTGACTTTCACGTTTGGTATAGAGCAGAGCAGGGTGAGCTTCCAACTAGAACTGGAAGCACAAGGTTTCTTTCGAGAAAACTCATTTTCTTCTGTGAACCATGCCGGCTGTAAGTAAAAGCACGGTAACAACAGTGCTTTTCAGGTAGCTTCGGGGCCGCATCAACGGAGCTTTCATAATGGGAAAACTAGCCTTGTGCCATCAGTCTCTAATTTCTAGGTTGACACGCAGCATACACGCATGAGCAGAGCTTCCTGGTTCTACGCAGTGTTCTGGTACTGAAACGGGTGCTGAAGCAAGGCCCCTAGGAGTGTTGAAAAGCTTACTACCTTGACACTAAAGCAGAACAACGATGAAGGCCTCATGGAGCTGCTGCACGCCTCTCGTTTTGCAAGGATAATCAGGGCCTTACTTCGAAGCTTGGGCTCACGTTGACTTTCACTTTAGGTATAGAGCAGAGCAGGGTGAGCTTCCAACAAGGAACTGGAAACCCAAGGTTTCTTAGGAGAAAACTCATTTTCTTCTCAGAACCATGCCGGCAGTGAGGAAAACCCCGGCAACAACAATGCTTTTCAGGTAGCTTCGAGGCCGCATGAACGGAGCTTTCATAATGGGAAAAGAAGCCTTATGCCATCAGTCTCCAATTTCTAGGTTGACACGCAGCATACACGCAGGACCAGAGCTTACTGTCTCTACGCAGTGTTCTGGTACCGAAACGGTTGCTTAAGCAAAGTGCCTAGGAGTCTTGGAAAGCTTACTACCGTGAAACTAAAGCAGAACAGCGATGAAGGCCTCATGGAGCTGCTGCACGCCTCCCGTTTTGCCAGCATAATCAGGGCCTTACTTCGAGGCTAGTGCTCACATTGACTTTCACGTTTGGTATAGAGCAGAGCAGGGTGAGCTTCCAACTAGGAACTGGAAGCACAAGGTTTCTTTCGAGAAAACTCATTTTCTTCTATGAGCCATGCCGGCTGTAAGTAAAAGCACGGTAACAACAGTGCTTTTCAGGTAGCTTCGGGGCCGCATCAACGGAGCTTTCATAATGGGAAAACTAGCCTTGTGCCATCAGTCTCTAATTTCTAGGTTGACACGCAGCATACACGCAGGAGCAGAGCTTCCTGGTTCTACGCAGTGTTCTCGTACTGAAACGGGTGCTGAAGCAAGGCCCCTAGGAGTGTTGAAAAGCTTACTACCTTGACACTAAAGCAGAACAACGATGAAGGCCTCATGGAGCTGCTGCACGCCTCTCGTTTTGCAAGGATAATCAGGGCCTTACTTCGAAGCTTGGGCTCACGTTGACTTTCACTTTAGGTATAGAGCAGAGCAGGGTGAGCTTCCAACAAGGAACTGGAAACCCAAGGTTTCTTAGGAGAAAACTCATTTTCTTCTCAGAACCATGCCGGCAGTGAGGAAAACCCCGGCAACAACAATGCTTTTCAGGTAGCTTCGAGGCCGCATGAACGGAGCTTTCATAATGGGAAAAGAAGCCTTATGCCATCAGTCTCCAATTTCTAGGTTGACACGCAGCATACACGCAGGACCAGAGCTTACTGTCTCTACGCAGTGTTCTGGTACCGAAACGGTTGCTTAAGCAAAGTCCCTAGGAGTCTTGGAAAGCTTACTACCGTGAAACTAAAGCAGAACAGCGATGAAGGCCTCATGGAGCTGCTGCACGCCTCCCGTTTTGCCAGCATAATCAGGGCCTTACTTCGAGGCTAGTGCTCACATTGACTTTCACGTTTGGTATAGAGCAGAGCAGGGTGAGCTTCCAACTAGGAACTGGAAGCACAAGGTTTCTTTCGAGAAAACTCATTTTCTTCTATGAGCCATGCCGGCTGTAAGTAAAAGCACGGTAACAACAGTGCTTTTCAGGTAGCTTCGGGGCCGCATCAACGGAGCTTTCATAATGGGAAAACTAGCCTTGTGCCATCAGTCTCTAATTTCTAGGTTGACACGCAGCATACACGCAGGAGCAGAGCTTCCTGGTTCTACGCAGTGTTCTGGTACTGAAACGGGTGCTGAAGCAAGGCCCCTAGGAGTGTTGAAAAGCTTACTACCTTGACACTAAAGCAGAACAACGATGAAGGCCTCATGGAGCTGCTGCACGCCTCTCGTTTTGCAAGGATAATCAGGGCCTTACTTCGAAGCTTGGGCTCACGTTGACTTTCACTTTAGGTATAGAGCAGAGCAGGGTGAGCTTCCAACAAGAAACTGGAAACCCAAGGTTTCTTAGGAGAAAACTCATTTTCTTCTCAGAACCATGCCGGCAGTGAGGAAAACCCCGGCAACAACAATGCTTTTCAGGTAGCTTCGAGGCCGCATGAACGGAGCTTTCATAATGGGAAAAGAAGCCTTATGCCATCAGTCTCCAATTTCGAGGTTGACACGCAGGACCAGAGCTTACTGTCTCTACGCAGTGTTCTGGTACCGAAACGGTTGCTTAAGCAAAGTCCCTAGGAGTCTTGGAAAGCTTACTACCGTGAAACTAAAGCAGAACAGCGATGAAGGCCTCATGGAGCTGCTGCACGCCTCCCGTTTTGCCAGCATAATCAGGGCCTTACTTCGAGGCTAGTGCTCACATTGACTTTCACGTTTGGTATAGAGCAGAGCAGGGTGAGCTTCCAACTAGGAACTGGAAGCACAAGGTTTCTTTCGAGAAAACTCATTTTCTTCTATGAGCCATGCCGGCTGTAAGTAAAAGCACGGTAACAACAGTGCTTTTCAGGTAGCTTCGGGGCCGCATCAACGGAGCTTTCATAATGGGAAAACTAGCCTTGTGCCATCAGTCTCTAATTTCTAGGTTGACACGCAGCATACACGCAGGAGCAGAGCTTCCTGGTTCTACGCAGTGTTCTGGTACTGAAACGGGTGCTGAAGCAAGGCCCCTAGGAGTGTTGAAAAGCTTACTACCTTGACACTAAAGCAGAACAACGATGAAGGCCTCATGGAGCTGCTGCACGCCTCTCGTTTTGCAAGGATAATCAGGGCCTTACTTCGAAGCTTGGGCTCACGTTGACTTTCACTTTAGGTATAGAGCAGAGCAGGGTGAGCTTCCAACAAGGAACTGGAAACCCAAGGTTTCTTAGGAGAAAACTCATTTTCTTCTCAGAACCATGCCGGCAGTGAGGAAAACCCCGGCAACAACAATGCTTTTCAGGTAGCTTCGAGGCCGCATGAACGGAGCTTTCATAATGGGAAAAGAAGCCTTATGCCATCAGTCTCCAATTTCTAGGTTGACACGCAGCATACACGCAGGACCAGAGCTTACTGTCTCTACGCAGTGTTCTGGTACCGAAACGGTTGCTTAAGCAAAGTCCCTAGGAGTCTTGGAAAGCTTACTACCGTGAAACTAAAGCAGAACAGCGATGAAGGCCTCATGGAGCTGCTGCACGCCTCCCGTTTTGCCAGCATAATCAGGGCCTTACTTCGAGGCTAGTGCTCACATTGACTTTCACGTTTGGTATAGAGCAGAGCAGGGTGAGCTTCCAACTAGAACTGGAAGCACAAGGTTTCTTTCGAGAAAACTCATTTTCTTCTCTGAGCCATGCCGGCTGTAAGTAAAAGCACGGTAACAACAGTGCTTTTCAGGTAGCTTCGGGGCCGCATCAACGGAGCTTTCATAATGGGAAAACTAGCCTTGTGCCATCAGTCTCTAATTTCTAGGTTGACACGCAGCATACACGCAGGAGCAGAGCTTCCTGGTTCTACGCAGTGTTCTGGTACTGAAACGGGTGCTGAAGCAAGGCCCCTAGGAGTGTTGAAAAGCTTACTACCTTGACACTAAAGCAGAACAACGATGAAGGCCTCATGGAGCTGCTGCACGCCTCTCGTTTTGCAAGGATAATCAGGGCCTTACTTCGAAGCTTGGGCTCACGTTGACTTTCACTTTAGGTATAGAGCAGAGCAGGGTGAGCTTCCAACAAGGAACTGGAAACCCAAGGTTTCTTAGGAGAAAACTCATTTTCTTCTCAGAACCATGCCGGCAGTGAGGAAAACCCCGGCAACAACAATGCTTTTCAGGTAGCTTCGAGGCCGCATGAACGGAGCTTTCATAATGGGAAAAGAAGCCTTATGCCATCAGTCTCCAATTTCTAGGTTGACACGCAGCATACACGCAGGACCAGAGCTTACTGTCTCTACGCAGTGTTCTGGTACCGAAACGGTTGCTTAAGCAAAGTGCCTAGGAGTCTTGGAAAGCTTACTACCGTGAAACTAAAGCAGAACAGCGATGAAGGCCTCATGGAGCTGCTGCCCGCCTCCCGTTTTGCCAGCATAATCAGGGCCTTACTTCGAGGCTAGTGCTCACATTGACTTTCACGTTTGGTATAGAGCAGAGCAGGGTGAGCTTCCAACTAGGAACTGGAAGCACAAGGTTTCTTTCGAGAAAACTCATTTTCTTCTATGAGCCATGCCGGCTGTAAGTAAAAGCACGGTAACAACAGTGCTTTTCAGGTAGCTTCGGGGCCGCATCAACGGAGCTTTCATAATGGGAAAACTAGCCTTGTGCCATCAGTCTCTAATTTCTAGGTTGACACGCAGCATACACGCAGGAGCAGAGCTTCCTGGTTCTACGCAGTGTTCTGGTACTGAAACGGGTGCTGAAGCAAGGCCCCTAGGAGTGTTGAAAAGCTTACTACCTTGACACTAAAGCAGAACAACGATGAAGGCCTCATGGAGCTGCTGCACGCCTCTCGTTTTGCAAGGATAATCAGGGCCTTACTTCGAAGCTTGGGCTCACGTTGACTTTCACTTTAGGTATAGAGCAGAGCAGGGTGAGCTTCCAACAAGGAACTGGAAACCCAAGGTTTCTTAGGAGAAAACTCATTTTCTTCTCAGAACCATGCCGGCAGTGAGGAAAACCCCGGCAACAACAATGCTTTTCAGGTAGCTTCGAGGCCGCATGAACGGAGCTTTCATAATGGGAAAAGAAGCCTTATGCCATCAGTCTCCAATTTCTAGGTTGACACGCAGCATACACGCAGGACCAGAGCTTACTGTCTCTACGCAGTGTTCTGGTACCGAAACGGTTGCTTAAGCAAAGTCCCTAGGAGTCTTGGAAAGCTTACTACCGTGAAACTAAAGCAGAACAGCGATGAAGGCCTCATGGAGCTGCTGCACGCCTCCCGTTTTGCCAGCATAATCAGGGCCTTACTTCGAGGCTAGTGCTCACATTGACTTTCACGTTTGGTATAGAGCAGAGCAGGGTGAGCTTCCAACTAGGAACTGGAAGCACAAGGTTTCTTTCGAGAAAACTCATTTTCTTCTATGAGCCATGCCGGCTGTAAGTAAAAGCACGGTAACAACAGTGCTTTTCAGGTAGCTTCGGGGCCGCATCAACGGAGCTTTCATAATGGGAAAACTAGCCTTGTGCCATCAGTCTCTAATTTCTAGGTTGACACGCAGCATACACGCAGGAGCAGAGCTTCCTGGTTCTACGCAGTGTTCTGGTACTGAAACGGGTGCTGAAGCAAGGCCCCTAGGAGTGTTGAAAAGCTTACTACCTTGACACTAAAGCAGAACAACGATGAAGGCCTCATGGAGCTGCTGCACGCCTCTCGTTTTGCAAGGATAATCAGGGCCTTACTTCGAAGCTTGGGCTCACGTTGACTTTCACTTTAGGTATAGAGCAGAGCAGGGTGAGCTTCCAACAAGGAACTGGAAACCCTAGGTTTCTTAGGAGAAAACTCATTTTCTTCTCAGAACCATGCCGGCAGTGAGGAAAACCCCGGCAACAACAATGCTTTTCAGGTAGCTTCGAGGCCGCATGAACGGAGCTTTCATAATGGGAAAAGAAGCCTTATGCCATCAGTCTCCAATTTCTAGGTTGACACGCAGGACCAGAGCTTACTGTCTCTACGCAGTGTTCTGGTACCGAAACGGTTGCTTAAGCAAAGTCCCTAGGAGTGTTGGAAAGCTTACTACCGTGAAACTAAAGCAGAACAGCGATGAAGGCCTCATGGAGCTGCTGCCCGCCTCCCGTTTTGCCAGCATAATCAGGGCCTTACTTCGAGGCTAGTGCTCACATTGACTTTCACGTTTGGTATAGAGCAGAGCAGGGTGAGCTTCCAACTAGGAACTGGAAGCACAAGGTTTCTTTCGAGAAAACTCATTTTCTTCTATGAGCCATGCCGGCTGTAAGTAAAAGCACGGTAACAACAGTGCTTTTCAGGTAGCTTCGGGGCCGCATCAACGGAGCTTTCATAATGGGAAAACTAGCCTTGTGCCATCAGTCTCTAATTTCTAGGTTGACACGCAGCATACACGCAGGAGCAGAGCTTCCTGGTTCTACGCAGTGTTCTGGTACTGAAACGGGTGCTGAAGCAAGGCCCCTAGGAGTGTTGAAAAGCTTACTACCTTGACACTAAAGCAGAACAACGATGAAGGCCTCATGGAGCTGCTGCACGCCTCTCGTTTTGCAAGGATAATCAGGGCCTTACTTCGAAGCTTGGGCTCACGTTGACTTTCACTTTAGGTATAGAGCAGAGCAGGGTGAGCTTCCAACAAGGAACTGGAAACCCAAGGTTTCTTAGGAGAAAACTCATTTTCTTCTCAGAACCATGCCGGCAGTGAGGAAAACCCCGGCAACAACAATGCTTTTCAGGTAGCTTCGAGGCCGCATGAACGGAGCTTTCATAATGGGAAAAGAAGCCTTATGCCATCAGTCTCCAATTTCTAGGTTGACACGCAGCATACACGCAGGACCAGAGCTTACTGTCTCTACGCAGTGTTCTGGTACCGAAACGGTTGCTTAAGCAAAGTCCCTAGGAGTCTTGGAAAGCTTACTACCGTGAAACTAAAGCAGAACAGCGATGAAGGCCTCATGGAGCTGCTGCACGCCTCCCGTTTTGCCAGCATAATCAGGGCCTTACTTCGAGGCTAGTGCTCACATTGACTTTCACGTTTGGTATAGAGCAGAGCAGGGTGAGCTTCCAACTAGGAACTGGAAGCACAAGGTTTCTTTCGAGAAAACTCATTTTCTTCTATGAGCCATGCCGGCTGTAAGTAAAAGCACGGTAACAACAGTGCTTTTCAGGTAGCTTCGGGGCCGCATCAACGGAGCTTTCATAATGGGAAAACTAGCCTTGTGCCATCAGTCTCTAATTTCTAGGTTGACACGCAGCATACACGCAGGAGCAGAGCTTCCTGGTTCTACGCAGTGTTCTGGTACTGAAACGGGTGCTGAAGCAAGGCCCCTAGGAGTGTTGAAAAGCTTACTACCTTGACACTAAAGCAGAACAACGATGAAGGCCTCATGGAGCTGCTGCACGCCTCTCGTTTTGCAAGGATAATCAGGGCCTTACTTCGAAGCTTGGGCTCACGTTGACTTTCACTTTAGGTATAGAGCAGAGCAGGGTGAGCTTCCAACAAGGAACTGGAAACCCAAGGTTTCTTAGGAGAAAACTCATTTTCTTCTCAGAACCATGCCGGCAGTGAGGAAAACCCCGGCAACAACAATGCTTTTCAGGTAGCTTCGAGGCCGCATGAACGGAGCTTTCATAATGGGAAAAGAAGCCTTATGCCATCAGTCTCCAATTTCTAGGTTGACACGCAGGACCAGAGCTTACTGTCTCTACGCAGTGTTCTGGTACCGAAACGGTTGCTTAAGCAAAGTCCCTAGGAGTGTTGGAAAGCTTACTACCGTGAAACTAAAGCAGAACAGCGATGAAGGCCTCATGGAGCTGCTGCCCGCCTCCCGTTTTGCCAGCATAATCAGGGCCTTACTTCGAGGCTAGTGCTCACATTGACTTTCACGTTTGGTATAGAGCAGAGCAGGGTGAGCTTCCAACTAGGAACTGGAAGCACAAGGTTTCTTTCGAGAAAACTCATTTTCTTCTATGAGCCATGCCGGCTGTAAGTAAAAGCACGGTAACAACAGTGCTTTTCAGGTAGCTTCGGGGCCGCATCAACGGAGCTTTCATAATGGGAAAACTAGCCTTGTGCCATCAGTCTCTAATTTCTAGGTTGACACGCAGCATACACGCAGGAGCAGAGCTTCCTGGTTCTACGCAGTGTTCTGGTACTGAAACGGGTGCTGAAGCAAGGCCCCTAGGAGTGTTGAAAAGCTTACTACCTTGACACTAAAGCAGAACAACGATGAAGGCCTCATGGAGCTGCTGCACGCCTCTCGTTTTGCAAGGATAATCAGGGCCTTACTTCGAAGCTTGGGCTCACGTTGACTTTCACTTTAGGTATAGAGCAGAGCAGGGTGAGCTTCCAACAAGGAACTGGAAACCCAAGGTTTCTTAGGAGAAAACTCATTTTCTTCTCAGAACCATGCCGGCAGTGAGGAAAACCCCGGCAACAACAATGCTTTTCAGGTAGCTTCGAGGCCGCATGAACGGAGCTTTCATAATGGGAAAAGAAGCCTTATGCCATCAGTCTCCAATTTCTAGGTTGACACGCAGCATACACGCAGGACCAGAGCTTACTGTCTCTACGCAGTGTTCTGGTACCGAAACGGTTGCTTAAGCAAAGTCCCTAGGAGTCTTGGAAAGCTTACTACCGTGAAACTAAAGCAGAACAGCAATGAAGGCCTCATGGAGCTGCTGCACGCCTCCCGTTTTGCCAGCATAATCAGGGCCTTACTTCGAGGCTAGTGCTCACATTGACTTTCACGTTTGGTATAGAGCAGAGCAGGGTGAGCTTCCAACTAGGAACTGGAAGCACAAGGTTTCTTTCGAGAAAACTCATTTTCTTCTATGAGCCATGCCGGCTGTAAGTAAAAGCACGGTAACAACAGTGCTTTTCAGGTAGCTTCGGGGCCGCATCAACGGAGCTTTCATAATGGGAAAACTAGCCTTGTGCCATCAGTCTCTAATTTCTAGGTTGACACGCAGCATACACGCAGGAGCAGAGCTTCCTGGTTCTACGCAGTGTTCTGGTACTGAAACGGGTGCTGAAGCAAGGCCCCTAGGAGTGTTGAAAAGCTTACTACCTTGACACTAAAGCAGAACAACGATGAAGGCCTCATGGAGCTGCTGCACGCCTCTCGTTTTGCAAGGATAATCAGGGCCTTACTTCGAAGCTTGGGCTCACGTTGACTTTCACTTTAGGTATAGAGCAGAGCAGGGTGAGCTTCCAACAAGGAACTGGAAACCCAAGGTTTCTTAGGAGAAAACTCATTTTCTTCTCAGAACCATGCCGGCAGTGAGGAAAACCCCGGCAACAACAATGCTTTTCAGGTAGTTTCGAGGCCGCATGAACGGAGCTTTCATAATGGGAAAAGAAGCCTTATGCCATCAGTCTCCAATTTCTAGGTTGACACGCAGCATACACGCAGGACCAGAGCTTACTGTCTCTACGCAGTGTTCTGGTACCGAAACGGTTGCTTAAGCAAAGTCCCTAGGAGTGTTGGAAAGCTTACTACCGTGAAACTAAAGCAAAACAGCGATGAAGGACTCATGGAGCTGCTGCACGCCTCCCGTTTTGCCAGCATAATCAGGGCCTTACTTCGAGGCTAGTGCTCACATTGACTTTCACGTTTGGTATAGAGCAGAGCAGGGTGAGCTTCCAACTAGGAACTGGAAGCACAAGGTTTCTTTCGAGAAAACTCATTTTCTTCTATGAGCCATGCCGGCTGTAAGTAAAAGCACGGTAACAACAGTGCTTTTCAGGTAGCTTCGGGGCCGCATCAACGGAGCTTTCATAATGGGAAAACTAGCCTTGTGCCATCAGTCTCTAATTTCTAGGTTGACACGCAGCATACACGCAGGAGCAGAGCTTCCTGGTTCTACGCAGTGTTCTGGTACTGAAACGGGTGCTGAAGCAAGGCCCCTAGGAGTGTTGAAAAGCTTACTACCTTGACACTAAAGCAGAACAACGATGAAGGCCTCATGGAGCTGCTGCACGCCTCTCGTTTTGCAAGGATAATCAGGGCCTTACTTCGAAGCTTGGGCTCACGTTGACTTTCACTTTAGGTATAGAGCAGAGCAGGGTGAGCTTCCAACAAGGAACTGGAAACCCAAGGTTTCTTAGGAGAAAACTCATTTTCTTCTCAGAACCATGCCGGCAGTGAGGAAAACCCCGGCAACAACAATGCTTTTCAGGTAGCTTCGAGGCCGCATGAACGGAGCTTTCATAATGGGAAAAGAAGCCTTATGCCATCAGTCTCCAATTTCTAGGTTGACACGCAGCATACACGCAGGACCAGAGCTTACTGTCTCTACGCAGTGTTCTGGTACCGAAACGGTTGCTTAAGCAAAGTCCCTAGGAGTCTTGGAAAGCTTACTACCGTGAAACTAAAGCAGAACAGCAATGAAGGCCTCATGGAGCTGCTGCACGCCTCCCGTTTTGCCAGCATAATCAGGGCCTTACTTCGAGGCTAGTGCTCACATTGACTTTCACGTTTGGTATAGAGCAGAGCAGGGTGAGCTTCCAACTAGGAACTGGAAGCACAAGGTTTCTTTCGAGAAAACTCATTTTCTTCTATGAGCCATGCCGGCTGTAAGTAAAAGCACGGTAACAACAGTGCTTTTCAGGTAGCTTCGGGGCCGCATCAACGGAGCTTTCATAATGGGAAAACTAGCCTTGTGCCATCAGTCTCTAATTTCTAGGTTGACACGCAGCATACACGCAGGAGCAGAGCTTCCTGGTTCTACGCAGTGTTCTGGTACTGAAACGGGTGCTGAAGCAAGGCCCCTAGGAGTGTTGAAAAGCTTACTACCTTGACACTAAAGCAGAACAACGATGAAGGCCTCATGGAGCTGCTGCACGCCTCTCGTTTTGCAAGGATAATCAGGGCCTTACTTCGAAGCTTGGGCTCACGTTGACTTTCACTTTAGGTATAGAGCAGAGCAGGGTGAGCTTCCAACAAGGAACTGGAAACCCAAGGTTTCTTAGGAGAAAACTCATTTTCTTCTCAGAACCATGCCGGCAGTGAGGAAAACCCCGGCAACAACAATGCTTTTCAGGTAGTTTCGAGGCCGCATGAACGGAGCTTTCATAATGGGAAAAGAAGCCTTATGCCATCAGTCTCCAATTTCTAGGTTGACACGCAGCATACACGCAGGACCAGAGCTTACTGTCTCTACGCAGTGTTCTGGTACCGAAACGGTTGCTTAAGCAAAGTCCCTAGGAGTGTTGGAAAGCTTACTACCGTGAAACTAAAGCAAAACAGCGATGAAGGACTCATGGAGCTGCTGCACGCCTCCCGTTTTGCCAGCATAATCAGGGCCTTACTTCGAGGCTAGTGCTCACATTGACTTTCACGTTTGGTATAGAGCAGAGCAGGGTGAGCTTCCAACTAGGAACTGGAAGCACAAGGTTTCTTTCGAGAAAACTCATTTTCTTCTATGAGCCATGCCGGCTGTAAGTAAAAGCACGGTAACAACAGTGCTTTTCAGGTAGCTTCGGGGCCGCATCAACGGAGCTTTCATAATGGGAAAACTAGCCTTGTGCCATCAGTCTCTAATTTCTAGGTTGACACGCAGCATACACGCAGGAGCAGAGCTTCCTGGTTCTACGCAGTGTTCTGGTACTGAAACGGGTGCTGAAGCAAGGCCCCTAGGAGTGTTGAAAAGCTTACTACCTTGACACTAAAGCAGAACAACGATGAAGGCCTCATGGAGCTGCTGCACGCCTCTCGTTTTGCAAGGATAATCAGGGCCTTACTTCGAAGCTTGGGCTCACGTTGACTTTCACTTTAGGTATAGCGCAGAGCAGGGTGAGCTTCCAACAAGGAACTGGAAACCCAAGGTTTCTTAGGAGAAAACTCATTTTCTTCTCAGAACCATGCCGGCAGTGAGGAAAACCCCGGCAACAACAATGCTTTTCAGGTAGCTTCGAGGCCGCATGAACGGAGCTTTCATAATGGGAAAAGAAGCCTTATGCCATCAGTCTCCAATTTCTAGGTTGACACGCAGCATACACGCAGTACCAGAGCTTACTGTCTCTACGCAGTGTTCTGGTACCGAAACGGTTGCTTAAGCAAAGTCCCTAGGAGTCTTGGAAAGCTTACTACCGTGAAACTAAAGCAGAAGAGCAATGAAGGCCTCATGGAGCTGCTGCACGCCTCCCGTTTTGCCAGCATAATCAGGGCCTTACTTCGAGGCTAGTGCTCACATTGACTTTCACGTTTGGTATAGAGCAGAGCAGGGTGAGCTTCCAACTAGGAACTGGAAGCACAAGGTTTCTTTCGAGAAAACTCATTTTCTTCTATGAGCCATGCCGGCTGTAAGTAAAAGCACGGTAACAACAGTGCTTTTCAGGTAGCTTCGGGGCCGCATCAACGGAGCTTTCATAATGGGAAAACTAGCCTTGTGCCATCAGTCTCTAATTTCTAGGTTGACACGCAGCATACACGCAGGAGCAGAGCTTCCTGGTTCTACGCAGTGTTCTGGTACTGAAACGGGTGCTGAAGCAAGGCCCCTAGGAGTGTTGAAAAGCTTACTACCTTGACACTAAAGCAGAACAACGATGAAGGCCTCATGGAGCTGCTGCACGCCTCTCGTTTTGCAAGGATAATCAGGGCCTTACTTCGAAGCTTGGGCTCACGTTGACTTTCACATTAGGTATAGAGCAGAGCAGGGTGAGCTTCCAACAAGGAACTGGAAACCCAAGGTTTCTTAGGAGAAAACTCATTTTCTTCTCAGAACCATGCCGGCAGTGAGGAAAACCCCGGCAACAACAATGCTTTTCAGGTAGCTTCGAGGCCGCATGAACGGAGCTTTCATAATGGGAAAAGAAGCCTTATGCCATCAGTCTCCAATTTCTAGGTTGACACGCAGCATACACGCAGGACCAGAGCTTACTGTCTCTACGCAGTGTTCTGGTACCGAAACGGTTGCTTAAGCAAAGTGCCTAGGAGTCTTGGAAAGCTTACTACCGTGAAACTAAAGCAGAACAGCGATGAAGGCCTCATGGAGCTGCTGCACGCCTCCCGTTTTGCCAGCATAATCAGGGCCTTACTTCGAGGCTAGTGCTCACATTGACTTTCACGTTTGGTATAGAGCAGAGCAGGGTGAGCTTCCAACTAGAACTGGAAGCACAAGGTTTCTTTCGAGAAAACTCATTTTCTTCTGTGAACCATGCCGGCTGTAAGTAAAAGCACGGTAACAACAGTGCTTTTCAGGTAGCTTCGGGGCCGCATCAACGGAGCTTTCATAATGGGAAAACTAGCCTTGTGCCATCAGTCTCTAATTTCTAGGTTGACACGCAGCATACACGCAGGAGCAGAGCTTCCTGGTTCTACGCAGTGTTCTGGTACTGAAACGGGTGCTGAAGCAAGGCCCCTAGGAGTGTTGAAAAGCTTACTACCTTGACACTAAAGCAGAACAACGATGAAGGCCTCATGGAGCTGCTGCACGCCTCTCGTTTTGCAAGGATAATCAGGGCCTTACTTCGAAGCTTGGGCTCACGTTGACTTTCACTTTAGGTATAGAGCAGAGCAGGGTGAGCTTCCAACAAGGAACTGGAAACCCAAGGTTTCTTAGGAGAAAACTCATTTTCTTCTCAGAACCATGCCGGCAGTGAGGAAAACCCCGGCAACAACAATGCTTTTCAGGTAGCTTCGAGGCCGCATGAACGGAGCTTTCATAATGGGAAAAGAAGCCTTATGCCATCAGTCTCCAATTTCTAGGTTGACACGCAGCATACACGCAGGACCAGAGCTTACTGTCTCTACGCAGTGTTCTGGTACCGAAACGGTTGCTTAAGCAAAGTCCCTAGGAGTCTTGGAAAGCTTACTACCGTGAAACTAAAGCAGAACAGCGATGAAGGCCTCACGGAGCTGCTGCACGCCTCCCGTTTTGCCAGGATAATCAGGGCCTTACTTCGAGGCTAGTGCTCACATTGACTTTCACGTTTGGTATAGAGCAGAGCAGGGTGAGCTTCCAACTAGGAACTGGAAGCACAAGGTTTCTTTCGAGAAAACTCATTTTCTTCTATGAGCCATGCCGGCTGTAAGTAAAAGCACGGTAACAACAGTGCTTTTCAGGTAGCTTCGGGGCCGCATCAACGGAGCTTTCATAATGGGAAAACTAGCCTTGTGCCATCAGTCTCTAATTTCTAGGTTGACACGCAGCATACACGCAGGAGCAGAGCTTCCTGGTTCTACGCAGTGTTCTGGTACTGAAACGGGTGCTGAAGCAAGGCCCCTAGGAGTGTTGAAAAGCTTACTACCTTGACACTAAAGCAGAACAACGATGAAGGCCTCATGGAGCTGCTGCACGCCTCTCGTTTTGCAAGGATAATCAGGGCCTTACTTCGAAGCTTGGGCTCACGTTGACTTTCACATTAGGTATAGAGCAGAGCAGGGTGAGCTTCCAACAAGGAACTGGAAACCCAAGGTTTCTTAGGAGAAAACTCATTTTCTTCTCAGAACCATGCCGGCAGTGAGGAAAACCCCGGCAACAACAATGCTTTTCAGGTAGCTTCGAGGCCGCATGAACGGAGCTTTCATAATGGGAAAAGAAGCCTTATGCCATCAGTCTCCAATTTCTAGGTTGACACGCAGCATACACGCAGGACCAGAGCTTACTGTCTCTACGCAGTGTTCTGGTACCGAAACGGTTGCTTAAGCAAAGTCCCTAGGAGTCTTGGAAAGCTTACTACCGTGAAACTAAAGCAGAACAGCGATGAAGGCCTCATGGAGCTGCTGCACGCCTCCCGTTTTGCCAGCATAATCAGGGCCTTACTTCGAGGCTAGTGCTCACATTGACTTTCACGTTTGGTATAGAGCAGAGCAGGGTGAGCTTCCAACTAGAACTGGAAGCACAAGGTTTCTTTCGAGAAAACTCATTTTCTTCTATGAGCCATGCCGGCTGTAAGTAAAAGCACGGTAACAACAGTGCTTTTCAGGTAGCTTCGGGGCCGCATCAACGGAGCTTTCATAATGGGAAAACTAGCCTTGTGCCATCAGTCTCTAATTTCTAGGTTGACACGCAGCATACACGCAGGAGCAGAGCTTCCTGGTTCTACGCAGTGTTCTGGTACTGAAACGGGTGCTGAAGCAAGGCCCCTAGGAGTGTTGAAAAGCTTACTACCTTGACACTAAAGCAGAACAACGATGAAGGCCTCATGGAGCTGCTGCACGCCTCTCGTTTTGCAAGGATAATCAGGGCCTTACTTCGAAGCTTGGGCTCACGTTGACTTTCACATTAGGTATAGAGCAGAGCAGGGTGAGCTTCCAACAAGGAACTGGAAACCCAAGGTTTCTTAGGAGAAAACTCATTTTCTTCTCAGAACCATGCCGGCAGTGAGGAAAACCCCGGCAACAACAATGCTTTTCAGGTAGCTTCGAGGCCGCATGAACGGAGCTTTCATAATGGGAAAAGAAGCCTTATGCCATCAGTCTCCAATTTCTAGGTTGACACGCAGCATACACGCAGGACCAGAGCTTACTGTCTCTACGCAGTGTTCTGGTACCGAAACGGTTGCTTAAGCAAAGTCCCTAGGAGTCTTGGAAAGCTTACTACCGTGAAACTAAAGCAGAACAGCGATGAAGGCCTCATGGAGCTGCTGCACGCCTCCCGTTTTGCCAGCATAATCAGGGCCTTACTTCGAGGCTAGTGCTCACATTGACTTTCACGTTTGGTATAGAGCAGAGCAGGGTGAGCTTCCAACTAGAACTGGAAGCACAAGGTTTCTTTCGAGAAAACTCATTTTCTTCTATGAGCCATGCCGGCTGTAAGTAAAAGCACGGTAACAACAGTGCTTTTCAGGTAGCTTCGGGGCCGCATCAACGGAGCTTTCATAATGGGAAAACTAGCCTTGTGCCATCAGTCTCTAATTTCTAGGTTGACACGCAGCATACACGCAGGAGCAGAGCTTCCTGGTTCTACGCAGTGTTCTGGTACTGAAACGGGTGCTGAAGCAAGGCCCCTAGGAGTGTTGAAAAGCTTACTACCTTGACACTAAAGCAGAACAACGATGAAGGCCTCATGGAGCTGCTGCACGCCTCTCGTTTTGCAAGGATAATCAGGGCCTTACTTCGAAGCTTGGGCTCACGTTGACTTTCACTTTAGGTATAGAGCAGAGCAGGGTGAGCTTCCAACAAGGAACTGGAAACCCAAGGTTTCTTAGGAGAAAACTCATTTTCTTCTCAGAACCATGCCGGCAGTGAGGAAAACCCCGGCAACAACAATGCTTTTCAGGTAGCTTCGAGGCCGCATGAACGGAGCTTTCATAATGGGAAAAGAAGCCTTATGCCATCAGTCTCCAATTTCTAGGTTGACACGCAGCATACACGCAGGACCAGAGCTTACTGTCTCTACGCAGTGTTCTGGTACCGAAACGGTTGCTTAAGCAAAGTCCCTAGGAGTCTTGGAAAGCTTACTACCGTGAAACTAAAGCAGAACAGCAATGAAGGCCTCATGGAGCTGCTGCACGCCTCCCGTTTTGCCAGCATAATCAGGGCCTTACTTCGAGGCTAGTGCTCACATTGACTTTCACGTTTGGTATAGAGCAGAGCAGGGTGAGCTTCCAACTAGGAACTGGAAGCACAAGGTTTCTTTCGAGAAAACTCATTTTCTTCTATGAGCCATGCCGGCTGTAAGTAAAAGCACGGTAACAACAGTGCTTTTCAGGTAGCTTCGGGGCCGCATCAACGGAGCTTTCATAATGGGAAAACTAGCCTTGTGCCATCAGTCTCTAATTTCTAGGTTGACACGCAGCATACACGCAGGAGCAGAGCTTCCTGGTTCTACGCAGTGTTCTGGTACTGAAACGGGTGCTGAAGCAAGGCCCCTAGGAGTGTTGAAAAGCTTACTACCTTGACACTAAAGCAGAACAACGATGAAGGCCTCATGGAGCTGCTGCACGCCTCTCGTTTTGCAAGGATAATCAGGGCCTTACTTCGAAGCTTGGGCTCACGTTGACTTTCACTTTAGGTATAGAGCAGAGCAGGGTGAGCTTCCAACAAGGAACTGGAAACCCAAGGTTTCTTAGGAGAAAACTCATTTTCTTCTCAGAACCATGCCGGCAGTGAGGAAAACCCCGGCAACAACAATGCTTTTCAGGTAGCTTCGAGGCCGCATGAACGGAGCTTTCATAATGGGAAAAGAAGCCTTATGCCATCAGTCTCCAATTTCTAGGTTGACACGCAGCATACACGCAGGACCAGAGCTTACTGTCTCTACGCAGTGTTCTGGTACCGAAACGGTTGCTTAAGCAAAGTCCCTAGGAGTCTTGGAAAGCTTACTACCGTGAAACTAAAGCAGAACAGCGATGAAGGCCTCATGGAGCTGCTGCACGCCTCCCGTTTTGCCAGCATAATCAGGGCCTTACTTCGAGGCTAGTGCTCACATTGACTTTCACGTTTGGTATAGAGCAGAGCAGGGTGAGCTTCCAACTAGGAACTGGAAGCACAAGGTTTCTTTCGAGAAAACTCATTTTCTTCTATGAGCCATGCCGGCTGTAAGTAAAAGCACGGTAACAACAGTGCTTTTCAGGTAGCTTCGGGGCCGCATCAACGGAGCTTTCATAATGGGAAAACTAGCCTTGTGCCATCAGTCTCTAATTTCTAGGTTGACACGCAGCATACACGCAGGAGCAGAGCTTCCTGGTTCTACGCAGTGTTCTGGTACTGAAACGGGTGCTGAAGCAAGGCCCCTAGGAGTGTTGAAAAGCTTACTACCTTGACACTAAAGCAGAACAACGATGAAGGCCTCATGGAGCTGCTGCACGCCTCTCGTTTTGCAAGGATAATCAGGGCCTTACTTCGAAGCTTGGGCTCACGTTGACTTTCACTTTAGGTATAGAGCAGAGCAGGGTGAGCTTCCAACAAGGAACTGGAAACCCAAGGTTTCTTAGGAGAAAACTCATTTTCTTCTCAGAACCATGCCGGCAGTGAGGAAAACCCCGGCAACAACAATGCTTTTCAGGTAGCTTCGAGGCCGCATGAACGGAGCTTTCATAATGGGAAAAGAAGCCTTATGCCATCAGTCTCCAATTTCTAGGTTGACACGCAGCATACACGCAGGACCAGAGCTTACTGTCTCTACGCAGTGTTCTGGTACCGAAACGGTTGCTTAAGCAAAGTGCCTAGGAGTCTTGGAAAGCTTACTACCGTGAAACTAAAGCAGAACAGCGATGAAGGCCTCATGGAGCTGCTGCACGCCTCCCGTTTTGCCAGCATAATCAGGGCCTTACTTCGAGGCTAGTGCTCACATTGACTTTCACGTTTGGTATAGAGCAGAGCAGGGTGAGCTTCCAACTAGAACTGGAAGCACAAGGTTTCTTTCGAGAAAACTCATTTTCTTCTATGAGCCATGCCGGCTGTAAGTAAAAGCACGGTAACAACAGTGCTTTTCAGGTAGCTTCGGGGCCGCATCAACGGAGCTTTCATAATGGGAAAACTAGCCTTGTGCCATCAGTCTCTAATTTCTAGGTTGACACGCAGCATACACGCAGGAGCAGAGCTTCCTGGTTCTACGCAGTGTTCTGGTACTGAAACGGGTGCTGAAGCAAGGCCCCTAGGAGTGTTGAAAAGCTTACTACCTTGACACTAAAGCAGAACAACGATGAAGGCCTCATGGAGCTGCTGCACGCCTCTCGTTTTGCAAGGATAATCAGGGCATACTTCGAAGCTTGGGCTCACGTTGACTTTCACTTTAGGTATAGAGCAGAGCAGGGTGAGCTTCCAACAAGGAACTGGAAACCCAAGGTTTCTTAGGAGAAAACTCATTTTCTTCTCAGAACCATGCCGGCAGTGAGGAAAACCCCGGCAACAACAATGCTTTTCAGGTAGCTTCGAGGCCGCATGAACGGAGCTTTCATAATGGGAAAAGAAGCCTTATGCCATCAGTCTCCAATTTCTAGGTTGACACGCAGCATACACGCAGGACCAGAGCTTACTGTCTCTACGCAGTGTTCTGGTACCGAAACGGTTGCTTAAGCAAAGTCCCTAGGAGTCTTGGAAAGCTTACTACCGTGAAACTAAAGCAGAACAGCGATGAAGGCCTCATGGAGCTGCTGCACGCCTCCCGTTTTGCCAGCATAATCAGGGCCTTACTTCGAGGCTAGTGCTCACATTGACTTTCACGTTTGGTATAGAGCAGAGCAGGGTGAGCTTCCAACTAGAACTGGAAGCACAAGGTTTCTTTCGAGAAAACTCATTTTCTTCTATGAGCCATGCCGGCTGTAAGTAAAAGCACGGTAACAACAGTGCTTTTCAGGTAGCTTCGGGGCCGCATCAACGGAGCTTTCATAATGGGAAAACTAGCCTTGTGCCATCAGTCTCTAATTTCTAGGTTGACACGCAGCATACACGCAGGAGCAGAGCTTCCTGGTTCTACGCAGTGTTCTGGTACTGAAACGGGTGCTGAAGCAAGGCCCCTAGGAGTGTTGAAAAGCTTACTACCTTGACACTAAAGCAGAACAACGATGAAGGCCTCATGGAGCTGCTGCACGCCTCTCGTTTTGCAAGGATAATCAGGGCCTTACTTCGAAGCTTGGGCTCACGTTGACTTTCACATTAGGTATAGAGCAGAGCAGGGTGAGCTTCCAACAAGGAACTGGAAACCCAAGGTTTCTTAGGAGAAAACTCATTTTCTTCTCAGAACCATGCCGGCAGTGAGGAAAACCCCGGCAACAACAATGCTTTTCAGGTAGCTTCGAGGCCGCATGAACGGAGCTTTCATAATGGGAAAAGAAGCCTTATGCCATCAGTCTCCAATTTCTAGGTTGACACGCAGCATACACGCAGGACCAGAGCTTACTGTCTCTACGCAGTGTTCTGGTACCGAAACGGTTGCTTAAGCAAAGTCCCTAGGAGTCTTGGAAAGCTTACTACCGTGAAACTAAAGCAGAACAGCGATGAAGGCCTCATGGAGCTGCTGCACGCCTCCCGTTTTGCCAGCATAATCAGGGCCTTACTTCGAGGCTAGTGCTCACATTGACTTTCACGTTTGGTATAGAGCAGAGCAGGGTGAGCTTCCAACTAGAACTGGAAGCACAAGGTTTCTTTCGAGAAAACTCATTTTCTTCTATGAGCCATGCCGGCTGTAAGTAAAAGCACGGTAACAACAGTGCTTTTCAGGTAGCTTCGGGGCCGCATCAACGGAGCTTTCATAATGGGAAAACTAGCCTTGTGCCATCAGTCTCTAATTTCTAGGTTGACACGCAGCATACACGCAGGAGCAGAGCTTCCTGGTTCTACGCAGTGTTCTGGTACTGAAACGGGTGCTGAAGCAAGGCCCCTAGGAGTGTTGAAAAGCTTACTACCTTGACACTAAAGCAGAACAACGATGAAGGCCTCATGGAGCTGCTGCACGCCTCTCGTTTTGCAAGGATAATCAGGGCCTTACTTCGAAGCTTGGGCTCACGTTGACTTTCACTTTAGGTATAGAGCAGAGCAGGGTGAGCTTCCAACAAGGAACTGGAAACCCAAGGTTTCTTAGGAGAAAACTCATTTTCTTCTCAGAACCATGCCGGCAGTGAGGAAAACCCCGGCAACAACAATGCTTTTCAGGTAGCTTCGAGGCCGCATGAACGGAGCTTTCATAATGGGAAAAGAAGCCTTATGCCATCAGTCTCCAATTTCTAGGTTGACACGCAGCATACACGCAGGACCAGAGCTTACTGTCTCTACGCAGTGTTCTGGTACCGAAACGGTTGCTTAAGCAAAGTGCCTAGGAGTCTTGGAAAGCTTACTACCGTGAAACTAAAGCAGAACAGCGATGAAGGCCTCATGGAGCTGCTGCACGCCTCCCGTTTTGCCAGCATAATCAGGGCCTTACTTCGAGGCTAGTGCTCACATTGACTTTCACGTTTGGTATAGAGCAGAGCAGGGTGAGCTTCCAACTAGAACTGGAAGCACAAGGTTTCTTTCGAGAAAACTCATTTTCTTCTATGAGCCATGCCGGCTGTAAGTAAAAGCACGGTAACAACAGTGCTTTTCAGGTAGCTTCGGGGCCGCATCAACGGAGCTTTCATAATGGGAAAACTAGCCTTGTGCCATCAGTCTCTAATTTCTAGGTTGACACGCAGCATACACGCAGGAGCAGAGCTTCCTGGTTCTACGCAGTGTTCTGGTACTGAAACGGGTGCTGAAGCAAGGCCCCTAGGAGTGTTGAAAAGCTTACTACCTTGACACTAAAGCAGAACAACGATGAAGGCCTCATGGAGCTGCTGCACGCCTCTCGTTTTGCAAGGATAATCAGGGCATACTTCGAAGCTTGGGCTCACGTTGACTTTCACTTTAGGTATAGAGCAGAGCAGGGTGAGCTTCCAACAAGGAACTGGAAACCCAAGGTTTCTTAGGAGAAAACTCATTTTCTTCTCAGAACCATGCCGGCAGTGAGGAAAACCCCGGCAACAACAATGCTTTTCAGGTAGCTTCGAGGCCGCATGAACGGAGCTTTCATAATGGGAAAAGAAGCCTTATGCCATCAGTCTCCAATTTCTAGGTTGACACGCAGCATACACGCAGGACCAGAGCTTACTGTCTCTACGCAGTGTTCTGGTACCGAAACGGTTGCTTAAGCAAAGTCCCTAGGAGTCTTGGAAAGCTTACTACC
Source organism: Eubalaena glacialis (assembly GCF_028564815.1). NCBI lineage: Eukaryota > Metazoa > Chordata > Mammalia > Artiodactyla > Balaenidae > Eubalaena > Eubalaena glacialis. The sequence goes on along the minus strand of NW_026871161.1, from coordinate 486,722 downwards.
GTGAAACTAAAGCAGAACAGCGATGAAGGCCTCATGGAGCTGCTGCACGCCTCCCGTTTTGCCAGCATAATCAGGGCCTTACTTCGAGGCTAGTGCTCACATTGACTTTCACGTTTGGTATAGAGCAGAGCAGGGTGAGCTTCCAACTAGAACTGGAAGCACAAGGTTTCTTTCGAGAAAACTCATTTTCTTCTATGAGCCATGCCGGCTGTAAGTAAAAGCACGGTAACAACAGTGCTTTTCAGGTAGCTTCGGGGCCGCATCAACGGAGCTTTCATAATGGGAAAACTAGCCTTGTGCCATCAGTCTCTAATTTCTAGGTTGACACGCAGCATACACGCAGGAGCAGAGCTTCCTGGTTCTACGCAGTGTTCTGGTACTGAAACGGGTGCTGAAGCAAGGCCCCTAGGAGTGTTGAAAAGCTTACTACCTTGACACTAAAGCAGAACAACGATGAAGGCCTCATGGAGCTGCTGCACGCCTCTCGTTTTGCAAGGATAATCAGGGCCTTACTTCGAAGCTTGGGCTCACGTTGACTTTCACATTAGGTATAGAGCAGAGCAGGGTGAGCTTCCAACAAGGAACTGGAAACCCAAGGTTTCTTAGGAGAAAACTCATTTTCTTCTCAGAACCATGCCGGCAGTGAGGAAAACCCCGGCAACAACAATGCTTTTCAGGTAGCTTCGAGGCCGCATGAACGGAGCTTTCATAATGGGAAAAGAAGCCTTATGCCATCAGTCTCCAATTTCTAGGTTGACACGCAGCATACACGCAGGACCAGAGCTTACTGTCTCTACGCAGTGTTCTGGTACCGAAACGGTTGCTTAAGCAAAGTCCCTAGGAGTCTTGGAAAGCTTACTACCGTGAAACTAAAGCAGAACAGCGATGAAGGCCTCATGGAGCTGCTGCACGCCTCCCGTTTTGCCAGCATAATCAGGGCCTTACTTCGAGGCTAGTGCTCACATTGACTTTCACGTTTGGTATAGAGCAGAGCAGGGTGAGCTTCCAACTAGAACTGGAAGCACAAGGTTTCTTTCGAGAAAACTCATTTTCTTCTATGAGCCATGCCGGCTGTAAGTAAAAGCACGGTAACAACAGTGCTTTTCAGGTAGCTTCGGGGCCGCATCAACGGAGCTTTCATAATGGGAAAACTAGCCTTGTGCCATCAGTCTCTAATTTCTAGGTTGACACGCAGCATACACGCAGGAGCAGAGCTTCCTGGTTCTACGCAGTGTTCTGGTACTGAAACGGGTGCTGAAGCAAGGCCCCTAGGAGTGTTGAAAAGCTTACTACCTTGACACTAAAGCAGAACAACGATGAAGGCCTCATGGAGCTGCTGCACGCCTCTCGTTTTGCAAGGATAATCAGGGCCTTACTTCGAAGCTTGGGCTCACGTTGACTTTCACTTTAGGTATAGAGCAGAGCAGGGTGAGCTTCCAACAAGGAACTGGAAACCCAAGGTTTCTTAGGAGAAAACTCATTTTCTTCTCAGAACCATGCCGGCAGTGAGGAAAACCCCGGCAACAACAATGCTTTTCAGGTAGCTTCGAGGCCGCATGAACGGAGCTTTCATAATGGGAAAAGAAGCCTTATGCCATCAGTCTCCAATTTCTAGGTTGACACGCAGCATACACGCAGGACCAGAGCTTACTGTCTCTACGCAGTGTTCTGGTACCGAAACGGTTGCTTAAGCAAAGTCCCTAGGAGTCTTGGAAAGCTTACTACCGTGAAACTAAAGCAGAACAGCAATGAAGGCCTCATGGAGCTGCTGCACGCCTCCCGTTTTGCCAGCATAATCAGGGCCTTACTTCGAGGCTAGTGCTCACATTGACTTTCACGTTTGGTATAGAGCAGAGCAGGGTGAGCTTCCAACTAGGAACTGGAAGCACAAGGTTTCTTTCGAGAAAACTCATTTTCTTCTATGAGCCATGCCGGCTGTAAGTAAAAGCACGGTAACAACAGTGCTTTTCAGGTAGCTTCGGGGCCGCATCAACGGAGCTTTCATAATGGGAAAACTAGCCTTGTGCCATCAGTCTCTAATTTCTAGGTTGACACGCAGCATACACGCAGGAGCAGAGCTTCCTGGTTCTACGCAGTGTTCTGGTACTGAAACGGGTGCTGAAGCAAGGCCCCTAGGAGTGTTGAAAAGCTTACTACCTTGACACTAAAGCAGAACAACGATGAAGGCCTCATGGAGCTGCTGCACGCCTCTCGTTTTGCAAGGATAATCAGGGCCTTACTTCGAAGCTTGGGCTCACGTTGACTTTCACTTTAGGTATAGAGCAGAGCAGGGTGAGCTTCCAACAAGGAACTGGAAACCCAAGGTTTCTTAGGAGAAAACTCATTTTCTTCTCAGAACCATGCCGGCAGTGAGGAAAACCCCGGCAACAACAATGCTTTTCAGGTAGCTTCGAGGCCGCATGAACGGAGCTTTCATAATGGGAAAAGAAGCCTTATGCCATCAGTCTCCAATTTCTAGGTTGACACGCAGCATACACGCAGGACCAGAGCTTACTGTCTCTACGCAGTGTTCTGGTACCGAAACGGTTGCTTAAGCAAAGTCCCTAGGAGTCTTGGAAAGCTTACTACCGTGAAACTAAAGCAGAACAGCGATGAAGGCCTCATGGAGCTGCTGCACGCCTCCCGTTTTGCCAGCATAATCAGGGCCTTACTTCGAGGCTAGTGCTCACATTGACTTTCACGTTTGGTATAGAGCAGAGCAGGGTGAGCTTCCAACTAGGAACTGGAAGCACAAGGTTTCTTTCGAGAAAACTCATTTTCTTCTATGAGCCATGCCGGCTGTAAGTAAAAGCACGGTAACAACAGTGCTTTTCAGGTAGCTTCGGGGCCGCATCAACGGAGCTTTCATAATGGGAAAACTAGCCTTGTGCCATCAGTCTCTAATTTCTAGGTTGACACGCAGCATACACGCAGGAGCAGAGCTTCCTGGTTCTACGCAGTGTTCTGGTACTGAAACGGGTGCTGAAGCAAGGCCCCTAGGAGTGTTGAAAAGCTTACTACCTTGACACTAAAGCAGAACAACGATGAAGGCCTCATGGAGCTGCTGCACGCCTCTCGTTTTGCAAGGATAATCAGGGCCTTACTTCGAAGCTTGGGCTCACGTTGACTTTCACTTTAGGTATAGAGCAGAGCAGGGTGAGCTTCCAACAAGGAACTGGAAACCCAAGGTTTCTTAGGAGAAAACTCATTTTCTTCTCAGAACCATGCCGGCAGTGAGGAAAACCCCGGCAACAACAATGCTTTTCAGGTAGCTTCGAGGCCGCATGAACGGAGCTTTCATAATGGGAAAAGAAGCCTTATGCCATCAGTCTCCAATTTCTAGGTTGACACGCAGCATACACGCAGGACCAGAGCTTACTGTCTCTACGCAGTGTTCTGGTACCGAAACGGTTGCTTAAGCAAAGTCCCTAGGAGTCTTGGAAAGCTTACTACCGTGAAACTAAAGCAGAACAGCGATGAAGGCCTCATGGAGCTGCTGCACGCCTCCCGTTTTGCCAGCATAATCAGGGCCTTACTTCGAGGCTAGTGCTCACATTGACTTTCACGTTTGGTATAGAGCAGAGCAGGGTGAGCTTCCAACTAGAACTGGAAGCACAAGGTTTCTTTCGAGAAAACTCATTTTCTTCTATGAGCCATGCCGGCTGTAAGTAAAAGCACGGTAACAACAGTGCTTTTCAGGTAGCTTCGGGGCCGCATCAACGGAGCTTTCATAATGGGAAAACTAGCCTTGTGCCATCAGTCTCTAATTTCTAGGTTGACACGCAGCATACACGCAGGAGCAGAGCTTCCTGGTTCTACGCAGTCTTCTGGTACTGAAACGGGTGCTGAAGCAAGGCCCCTAGGAGTGTTGAAAAGCTTACTACCTTGACACTAAAGCAGAACAACGATGAAGGCCTCATGGAGCTGCTGCACGCCTCTCGTTTTGCAAGGATAATCAGGGCCTTACTTCGAAGCTTGGGCTCACGTTGACTTTCACATTAGGTATAGAGCAGAGCAGGGTGAGCTTCCAACAAGGAACTGGAAACCCAAGGTTTCTTAGGAGAAAACTCATTTTCTTCTCAGAACCATGCCGGCAGTGAGGAAAACCCCGGCAACAACAATGCTTTTCAGGTAGCTTCGAGGCCGCATGAACGGAGCTTTCATAATGGGAAAAGAAGCCTTATGCCATCAGTCTCCAATTTCTAGGTTGACACGCAGCATACACGCAGGACCAGAGCTTACTGTCTCTACGCAGTGTTCTGGTACCGAAACGGTTGCTTAAGCAAAGTCCCTAGGAGTCTTGGAAAGCTTACTACCGTGAAACTAAAGCAGAACAGCGATGAAGGCCTCATGGAGCTGCTGCACGCCTCCCGTTTTGCCAGCATAATCAGGGCCTTACTTCGAGGCTAGTGCTCACATTGACTTTCACGTTTGGTATAGAGCAGAGCAGGGTGAGCTTCCAACTAGAACTGGAAGCACAAGGTTTCTTTCGAGAAAACTCATTTTCTTCTATGAGCCATGCCGGCTGTAAGTAAAAGCACGGTAACAACAGTGCTTTTCAGGTAGCTTCGGGGCCGCATCAACGGAGCTTTCATAATGGGAAAACTAGCCTTGTGCCATCAGTCTCTAATTTCTAGGTTGACACGCAGCATACACGCAGGAGCAGAGCTTCCTGGTTCTACGCAGTGTTCTGGTACTGAAACGGGTGCTGAAGCAAGGCCCCTAGGAGTGTTGAAAAGCTTACTACCTTGACACTAAAGCAGAACAACGATGAAGGCCTCATGGAGCTGCTGCACGCCTCTCGTTTTGCAAGGATAATCAGGGCCTTACTTCGAAGCTTGGGCTCACGTTGACTTTCACTTTAGGTATAGAGCAGAGCAGGGTGAGCTTCCAACAAGGAACTGGAAACCCAAGGTTTCTTAGGAGAAAACTCATTTTCTTCTCAGAACCATGCCGGCAGTGAGGAAAACCCCGGCAACAACAATGCTTTTCAGGTAGCTTCGAGGCCGCATGAACGGAGCTTTCATAATGGGAAAAGAAGCCTTATGCCATCAGTCTCCAATTTCTAGGTTGACACGCAGCATACACGCAGGACCAGAGCTTACTGTCTCTACGCAGTGTTCTGGTACCGAAACGGTTGCTTAAGCAAAGTGCCTAGGAGTCTTGGAAAGCTTACTACCGTGAAACTAAAGCAGAACAGCGATGAAGGCCTCATGGAGCTGCTGCACGCCTCCCGTTTTGCCAGCATAATCAGGGCCTTACTTCGAGGCTAGTGCTCACATTGACTTTCACGTTTGGTATAGAGCAGAGCAGGGTGAGCTTCCAACTAGGAACTGGAAGCACAAGGTTTCTTTCGAGAAAACTCATTTTCTTCTATGAGCCATGCCGGCTGTAAGTAAAAGCACGGTAACAACAGTGCTTTTCAGGTAGCTTCGGGGCCGCATCAACGGAGCTTTCATAATGGGAAAACTAGCCTTGTGCCATCAGTCTCTAATTTCTAGGTTGACACGCAGCATACACGCAGGAGCAGAGCTTCCTGGTTCTACGCAGTGTTCTGGTACTGAAACGGGTGCTGAAGCAAGGCCCCTAGGAGTGTTGAAAAGCTTACTACCTTGACACTAAAGCAGAACAACGATGAAGGCCTCATGGAGCTGCTGCACGCCTCTCGTTTTGCAAGGATAATCAGGGCCTTACTTCGAAGCTTGGGCTCACGTTGACTTTCACTTTAGGTATAGAGCAGAGCAGGGTGAGCTTCCAACAAGGAACTGGAAACCCAAGGTTTCTTAGGAGAAAACTCATTTTCTTCTCAGAACCATGCCGGCAGTGAGGAAAACCCCGGCAACAACAATGCTTTTCAGGTAGCTTCGAGGCCGCATGAACGGAGCTTTCATAATGGGAAAAGAAGCCTTATGCCATCAGTCTCCAATTTCTAGGTTGACACGCAGCATACACGCAGGACCAGAGCTTACTGTCTCTACGCAGTGTTCTGGTACCGAAACGGTTGCTTAAGCAAAGTCCCTAGGAGTCTTGGAAAGCTTACTACCGTGAAACTAAAGCAGAACAGCGATGAAGGCCTCATGGAGCTGCTGCACGCCTCCCGTTTTGCCAGCATAATCAGGGCCTTACTTCGAGGCTAGTGCTCACATTGACTTTCACGTTTGGTATAGAGCAGAGCAGGGTGAGCTTCCAACTAGAACTGGAAGCACAAGGTTTCTTTCGAGAAAACTCATTTTCTTCTATGAGCCATGCCGGCTGTAAGTAAAAGCACGGTAACAACAGTGCTTTTCAGGTAGCTTCGGGGCCGCATCAACGGAGCTTTCATAATGGGAAAACTAGCCTTGTGCCATCAGTCTCTAATTTCTAGGTTGACACGCAGCATACACGCAGGAGCAGAGCTTCCTGGTTCTACGCAGTGTTCTGGTACTGAAACGGGTGCTGAAGCAAGGCCCCTAGGAGTGTTGAAAAGCTTACTACCTTGACACTAAAGCAGAACAACGATGAAGGCCTCATGGAGCTGCTGCACGCCTCTCGTTTTGCAAGGATAATCAGGGCCTTACTTCGAAGCTTGGGCTCACGTTGACTTTCACATTAGGTATAGAGCAGAGCAGGGTGAGCTTCCAACAAGGAACTGGAAACCCAAGGTTTCTTAGGAGAAAACTCATTTTCTTCTCAGAACCATGCCGGCAGTGAGGAAAACCCCGGCAACAACAATGCTTTTCAGGTAGCTTCGAGGCCGCATGAACGGAGCTTTCATAATGGGAAAAGAAGCCTTATGCCATCAGTCTCCAATTTCTAGGTTGACACGCAGCATACACGCAGGACCAGAGCTTACTGTCTCTACGCAGTGTTCTGGTACCGAAACGGTTGCTTAAGCAAAGTCCCTAGGAGTCTTGGAAAGCTTACTACCGTGAAACTAAAGCAGAACAGCGATGAAGGCCTCATGGAGCTGCTGCACGCCTCCCGTTTTGCCAGCATAATCAGGGCCTTACTTCGAGGCTAGTGCTCACATTGACTTTCACGTTTGGTATAGAGCAGAGCAGGGTGAGCTTCCAACTAGAACTGGAAGCACAAGGTTTCTTTCGAGAAAACTCATTTTCTTCTATGAGCCATGCCGGCTGTAAGTAAAAGCACGGTAACAACAGTGCTTTTCAGGTAGCTTCGGGGCCGCATCAACGGAGCTTTCATAATGGGAAAACTAGCCTTGTGCCATCAGTCTCTAATTTCTAGGTTGACACGCAGCATACACGCAGGAGCAGAGCTTCCTGGTTCTACGCAGTGTTCTGGTACTGAAACGGGTGCTGAAGCAAGGCCCCTAGGAGTGTTGAAAAGCTTACTACCTTGACACTAAAGCAGAACAACGATGAAGGCCTCATGGAGCTGCTGCACGCCTCTCGTTTTGCAAGGATAATCAGGGCCTTACTTCGAAGCTTGGGCTCACGTTGACTTTCACTTTAGGTATAGAGCAGAGCAGGGTGAGCTTCCAACAAGGAACTGGAAACCCAAGGTTTCTTAGGAGAAAACTCATTTTCTTCTCAGAACCATGCCGGCAGTGAGGAAAACCCCGGCAACAACAATGCTTTTCAGGTAGCTTCGAGGCCGCATGAACGGAGCTTTCATAATGGGAAAAGAAGCCTTATGCCATCAGTCTCCAATTTCTAGGTTGACACGCAGCATACACGCAGGACCAGAGCTTACTGTCTCTACGCAGTGTTCTGGTACCGAAACGGTTGCTTAAGCAAAGTCCCTAGGAGTCTTGGAAAGCTTACTACCGTGAAACTAAAGCAGAACAGCAATGAAGGCCTCATGGAGCTGCTGCACGCCTCCCGTTTTGCCAGCATAATCAGGGCCTTACTTCGAGGCTAGTGCTCACATTGACTTTCACGTTTGGTATAGAGCAGAGCAGGGTGAGCTTCCAACTAGGAACTGGAAGCACAAGGTTTCTTTCGAGAAAACTCATTTTCTTCTATGAGCCATGCCGGCTGTAAGTAAAAGCACGGTAACAACAGTGCTTTTCAGGTAGCTTCGGGGCCGCATCAACGGAGCTTTCATAATGGGAAAACTAGCCTTGTGCCATCAGTCTCTAATTTCTAGGTTGACACGCAGCATACACGCAGGAGCAGAGCTTCCTGGTTCTACGCAGTGTTCTGGTACTGAAACGGGTGCTGAAGCAAGGCCCCTAGGAGTGTTGAAAAGCTTACTACCTTGACACTAAAGCAGAACAACGATGAAGGCCTCATGGAGCTGCTGCACGCCTCTCGTTTTGCAAGGATAATCAGGGCCTTACTTCGAAGCTTGGGCTCACGTTGACTTTCACTTTAGGTATAGAGCAGAGCAGGGTGAGCTTCCAACAAGGAACTGGAAACCCAAGGTTTCTTAGGAGAAAACTCATTTTCTTCTCAGAACCATGCCGGCAGTGAGGAAAACCCCGGCAACAACAATGCTTTTCAGGTAGCTTCGAGGCCGCATGAACGGAGCTTTCATAATGGGAAAAGAAGCCTTATGCCATCAGTCTCCAATTTCTAGGTTGACACGCAGCATACACGCAGGACCAGAGCTTACTGTCTCTACGCAGTGTTCTGGTACCGAAACGGTTGCTTAAGCAAAGTCCCTAGGAGTCTTGGAAAGCTTACTACCGTGAAACTAAAGCAGAACAGCGATGAAGGCCTCATGGAGCTGCTGCACGCCTCCCGTTTTGCCAGCATAATCAGGGCCTTACTTCGAGGCTAGTGCTCACATTGACTTTCACGTTTGGTATAGAGCAGAGCAGGGTGAGCTTCCAACTAGGAACTGGAAGCACAAGGTTTCTTTCGAGAAAACTCATTTTCTTCTATGAGCCATGCCGGCTGTAAGTAAAAGCACGGTAACAACAGTGCTTTTCAGGTAGCTTCGGGGCCGCATCAACGGAGCTTTCATAATGGGAAAACTAGCCTTGTGCCATCAGTCTCTAATTTCTAGGTTGACACGCAGCATACACGCAGGAGCAGAGCTTCCTGGTTCTACGCAGTGTTCTGGTACTGAAACGGGTGCTGAAGCAAGGCCCCTAGGAGTGTTGAAAAGCTTACTACCTTGACACTAAAGCAGAACAACGATGAAGGCCTCATGGAGCTGCTGCACGCCTCTCGTTTTGCAAGGATAATCAGGGCCTTACTTCGAAGCTTGGGCTCACGTTGACTTTCACATTAGGTATAGAGCAGAGCAGGGTGAGCTTCCAACAAGGAACTGGAAACCCAAGGTTTCTTAGGAGAAAACTCATTTTCTTCTCAGAACCATGCCGGCAGTGAGGAAAACCCCGGCAACAACAATGCTTTTCAGGTAGCTTCGAGGCCGCATGAACGGAGCTTTCATAATGGGAAAAGAAGCCTTATGCCATCAGTCTCCAATTTCTAGGTTGACACGCAGCATACACGCAGGACCAGAGCTTACTGTCTCTACGCAGTGTTCTGGTACCGAAACGGTTGCTTAAGCAAAGTCCCTAGGAGTCTTGGAAAGCTTACTACCGTGAAACTAAAGCAGAACAGCGATGAAGGCCTCATGGAGCTGCTGCACGCCTCCCGTTTTGCCAGCATAATCAGGGCCTTACTTCGAGGCTAGTGCTCACATTGACTTTCACGTTTGGTATAGAGCAGAGCAGGGTGAGCTTCCAACTAGAACTGGAAGCACAAGGTTTCTTTCGAGAAAACTCATTTTCTTCTATGAGCCATGCCGGCTGTAAGTAAAAGCACGGTAACAACAGTGCTTTTCAGGTAGCTTCGGGGCCGCATCAACGGAGCTTTCATAATGGGAAAACTAGCCTTGTGCCATCAGTCTCTAATTTCTAGGTTGACACGCAGCATACACGCAGGAGCAGAGCTTCCTGGTTCTACGCAGTGTTCTGGTACTGAAACGGGTGCTGAAGCAAGGCCCCTAGGAGTGTTGAAAAGCTTACTACCTTGACACTAAAGCAGAACAACGATGAAGGCCTCATGGAGCTGCTGCACGCCTCTCGTTTTGCAAGGATAATCAGGGCCTTACTTCGAAGCTTGGGCTCACGTTGACTTTCACTTTAGGTATAGAGCAGAGCAGGGTGAGCTTCCAACAAGGAACTGGAAACCCAAGGTTTCTTAGGAGAAAACTCATTTTCTTCTCAGAACCATGCCGGCAGTGAGGAAAACCCCGGCAACAACAATGCTTTTCAGGTAGCTTCGAGGCCGCATGAACGGAGCTTTCATAATGGGAAAAGAAGCCTTATGCCATCAGTCTCCAATTTCTAGGTTGACACGCAGCATACACGCAGGACCAGAGCTTACTGTCTCTACGCAGTGTTCTGGTACCGAAACGGTTGCTTAAGCAAAGTCCCTAGGAGTCTTGGAAAGCTTACTACCGTGAAACTAAAGCAGAACAGCGATGAAGGCCTCATGGAGCTGCTGCACGCCTCCCGTTTTGCCAGCATAATCAGGGCCTTACTTCGAGGCTAGTGCTCACATTGACTTTCACGTTTGGTATAGAGCAGAGCAGGGTGAGCTTCCAACTAGGAACTGGAAGCACAAGGTTTCTTTCGAGAAAACTCATTTTCTTCTATGAGCCATGCCGGCTGTAAGTAAAAGCACGGTAACAACAGTGCTTTTCAGGTAGCTTCGGGGCCGCATCAACGGAGCTTTCATAATGGGAAAACTAGCCTTGTGCCATCAGTCTCTAATTTCTAGGTTGACACGCAGCATACACGCAGGAGCAGAGCTTCCTGGTTCTACGCAGTGTTCTGGTACTGAAACGGGTGCTGAAGCAAGGCCCCTAGGAGTGTTGAAAAGCTTACTACCTTGACACTAAAGCAGAACAACGATGAAGGCCTCATGGAGCTGCTGCACGCCTCTCGTTTTGCAAGGATAATCAGGGCCTTACTTCGAAGCTTGGGCTCACGTTGACTTTCACTTTAGGTATAGAGCAGAGCAGGGTGAGCTTCCAACAAGGAACTGGAAACCCAAGGTTTCTTAGGAGAAAACTCATTTTCTTCTCAGAACCATGCCGGCAGTGAGGAAAACCCCGGCAACAACAATGCTTTTCAGGTAGCTTCGAGGCCGCATGAACGGAGCTTTCATAATGGGAAAAGAAGCCTTATGCCATCAGTCTCCAATTTCTAGGTTGACACGCAGCATACACGCAGGACCAGAGCTTACTGTCTCTACGCAGTGTTCTGGTACCGAAACGGTTGCTTAAGCAAAGTCCCTAGGAGTCTTGGAAAGCTTACTACCGTGAAACTAAAGCAGAACAGCGATGAAGGCCTCATGGAGCTGCTGCACGCCTCCCGTTTTGCCAGCATAATCAGGGCCTTACTTCGAGGCTAGTGCTCACATTGACTTTCACGTTTGGTATAGAGCAGAGCAGGGTGAGCTTCCAACTAGGAACTGGAAGCACAAGGTTTCTTTCGAGAAAACTCATTTTCTTCTATGAGCCATGCCGGCTGTAAGTAAAAGCACGGTAACAACAGTGCTTTTCAGGTAGCTTCGGGGCCGCATCAACGGAGCTTTCATAATGGGAAAACTAGCCTTGTGCCATCAGTCTCTAATTTCTAGGTTGACACGCAGCATACACGCAGGAGCAGAGCTTCCTGGTTCTACGCAGTGTTCTGGTACTGAAACGGGTGCTGAAGCAAGGCCCCTAGGAGTGTTGAAAAGCTTACTACCTTGACACTAAAGCAGAACAACGATGAAGGCCTCATGGAGCTGCTGCACGCCTCTCGTTTTGCAAGGATAATCAGGGCCTTACTTCGAAGCTTGGGCTCACGTTGACTTTCACTTTAGGTATAGAGCAGAGCAGGGTGAGCTTCCAACAAGGAACTGGAAACCCAAGGTTTCTTAGGAGAAAACTCATTTTCTTCTCAGAACCATGCCGGCAGTGAGGAAAACCCCGGCAACAACAATGCTTTTCAGGTAGCTTCGAGGCCGCATGAACGGAGCTTTCATAATGGGAAAAGAAGCCTTATGCCATCAGTCTCCAATTTCTAGGTTGACACGCAGCATACACGCAGGACCAGAGCTTACTGTCTCTACGCAGTGTTCTGGTACCGAAACGGTTGCTTAAGCAAAGTCCCTAGGAGTCTTGGAAAGCTTACTACCGTGAAACTAAAGCAGAACAGCGATGAAGGCCTCATGGAGCTGCTGCACGCCTCCCGTTTTGCCAGCATAATCAGGGCCTTACTTCGAGGCTAGTGCTCACATTGACTTTCACGTTTGGTATAGAGCAGAGCAGGGTGAGCTTCCAACTAGAACTGGAAGCACAAGGTTTCTTTCGAGAAAACTCATTTTCTTCTATGAGCCATGCCGGCTGTAAGTAAAAGCACGGTAACAACAGTGCTTTTCAGGTAGCTTCGGGGCCGCATCAACGGAGCTTTCATAATGGGAAAACTAGCCTTGTGCCATCAGTCTCTAATTTCTAGGTTGACACGCAGCATACACGCAGGAGCAGAGCTTCCTGGTTCTACGCAGTCTTCTGGTACTGAAACGGGTGCTGAAGCAAGGCCCCTAGGAGTGTTGAAAAGCTTACTACCTTGACACTAAAGCAGAACAACGATGAAGGCCTCATGGAGCTGCTGCACGCCTCTCGTTTTGCAAGGATAATCAGGGCCTTACTTCGAAGCTTGGGCTCACGTTGACTTTCACATTAGGTATAGAGCAGAGCAGGGTGAGCTTCCAACAAGGAACTGGAAACCCAAGGTTTCTTAGGAGAAAACTCATTTTCTTCTCAGAACCATGCCGGCAGTGAGGAAAACCCCGGCAACAACAATGCTTTTCAGGTAGCTTCGAGGCCGCATGAACGGAGCTTTCATAATGGGAAAAGAAGCCTTATGCCATCAGTCTCCAATTTCTAGGTTGACACGCAGCATACACGCAGGACCAGAGCTTACTGTCTCTACGCAGTGTTCTGGTACCGAAACGGTTGCTTAAGCAAAGTCCCTAGGAGTCTTGGAAAGCTTACTACCGTGAAACTAAAGCAGAACAGCGATGAAGGCCTCATGGAGCTGCTGCACGCCTCCCGTTTTGCCAGCATAATCAGGGCCTTACTTCGAGGCTAGTGCTCACATTGACTTTCACGTTTGGTATAGAGCAGAGCAGGGTGAGCTTCCAACTAGAACTGGAAGCACAAGGTTTCTTTCGAGAAAACTCATTTTCTTCTATGAGCCATGCCGGCTGTAAGTAAAAGCACGGTAACAACAGTGCTTTTCAGGTAGCTTCGGGGCCGCATCAACGGAGCTTTCATAATGGGAAAACTAGCCTTGTGCCATCAGTCTCTAATTTCTAGGTTGACACGCAGCATACACGCAGGAGCAGAGCTTCCTGGTTCTACGCAGTGTTCTGGTACTGAAACGGGTGCTGAAGCAAGGCCCCTAGGAGTGTTGAAAAGCTTACTACCTTGACACTAAAGCAGAACAACGATGAAGGCCTCATGGAGCTGCTGCACGCCTCTCCTTTTGCAAGGATAATCAGGGCCTTACTTCGAAGCTTGGGCTCACGTTGACTTTCACTTTAGGTATAGAGCAGAGCAGGGTGAGCTTCCAACAAGGAACTGGAAACCCAAGGTTTCTTAGGAGAAAACTCATTTTCTTCTCAGAACCATGCCGGCAGTGAGGAAAACCCCGGCAACAACAATGCTTTTCAGGTAGCTTCGAGGCCGCATGAACGGAGCTTTCATAATGGGAAAAGAAGCCTTATGCCATCAGTCTCCAATTTCTAGGTTGACACGCAGCATACACGCAGGACCAGAGCTTACTGTCTCTACGCAGTGTTCTGGTACCGAAACGGTTGCTTAAGCAAAGTCCCTAGGAGTCTTGGAAAGCTTACTACCGTGAAACTAAAGCAGAACAGCGATGAAGGCCTCATGGAGCTGCTGCACGCCTCCCGTTTTGCCAGCATAATCAGGGCCTTACTTCGAGGCTAGTGCTCACATTGACTTTCACGTTTGGTATAGAGCAGAGCAGGGTGAGCTTCCAACTAGGAACTGGAAGCACAAGGTTTCTTTCGAGAAAACTCATTTTCTTCTATGAGCCATGCCGGCTGTAAGTAAAAGCACGGTAACAACAGTGCTTTTCAGGTAGCTTCGGGGCCGCATCAACGGAGCTTTCATAATGGGAAAACTAGCCTTGTGCCATCAGTCTCTAATTTCTAGGTTGACACGCAGCATACACGCAGGAGCAGAGCTTCCTGGTTCTACGCAGTGTTCTGGTACTGAAACGGGTGCTGAAGCAAGGCCCCTAGGAGTGTTGAAAAGCTTACTACCTTGACACTAAAGCAGAACAACGATGAAGGCCTCATGGAGCTGCTGCACGCCTCTCGTTTTGCAAGGATAATCAGGGCCTTACTTCGAAGCTTGGGCTCACGTTGACTTTCACTTTAGGTATAGAGCAGAGCAGGGTGAGCTTCCAACAAGGAACTGGAAACCCAAGGTTTCTTAGGAGAAAACTCATTTTCTTCTCAGAACCATGCCGGCAGTGAGGAAAACCCCGGCAACAACAATGCTTTTCAGGTAGCTTCGAGGCCGCATGAACGGAGCTTTCATAATGGGAAAAGAAGCCTTATGCCATCAGTCTCCAATTTCTAGGTTGACACGCAGCATACACGCAGGACCAGAGCTTACTGTCTCTACGCAGTGTTCTGGTACCGAAACGGTTGCTTAAGCAAAGTCCCTAGGAGTCTTGGAAAGCTTACTACCGTGAAACTAAAGCAGAACAGCGATGAAGGCCTCATGGAGCTGCTGCACGCCTCCCGTTTTGCCAGCATAATCAGGGCCTTACTTCGAGGCTAGTGCTCACATTGACTTTCACGTTTGGTATAGAGCAGAGCAGGGTGAGCTTCCAACTAGAACTGGAAGCACAAGGTTTCTTTCGAGAAAACTCATTTTCTTCTATGAGCCATGCCGGCTGTAAGTAAAAGCACGGTAACAACAGTGCTTTTCAGGTAGCTTCGGGGCCGCATCAACGGAGCTTTCATAATGGGAAAACTAGCCTTGTGCCATCAGTCTCTAATTTCTAGGTTGACACGCAGCATACACGCAGGAGCAGAGCTTCCTGGTTCTACGCAGTGTTCTGGTACTGAAACGGGTGCTGAAGCAAGGCCCCTAGGAGTGTTGAAAAGCTTACTACCTTGACACTAAAGCAGAACAACGATGAAGGCCTCATGGAGCTGCTGCACGCCTCTCGTTTTGCAAGGATAATCAGGGCCTTACTTCGAAGCTTGGGCTCACGTTGACTTTCACTTTAGGTATAGAGCAGAGCAGGGTGAGCTTCCAACAAGGAACTGGAAACCCAAGGTTTCTTAGGAGAAAACTCATTTTCTTCTCAGAACCATGCCGGCAGTGAGGAAAACCCCGGCAACAACAATGCTTTTCAGGTAGCTTCGAGGCCGCATGAACGGAGCTTTCATAATGGGAAAAGAAGCCTTATGCCATCAGTCTCCAATTTCTAGGTTGACACGCAGCATACACGCAGGACCAGAGCTTACTGTCTCTACGCAGTGTTCTGGTACCGAAACGGTTGCTTAAGCAAAGTCCCTAGGAGTCTTGGAAAGCTTACTACCGTGAAACTAAAGCAGAACAGCGATGAAGGCCTCATGGAGCTGCTGCACGCCTCCCGTTTTGCCAGCATAATCAGGGCCTTACTTCGAGGCTAGTGCTCACATTGACTTTCACGTTTGGTATAGAGCAGAGCAGGGTGAGCTTCCAACTAGAACTGGAAGCACAAGGTTTCTTTCGAGAAAACTCATTTTCTTCTATGAGCCATGCCGGCTGTAAGTAAAAGCACGGTAACAACAGTGCTTTTCAGGTAGCTTCGGGGCCGCATCAACGGAGCTTTCATAATGGGAAAACTAGCCTTGTGCCATCAGTCTCTAATTTCTAGGTTGACACGCAGCATACACGCAGGAGCAGAGCTTCCTGGTTCTACGCAGTGTTCTGGTACTGAAACGGGTGCTGAAGCAAGGCCCCTAGGAGTGTTGAAAAGCTTACTACCTTGACACTAAAGCAGAACAACGATGAAGGCCTCATGGAGCTGCTGCACGCCTCTCGTTTTGCAAGGATAATCAGGGCCTTACTTCGAAGCTTGGGCTCACGTTGACTTTCACTTTAGGTATAGAGCAGAGCAGGGTGAGCTTCCAACAAGGAACTGGAAACCCAAGGTTTCTTAGGAGAAAACTCATTTTCTTCTCAGAACCATGCCGGCAGTGAGGAAAACCCCGGCAACAACAATGCTTTTCAGGTAGCTTCGAGGCCGCATGAACGGAGCTTTCATAATGGGAAAAGAAGCCTTATGCCATCAGTCTCCAATTTCTAGGTTGACACGCAGCATACACGCAGGACCAGAGCTTACTGTCTCTACGCAGTGTTCTGGTACCGAAACGGTTGCTTAAGCAAAGTCCCTAGGAGTCTTGGAAAGCTTACTACCGTGAAACTAAAGCAGAACAGCAATGAAGGCCTCATGGAGCTGCTGCACGCCTCCCGTTTTGCCAGCATAATCAGGGCCTTACTTCGAGGCTAGTGCTCACATTGACTTTCACGTTTGGTATAGAGCAGAGCAGGGTGAGCTTCCAACTAGGAACTGGAAGCACAAGGTTTCTTTCGAGAAAACTCATTTTCTTCTATGAGCCATGCCGGCTGTAAGTAAAAGCACGGTAACAACAGTGCTTTTCAGGTAGCTTCGGGGCCGCATCAACGGAGCTTTCATAATGGGAAAACTAGCCTTGTGCCATCAGTCTCTAATTTCTAGGTTGACACGCAGCATACACGCAGGAGCAGAGCTTCCTGGTTCTACGCAGTGTTCTGGTACTGAAACGGGTGCTGAAGCAAGGCCCCTAGGAGTGTTGAAAAGCTTACTACCTTGACACTAAAGCAGAACAACGATGAAGGCCTCATGGAGCTGCTGCACGCCTCTCGTTTTGCAAGGATAATCAGGGCCTTACTTCGAAGCTTGGGCTCACGTTGACTTTCACTTTAGGTATAGAGCAGAGCAGGGTGAGCTTCCAACAAGGAACTGGAAACCCAAGGTTTCTTAGGAGAAAACTCATTTTCTTCTCAGAACCATGCCGGCAGTGAGGAAAACCCCGGCAACAACAATGCTTTTCAGGTAGCTTCGAGGCCGCATGAACGGAGCTTTCATAATGGGAAAAGAAGCCTTATGCCATCAGTCTCCAATTTCTAGGTTGACACGCAGCATACACGCAGGACCAGAGCTTACTGTCTCTACGCAGTGTTCTGGTACCGAAACGGTTGCTTAAGCAAAGTCCCTAGGAGTCTTGGAAAGCTTACTACCGTGAAACTAAAGCAGAACAGCGATGAAGGCCTCATGGAGCTGCTGCACGCCTCCCGTTTTGCCAGCATAATCAGGGCCTTACTTCGAGGCTAGTGCTCACATTGACTTTCACGTTTGGTATAGAGCAGAGCAGGGTGAGCTTCCAACTAGGAACTGGAAGCACAAGGTTTCTTTCGAGAAAACTCATTTTCTTCTATGAGCCATGCCGGCTGTAAGTAAGAGCACGGTAACAACAGTGCTTTTCAGGTAGCTTCGGGGCCGCATCAACGGAGCTTTCATAATGGGAAAACTAGCCTTGTGCCATCAGTCTCTAATTTCTAGGTTGACACGCAGCATACACGCAGGAGCAGAGCTTCCTGGTTCTACGCAGTGTTCTGGTACTGAAACGGGTGCTGAAGCAAGGCCCCTAGGAGTGTTGAAAAGCTTACTACCTTGACACTAAAGCAGAACAACGATGAAGGCCTCATGGAGCTGCTGCACGCCTCTCGTTTTGCAAGGATAATCAGGGCCTTACTTCGAAGCTTGGGCTCACGTTGACTTTCACTTTAGGTATAGAGCAGAGCAGGGTGAGCTTCCAACAAGGAACTGGAAACCCAAGGTTTCTTAGGAGAAAACTCATTTTCTTCTCAGAACCATGCCGGCAGTGAGGAAAACCCCGGCAACAACAATGCTTTTCAGGTAGCTTCGAGGCCGCATGAACGGAGCTTTCATAATGGGAAAAGAAGCCTTATGCCATCAGTCTCCAATTTCTAGGTTGACACGCAGCATACACGCAGGACCAGAGCTTACTGTCTCTACGCAGTGTTCTGGTACCGAAACGGTTGCTTAAGCAAAGTGCCTAGGAGTCTTGGAAAGCTTACTACCGTGAAACTAAAGCAGAACAGCGATGAAGGCCTCATGGAGCTGCTGCACGCCTCCCGTTTTGCCAGCATAATCAGGGCCTTACTTCGAGGCTAGTGCTCACATTGACTTTCACGTTTGGTATAGAGCAGAGCAGGGTGAGCTTCCAACTAGGAACTGGAAGCACAAGGTTTCTTTCGAGAAAACTCATTTTCTTCTATGAGCCATGCCGGCTGTAAGTAAAAGCACGGTAACAACAGTGCTTTTCAGGTAGCTTCGGGGCCGCATCAACGGAGCTTTCATAATGGGAAAACTAGCCTTGTGCCATCAGTCTCTAATTTCTAGGTTGACACGCAGCATACACGCAGGAGCAGAGCTTCCTGGTTCTACGCAGTGTTCTGGTACTGAAACGGGTGCTGAAGCAAGGCCCCTAGGAGTGTTGAAAAGCTTACTACCTTGACACTAAAGCAGAACAACGATGAAGGCCTCATGGAGCTGCTGCACGCCTCTCGTTTTGCAAGGATAATCAGGGCCTTACTTCGAAGCTTGGGCTCACGTTGACTTTCACTTTAGGTATAGAGCAGAGCAGGGTGAGCTTCCAACAAGGAACTGGAAACCCAAGGTTTCTTAGGAGAAAACTCATTTTCTTCTCAGAACCATGCCGGCAGTGAGGAAAACCCCGGCAACAACAATGCTTTTCAGGTAGCTTCGAGGCCGCATGAACGGAGCTTTCATAATGGGAAAAGAAGCCTTATGCCATCAGTCTCCAATTTCTAGGTTGACACGCAGCATACACGCAGGACCAGAGCTTACTGTCTCTACGCAGTGTTCTGGTACCGAAACGGTTGCTTAAGCAAAGTCCCTAGGAGTCTTGGAAAGCTTACTACCGTGAAACTAAAGCAGAACAGCAATGAAGGCCTCATGGAGCTGCTGCACGCCTCCCGTTTTGCCAGCATAATCAGGGCCTTACTTCGAGGCTAGTGCTCACATTGACTTTCACGTTTGGTATAGAGCAGAGCAGGGTGAGCTTCCAACTAGGAACTGGAAGCACAAGGTTTCTTTCGAGAAAACTCATTTTCTTCTATGAGCCATGCCGGCTGTAAGTAAAAGCACGGTAACAACAGTGCTTTTCAGGTAGCTTCGGGGCCGCATCAACGGAGCTTTCATAATGGGAAAACTAGCCTTGTGCCATCAGTCTCTAATTTCTAGGTTGACACGCAGCATACACGCAGGAGCAGAGCTTCCTGGTTCTACGCAGTGTTCTGGTACTGAAACGGGTGCTGAAGCAAGGCCCCTAGGAGTGTTGAAAAGCTTACTACCTTGACACTAAAGCAGAACAACGATGAAGGCCTCATGGAGCTGCTGCACGCCTCTCGTTTTGCAAGGATAATCAGGGCCTTACTTCGAAGCTTGGGCTCACGTTGACTTTCACTTTAGGTATAGAGCAGAGCAGGGTGAGCTTCCAACAAGGAACTGGAAACCCAAGGTTTCTTAGGAGAAAACTCATTTTCTTCTCAGAACCATGCCGGCAGTGAGGAAAACCCCGGCAACAACAATGCTTTTCAGGTAGCTTCGAGGCCGCATGAACGGAGCTTTCATAATGGGAAAAGAAGCCTTATGCCATCAGTCTCCAATTTCTAGGTTGACACGCAGCATACACGCAGGACCAGAGCTTACTGTCTCTACGCAGTGTTCTGGTACCGAAACGGTTGCTTAAGCAAAGTCCCTAGGAGTCTTGGAAAGCTTACTACCGTGAAACTAAAGCAGAACAGCGATGAAGGCCTCATGGAGCTGCTGCACGCCTCCCGTTTTGCCAGCATAATCAGGGCCTTACTTCGAGGCTAGTGCTCACATTGACTTTCACGTTTGGTATAGAGCAGAGCAGGGTGAGCTTCCAACTAGGAACTGGAAGCACAAGGTTTCTTTCGAGAAAACTCATTTTCTTCTATGAGCCATGCCGGCTGTAAGTAAAAGCACGGTAACAACAGTGCTTTTCAGGTAGCTTCGGGGCCGCATCAACGGAGCTTTCATAATGGGAAAACTAGCCTTGTGCCATCAGTCTCTAATTTCTAGGTTGACACGCAGCATACACGCAGGAGCAGAGCTTCCTGGTTCTACGCAGTGTTCTGGTACTGAAACGGGTGCTGAAGCAAGGCCCCTAGGAGTGTTGAAAAGCTTACTACCTTGACACTAAAGCAGAACAACGATGAAGGCCTCATGGAGCTGCTGCACGCCTCTCGTTTTGCAAGGATAATCAGGGCCTTACTTCGAAGCTTGGGCTCACGTTGACTTTCACTTTAGGTATAGAGCAGAGCAGGGTGAGCTTCCAACAAGGAACTGGAAACCCAAGGTTTCTTAGGAGAAAACTCATTTTCTTCTCAGAACCATGCCGGCAGTGAGGAAAACCCCGGCAACAACAATGCTTTTCAGGTAGCTTCGAGGCCGCATGAACGGAGCTTTCATAATGGGAAAAGAAGCCTTATGCCATCAGTCTCCAATTTCTAGGTTGACACGCAGCATACACGCAGGACCAGAGCTTACTGTCTCTACGCAGTGTTCTGGTACCGAAACGGTTGCTTAAGCAAAGTGCCTAGGAGTCTTGGAAAGCTTACTACCGTGAAACTAAAGCAGAACAGCGATGAAGGCCTCATGGAGCTGCTGCACGCCTCCCGTTTTGCCAGCATAATCAGGGCCTTACTTCGAGGCTAGTGCTCACATTGACTTTCACGTTTGGTATAGAGCAGAGCAGGGTGAGCTTCCAACTAGGAACTGGAAGCACAAGGTTTCTTTCGAGAAAACTCATTTTCTTCTATGAGCCATGCCGGCTGTAAGTAAAAGCACGGTAACAACAGTGCTTTTCAGGTAGCTTCGGGGCCGCATCAACGGAGCTTTCATAATGGGAAAACTAGCCTTGTGCCATCAGTCTCTAATTTCTAGGTTGACACGCAGCATACACGCAGGAGCAGAGCTTCCTGGTTCTACGCAGTGTTCTGGTACTGAAACGGGTGCTGAAGCAAGGCCCCTAGGAGTGTTGAAAAGCTTACTACCTTGACACTAAAGCAGAACAACGATGAAGGCCTCATGGAGCTGCTGCACGCCTCTCGTTTTGCAAGGATAATCAGGGCCTTACTTCGAAGCTTGGGCTCACATTGACTTTCACTTTAGGTATAGAGCAGAGCAGGGTGAGCTTCCAACAAGGAACTGGAAACCCAAGGTTTCTTAGGAGAAAACTCATTTTCTTCTCAGATCCATGCCGGCAGTGAGGAAAACCCCGGCAACAACAATGCTTTTCAGGTAGCTTCGAGGCCGCATGAACGGAGCTTTCATAATGGGAAAAGAAGCCTTATGCCATCAGTCTCCAATTTCTAGGTTGACACGCAGCATACACGCAGGAGTAGAGCTTATTGTCTCTACGCAGTGTTCTGGTACCGAAACGGTTGCTTAAGCAAAGTGCCTAGGAGTCTTGGAAAGCTTACTACCGTGAAACTAAAGCAGAACAGCGATGAAGGCCTCATGGAGCTGCTGCACGCCTCCCGTTTTGCCAGGATAATCAGGGCCTTACTTCGAGGCTAGTGCTCACATTGACTTTCACGTTTGGTATAGAGCAGAGCAGGGTGAGCTTCCAACTAGGAACTGGAAGCACAAGGTTTCTTTCGAGAAAACTCATTTTCTTCTATGAGCCATGCCGGCTGTAAGTAAAAGCACGGTAACAACAGTGCTTTTCAGGTAGCTTCGGGGCCGCATCAACGGAGCTTTCATAATGGGAAAACTAGCCTTGTGCCATCAGTCTCTAATTTCTAGGTTGACACGCAGCATACACGCAGGAGCAGAGCTTCCTGGTTCTACGCAGTGTTCTGGTACTGAAACGGGTGCTGAAGCAAGGCCCCTAGGAGTGTTGAAAAGCTTACTACCTTGACACTAAAGCAGAACAACGATGAAGGCCTCATGGAGCTGCTGCACGCCTCTCGTTTTGCAAGGATAATCAGGGCCTTACTTCGTAGCTTGGGCTCACGTTGACTTTCACTTTAGGTATAGAGCAGAGCAGGGTGAGCTTCCAACAAGGAACTGGAAACCCAAGGTTTCTTAGGAGAAAACTCATTTTCTTCTCAGAACCATGCCGGCAGTGAAGAAAACCCCGGCAACAACAATGCTTTTCAGGTAGATTCGAGGCCGCATGAATGGAGTTTTCATAATGGGAAAAGAAGCCTTATGCCATCAGTCTCCAATTTCTAGGTTGACACGCAGCATACACGCAGGACCAGAGCTCACTGTCTCTACGCAGTGTTCTGGTACCGAAACGGTTGCTTAAG
This sequence comes from Eubalaena glacialis, assembly GCF_028564815.1. Classification (NCBI taxonomy): domain Eukaryota; kingdom Metazoa; phylum Chordata; class Mammalia; order Artiodactyla; family Balaenidae; genus Eubalaena; species Eubalaena glacialis. The sequence goes on along the minus strand of NW_026871161.1, from coordinate 464,303 downwards.
CAAAGTCCCTAGGAGTCTTGGAAAGCTTACTACCGTGAAACTAAAGCAGAACAGTGATGAAGGCCTCATGGAGCTGCTGCACGCCTCCCGTTTTGCCAGGATAATCAGGGCCTTACTTCGAGGCTAGTGCTCACATTGACTTTCACGTTTGGTATAGAGCAGAGCAGGGTGAGCTTCCAACTAGGAACTGGAAGCACAAGGTTTCTTTCGAGAAAACTCATTTTCTTCTATGAGCCATGCCGGCTGTAAGTAAAAGCACGGTAACAACAGTGCTTTTCAGGTAGCTTCGGGGCCGCATCAACGGAGCTTTCATAATGGGAAAACTAGCCTTGTGCCATCAGTCTCTAATTTCTAGGTTGACACGCAGCATACACGCAGGAGCAGAGCTTCCTGGTTCTACGCAGTGTTCTGGTACTGAAACGGGTGCTGAAGCAAGGCCCCTAGGAGTGTTGAAAAGCTTACTACCTTGACACTAAAGCAGAACAACGATGAAGGCCTCATGGAGCTGCTGCACGCCTCTCGTTTTGCAAGGATAATCAGGGCCTTACTTCGAAGCTTGGGCTCACGTTGACTTTCACTTTAGGTATAGAGCAGAGCAGGGTGAGCTTCCAACAAGGAACTGGAAACCCAAGGTTTCTTAGGAGAAAACTCATTTTCTTCTCAGAACCATGCCGGCAGTGAGGAAAACCCCGGCAACAACAATGCTTTTCAGGTAGCTTCGAGGCCGCATGAACGGAGCTTTCATAATGGGAAAAGAAGCCTTATGCCATCAGTCTCCAATTTCTAGGTTGACACGCAGCATACACGCAGGACCAGAGCTTACTGTCTCTACGCAGTGTTCTGGTACCGAAACGGTTGCTTAAGCAAAGTCCCTAGGAGTCTTGGAAACCTTACTACCGTGAAACTAAAGCAGAACAGCGATGAAGGCCTCATGGAGCTGCTGCACGCCTCCCGTTTTGCCAGCATAATCAGGGCCTTACTTCGAGGCTAGTGCTCACATTGACTTTCACGTTTGGTATAGAGCAGAGCAGGGTGAGCTTCCAACTAGAACTGGAAGCACAAGGTTTCTTTCGAGAAAACTCATTTTCTTCTATGAGCCATGCCGGCTGTAAGTAAATGCACGGTAACAACAGTGCTTTTCAGGTAGCTTCGGGGCTGCATCAACGGAGCTTTCATAATGGGAAAACTAGCCTTGTGCCATCAGTCTCTAATTTCTAGGTTGACACGCAGCATACACGCAGGAGCAGAGCTTCCTGGTTCTACGCAGTGTTCTGGTACTGAAACGGGTGCTGAAGCAAGGCCCCTAGGAGTGTTGAAAAGCTTACTACCTTGACACTAAAGCAGAACAACGATGAAGGCCTCATGGAGCTGCTGCACGCCTCTCGTTTTGCAAGGATAATCAGGGCCTTACTTCGAAGCTTGGGCTCACGTTGACTTTCACTTTAGGTATAGAGCAGAGCAGGGTGAGCTTCCAACAAGGAACTGGAAACCCAAGGTTTCTTAGGAGAAAACTCATTTTCTTCTCAGAACCATGCCGGCAGTGAGGAAAACCCCGGCAACAACAATGCTTTTCAGGTAGCTTCGAGGCCGCATGAACGGAGCTTTCATAATGGGAAAAGAAGCCTTATGCCATCAGTCTCCAATTTCTAGGTTGACACGCAGCATACACGCAGGACCAGAGCTTACTGTCTCTACGCAGTGTTCTGGTACCGAAACGGTTGCTTAAGCAAAGTCCCTAGGAGTCTTGGAAAGCTTACTACCGTGAAACTAAAGCAGAACAGCAATGAAGGCCTCATGGAGCTGCTGCACGCCTCCCGTTTTGCCAGCATAATCAGGGCCTTACTTCGAGGCTAGTGCTCACATTGACTTTCACGTTTGGTATAGAGCAGAGCAGGGTGAGCTTCCAACTAGGAACTGGAAGCACAAGGTTTCTTTCGAGAAAACTCATTTTCTTCTATGAGCCATGCCGGCTGTAAGTAAAAGCACGGTAACAACAGTGCTTTTCAGGTAGCTTCGGGGCCGCATCAACGGAGCTTTCATAATGGGAAAACTAGCCTTGTGCCATCAGTCTCTAATTTCTAGGTTGACACGCAGCATACACGCAGGAGCAGAGCTTCCTGGTTCTACGCAGTGTTCTGGTACTGAAACGGGTGCTGAAGCAAGGCCCCTAGGAGTGTTGAAAAGCTTACTACCTTGACACTAAAGCAGAACAACGATGAAGGCCTCATGGAGCTGCTGCACGCCTCTCGTTTTGCAAGGATAATCAGGGCCTTACTTCGAAGCTTGGGCTCACGTTGACTTTCACTTTAGGTATAGAGCAGAGCAGGGTGAGCTTCCAACAAGGAACTGGAAACCCAAGGTTTCTTAGGAGAAAACTCATTTTCTTCTCAGAACCATGCCGGCAGTGAGGAAAACCCCGGCAAGAACAATGCTTTTCAGGTAGCTTCGAGGCCGCATGAACGGAGCTTTCATAATGGGAAAAGAAGCCTTATGCCATCAGTCTCCAATTTCTAGGTTGACACGCAGCATACACGCAGGACCAGAGCTTACTGTCTCTACGCAGTGTTCTGGTACCGAAACGGTTGCTTAAGCAAAGTCCCTAGGAGTGTTGGAAAGCTTACTACCGTGAAACTAAAGCAGAACAGCGATGAAGGCCTCATGGAGCTGCTGCACGCCTCCCGTTTTGCCAGCATAATCAGGGCCTTACTTCGAGGCTAGTGCTCACATTGACTTTCACGTTTGGTATAGAGCAGAGCAGGGTGAGCTTCCAACTAGGAACTGGAAGCACAAGGTTTCTTTCGAGAAAACTCATTTTCTTCTATGAGCCATGCCGGCTGTAAGTAAAAGCACGGTAACAACAGTGCTTTTCAGGTAGCTTCGGGGCCGCATCAACGGAGCTTTCATAATGGGAAAACTAGCCTTGTGCCATCAGTCTCTAATTTCTAGGTTGACACGCAGCATACACGCAGGAGCAGAGCTTCCTGGTTCTACGCAGTGTTCTGGTACTGAAACGGGTGCTGAAGCAAGGCCCCTAGGAGTGTTGAAAAGCTTACTACCTTGACACTAAAGCAGAACAACGATGAAGGCCTCATGGAGCTGCTGCACGCCTCTCGTTTTGCAAGGATAATCAGGGCCTTACTTCGAAGCTTGGGCTCACGTTGACTTTCACTTTAGGTATAGAGCAGAGCAGGGTGAGCTTCCAACAAGGAACTGGAAACCCAAGGTTTCTTAGGAGAAAACTCATTTTCTTCTCAGAACCATGCCGGCAGTGTGGAAAACCCCGGCAACAACAATGCTTTTCAGGTAGCTTCGAGGCCGCATGAACGGAGCTTTCATAATGGGAAAAGAAGCCTTATGCCATCAGTCTCCAATTTCTAGGTTGACACGCAGCATACACGCAGGACCAGAGCTTACTGTCTCTACGCAGTGTTCTGGTACCGAAACGGTTGCTTAAGCAAAGTGCCTAGGAGTCTTGGAAAGCTTACTACCGTGAAACTAAAGCAGAACAGCGATGAAGGCCTCATGGAGCTGCTGCACGCCTCCCGTTTTGCCAGCATAATCAGGGCCTTACTTCGAGGCTAGTGCTCACATTGACTTTCACGTTTGGTATAGAGCAGAGCAGGGTGAGCTTCCAACTAGGAACTGGAAGCACAAGGTTTCTTTCGAGAAAACTCATTTTCTTCTATGAGCCATGCCGGCTGTAAGTAAAAGCACGGTAACAACAGTGCTTTTCAGGTAGCTTCGGGGCCGCATCAACGGAGCTTTCATAATGGGAAAACTAGCCTTGTGCCATCAGTCTCTAATTTCTAGGTTGACACGCAGCATACACGCAGGAGCAGAGCTTCCTGGTTCTACGCAGTGTTCTGGTACTGAAACGGGTGCTGAAGCAAGGCCCCTAGGAGTGTTGAAAAGCTTACTACCTTGACACTAAAGCAGAACAACGATGAAGGCCTCATGGAGCTGCTGCACGCCTCTCGTTTTGCAAGGATAATCAGGGCCTTACTTCGAAGCTTGGGCTCACATTGACTTTCACTTTAGGTATAGAGCAGAGCAGGGTGAGCTTCCAACAAGGAACTGGAAACCCAAGGTTTCTTAGGAGAAAACTCATTTTCTTCTCAGATCCATGCCGGCAGTGAGGAAAACCCCGGCAACAACAATGCTTTTCAGGTAGCTTCGAGGCCGCATGAACGGAGCTTTCATAATGGGAAAAGAAGCCTTATGCCATCAGTCTCCAATTTCTAGGTTGACACGCAGCATACACGCAGGAGTAGAGCTTATTGTCTCTACGCAGTGTTCTGGTACCGAAACGGTTGCTTAAGCAAAGTGCCTAGGAGTCTTGGAAAGCTTACTACCGTGAAACTAAAGCAGAACAGCGATGAAGGCCTCATGGAGCTGCTGCACGCCTCCCGTTTTGCCAGGATAATCAGGGCCTTACTTCGAGGCTAGTGCTCACATTGACTTTCACGTTTGGTATAGAGCAGAGCAGGGTGAGCTTCCAACTAGGAACTGGAAGCACAAGGTTTCTTTCGAGAAAACTCATTTTCTTCTATGAGCCATGCCGGCTGTAAGTAAAAGCACGGTAACAACAGTGCTTTTCAGGTAGCTTCGGGGCCGCATCAACGGAGCTTTCATAATGGGAAAACTAGCCTTGTGCCATCAGTCTCTAATTTCTAGGTTGACACGCAGCATACACGCAGGAGCAGAGCTTCCTGGTTCTACGCAGTGTTCTGGTACTGAAACGGGTGCTGAAGCAAGGCCCCTAGGAGTGTTGAAAAGCTTACTACCTTGACACTAAAGCAGAACAACGATGAAGGCCTCATGGAGCTGCTGCACGCCTCTCGTTTTGCAAGGATAATCAGGGCCTTACTTCGAAGCTTGGGCTCACGTTGACTTTCACTTTAGGTATAGAGCAGAGCAGGGTGAGCTTCCAACAAGGAACTGGAAACCCAAGGTTTCTTAGGAGAAAACTCATTTTCTTCTCAGAACCATGCCGGCAGTGAAGAAAACCCCGGCAACAACAATGCTTTTCAGGTAGATTCGAGGCCGCATGAATGGAGTTTTCATAATGGGAAAAGAAGCCTTATGCCATCAGTCTCCAATTTCTAGGTTGACACGCAGCATACACGCAGGACCAGAGCTCACTGTCTCTACGCAGTGTTCTGGTACCGAAACGGTTGCTTAAGCAAAGTCCCTAGGAGTCTTGGAAAGCTTACTACCGTGAAACTAAAGCAGAACAGTGATGAAGGCCTCATGGAGCTGCTGCACGCCTCCCGTTTTGCCAGGATAATCAGGGCCTTACTTCGAGGCTAGTGCTCACATTGACTTTCACGTTTGGTATAGAGCAGAGCAGGGTGAGCTTCCAACTAGGAACTGGAAGCACAAGGTTTCTTTCGAGAAAACTCATTTTCTTCTATGAGCCATGCCGGCTGTAAGTAAAAGCACGGCAACAACAGTGCTTTTCAGGTAGCTTCGGGGCCGCATCAACGGAGCTTTCATAATGGGAAAACTAGCCTTGTGCCATCAGTCTCTAATTTCTAGGTTGACACGCAGCATACACGCAGGAGCAGAGCTTCCTGGTTCTACGCAGTGTTCTGGTACTGAAACGGGTGCTGAAGCAAGGCCCCTAGGAGTGTTGAAAAGCTTACTACCTTGACACTAAAGCAGAACAACGATGAAGGCCTCATGGAGCTGCTGCACGCCTCTCGTTTTGCAAGGATAATCAGGGCCTTACTTCGAAGCTTGGGCTCACGTTGACTTTCACTTTAGGTATAGAGCAGAGCAGGGTGAGCTTCCAACAAGGAACTGGAAACCCAAGGTTTCTTAGGAGAAAACTCATTTTCTTCTCAGAACCATGCCGGCAGTGAGGAAAACCCCGGCAACAACAATGCTTTTCAGGTAGCTTCGAGGCCGCATGAACGGAGCTTTCATAATGGGAAAAGAAGCCTTATGCCATCAGTCTCCAATTTCTAGGTTGACACGCAGCATACACGCAGGAGTAGAGCTGACTGTCTCTACGCAGTGTTCTGGTACCGAAACGGTTGCTTAAGCAAAGTGCCTAGGAGTCTTGGAAAGCTTACTACCGTGAAACTAAAGCAGAACAGCGATGAAGGCCTCATGGAGCTGCTGCACGCCTCCCGTTTTGCCAGGATAATCAGGGCCTTACTTCGAGGCTAGTGCTCACATTGACTTTCACGTTTGGTATAGAGCAGAGCAGGGTGAGCTTCCAACTAGGAACTGGAAGCACAAGGTTTCTTTCGAGAAAACTCATTTTCTTCTATGAGCCATGCCGGCTGTAAGTAAAAGCACGGTAACAACAGTGCTTTTCAGGTAGCTTCGGGGCCGCATCAACGGAGCTTTCATAATGGGAAAACTAGCCTTGTGCCATCAGTCTCTAATTTCTAGGTTGACACGCAGCATACACGCAGGAGCAGAGCTTCCTGGTTCTATGCAGTGTTCTGGTACTGAAACGGGTGTTGAAGCAAGGCCCCTAGGAGTGTTGAAAAGCTTACTACCTTGACACTAAAGCAGAACAACGATGAAGGCCTCATGGAGCTGCTGCACGCCTCTCGTTTTGCAAGGATAATCAGGGCCTTACTTCGAAACTTGGGCTCACGTTGACTTTCACTTTAGGTATAGAGCAGAGCAGGGTGAGCTTCCAACAAGGAACTGGAAACCCAAGGTTTCTTAGGAGAAAACTCATTTTCTTCTCAGAACCATGCCGGCAGTGAGGAAAACCCCGGCAACAACAATGCTTTTCAGGTAGCTTCGAGGCCGCATGAACGGAGCTTTCATAATGGGAAAAGAAGCCTTATGCCATCAGTCTCCAATTTCTAGGTTGACACGCAGCATACACGCAGGACCAGAGCTTACTGTCTCTACGCAGTGTTCTGGTACCGAAACGGTTGCTTAAGCAAAGTGCCTAGGAGTCTTGGAAAGCTTACTACCGTGAAACTAAAGCAGAACAGCGATGAAGGCCTCATGGAGCTGCTGCACGCCTCCCGTTTTGCCAGCATAATCAGGGCCTTACTTCGAGGCTAGTGCTCACATTGACTTTCACGTTTGGTATAGAGCAGAGCAGGGTGAGCTTCCAACTAGGAACTGGAAGCACAAGGTTTCTTTCGAGAAAACTCATTTTCTTCTATGAGCCATGCCGGCTGTAAGTAAAAGCACGGTAACAACAGTGCTTTTCAGGTAGCTTCGGGGCCGCATCAACGGAGCTTTCATAATGGGAAAACTAGCCTTGTGCCATCAGTCTCTAATTTCTAGGTTGACACGCAGCATACACGCAGGAGCAGAGCTTCCTGGTTCTACGCAGTGTTCTGGTACTGAAACGGGTGCTGAAGCAAGGCCCCTAGGAGTGTTGAAAAGCTTACTACCTTGACACTAAAGCAGAACAACGATGAAGGCCTCATGGAGCTGCTGCACGCCTCTCGTTTTGCAAGGATAATCAGGGCCTTACTTCGAAGCTTGGGCTCACATTGACTTTCACTTTAGGTATAGAGCAGAGCAGGGTGAGCTTCCAACAAGGAACTGGAAACCCAAGGTTTCTTAGGAGAAAACTCATTTTCTTCTCAGATCCATGCCGGCAGTGAGGAAAACCCCGGCAACAACAATGCTTTTCAGGTAGCTTCGAGGCCGCATGAACGGAGCTTTCATAATGGGAAAAGAAGCCTTATGCCATCAGTCTCCAATTTCTAGGTTGACACGCAGCATACACGCAGGAGTAGAGCTTATTGTCTCTACGCAGTGTTCTGGTACCGAAACGGTTGCTTAAGCAAAGTGCCTAGGAGTCTTGGAAAGCTTACTACCGTGAAACTAAAGCAGAACAGCGATGAAGGCCTCATGGAGCTGCTGCACGCCTCCCGTTTTGCCAGGATAATCAGGGCCTTACTTCGAGGCTAGTGCTCACATTGACTTTCACGTTTGGTATAGAGCAGAGCAGGGTGAGCTTCCAACTAGGAACTGGAAGCACAAGGTTTCTTTCGAGAAAACTCATTTTCTTCTATGAGCCATGCCGGCTGTAAGTAAAAGCACGGTAACAACAGTGCTTTTCAGGTAGCTTCGGGGCCGCATCAACGGAGCTTTCATAATGGGAAAACTAGCCTTGTGCCATCAGTCTCTAATTTCTAGGTTGACACGCAGCATACACGCAGGAGCAGAGCTTCCTGGTTCTACGCAGTGTTCTGGTACTGAAACGGGTGCTGAAGCAAGGCCCCTAGGAGTGTTGAAAAGCTTACTACCTTGACACTAAAGCAGAACAACGATGAAGGCCTCATGGAGCTGCTGCACGCCTCTCGTTTTGCAAGGATAATCAGGGCCTTACTTCGAAGCTTGGGCTCACGTTGACTTTCACTTTAGGTATAGAGCAGAGCAGGGTGAGCTTCCAACAAGGAACTGGAAACCCAAGGTTTCTTAGGAGAAAACTCATTTTCTTCTCAGAACCATGCCGGCAGTGAAGAAAACCCCGGCAACAACAATGCTTTTCAGGTAGATTCGAGGCCGCATGAATGGAGTTTTCATAATGGGAAAAGAAGCCTTATGCCATCAGTCTCCAATTTCTAGGTTGACACGCAGCATACACGCAGGACCAGAGCTCACTGTCTCTACGCAGTGTTCTGGTACCGAAACGGTTGCTTAAGCAAAGTCCCTAGGAGTCTTGGAAAGCTTACTACCGTGAAACTAAAGCAGAACAGTGATGAAGGCCTCATGGAGCTGCTGCACGCCTCCCGTTTTGCCAGCATAATCAGGGCCTTACTTCGAGGCTAGTGCTCACATTGACTTTCACGTTTGGTATAGAGCAGAGCAGGGTGAGCTTCCAACTAGGAACTGGAAGCACAAGGTTTCTTTCGAGAAAACTCATTTTCTTCTATGAGCCATGCCGGCTGTAAGTAAAAGCACGGTAACAACAGTGCTTTTCAGGTAGCTTCGGGGCCGCATCAACGGAGCTTTCATAATGGGAAAACTAGCCTTGTGCCATCAGTCTCTAATTTCTAGGTTGACACGCAGCATACACGCAGGAGCAGAGCTTCCTGGTTCTACGCAGTGTTCCGGTACTGAAACGGGTGCTGAAGCAAGGCCCCTAGGAGTGTTGAAAAGCTTACTACCTTGACACTAAAGCAGAACAACGATGAAGGCCTCATGGAGCTGCTGCACGCCTCTCGTTTTGCAAGGATAATCAGGGCCTTACTTCGAAGCTTGGGCTCACGTTGACTTTCACTTTAGGTATAGAGCAGAGCAGGGTGAGCTTCCAACAAGGAACTGGAAACCCAAGGTTTCTTAGGAGAAAACTCATTTTCTTCTCAGAACCATGCCGGCAGTGAGGAAAACCCCGGCAACAACAATGCTTTTCAGGTAGCTTCGAGGCCGCATGAACGGAGCTTTCATAATGGGAAAAGAAGCCTTATGCCATCAGTCTCCAATTTCTAGGTTGACACGCAGCATACACGCAGGACCAGAGCTTACTGTCTCTACGCAGTGTTCTGGTACCGAAACGGTTGCTTAAGCAAAGTGCCTAGGAGTCTTGGAAAGCTTACTACCGTGAAACTAAAGCAGAACAGCGATGAAGGCCTCATGGAGCTGCTGCACGCCTCCCGTTTTGCCAGCATAATCAGGGCCTTACTTCGAGGCTAGTGCTCACATTGACTTTCACGTTTGGTATAGAGCAGAGCAGGGTGAGCTTCCAACTAGGAACTGGAAGCACAAGGTTTCTTTCGAGAAAACTCATTTTCTTCTATGAGCCATGCCGGCTGTAAGTAAAAGCACGGTAACAACAGTGCTTTTCAGGTAGCTTCGGGGCCGCATCAACGGAGCTTTCATAATGGGAAAACTAGCCTTGTGCCATCAGTCTCTAATTTCTAGGTTGACACGCAGCATACACGCAGGAGCAGAGCTTCCTGGTTCTATGCAGTGTTCTGGTACTGAAACGGGTGTTGAAGCAAGGCCCCTAGGAGTGTTGAAAAGCTTACTACCTTGACACTAAAGCAGAACAACGATGAAGGCCTCATGGAGCTGCTGCACGCCTCTCGTTTTGCAAGGATAATCAGGGCCTTACTTCGAAGCTTGGGCTCACGTTGACTTTCACTTTAGGTATAGAGCAGAGCAGGGTGAGCTTCCAACAAGGAACTGGAAACCCAAGGTTTCTTAGGAGAAAACTCATTTTCTTCTCAGAACCATGCCGGCAGTAGGAAAACCCCGGCAACAACAATGCTTTTCAGGTAGATTCGAGGCCGCATGAATGGAGTTTTCATAATGGGAAAAGAAGCCTTATGCCATCAGTCTCCAATTTCTAGGTTGACACGCAGCATACACGCAGGACCAGAGCTCACTGTCTCTACGCAGTGTTCTGGTACCGAAACGGTTGCTTAAGCAAAGTCCCTAGGAGACTTGGAAAGCTTACTACCGTGAAACTAAAGCAGAACAGCGATGAAGGCCTCATGGAGCTGCTGCACGCCTCCCGTTTTGCCAGGATAATCAGGGCCTTACTTCGAGGCTAGTGCTCACATTGACTTTCACGTTTGGTATAGAGCAGAGCAGGGTGAGCTTCCAACTAGGAACTGGAAGCACAAGGTTTCTTTCGAGAAAACTCATTTTCTTCTATGTGCCATGCCGGCTGTAAGTAAAAGCACGGTAACAACAGTGCTTTTCAGGTAGCTTCGGGGCCGCATCAACGGAGCTTTCATAATGGGAAAACTAGCCTTGTGCCATCAGTCTCTAATTTCTAGGTTGACACGCAGCATACACGCAGGAGCAGAGCTTCCTGGTTCTACGCAGTGTTCTGGTACTGAAACGGGTGCTGAAGCAAGGCTCCTAGGAGTGTTGAAAGCTTACTACCTTGACACTAAATCAGAACAACAATGAAGGCCTCATGGAGCTGCTGCATGCCTCTCGTTTTGCAAGGATAATCAGGGCCTTACTTCGAAGCTTGGGCTCACGTTGACTTTCACTTTAGGTATAGAGCAGAGCAGGGTGAGCTTCCAACAAGGAACTGGAAACCCAAGGTTTCTTAGGAGAAAACTCATTTTCTTCTCAGAACCACGCCGGCAGTGAGGAAAACCCCGGCAACAACAATGCTTTTCATGTAGCTTCGAGGCCGCATGAACGGAGCTTTCATAATGGGAAAAGAAGCCTTATGCCATCAGTACTCCAATTTCTAGGTTGACACGCGGCATACAAGCAGGACCAGAGCTTACTGTCTCTACGCAGTGTTCTGGTACCGAAACGGTTGCTTAAGCAAAGTCCCTAGGAGTCTTGGAAAGCTTACTACCGTGAAACTAAAGCAGAACAGCGATGAAGGCCTCATGGAGCTGCTGCACGCCTCCCGTTTTGCCAGCATAATCAGGGCCTTACTTCGAGGCTAGTGCTCACATTGACTTTCACGTTTGGTATAGAGCAGAGCAGGGTGAGCTTCCAACTAGGAACTGGAAGCACAAGGTTTCTTTCGAGAAAACTCATTTTCTTCTATGAACCATGCCGGCTGTAAGTAAAAGCACGGTAACAACAGTGCTTTTCAGGTAGCTTCGGGGCCGCATCAACGGAGCTTTCATAATGGGAAAACTAGCCTTGTACCATCAGTCTCTAATTTCTAGGTTGACACGCAGCAAACACGCAGGAGCAGAGCTTCCTGGTTCTACGCAGTGTTCTTGTACTGAAACGGGTGCTGAAGCAAGGCCCCTACGAGTGTTGAAAAGCTTACTACCTTGAAACTAAAGCAGAACAACGATGAAGGCCTCATGGAGCTGCTGCACGCCTCTCGTTTTGCAAGGATAATCAGGGCCTTACTTCGAAGCTTGGGCTCACGTTGACTTTCACTTTAGGTAAAGAGCAGAGCAGGGTGAGCTTCCAACAAGGAACTGGAAACCCAAGGTTTCTTAGGAGAAAACTCATTTTCTTCTCAGAACCATGCCGGCAGTGAGGAAAACCCCGGCAACAACAATGCTTTTCAGGTAGCTTCGAGGCCGCATGAACGGAGCTTTCATAATGGGAAAAGAAGCCTTATGCCATCGGTCTCCAATTTCTAGGTTGACACGCAGCATACACGCAGGACCAGAGCTTACTGTCTCTACGCAGTGTTCTGGTACCGAAACGGTTGCTTAAGCAAAGTCCCTAGGAGTCTTGGAAAGCTTACTACCGTGAAACTAAAGCAGAACAGCGATGAAGGCCTCATGGAGCTGCTGCACGCCTCCCGTTTTGCCAGCATAATCAGGGCCTTACTTCGAGGCTAGTGCTCACATTGACTTTCACGTTTGGTATAGAGCAGAGCAGGGTGAGCTTCCAACTAGGAACTGGAAGCACAAGGTTTCTTTCGAGAAAACTCATTTTCTTCTATGAGCCATGCCGGCTGTAAGTAAAAGCACGGTAACAACAGTGCTTTTCAGGTAGCTTCGGGGCCGCATCAACGGAGCTTTCATAATGGGAAAACTAGCCTTGTGCCATCAGTCTCTAATTTCTAGGTTGACACGCAGCATACACGCAGGAGCAGAGCTTCCTGGTTCTACGCAGTGTTCTGGTACTGAAACGGGTGCTGAAGCAAGGCCCCTAGGAGTGTTGAAAAGCTTACTACCTTGACACTAAAGCAGAACAACGATGAAGGCCTCATGGAGCTGCTGCACGCCTCTCGTTTTGCAAGGATAATCAGGGCCTTACTTCGAAGCTTGGGCTCACGTTGACTTTCACTTTAGGTATAGAGCAGAGCAGGGTGAGCTTCCAACAAGGAACTGGAAACCCAAGGTTTCTTAGGAGAAAACTCATTTTCTTCTCAGAACCATGCCGGCAGTGAGGAAAACCCCGGCAACAACAATGCTTTTCAGGTAGCTTCGAGGCCGCATGAACGGAGCTTTCATAATGGGAAAAGAAGCCTTATGCCATCAGTCTCCAATTTCTAGGTTGACACGCAGCATACACGCAGGACCAGAGCTTACTGTCTCTACGCAGTGTTCTGGTACCGAAACGGTTGCTTAAGCAAAGTGCCTAGGAGTCTTGGAAAGCTTACTACCGTGAAACTAAAGCAGAACAGCGATGAAGGCCTCATGGAGCTGCTGCACGCCTCCCGTTTTGCCAGCATAATCAGGGCCTTACTTCGAGGCTAGTGCTCACATTGACTTTCACGTTTGGTATAGAGCAGAGCAGGGTGAGCTTCCAACTAGGAACTGGAAGCACAAGGTTTCTTTCGAGAAAACTCATTTTCTTCTATGAGCCATGCCGGCTGTAAGTAAAAGCACGGTAACAACAGTGCTTTTCAGGTAGCTTCGGGGCCGCATCAACGGAGCTTTCATAATGGGAAAACTAGCCTTGTGCCATCAGTCTCTAATTTCTAGGTTGACACGCAGCATACACGCAGGAGCAGAGCTTCCTGGTTCTACGCAGTGTTCTGGTACTGAAACGGGTGCTGAAGCAAGGCCCCTAGGAGTGTTGAAAAGCTTACTACCTTGACACTAAAGCAGAACAACGATGAAGGCCTCATGGAGCTGCTGCACGCCTCTCGTTTTGCAAGGATAATCAGGGCCTTACTTCGAAGCTTGGGCTCACGTTGACTTTCACTTTAGGTATAGAGCAGAGCAGGGTGAGCTTCCAACAAGGAACTGGAAACCCAAGGTTTCTTAGGAGAAAACTCATTTTCTTCTCAGAACCATGCCGGCAGTGAGGAAAACCCCGGCAACAACAATGCTTTTCAGGTAGCTTCGAGGCCGCATGAACGGAGCTTTCATAATGGGAAAAGAAGCCTTATGCCATCAGTCTCCAATTTCTAGGTTGACACGCAGCATACACGCAGGACCAGAGCTTACTGTCTCTACGCAGTGTTCTGGTACCGAAACGGTTGCTTAAGCAAAGTGCCTAGGAGTCTTGGAAAGCTTACTACCGTGAAACTAAAGCAGAACAGCGATGAAGGCCTCATGGAGCTGCTGCACGCCTCCCGTTTTGCCAGCATAATCAGGGCCTTACTTCGAGGCTAGTGCTCACATTGACTTTCACGTTTGGTATAGAGCAGAGCAGGGTGAGCTTCCAACTAGGAACTGGAAGCACAAGGTTTCTTTCGAGAAAACTCATTTTCTTCTATGAGCCATGCCGGCTGTAAGTAAAAGCACGGTAACAACAGTGCTTTTCAGGTAGCTTCGGGGCCGCATCAACGGAGCTTTCATAATGGGAAAACTAGCCTTGTGCCATCAGTCTCTAATTTCTAGGTTGACACGCAGCATACACGCAGGAGCAGAGCTTCCTGGTTCTACGCAGTGTTCTGGTACTGAAACGGGTGCTGAAGCAAGGCCCCTAGGAGTGTTGAAAAGCTTACTACCTTGACACTAAAGCAGAACAACGATGAAGGCCTCATGGAGCTGCTGCACGCCTCTCATTTTGCAAGGATAATCAGGGCCTTACTTCGAAGCTTGGGCTCACGTTGACTTTCACTTTAGGTATAGAGCAGAGCAGGGTGAGCTTCCAACAAGGAACTGGAAACCCAAGGTTTCTTAGGAGAAAACTCATTTTCTTCTCAGAACCATGCCGGCAGTGAGGAAAACCCCGGCAACAACAATGCTTTTCAGGTAGCTTCGAGGCCGCATGAACGGAGCTTTCATAATGGGAAAAGAAGCCTTATGCCATCAGTCTCCAATTTCTAGGTTGACACGCAGGACCAGAGCTTACTGTCTCTACGCAGTGTTCTGGTACCGAAACGGTTGCTTAAGCAAAGTCCCTAGGAGTGTTGGAAAGCTTACTACCGTGAAACTAAAGCAGAACAGCGATGAAGGCCTCATGGGGCTGCTGCACGCCTCCCGTTTTGCCAGGATAATGTGGGCCTTACTTCGAGGCTAGTGCTCACATTGACTTTCACGTTTGGTATAGAGCAGAGCAGGGTGAGCTTCCAACTAGGAACTGGAAGCACAAGGTTTCTTTCGAGAAAACTCATTTTCTTCTATGTGCCATGACGGCTGTAAGTAAAAGCACGGTAACAACAGTGCTTTTCAGGTAGCTTCGGGGCCGCATCAACGGAGCTTTCATAATGGGAAAACTAGCCTTGTGCCATCAGTCTCCAATTTCTAGGTTGACACGCAGCATACACGCAGGACCAGAGCTTACTGTCTCTACGCAGTGTTCTGGTACCGAAACGGTTGCTTAAGCAAAGTGCCTAGGAGTCTTGGAAAGCTTACTACCGTGAAACTAAAGCAGAACAGCGATGAAGGCCTCATGGAGCTGCTGCACGCCTCCCGTTTTGCCAGCATAATCAGGGCCTTACTTCGAGGCTAGTGCTCACATTGACTTTCACGTTTGGTATAGAGCAGAGCAGGGTGAGCTTCCAACTAGGAACTGGAAGCACAAGGTTTCTTTCGAGAAAACTCATTTTCTTCTATGAGCCATGCCGGCTGTAAGTAAAAGCACGGTAACAACAGTGCTTTTCAGGTAGCTTCGGGGCCGCATCAACGGAGCTTTCATAATGGGAAAACTAGCCTTGTGCCATCAGTCTCTAATTTCTAGGTTGACACGCAGCATACACGCAGGAGCAGAGCTTCCTGGTTCTACGCAGTGTTCCGGTACTGAAACGGGTGCTGAAGCAAGGCCCCTAGGAGTGTTGAAAAGCTTACTACCTTGACACTAAAGCAGAACAACGATGAAGGCCTCATGGAGCTGCTGCACGCCTCTCGTTTTGCAAGGATAATCAGGGCCTTACTTCGAAGCTTGGGCTCACGTTGACTTTCACTTTAGGTATAGAGCAGAGCAGGGTGAGCTTCCAACAAGGAACTGGAAACCCAAGGTTTCTTAGGAGAAAACTCATTTTCTTCTCAGAACCATGCCGGCAGTGAGGAAAACCCCGGCAACAACAATGCTTTTCAGGTAGCTTCGAGGCCGCATGAACGGAGCTTTCATAATGGGAAAAGAAGCCTTATGCCATCAGTCTCCAATTTCTAGGTTGACACGCAGCATACACGCAGGACCAGAGCTTACTGTCTCTACGCAGTGTTCTGGTACCGAAACGGTTGCTTAAGCAAAGTGCCTAGGAGTCTTGGAAAGCTTACTACCGTGAAACTAAAGCAGAACAGCGATGAAGGCCTCATGGAGCTGCTGCACGCCTCCCGTTTTGCCAGCATAATCAGGGCCTTACTTCGAGGCTAGTGCTCACATTGACTTTCACGTTTGGTATAGAGCAGAGCAGGGTGAGCTTCCAACTAGGAACTGGAAGCACAAGGTTTCTTTCGAGAAAACTCATTTTCTTCTATGAGCCATGCCGGCTGTAAGTAAAAGCACGGTAACAACAGTGCTTTTCAGGTAGCTTCGGGGCCGCATCAACGGAGCTTTCATAATGGGAAAACTAGCCTTGTGCCATCAGTCTCTAATTTCTAGGTTGACACGCAGCATACACGCAGGAGCAGAGCTTCCTGGTTCTACGCAGTGTTCTGGTACTGAAACGGGTGCTGAAGCAAGGCCCCTAGGAGTGTTGAAAAGCTTACTACCTTGACACTAAAGCAGAACAACGATGAAGGCCTCATGGAGCTGCTGCACGCCTCTCGTTTTGCAAGGATAATCAGGGCCTTACTTCGAAGCTTGGGCTCACGTTGACTTTCACTTTAGGTATAGAGCAGAGCAGGGTGAGCTTCCAACAAGGAACTGGAAACCCAAGGTTTCTTAGGAGAAAACTCATTTTCTTCTCAGAACCATGCCGGCAGTGAGGAAAACCCCGGCAACAACAATGCTTTTCAGGTAGCTTCGAGGCCGCATGAACGGAGCTTTCATAATGGGAAAAGAAGCCTTATGCCATCAGTCTCCAATTTCTAGGTTGACACGCAGCATACACGCAGGACCAGAGCTTACTGTCTCTACGCAGTGTTCTGGTACCGAAACTGTTGCTTAAGCAAAGTCCCTAGGAGTGTTGGAAAGCTTACTACCGTGAAACTAAAGCAGAACAGCGATGAAGGCCTCATGGAGCTGCTGCACGCCTCCCGTTTTGCCAGCATAATCAGGGCCTTACTTCGAGGCTAGTGCTCACATTGACTTTCACGTTTGGTATAGAGCAGAGCAGGGTGAGCTTCCAACTAGGAACTGGAAGCACAAGGTTTCTTTCGAGAAAACTCATTTTCTTCTATGAGCCATGCCGGCTGTAAGTAAAAGCACGGTAACAACAGTGCTTTTCAGGTAGCTTCGGGGCCGCATCAACGGAGCTTTCATAATGGGAAAACTAGCCTTGTGCCATCAGTCTCTAATTTCTAGGTTGACACGCAGCATACACGCAGGAGCAGAGCTTCCTGGTTCTACGCAGTGTTCTGGTACTGAAACGGGTGCTGAAGCAAGGCCCCTAGGAGTGTTGAAAAGCTTACTACCTTGACACTAAAGCAGAACAACGATGAAGGCCTCATGGAGCTGCTGCACGCCTCTCGTTTTGCAAGGATAATCAGGGCCTTACTTCGAAGCTTGGGCTCACGTTGACTTTCACTTTAGGTATAGAGCAGAGCAGGGTGAGCTTCCAACAAGGAACTGGAAACCCAAGGTTTCTTAGGAGAAAACTCATTTTCTTCTCAGAACCATGCCGGCAGTGAGGAAAACCCCGGCAACAACAATGCTTTTCAGGTAGCTTTGAGGCCGCATGAACGGAGCTTTCATAATGGGAAAAGAAGCCTTATGCCATCAGTCTCCAATTTCTAGGTTGACACGCAGCATACACGCAGGACCAGAGCTTACTGTCTCTACGCAGTGTTCTGGTACCGAAACGGTTGCTTAAGCAAAGTGCCTAGGAGTCTTGG
This sequence comes from Eubalaena glacialis, assembly GCF_028564815.1. NCBI lineage: Eukaryota > Metazoa > Chordata > Mammalia > Artiodactyla > Balaenidae > Eubalaena > Eubalaena glacialis. The sequence goes on along the minus strand of NW_026871161.1, from coordinate 446,583 downwards.
AAAGCTTACTACCGTGAAACTAAAGCAGAACAGCGATGAAGGCCTCATGGAGCTGCTGCACGCCTCCCGTTTTGCCAGCATAATCAGGGCCTTACTTCGAGGCTAGTGCTCACATTGACTTTCACGTTTGGTATAGAGCAGAGCAGGGTGAGCTTCCAACTAGGAACTGGAAGCACAAGGTTTCTTTCGAGAAAACTCATTTTCTTCTATGAGCCATGCCGGCTGTAAGTAAAAGCACGGTAACAACAGTGCTTTTCAGGTAGCTTCGGGGCCGCATCAACGGAGCTTTCATAATGGGAAAACTAGCCTTGTGCCATCAGTCTCTAATTTCTAGGTTGACACGCAGCATACACGCAGGAGCAGAGCTTCCTGGTTCTACGCAGTGTTCTGGTACTGAAACGGGTGCTGAAGCAAGGCCCCTAGGAGTGTTGAAAAGCTTACTACCTTGACACTAAAGCAGAACAACGATGAAGGCCTCATGGAGCTGCTGCACGCCTCTCGTTTTGCAAGGATAATCAGGGCCTTACTTCGAAGCTTGGGCTCACGTTGACTTTCACTTTAGGTATAGAGCAGAGCAGGGTGAGCTTCCAACAAGGAACTGGAAACCCAAGGTTTCTTAGGAGAAAACTCATTTTCTTCTCAGAACCATGCCGGCAGTGAGGAAAACCCCGGCAACAACAATGCTTTTCAGGTAGCTTCGAGGCCGCATGAACGGAGCTTTCATAATGGGAAAAGAAGCCTTATGCCATCAGTCTCCAATTTCTAGGTTGACACGCAGCATACACGCAGGACCAGAGCTTACTGTCTCTACGCAGTGTTCTGGTACCGAAACGGTTGCTTAAGCAAAGTGCCTAGGAGTCTTGGAAAGCTTACTACCGTGAAACTAAAGCAGAACAGCGATGAAGGCCTCATGGAGCTGCTGCACGCCTCCCGTTTTGCCAGCATAATCAGGGCCTTACTTCGAGGCTAGTGCTCACATTGACTTTCACGTTTGGTATAGAGCAGAGCAGGGTGAGCTTCCAACTAGGAACTGGAAGCACAAGGTTTCTTTCGAGAAAACTCATTTTCTTCTATGAGCCATGCCGGCTGTAAGTAAAAGCACGGTAACAACAGTGCTTTTCAGGTAGCTTCGGGGCCGCATCAACGGAGCTTTCATAATGGGAAAACTAGCCTTGTGCCATCAGTCTCTAATTTCTAGGTTGACACGCAGCATACACGCAGGAGCAGAGCTTCCTGGTTCTACGCAGTGTTCTGGTACTGAAACGGGTGCTGAAGCAAGGCCCCTAGGAGTGTTGAAAAGCTTACTACCTTGACACTAAAGCAGAACAACGATGAAGGCCTCATGGAGCTGCTGCACGCCTCTCGTTTTGCAAGGATAATCAGGGCCTTACTTCGAAGCTTGGGCTCACATTGACTTTCACTTTAGGTATAGAGCAGAGCAGGGTGAGCTTCCAACAAGGAACTGGAAACCCAAGGTTTCTTAGGAGAAAACTCATTTTCTTCTCAGATCCATGCCGGCAGTGAGGAAAACCCCGGCAACAACAATGCTTTTCAGGTAGCTTCGAGGCCGCATGAACGGAGCTTTCATAATGGGAAAAGAAGCCTTATGCCATCAGTCTCCAATTTCTAGGTTGACACGCAGCATACACGCAGGAGTAGAGCTTATTGTCTCTACGCAGTGTTCTGGTACCGAAACGGTTGCTTAAGCAAAGTGCCTAGGAGTCTTGGAAAGCTTACTACCGTGAAACTAAAGCAGAACAGCGATGAAGGCCTCATGGAGCTGCTGCACGCCTCCCGTTTTGCCAGGATAATCAGGGCCTTACTTCGAGGCTAGTGCTCACATTGACTTTCACGTTTGGTATAGAGCAGAGCAGGGTGAGCTTCCAACTAGGAACTGGAAGCACAAGGTTTCTTTCGAGAAAACTCATTTTCTTCTATGAGCCATGCCGGCTGTAAGTAAAAGCACGGTAACAACAGTGCTTTTCAGGTAGCTTCGGGGCCGCATCAACGGAGCTTTCATAATGGGAAAACTAGCCTTGTGCCATCAGTCTCTAATTTCTAGGTTGACACGCAGCATACACGCAGGAGCAGAGCTTCCTGGTTCTACGCAGTGTTCTGGTACTGAAACGGGTGCTGAAGCAAGGCCCCTAGGAGTGTTGAAAAGCTTACTACCTTGACACTAAAGCAGAACAACGATGAAGGCCTCATGGAGCTGCTGCACGCCTCTCGTTTTGCAAGGATAATCAGGGCCTTACTTCGTAGCTTGGGCTCACGTTGACTTTCACTTTAGGTATAGAGCAGAGCAGGGTGAGCTTCCAACAAGGAACTGGAAACCCAAGGTTTCTTAGGAGAAAACTCATTTTCTTCTCAGAACCATGCCGGCAGTGAAGAAAACCCCGGCAACAACAATGCTTTTCAGGTAGATTCGAGGCCGCATGAATGGAGTTTTCATAATGGGAAAAGAAGCCTTATGCCATCAGTCTCCAATTTCTAGGTTGACACGCAGCATACACGCAGGACCAGAGCTCACTGTCTCTACGCAGTGTTCTGGTACCGAAACGGTTGCTTAAGCAAAGTCCCTAGGAGTCTTGGAAAGCTTACTACCGTGAAACTAAAGCAGAACAGTGATGAAGGCCTCATGGAGCTGCTGCACGCCTCCCGTTTTGCCAGGATAATCAGGGCCTTACTTCGAGGCTAGTGCTCACATTGACTTTCACGTTTGGTATAGAGCAGAGCAGGGTGAGCTTCCAACTAGGAACTGGAAGCACAAGGTTTCTTTCGAGAAAACTCATTTTCTTCTATGAGCCATGCCGGCTGTAAGTAAAAGCACGGTAACAACAGTGCTTTTCAGGTAGCTTCGGGGCCGCATCAACGGAGCTTTCATAATGGGAAAACTAGCCTTGTGCCATCAGTCTCTAATTTCTAGGTTGACACGCAGCATACACGCAGGAGCAGAGCTTCCTGGTTCTACGCAGTGTTCTGGTACTGAAACGGGTGCTGAAGCAAGGCCCCTAGGAGTGTTGAAAAGCTTACTACCTTGACACTAAAGCAGAACAACGATGAAGGCCTCATGGAGCTGCTGCACGCCTCTCGTTTTGCAAGGATAATCAGGGCCTTACTTCGAAGCTTGGGCTCACGTTGACTTTCACTTTAGGTATAGAGCAGAGCAGGGTGAGCTTCCAACAAGGAACTGGAAACCCAAGGTTTCTTAGGAGAAAACTCATTTTCTTCTCAGAACCATGCCGGCAGTGAGGAAAACCCCGGCAACAACAATGCTTTTCAGGTAGCTTCGAGGCCGCATGAACGGAGCTTTCATAATGGGAAAAGAAGCCTTATGCCATCAGTCTCCAATTTCTAGGTTGACACGCAGCATACACGCAGGACCAGAGCTTACTGTCTCTACGCAGTGTTCTGGTACCGAAACGGTTGCTTAAGCAAAGTCCCTAGGAGTCTTGGAAACCTTACTACCGTGAAACTAAAGCAGAACAGCGATGAAGGCCTCATGGAGCTGCTGCACGCCTCCCGTTTTGCCAGCATAATCAGGGCCTTACTTCGAGGCTAGTGCTCACATTGACTTTCACGTTTGGTATAGAGCAGAGCAGGGTGAGCTTCCAACTAGGAACTGGAAGCACAAGGTTTCTTTCGAGAAAACTCATTTTCTTCTATGAGCCATGCCGGCTGTAAGTAAAAGCACGGTAACAACAGTGCTTTTCAGGTAGCTTCGGGGCCGCATCAACGGAGCTTTCATAATGGGAAAACTAGCCTTGTGCCATCAGTCTCTAATTTCTAGGTTGACACGCAGCATACACGCAGGAGCAGAGCTTCCTGGTTCTACGCAGTGTTCTGGTACTGAAACGGGTGCTGAAGCAAGGCCCCTAGGAGTGTTGAAAAGCTTACTACCTTGACACTAAAGCAGAACAACGATGAAGGCCTCATGGAGCTGCTGCACGCCTCTCGTTTTGCAAGGATAATCAGGGCCTTACTTCGAAGCTTGGGCTCACGTTGACTTTCACTTTAGGTATAGAGCAGAGCAGGGTGAGCTTCCAACAAGGAACTGGAAACCCAAGGTTTCTTAGGAGAAAACTCATTTTCTTCTCAGAACCATGCCGGCAGTGAGGAAAACCCCGGCAACAACAATGCTTTTCAGGTAGCTTCGAGGCCGCATGAACGGAGCTTTCATAATGGGAAAAGAAGCCTTATGCCATCAGTCTCCAATTTCTAGGTTGACACGCAGGACCAGAGCTTACTGTCTCTACGCAGTGTTCTGGTACCGAAACGGTTGCTTAAGCAAAGTCCCTAGGAGTGTTGGAAAGCTTACTACCGTGAAACTAAAGCAGAACAGCGATGAAGGCCTCATGGAGCTGCTGCACGCCTCCCGTTTTGCCAGCATAATCAGGGCCTTACTTCGAGGCTAGTGCTCACATTGACTTTCACGTTTGGTATAGAGCAGAGCAGGGTGAGCTTCCAACTAGGAACTGGAAGCACAAGGTTTCTTTCGAGAAAACTCATTTTCTTCTATGAGCCATGCCGGCTGTAAGTAAAAGCACGGTAACAACAGTGCTTTTCAGGTAGCTTCGGGGCCGCATCAACGGAGCTTTCATAATGGGAAAACTAGCCTTGTGCCATCAGTCTCTAATTTCTAGGTTGACACGCAGCATACACGCAGGAGCAGAGCTTCCTGGTTCTACGCAGTGTTCTGGTACTGAAACGGGTGCTGAAGCAAGGCCCCTAGGAGTGTTGAAAAGCTTACTACCTTGACACTAAAGCAGAACAACGATGAAGGCCTCATGGAGCTGCTGCACGCCTCTCGTTTTGCAAGGATAATCAGGGCCTTACTTCGAAGCTTGGGCTCACGTTGACTTTCACTTTAGGTATAGAGCAGAGCAGGGTGAGCTTCCAACAAGGAACTGGAAACCCAAGGTTTCTTAGGAGAAAACTCATTTTCTTCTCAGAACCATGCCGGCAGTGAGGAAAACCCCGGCAACAACAATGCTTTTCAGGTAGCTTCGAGGCCGCATGAACGGAGCTTTCATAATGGGAAAAGAAGCCTTATGCCATCAGTCTCCAATTTCTAGGTTGACACGCAGCATACACGCAGGACCAGAGCTTACTGTCTCTACGCAGTGTTCTGGTACCGAAACGGTTGCTTAAGCAAAGTCCCTAGGAGTCTTGGAAAGCTTACTACCGTGAAACTAAAGCAGAACAGCGATGAAGGCCTCATGGAGCTGCTGCACGCCTCCCGTTTTGCCAGCATAATCAGGGCCTTACTTCGAGGCTAGTGCTCACATTGACTTTCACGTTTGGTATAGAGCAGAGCAGGGTGAGCTTCCAACTAGGAACTGGAAGCACAAGGTTTCTTTCGAGAAAACTCATTTTCTTCTATGAGCCATGCCGGCTGTAAGTAAAAGCACGGTAACAACAGTGCTTTTCAGGTAGCTTCGGGGCCGCATCAACGGAGCTTTCATAATGGGAAAACTAGCCTTGTGCCATCAGTCTCTAATTTCTAGGTTGACACGCAGCATACACGCAGGAGCAGAGCTTCCTGGTTCTACGCAGTGTTCTGGTACTGAAACGGGTGCTGAAGCAAGGCCCCTAGGAGTGTTGAAAAGCTTACTACCTTGACACTAAAGCAGAACAACGATGAAGGCCTCATGGAGCTGCTGCACGCCTCTCGTTTTGCAAGGATAATCAGGGCCTTACTTCGAAGCTTGGGCTCACGTTGACTTTCACTTTAGGTATAGAGCAGAGCAGGGTGAGCTTCCAACAAGGAACTGGAAACCCAAGGTTTCTTAGGAGAAAACTCATTTTCTTCTCAGAACCATGCCGGCAGTGAGGAAAACCCCGGCAACAACAATGCTTTTCAGGTAGCTTCGAGGCCGCATGAACGGAGCTTTCATAATGGGAAAAGAAGCCTTATGCCATCAGTCTCCAATTTCTAGGTTGACACGCAGCATACACGCAGGACCAGAGCGTACTGTCTCTACGCAGTGTTCTGGTACCGAAACGGTTGCTTAAGCAAAGTCCCTAGGAGTCTTGGAAAGCTTACTACCGTGAAACTAAAGCAGAACAGCGATGAAGGCCTCATGGAGCTGCTGCACGCCTCCCGTTTTGCCAGCATAATCAGGGCCTTACTTCGAGGCTAGTGCTCACATTGACTTTCACGTTTGGTATAGAGCAGAGCAGGGTGAGCTTCCAACTAGGAACTGGAAGCACAAGGTTTCTTTCGAGAAAACTCATTTTCTTCTATGAGCCATGCCGGCTGTAAGTAAAAGCACGGTAACAACAGTGCTTTTCAGGTAGCTTCGGGGCCGCATCAACGGAGCTTTCATAATGGGAAAACTAGCCTTGTGCCATCAGTCTCTAATTTCTAGGTTGACACGCAGCATACACGCAGGAGCAGAGCTTCCTGGTTCTACGCAGTGTTCTGGTACTGAAACGGGTGCTGAAGCAAGGCCCCTAGGAGTGTTGAAAAGCTTACTACCTTGACACTAAAGCAGAACAACGATGAAGGCCTCATGGAGCTGCTGCACGCCTCTCGTTTTGCAAGGATAATCAGGGCCTTACTTCGAAGCTTGGGCTCACGTTGACTTTCACTTTAGGTATAGAGCAGAGCAGGGTGAGCTTCCAACAAGGAACTGGAAACCCAAGGTTTCTTAGGAGAAAACTCATTTTCTTCTCAGAACCATGCCGGCAGTGAGGAAAACCCCGGCAACAACAATGCTTTTCAGGTAGCTTCGAGGCCGCATGAACGGAGCTTTCATAATGGGAAAAGAAGCCTTATGCCATCAGTCTCCAATTTCTAGGTTGACACGCAGCATACACGCAGGACCAGAGCTTACTGTCTCTACGCAGTGTTCTGGTACCGAAACGGTTGCTTAAGCAAAGTCCCTAGGAGTCTTGGAAAGCTTACTACCGTGAAACTAAAGCAGAACAGCGATGAAGGCCTCATGGAGCTGCTGCACGCCTCCCGTTTTGCCAGCATAATCAGGGCCTTACTTCGAGGCTAGTGCTCACATTGACTTTCACGTTTGGTATAGAGCAGAGCAGGGTGAGCTTCCAACTAGGAACTGGAAGCACAAGGTTTCTTTCGAGAAAACTCATTTTCTTCTATGAGCCATGCCGGCTGTAAGTAAAAGCACGGTAACAACAGTGCTTTTCAGGTAGCTTCGGGGCCGCATCAACGGAGCTTTCATAATGGGAAAACTAGCCTTGTGCCATCAGTCTCTAATTTCTAGGTTGACACGCAGCATACACGCAGGAGCAGAGCTTCCTGGTTCTACGCAGTGTTCTGGTACTGAAACGGGTGCTGAAGCAAGGCCCCTAGGAGTGTTGAAAAGCTTACTACCTTGACACTAAAGCAGAACAACGATGAAGGCCTCATGGAGCTGCTGCACGCCTCTCGTTTTGCAAGGATAATCAGGGCCTTACTTCGAAGCTTGGGCTCACGTTGACTTTCACTTTAGGTATAGAGCAGAGCAGGGTGAGCTTCCAACAAGGAACTGGAAACCCAAGGTTTCTTAGGAGAAAACTCATTTTCTTCTCAGAACCATGCCGGCAGTGAGGAAAACCCCGGCAACAACAATGCTTTTCAGGTAGCTTCGAGGCCGCATGAACGGAGCTTTCATAATGGGAAAAGAAGCCTTATGCCATCAGTCTCCAATTTCTAGGTTGACACGCAGCATACACGCAGGACCAGAGCTTACTGTCTCTACGCAGTGTTCTGGTACCGAAACGGTTGCTTAAGCAAAGTCCCTAGGAGTCTTGGAAAGCTTACTACCGTGAAACTAAAGCAGAACAGCGATGAAGGCCTCATGGGGCTGCTGCACGCCTCCCGTTTTGCCAGGATAATGTGGGCCTTACTTCGAGGCTAGTGCTCACATTGACTTTCACGTTTGGTATAGAGCAGAGCAGGGTGAGCTTCCAACTAGGAACTGGAAGCACAAGGTTTCTTTCGAGAAAACTCATTTTCTTCTATGTGCCATGACGGCTGTAAGTAAAAGCACGGTAACAACAGTGCTTTTCAGGTAGCTTCGGGGCCGCATCAACGGAGCTTTCATAATGGGAAAACTAGCCTTGTGCCATCAGTCTCTAATTTCTAGGTTGACACGCAGCATACACGCAGGAGCAGAGCTTCCTGGTTCTACGCAGTGTTCTGGTACTGAAACGGGTGCTGAAGCAAGGCCCCTAGGAGTGTTGAAAAGCTTACTACCTTGACACTAAAGCAGAACAACGATGAAGGCCTCATGGAGCTGCTGCACGCCTCTCGTTTTGCAAGGATAATCAGGGCCTTACTTCGAAGCTTGGGCTCACGTTGACTTTCACTTTAGGTATAGAGCAGAGCAGGGTGAGCTTCCAACAAGGAACTGGAAACCCAAGATTTCTTAGGAGAAAACTCATTTTCTTCTCAGAACCATGCCGGCAGTGAGGAAAACCCCGGCAACAACAATGCTTTTCAGGTAGCTTCGAGGCCGCATGAACGGAGCTTTCATAATGGGAAAAGAAGCCTTATGCCATCAGTCTCCAATTTCTAGGTTGACACGCAGCATACACGCAGGACCAGAGCTTACTGTCTCTACGCAGTGTTCTGGTACCGAAACGGTTGCTTAAGCAAAGTCCCTAGGAGTCTTGGAAAGCTTACTACCGTGAAACTAAAGCAGAACAGCGATGAAGGCCTCATGGAGCTGCTGCACGCCTCCCGTTTTGCCAGGATAATCAGGGCCTTACTTCGAGGCTAGTGCTCACATTGACTTTCACGTTTGGTATAGAGCAGAGCAGGGTGAGCTTCCAACTAGGAACTGGAAGCACAAGGTTTCTTTCGAGAAAACTCATTTTCTTCTATGAGCCATGCCGGCTGTAAGTAAAAGCACGGTAACAACAGTGCTTTTCAGGTAGCTTCGGGGCCGCATCAACGGAGCTTTCATAATGGGAAAACTAGCCTTGTGCCATCAGTCTCTAATTTCTAGGTTGACACGCAGCATACACGCAGGAGCAGAGCTTCCTGGTTCTACGCAGTGTTCTGGTACTGAAACGGGTGCTGAAGCAAGGCCCCTAGGAGTGTTGAAAAGCTTACTACCTTGACACTAAAGCAGAACAACGATGAAGGCCTCATGGAGCTGCTGCACGCCTCTCGTTTTGCAAGGATAATCAGGGCCTTACTTCGAAGCTTGGGCTCACGTTGACTTTCACTTTAGGTATAGAGCAGAGCAGGGTGAGCTTCCAACAAGGAACTGGAAACCCAAGGTTTCTTAGGAGAAAACTCATTTTCTTCTCAGAACCATGCCGGCAGTGAGGAAAACCCCGGCAACAACAATGCTTTTCAGGTAGCTTCGAGGCCGCATGAACGGAGCTTTCATAATGGGAAAACAAGCCTTATGCCATCAGTCTCCAATTTCTAGGTTGACACGCAGCATACACGCAGGACCAGAGCTTACTGTCTCTACGCAGTGTTCTGGTACCGAAACGGTTGCTTAAGCAAAGTCCCTAGGAGTCTTGGAAAGCTTACTACCGTGAAACTAAAGCAGAACAGCGATGAAGGCCTCATGGAGCTGCTGCACGCCTCCCGTTTTGCCAGCATAATCAGGGCCTTACTTCGAGGCTAGTGCTCACATTGACTTTCACGTTTGGTATAGAGCAGAGCAGGGTGAGCTTCCAACTAGGAACTGGAAGCACAAGGTTTCTTTCGAGAAAACTCATTTTCTTCTATGAGCCATGCCGGCTGTAAGTAAAAGCACGGTAACAACAGTGCTTTTCAGGTAGCTTCGGGGCCGCATCAACGGAGCTTTCATAATGGGAAAACTAGCCTTGTGCCATCAGTCTCTAATTTCTAGGTTGACACGCAGCATACACGCAGGAGCAGAGCTTCCTGGTTCTACGCAGTGTTCTGGTACTGAAACGGGTGCTGAAGCAAGGCCCCTAGGAGTGTTGAAAAGCTTACTACCTTGACACTAAAGCAGAACAACGATGAAGGCCTCATGGAGCTGCTGCACGCCTCTCGTTTTGCAAGGATAATCAGGGCCTTACTTCGAAGCTTGGGCTCACGTTGACTTTCACTTTAGGTATACAGCAGAGCAGGGTGAGCTTCCAACAAGGAACTCGAAACCCAAGGTTTCTTAGGAGAAAACTCATTTTCTTCTCAGAACCATGCCGGCAGTGAGGAAAACCCCGGCAACAACAATGCTTTTCAGGTAGCTTCGAGGCCGCATGAACGGAGCTTTCATAATGGGAAAAGAAGCCTTATGCCATCAGTCTCCAATTTCTAGGTTGACACGCAGCATACACGCAGGACCAGAGCTTACTGTCTCTACGCAGTGTTCTGGTACCGAAACGGTTGCTTAAGCAAAGTGCCTAGGAGTCTTGGAAAGCTTACTACCGTGAAACTAAAGCAGAACAGCGATGAAGGCCTCATGGAGCTGCTGCACGCCTCCCGTTTTGCCAGCATAATCAGGGCCTTACTTCGAGGCTAGTGCTCACATTGACTTTCACGTTTGGTATAGAGCAGAGCAGGGTGAGCTTCCAACTAGGAACTGGAAGCACAAGGTTTCTTTCGAGAAAACTCATGTTCTTCTATGAGCCATGCCGGCTGTAAGTAAAAGCACGGTAACAACAGTGCTTTTCAGGTAGCTTCGGGGCCGCATCAACGGAGCTTTCATAATGGGAAAACTAGCCTTGTGCCATCACTCTCTAATTTCTAGGTTGACACGCAGCATACACGCAGGAGCAGAGCTTCCTGGTTCTACGCAGTCTTCTGGTACTGAAACGGGTGTTGAAGCAAGGCCCCTAGGAGTGTTGAAAAGCTTACTACCTTGACACTAAAGCAGAACAATGATGAAGGCCTCATGGAGCTGCTGCACGCCTCTCGTTTTGCAAGGATAATCAGGGCCTTACTTCGAAGCTTGGGCTCACGTTGACTTTCACTTTAGGTATAGAGCAGAGCAGGGTGAGCTTCCAACAAGGAACTGGAAACCCAAGGTTTCTTAGGAGAAAACTCATTTTCTTCTCAGAACCATGCCGGCAATAGGAAAACCCCGGCAACAACAATGCTTTTCAGGTAGATTCGAGGCCGCATGAATGGAGTATTCATAATGGGAAAAGAAGCCTTATGCCATCAGTCTCCAATTTCTAGGTTGACACGCAGCATACACGCAGGACCAGAGCTCACTGTCTCTACGCAGTGTTCTGGTACCGAAACGGTTGCTTAAGCAAAGTCCCTAGGAGTCTTGGAAAGCTTACTACCGTGAAACTAAAGCAGAACAGCGATGAAGGCCTCATGGAGCTGCTGCACGCCTCCCGTTTTGCCAGGATAATCAGGGCCTTACTTCGAGGCTAGTGCTCACATTGACTTTCACTTTTGGTATAGAGCAGAGCAGGGTGAGCTTCCAACTAGAACTGGAAGCACAAGGTTTCTTTCGAGAAAACTCATTTTCTTCTCTGAGCCATGCCGGCTGTAAGTAAAAGCACGGTAACAACAGTGCTTTTCAGGTAGCTTCGGGGCCGCATCAACGGAGCTTTCATAATGGGAAAACTAGCCTTGTGCCATCAGTCTCTAATTTCTAGGTTGACACGCAGCATACACGCAGGAGCAGAGCTTCCTGGTTCTACGCAGTGTTCTGGTACTGAAACGGGTGCTGAAGCAAGGCCCCTAGGAGTGTTGAAAAGCTTACTACCTTGACACTAAAGCAGAACAACGATGAAGGCCTCATGGAGCTGCTGCATGCCTCTCGTTTTGCAAGGATAATCAGGGCCTTACTTCGAAGCTTGGGCTCACGTTGACTTTCACTTTAGGTATAGAGCAGAGCAGGGTGAGCTTCCAACAAGGAACTGGAAACCCAAGGTTTCTTAGGAGAAAACTCATTTTCTTCTCAGAACCACGCCGGCAGTGAGGAAAACCCCGGCAACAACAATGCTTTTCAGGTAGCTTCGAGGCCGCATGAACGGAGCTTTCATAATGGGAAAAGAAGCCTTATGCCATCAGTCTCCAATTTCTAGGTTGACACGCGGCATACAAGCAGGACCAGAGCTTACTGTCTCTACGCAGTGTTCTGGTACCGAAACGGTTGCTTAAGCAAAGTCCCTAGGAGTCTTGGAAAGCTTACTACCGTGAAACTAAAGCAGAACAGCGATGAAGGCCTCATGGAGCTGCTGCACGCCTCCCGTTTTGCCAGCATAATCAGGGCCTTACTCCGAGGCTAGTGCTCACATTGACTTTCACGTTTGGTATAGAGCAGAGCAGGGTGAGCTTCCAACTAGGAACTGGAAGCACAAGGTTTCTTTCGAGAAAACTCATTTTCTTCTATGAACCATGCCGGCTGTAAGTAAAAGCACGGTAACAACAGTGCTTTTCAGGTAGCTTCGGGGCCGCATCAACGGAGCTTTCATAATGGGAAAACTAGCCTTGTACCATCAGTCTCTAATTTCTAGGTTGACACGCAGCATACACGCAGGAGCAGAGCTTCCTGGTTCTACGCAGTGTTCTGGTACTGAAACGGGTGCTGAAGCAAGGCCCCTACGAGTGTTGAAAAGCTTACTACCTTGAAACTAAAGCAGAACAACGATGAAGGCCTCATGGAGCTGCTTCACGCCTCTCGTTTTGCAAGGATAATCAGGGCCTTACTTCGAAGCTTGGGCTCACGTTGACTTTCACTTTAGGTAAAGAGCAGAGCAGGGTGAGCTTCCAACAAGGAACTGGAAACCCAAGGTTTCTTAGGAGAAAACTCATTTTCTTCTCAGAACCATGCCGGCAATAGGAAAACCCCGGCAACAACAATGCTTTTCAGGTAGATTCGAGGCCGCATGAACGGAGCTTTCATAATGGGAAAAGAAGCCTTATGCCATCAGTCTCCAATTTCTAGGTTGACACGCAGCATACACGCAGGACCAGAGCTCACTGTCTCTACGCAGTGTTCTGGTACCGAAACGGTTGCTTAAGCAAAGTCCCTAGGAGTCTTGGAAAGCTTACTACCGTGAAACTAAAGCAGAACAGCGATGAAGGCCTCATGGAGCTGCTGCACGCCTCCCGTTTTGCCAGGATAATCAGGGCCTTACTTCGAGGCTAGTGCTCACATTGACTTTCACGTTTGGTATAGAGCAGAGCAGGGTGAGCTTCCAACTAGGAACTGGAAGCACAAGGTTTCTTTCGAGAAAACTCATTTTCTTCTATGTGCCATGCCGGCTGTAAGTAAAAGCACGGTAACAACAGTGCTTTTCAGGTAGCTTCGGGGCCGCATCAACGGAGCTTTCATAATGGGAAAACTAGCCTTGTGCCATCAGTCTCTAATTTCTAGGTTGACACGCAGCATACACGCGGGAGCAGAGCTTCCTGGTTCTACGCAGTGTTCTGGTACTGAAACGGGTGCTGAAGCAAGGCCCCTAGGAGTGTTGAAAAGCTTACTACCTTGACACTAAAGCAGAACAACGATGAAGGCCTCATGGAGCTGCTGCACGCCTCTCGTTTTGCAAGGATAATCAGGGCCTTACTTCGAAGCTTGGGCTCACGTTGACTTTCACTTTAGGTATAGAGCAGAGCAGGGTGAGCTTCCAACAAGAAACTGGAAACCCAAGGTTTCTTAGGAGAAAACTCATTTTCTTCTCAGAACCATGCCGGCAGTGAGGAAAACCCCGGCAACAACAATGCTTTTCAGGTAGCTTCGAGGCCGCATGAACGGAGCTTTCATAATGGGAAAAGAAGCCTTATGCCATCAGTCTCCAATTTCTAGGTTGACACGCAGCATACACGCAGGACCAGAGCTTACTGTCTCTACGCAGTGTTCTGGTACCGAAACGGTTGCTTAAGCAAAGTCCCTAGGAGTCTTGGAAAGCTTACTACCGTGAAACTAAAGCAGAACAGCGATGAAGGCCTCATGGAGCTGCTGCACGCCTCCCGTTTTGCCAGCATAATCAGGGCCTTACTTCGAGGCTAGTGCTCACATTGACTTTCACGTTTGGTATAGAGCAGAGCAGGGTGAGCTTCCAACTAGGAACTGGAAGCACAAGGTTTCTTTCGAGAAAACTCATTTTCTTCTATGAGCCATGCCGGCTGTAAGTAAAAGCACGGTAACAACAGTGCTTTTCAGGTAGCTTCGGGGCCGCATCAACGGAGCTTTCATAATGGGAAAACTAGCCTTGTGCCATCAGTCTCTAATTTCTAGGTTGACACGCAGCATACACGCAGGAGCAGAGCTTCCTGGTTCTACGCAGTGTTCTGGTACTGAAACGGGTGCTGAAGCAAGGCCCCTAGGAGTGTTGAAAAGCTTACTACCTTGACACTAAATCAGAACAACGATGAAGGCCTCATGGAGCTGCTGCACGCCTCTCGTTTTGCAAGGATAATCAGGGCCTTACTTCGAAGCTTGGGCTCACGTTGACTTTCACTTTAGGTATAGAGCAGAGCAGGGTGAGCTTCCAACAAGGAACTGGAAACCCAAGGTTTCTTAGGAGAAAACTCATTTTCTTCTCAGAACCATGCCGGCAGTAGGAAAACCCCGGCAACAACAATGCTTTTCAGGTAGATTCGAGGCCGCATGAATGGAGTTTTCATAATGGGAAAAGAAGCCTTATGCCATCAGTCTCCAATTTCTAGGTTGACACGCAGCATACACGCAGGACCAGAGCTCACTGTCTCTACGCAGTGTTCTGGTACCAAAACGGTTGCTTAAGCAAAGTCCCTAGGAGTCTTGGAAAGCTTACTACCGTGAAACTAAAGCAGAACAGCGATGAAGGCCTCATGGAGCTGCTGCACGCCTCCCGTTTTGCCAGGATAATCAGGGCCTTACTTCGAGGCTAGTGCTCACATTGACTTTCACTTTTGGTATAGAGCAGAGCAGGGTGAGCTTCCAACTAGAACTGGAAGCACAAGGTTTCTTTCGAGAAAACTCATTTTCTTCTCTGAGCCATGCCGGCTGTAAGTAAAAGCACGGTAACAACAGTGCTTTTCAGGTAGCTTCGGGGCCGCATCAACGGAGCTTTCATAATGGGAAAACTAGCCTTGTGCCATCAGTCTCTAATTTCTAGGTTGACACGCAGCATACACGCAGGAGCAGAGCTTCCTGGTTCTACGCAGTGTTCTGGTACTGAAACGGGTGCTGAAGCAAGGCTCCTAGGAGTGTTGAAAAGCTTACTACCTTGACACTAAATCAGAACAACGATGAAGGCCTCATGGAGCTGCTGCATGCCTCTCGTTTTGCAAGGATAATCAGGGCCTTACTTCGAAGCTTGGGCTCACGTTGACTTTCACTTTAGGTATAGAGCAGAGCAGGGTGAGCTTCCAACAAGGAACTGGAAACCCAAGGTTTCTTAGGAGAAAACTCATTTTCTTCTCAGAACCACGCCGGCAGTGAGGAAAACCCCGGCAACAACAATGCTTTTCAGGTAGCTTCGAGGCCGCATGAACGGAGCTTTCATAATGGGAAAAGAAGCCTTATGCCATCAGTCTCCAATTTCTAGGTTGACACGCGGCATACAAGCAGGACCAGAGCTTACTGTCTCTACGCAGTGTTCTGGTACCGAAACGGTTGCTTAAGCAAAGTCCCTAGGAGTCTTGGAAAGCTTACTACCGTGAAACTAAAGCAGAACAGCGATGAAGGCCTCATGGAGCTGCTGCACGCCTCCCGTTTTGCCAGCATAATCAGGGCCTTACTCCGAGGCTAGTGCTCACATTGACTTTCACGTTTGGTATAGAGCAGAGCAGGGTGAGCTTCCAACTAGGAACTGGAAGCACAAGGTTTCTTTCGAGAAAACTCATTTTCTTCTATGAACCATGCCGGCTGTAAGTAAAAGCACGGTAACAACAGTGCTTTTCAGGTAGCTTCGGGGCCGCATCAACGGAGCTTTCATAATGGGAAAACTAGCCTTGTACCATCAGTCTCTAATTTCTAGGTTGACACGCAGCATACACGCAGGAGCAGAGCTTCCTGGTTCTACGCAGTGTTCTGGTACTGAAACGGGTGCTGAAGCAAGGCCCCTACGAGTGTTGAAAAGCTTACTACCTTGAAACTAAAGCAGAACAACGATGAAGGCCTCATGGAGCTGCTTCACGCCTCTCGTTTTGCAAGGATAATCAGGGCCTTACTTCGAAGCTTGGGCTCACGTTGACTTTCACTTTAGGTAAAGAGCAGAGCAGGGTGAGCTTCCAACAAGGAACTGGAAACCCAAGGTTTCTTAGGAGAAAACTCATTTTCTTCTCAGAACCATGCCGGCAATAGGAAAACCCCGGCAACAACAATGCTTTTCAGGTAGATTCGAGGCCGCATGAACGGAGCTTTCATAATGGGAAAAGAAGCCTTATGCCATCAGTCTCCAATTTCTAGGTTGACACGCAGCATACACGCAGGACCAGAGCTCACTGTCTCTACGCAGTGTTCTGGTACCGAAACGGTTGCTTAAGCAAAGTCCCTAGGAGTCTTGGAAAGCTTACTACCGTGAAACTAAAGCAGAACAGCGATGAAGGCCTCATGGAGCTGCTGCACGCCTCCCGTTTTGCCAGGATAATCAGGGCCTTACTTCGAGGCTAGTGCTCACATTGACTTTCACGTTTGGTATAGAGCAGAGCAGGGTGAGCTTCCAACTAGGAACTGGAAGCACAAGGTTTCTTTCGAGAAAACTCATTTTCTTCTATGTGCCATGCCGGCTGTAAGTAAAAGCACGGTAACAACAGTGCTTTTCAGGTAGCTTCGGGGCCGCATCAACGGAGCTTTCATAATGGGAAAACTAGCCTTGTGCCATCAGTCTCTAATTTCTAGGTTGACACGCAGCATACACGCGGGAGCAGAGCTTCCTGGTTCTACGCAGTGTTCTGGTACTGAAACGGGTGCTGAAGCAAGGCCCCTAGGAGTGTTGAAAAGCTTACTACCTTGACACTAAAGCAGAACAACGATGAAGGCCTCATGGAGCTGCTGCACGCCTCTCGTTTTGCAAGGATAATCAGGGCCTTACTTCGAAGCTTGGGCTCACGTTGACTTTCACTTTAGGTATAGAGCAGAGCAGGGTGAGCTTCCAACAAGGAACTGGAAACCCAAGGTTTCTTAGGAGAAAACTCATTTTCTTCTCAGAACCATGCCGGCAGTGAGGAAAACCCCGGCAACAACAATGCTTTTCAGGTAGCTTCGAGGCCGCATGAACGGAGCTTTCATAATGGGAAAAGAAGCCTTATGCCATCAGTCTCCAATTTCTAGGTTGACACGCAGCATACACGCAGGACCAGAGCTTACTGTCTCTACGCAGTGTTCTGGTACCGAAACGGTTGCTTAAGCAAAGTCCCTAGGAGTCTTGGAAAGCTTACTACCGTGAAACTAAAGCAGAACAGCGATGAAGGCCTCATGGAGCTGCTGCACGCCTCCCGTTTTGCCAGCATAATCAGGGCCTTACTTCGAGGCTAGTGCTCACATTGACTTTCACGTTTGGTATAGAGCAGAGCAGGGTGAGCTTCCAACTAGGAACTGGAAGCACAAGGTTTCTTTCGAGAAAACTCATTTTCTTCTATGAGCCATGCCGGCTGTAAGTAAAAGCACGGTAACAACAGTGCTTTTCAGGTAGCTTCGGGGCCGCATCAACGGAGCTTTCATAATGGGAAAACTAGCCTTGTGCCATCAGTCTCTAATTTCTAGGTTGACACGCAGCATACACGCAGGAGCAGAGCTTCCTGGTTCTACGCAGTGTTCTGGTACTGAAACGGGTGCTGAAGCAAGGCCCCTAGGAGTGTTGAAAAGCTTACTACCTTGACACTAAAGCAGAACAACGATGAAGGCCTCATGGAGCTGCTGCACGCCTCTCGTTTTGCAAGGATAATCAGGGCCTTACTTCGAAGCTTGGGCTCACGTTGACTTTCACTTTAGGTATAGAGCAGAGCAGGGTGAGCTTCCAACAAGGAACTGGAAACCCAAGGTTTCTTAGGAGAAAACTCATTTTCTTCTCAGAACCATGCCGGCAGTAGGAAAACCCCGGCAACAACAATGCTTTTCAGGTAGATTCGAGGCCGCATGAATGGAGTTTTCATAATGGGAAAAGAAGCCTTATGCCATCAGTCTCCAATTTCTAGGTTGACACGCAGCATACACGCAGGACCAGAGCTCACTGTCTCTACGCAGTGTTCTGGTACCAAAACGGTTGCTTAAGCAAAGTCCCTAGGAGTCTTGGAAAGCTTACTACCGTGAAACTAAAGCAGAACAGCGATGAAGGCCTCATGGAGCTGCTGCACGCCTCCCGTTTTGCCAGGATAATCAGGGCCTTACTTCGAGGCTAGTGCTCACATTGACTTTCACGTTTGGTATAGAGCAGAGCAGGGTGAGCTTCCAACTAGGAACTGGAAGCACAAGGTTTCTTTCGAGAAAACTCATTTTCTTCTATGTGCCATGCTGGCTGTAAGTAAAAGCACGGTAACAACAGTGCTTTTCAGGTAGCTTCGGGGCCGCATCAACGGAGCTTTCATAATGGGAAAACTAGCCTTGTGCCATCAGTCTCTAATTTCTAGGTTGACACGCAGCATACACGCAGGAGCAGAGCTTCCTGGTTCTACGCAGTGTTCTGGTACTGAAACGGGTGCTGAAGCAAGGCTCCTAGGAGTGTTGAAAGCTTACTACCTTGACACTAAATCAGAACAACAATGAAGGCCTCATGGAGCTGCTGCATGCCTCTCGTTTTGCAAGGATAATCAGGGCCTTACTTCGAAGCTTGGGCTCACGTTGACTTTCACTTTAGGTATAGAGCAGAGCAGGGTGAGCTTCCAACAAGGAACTGGAAACCCAAGGTTTCTTAGGAGAAAACTCATTTTCTTCTCAGAACCACGCCGGCAGTGAGGAAAACCCCGGCAACAACAATGCTTTTCAGGTAGCTTCGAGGCCGCATGAACGGAGCTTTCATAATGGGAAAAGAAGCCTTATGCCATCAGTCTCCAATTTCTAGGTTGACACGCGGCATACAAGCAGGACCAGAGCTTACTGTCTTTACGCAGTGTTCTGGTACCGAAACGGTTGCTTAAGCAAAGTCCCTAGGAGTCTTGGAAAGCTTACTACCGTGAAACTAAAGCAGAACAGCGATGAAGGCCTCATGGAGCTGCTGCACGCCTCCCGTTTTGCCAGCATAATCAGGGCCTTACTTCGAGGCTAGTGCTCACATTGACTTTCACGTTTGGTATAGAGCAGAGCAGGGTGAGCTTCCAACTAGGAACTGGAAGCACAAGGTTTCTTTCGAGAAAACTCATTTTCTTCTATGAACCATGCCGGCTGTAAGTAAAAGCACGGTAACAACAGTGCTTTTCAGGTAGCTTCGGGGCCGCATCAACGGAGCTTTCATAATGGGAAAACTAGCCTTGTACCATCAGTCTCTAATTTCTAGGTTGACACGCAGCAAACACGCAGGAGCAGAGCTTCCTGGTTCTACGCAGTGTTCTTGTACTGAAACGGGTGCTGAAGCAAGGCCCCTACGAGTGTTGAAAAGCTTACTACCTTGAAACTAAAGCAGAACAACGATGAAGGCCTCATGGAGCTGCTGCACGCCTCTCGTTTTGCAAGGATAATCAGGGCCTTACTTCGAAGCTTGGGCTCACGTTGACTTTCACTTTAGGTAAAGAGCAGAGCAGGGTGAGCTTCCAACAAGGAACTGGAAACCCAAGGTTTCTTAGGAGAAAACTCATTTTCTTCTCAGAACCATGCCGGCAGTGAGGAAAACCCCGGCAACAACAATGCTTTTCAGGTAGCTTCGAGGCCGCATGAACGGAGCTTTCATAATGGGAAAAGAAGCCTTATGCCATCGGTCTCCAATTTCTAGGTTGACACGCAGCATACACGCAGGACCAGAGCTTACTGTCTCTACGCAGTGTTCTGGTACCGAAACGGTTGCTTAAGCAAAGTCCCTAGGAGTCTTGGAAAGCTTACTACCGTGAAACTAAAGCAGAACAGCGATGAAGGCCTCATGGGGCTGCTGCACGCCTCCCGTTTTGCCAGGATAATGTGGGCCTTACTTCGAGGCTAGTGCTCACATTGACTTTCACGTTTGGTATAGAGCAGAGCAGGGTGAGCTTCCAACTAGGAACTGGAAGCACAAGGTTTCTTTCGAGAAAACTCATTTTCTTCTATGTGCCATGACGGCTGTAAGTAAAAGCACGGTAACAACAGTGCTTTTCAGGTAGCTTCGGGGCCGCATCAACGGAGCTTTCATAATGGGAAAACTAGCCTTGTGCCATCAGTCTCTAATTTCTAGGTTGACACGCAGCATACACGCAGGAGCAGAGCTTCCTGGTTCTACGCAGTGTTCTGGTACTGAAACGGGTGCTGAAGCAAGGCCACTAGGAGTGTTGAAAAGCTTACTACCTTGACACTAAAGCAGAACAACGATGAAGGCCTCATGGAGCTGCTGCACGCCTCTCGTTTTGCAAGGATAATCAGGGCCTTACTTCGAAGCTTGGGCTCACGTTGACTTTCACTTTAGGTATAGAGCAGAGCAGGGTGAGCTTCCAACAAGGAACTGGAAACCCAAGGTTTCTTAGGAGAAAACTCATTTTCTTCTCAGAACCATGCCGGCAGTGAGGAAAACCCCGGCAACAACAATGCTTTTCAGGTAGCTTCGAGGCCGCATGAACGGAGCTTTCATAATGGGAAAAGAAGCCTTATGCCATCAGTCTCCAATTTCTAGGTTGACACGCGGCATACACGCAGGACCAGAGCTTACTGTCTCTACGCAGTGTTCTGGTACCGAAACGGTTGCTTAAGCAAAGTCCCTAGGAGTCTTGGAAAGCTTACTACCGTGAAACTAAAGCAGAACAGCGATGAAGGCCTCATGGAGCTGCTGCACGCCTCCCGTTTTGCCAGCATAATCAGGGCCTTACTTCGAGGCTAGTGCTCACATTGACTTTCACGTTTGGTATAGAGCAGAGCAGGGTGAGCTTCCAACTAGGAACTGGAAGCACAAGGTTTCTTTCGAGAAAACTCATTTTCTTCTATGAGCCATGCCGGCTGTAAGTAAAAGCACGGTAATAACAGTGCTTTTCAGGTAGCTTCGGGGCCGCATCAACGGAGCTTTCATAATGGGAAAACTAGCCTTGTGCCATCAGTCTCTAATTTCTAGGTTGACACGCAGCATACACGCAGGAGCAGAGCTTCCTGGTTCTACGCAGTGTTCTGGTACTGAAACGGGTGCTGAAGCAAGGCCCCTAGGAGTGTTGAAAAGCTTACTACCTTGACACTAAAGCAGAACAACGATGAAGGCCTCATGGAGCTGCTGCACGCCTCTCGTTTTGCAAGGATAATCAGGGCCTTACTTCGAAGCTTGGGCTCACGTTGACTTTCACTTTAGGTATAGAGCAGAGCAGGGTGAGCTTCCAACAAGGAACTGGAAACCCAAGGTTTCTTAGGAGAAAACTCATTTTCTTCTCAGAACCATGCCGGCAGTGAGGAAAACCCCGGCAACAACAATGCTTTTCAGGTAGCTTCGAGGCCGCATGAACGGAGCTTTCATAATGGGAAAAGAAGCCTTATGCCATCAGTCTCCAATTTCTAGGTTGACACGCGGCATACACGCAGGTCCAGAGCTTACTGTCTCTACGCAGTGTTCTGGTACCGAAACGGTTGCTTAAGCAAAGTCCCTAGGAGTCTTGGAAAGCTTACTACCGTGAAACTAAAGCAGAACAGCGATGAAGGCCTCATGGAGCTGCTGCACGCCTCCCGTTTTGCCAGCATAATCAGGGCCTTACTTCGAGGCTAGTGCTCACATTGACTTTCACGTTTGGTATAGAGCAGAGCAGGGTGAGCTTCCAACTAGGAACTGGAAGCACAAGGTTTCTTTCGAGAAAACTCATTTTCTTCTATGAGCCATGCCGGCTGTAAGTAAAAGCACGGTAACAACAGTGCTTTTCAGGTAGCTTCGGGGCCGCATCAACGGAGCTTTCATAATGGGAAAACTAGCCTTGTGCCATCACTCTCTAATTTCTAGGTTGACACGCAGCATACACGCAGGAGCAGAGCTTCCTGGTTCTACGCAGTGTTCTGGTACTGAAACGGGTGCTGAAGCAAGGCCCCTAGGAGTGTTGAAAAGCTTACTACCTTGACACTAAAGCAGAACAACGATGAAGGCCTCATGGAGCTGCTGCACGCCTCTCGTTTTGCAAGGATAATCAGGGCCTTACTTCGAAGCTTGGGCTCACGTTGACTTTCACTTTAGGTATAGAGCAGAGCAGGGTGATCTTCCAACAAGGAACTGGAAACCCAAGGTTTCTTAGGAGAAAACTCATTTTCTTCTCAGAACCATGCCGGCAGTGAGGAAAACCCCGGCAACAACAATGCTTTTCAGGTAGCTTCGAGGCCGCATGAACGGAGCTTTCATAATGGGAAAAGAAGCCTTATGCCATCAGTCTCCAATTTCTAGGTTGACACGCAGCATACACGCAGGACCAGAGCTTACTGTCTCTACGCAGTGTTCTGGTACCGAAACGGTTGCTTAAGCAAAGTCCCTAGGAGTCTTGGAAAGCTTACTACCGTGAAACTAAAGCAGAACAGCGATGAAGGCCTCATGGAGCTGCTGCACGCCTCCCGTTTTGCCAGCATAATCAGGGCCTTACTTCGAGGCTAGTGCTCACATTGACTTTCACGTTTGGTATAGAGCAGAGCAGGGTGAGCTTCCAACTAGGAACTGGAAGCACAAGGTTTCTTTCGAGAAAACTCATTTTCTTCTATGAGCCATGCCGGCTGTAAGTAAAAGCACGGTAACAACAGTGCTTTTCAGGTAGCTTCGGGGCCGCATCAACAGAGCTTTCATAATGGGAAAACTAGCCTTGTGCCATCAGTCTCTAATTTCTAGGTTGACACGCAGCATACACGCAGGAGCAGAGCTTCCTGGTTCTACGCAGTCTTCTGGTACTGAAACGGGTGCTGAAGCAAGGCCCCTAGGAGTGTTGAAAAGCTTACTACCTTGACACTAAAGCAGAACAACGATGAAGGCCTCATGGAGCTGCTGCACGCCTCTCGTTTTGCAAGGATAATCAGGGTCTTACTTCGAAGCTTGGGCTCACGTTGACTTTCACTTTAGGTATAGAGCAGAGCAGGGTGAGCTTCCAACAAGGAACTGGAAACCCAAGGTTTCTTAGGAGAAAACTCATTTTCTTCTCAGAACCATGCCGGCAGTGAGGAAAACCCCGGCAACAACAATGCTTTTCAGGTAGCTTCGAGGCCGCATGAACGGAGCTTTCATAATGGGAAAAGAAGCCTTATGCCATCAGTCTCCAATTTCTAGGTTGACACGCAGCATACACGCAGGACCAGAGCTTACTGTCTCTACGCAGTGTTCTGG
Organism: Eubalaena glacialis; assembly: GCF_028564815.1. Classification (NCBI taxonomy): domain Eukaryota; kingdom Metazoa; phylum Chordata; class Mammalia; order Artiodactyla; family Balaenidae; genus Eubalaena; species Eubalaena glacialis. The sequence goes on along the minus strand of NW_026871161.1, from coordinate 423,315 downwards.
TACCGAAACGGTTGCTTAAGCAAAGTCCCTAGGAGTCTTGGAAAGCTTACTACCGTGAAACTAAAGCAGAACAGCGATGAAGGCCTCATGGAGCTGCTGCACGCCTCCCGTTTTGCCAGCATAATCAGGGCCTTACTTCGAGGCTAGTGCTCACATTGACTTTCACGTTTGGTATAGAGCAGAGCAGGGTGAGCTTCCAACTAGGAACTGGAAGCACAAGGTTTCTTTCGAGAAAACTCATTTTCTTCTATGAGCCATGCCGGCTGTAAGTAAAAGCACGGTAACAACAGTGCTTTTCAGGTAGCTTCGGGGCCGCATCAACAGAGCTTTCATAATGGGAAAACTAGCCTTGTGCCATCAGTCTCTAATTTCTAGGTTGACACGCAGCATACACGCAGGAGCAGAGCTTCCTGGTTCTACGCAGTCTTCTGGTACTGAAACGGGTGCTGAAGCAAGGCCCCTAGGAGTGTTGAAAAGCTTACTACCTTGACACTAAAGCAGAACAACGATGAAGGCCTCATGGAGCTGCTGCACGCCTCTCGTTTTGCAAGGATAATCAGGGCCTTACTTCGAAGCTTGGGCTCACGTTGACTTTCACTTTAGGTATAGAGCAGAGCAGGGTGAGCTTCCAACAAGGAACTGGAAACCCAAGGTTTCTTAGGAGAAAACTCATTTTCTTCTCAGAACCATGCCGGCAGTGAGGAAAACCCCGGCAACAACAATGCTTTTCAGGTAGCTTCGAGGCCGCATGAACGGAGCTTTCATAATGGGAAAAGAAGCCTTATGCCATCAGTCTCCAATTTCTAGGTTGACACGCAGCATACACGCAGGACCAGAGCTTACTGTCTCTACGCAGTGTTCTGGTACCGAAACGGTTGCTTAAGCAAAGTGCCTAGGAGTCTTGGAAAGCTTACTACCGTGAAACTAAAGCAGAACAGCGATGAAGGCCTCATGGAGCTGCTGCACGCCTCCCGTTTTGCCAGGATAATCAGGGCCTTACTTCGAGGCTAGTGCTCACATTGACTTTCACGTTTGGTATAGAGCAGAGCAGGGTGAGCTTCCAACTAGGAACTGGAAGCACAAGGTTTCTTTCGAGAAAACTCATTTTCTTCTATGTGCCATGCCGGCTGTAAGTAAAAGCACGGTAACAACAGTGCTTTTCAGGTAGCTTCGGGGCCGCATCAACGGAGCTTTCATAATGGGAAAACTAGCCTTGTGCCATCAGTCTCTAATTTCTAGGTTGACACGCAGCATACACGCAGGAGCAGAGCTTCCTGGTTCTACGCAGTGTTCTGGTACTGAAACGGGTGCTGAAGCAAGGCTCCTAGGAGTGTTGAAAAGCTTACTACCTTGACACTAAATCAGAACAACGATGAAGGCCTCATGGAGCTGCTGCATGCCTCTCGTTTTGCAAGGATAATCAGGGCCTTACTTCGAAGCTTGGGCTCACGTTGACTTTCACTTTAGGTATAGAGCAGAGCAGGGTGAGCTTCCAACAAGGAACTGGAAACCCAAGGTTTCTTAGGAGAAAACTCATTTTCTTCTCAGAACCACGCCGGCAGTGAGGAAAACCCCGGCAACAACAATGCTTTTCAGGTAGCTTCGAGGCCGCATGAACGGAGCTTTCATAATGGGAAAAGAAGCCTTATGCCATCAGTCTCCAATTTCTAGGTTGACACGCGGCATACAAGCAGGACCAGAGCTTACTGTCTCTACGCAGTGTTCTGGTACCGATACGGTTGCTTAAGCAAAGTCCCTAGGAGTCTTGGAAAGCTTACTACCGTGAAACTAAAGCAGAACAGCGATGAAGGCCTCATGGAGCTGCTGCACGCCTCCCGTTTTGCCAGCATAATCAGGGCCTTACTTCGAGGCTAGTGCTCACATTGACTTTCACGTTTGGTATAGAGCAGAGCAGGGTGAGCTTCCAACTAGGAACTGGAAGCACAAGGTTTCTTTCGAGAAAACTCATTTTCTTCTATGAGCCATGCCGGCTGTAAGTAAAAGCACGGTAACAACAGTGCTTTTCAGGTAGCTTCGGGGCCGCATCAACGGAGCTTTCATAATGGGAAAACTAGCCTTGTGCCATCAGTCTCTAATTTCTAGGTTGACACGCAGCATACACGCAGGAGCAGAGCTTCCTGGTTCTACGCAGTGTTCTGGTACTGAAACGGGTGCTGAAGCAAGGCCCCTAGGAGTGTTGAAAAGCTTACTACCTTGACACTAAAGCAGAACAACGATGAAGGCCTCATGGAGCTGCTGCACGCCTCTCGTTTTGCAAGGATAATCAGGGCCTTACTTCGAAGCTTGGGCTCACGTTGACTTTCACTTTAGGTATAGAGCAGAGCAGGGTGAGCTTCCAACAAGGAACTGGAAACCCAAGGTTTCTTAGGAGAAAACTCATTTTCTTCTCAGAACCATGCCGGCAGTGAGGAAAACCTCGGCAACAACAATGCATTTCAGGTAGCTTCGAGGCCGCATGAACGGAGCTTTCATAATGGGAAAAGAAGCCTTATGCCATCAGTCTCCAATTTCTAGGTTGACACGCAGCATACACGCAGGACCAGAGCTTACTGTCTCTACGCAGTGTTCTGGTACCGAAACGGTTGCTTAAGCAAAGTCCCTAGGAGTGTTGGAAAGCTTACTACCGTGAAACTAAAGCAGAACAGCGATGAAGGCCTCATGGAGCTGCTGCACGCCTCCCGTTTTGCCAGGATAATCAGGGCCTTACTTCGAGGCTAGTGCTCACATTGACTTTCACGTTTGGTATAGAGCAGAGCAGGGTGAGCTTCCAACTAGGAACTGGAAGCACAAGGTTTCTTTCGAGAAAACTCATTTTCTTCTATGTGCCACGCCGGCTGTAAGTAAAAGCACGGTAACAACAGTGTTTTTCAGGTAGCTTCGGGGCCGCATCAACGGAGCTTTCATAATGGGAAAACTAGCCTTGTGCCATCAGTCTCTAATTTCTAGGTTGACACGCAGCATACACGCAGCAGCAGATCTTCCTGGTTCTACGCAGTGTTCTGGTACTGAAACGGGTGCTGAAGCAAGGCCCCTAGGAGTGTTGAAAAGCTTACTACCTTGACACTAAAGCAGAACAACGATGAAGGCCTCATGGAGCTGCTGCACGCCTCTCGTTTTGCAAGGATAATCAGGGCCTTACTTCGAAGCTCGGGCTCACGTTGACTTTCACTTTAGGTATAGAGCAGAGCAGGGTGAGCTTCCAACAAGGAACTGGAAACCCAAGGTTTCTTAGGAGAAAACTCATTTTCTTCTCAGAACCATGCCGGCAGTGAGGAAAACCCCGGCAACAACAATGCTTTTCAGGTAGCTTCGAGGCCGCATGAACGGAGCTTTCATAATGGGAAAACAAGCCTTATGCCATCAGTCTCCAATTTCTAGGTTGACACGCAGCATACACGCAAGACCAGAGCTTACTGTCTCTACGCAGTGTTCTGGTACCGAAACGGTTGCTTAAGCAAAGTCCCTAGGAGTCTTGGAAAGCTTACTACCGTGAAACTAAAGCAGAACAGCGATGAAGGCCTCATGGAGCTGCTGCACGCCTCCCGTTTTGCCAGGATAATCAGGGCCTTACTTCGAGGCTAGTGCTCACATTGACTTTCACGTTTGGTATAGAGCAGAGCAGGGTGAGCTTCCAACTAGGAACTGGAAGCACAAGGTTTCTTTCGAGAAAACTCATTTTCTTCTATGTGCCACGCCGGCTGTAAGTAAAAGCACGGTAACAACAGTGTTTTTCAGGTAGCTTCGGGGCCGCATCAACGGAGCTTTCATAATGGGAAAACTAGCCTTGTGCCATCAGTCTCTAATTTCTAGGTTGACACGCAGCATACACGCAGGAGCAGAGCTTCCTGGTTCTACGCAGTGTTCTGGTACTGAAACGGGTGCTGAAGCAAGGCCCCTAGGAGTGTTGAAAAGCTTACTACCTTGACACTAAAGTAGAACAACGATGAAGGCCTCATGGAGCTGCTGCACGCCTCTCGTTTTGCAAGGATAATCAGGGCCTTACTTCGAAGCTCGGGCTCACGTTGACTTTCACTTTAGGTATAGAGCAGAGCAGGGTGAGCTTCCAACAAGGAACTGGAAACCCAAGGTTTCTTAGGAGAAAACTCATTTTCTTCTCAGAACCATGCCGGCAGTGAAGAAAACCCCGGCAACAACAATGCTTTTCAGGTAGCTTCGAGGCCGCATGAACGGAGCTTTCATAATGGGAAAAGAAGCCTTATGCCATCAGTCTCCAATTTCTAGGTTGACACGCAGCATACACGCAGGACCAGAGCTTACTCTCTCTACGCAGTGTTCTGGTACCGAAACGGTTGCTTAAGCAAAGTCCCTAGGAGTCTTGGAAAGCTTACTACCGTGAAACTAAAGCAGAACAGCGATGAAGGCCTCATGGAGCTGTTGCACGCCTCCCGTTTTGCCAGGATAATCAGGGCCTTACTTCGAGGCTAGTGCTCACATTGACTTTCACGTTTGGTATAGAGCAGAGCAGGGTGAGCTTCCAACTAGGAACTGGAAGCACAAGGTTTCTTTCGAGAAAACTCATTTTCTTCTATGAGCCATGCCGGCTGTAAGTAAAAGCACGGTAACAACAGTGCTTTTCAGGTAGCTTCGGGGCCGCATCAACGGAGCTTTCATAATGGGAAAACTAGCCTTGTGCCATCACTCTCTAATTTCTAGGTTGACACGCAGCATACACGCAGGAGCAGAGCTTCCTGGTTCTACGCAGTGTTCTGGTACTGAAACGGGTGCTGAAGCAAGGCCCCTAGGAGTGTTGAAAAGCTTACTACCTTGACACTAAAGCAGAACAACGATGAAGGCCTCATGGAGCTGCTGCACGCCTCTCGTTTTGCAAGGATAATCAGGGCCTTACTTCGAAGCTTGGGCTCACGTTGACTTTCACTTTAGGTATAGAGCAGAGCAGGGTGAGCTTCCAACAAGGAACTGGAAACCCAAGGTTTCTTAGGAGAAAACTCATTTTCTTCTCAGAACCATGCCGGCAGTGAGGAAAACCCCGGCAACAACAATGCTTTTCAGGTAGCTTCGAGGCCGCATGAACGGAGCTTTCATAATGGGAAAAGAAGCCTTATGCCATCAGTCTCCAATTTCTAGGTTGACACGCAGCATACACGCAGGACCAGAGCTTACTGTCTCTACGCAGTGTTCTGGTACCGAAACGGTTGCTTAAGCAAAGTGCCTAGGAGTCTTGGAAAGCTTACTACCGTGAAACTAAAGCAGAACAGCGATGAAGGCCTCATGGAGCTGCTGCACGCCTCCCGTTTTGCCAGCATAATCAGGGCCTTACTTCGAGGCTAGTGCTCACATTGACTTTCACGTTTGGTATAGAGCAGAGCAGGGTGAGCTTCCAACTAGGAACTGGAAGCACAAGGTTTCTTTCGAGAAAACTCATTTTCTTCTATGAGCCATGCCGGCTGTAAGTAAAAGCACGGTAACAACAGTGCTTTTCAGGTAGCTTCGGGGCCGCATCAACGGAGCTTTCATAATGGGAAAACTAGCCTTGTGCCATCACTCTCTAATTTCTAGGTTGACACGCAGCATACACGCAGGAGCAGAGCTTCCTGGTTCTACGCAGTGTTCTGGTACTGAAACGGGTGCTGAAGCAAGGCCCCTAGGAGTGTTGAAAAGCTTACTACCTTGACACTAAAGCAGAACAACGATGAAGGCCTCATGGAGCTGCTGCACGCCTCTCGTTTTGCAAGGATAATCAGGGCCTTACTTCGAAGCTTGGGCTCACGTTGACTTTCACTTTAGGTATAGAGCAGAGCAGGGTGAGCTTCCAACAAGGAACTGGAAACCCAAGGTTTCTTAGGAGAAAACTCATTTTCTTCTCAGAACCATGCCGGCAGTGAGGAAAACCCCGGCAACAACAATGCTTTTCAGGTAGCTTCGAGGCCGCATGAACGGAGCTTTCATAATGGGAAAACAAGCCTTATGCCATCAGTCTCCAATTTCTAGGTTGACACGCAGCATACACGCAAGACCAGAGCTTACTGTCTCTACGCAGTGTTCTGGTACCGAAACGGTTGCTTAAGCAAAGTCCCTAGGAGTCTTGGAAAGCTTACTACCGTGAAACTAAAGCAGAACAGCGATGAAGGCCTCATGGAGCTGCTGCACGCCTCCCGTTTTGCCAGGATAATCAGGGCCTTACTTCGAGGCTAGTGCTCACATTGACTTTCACGTTTGGTATAGAGCAGAGCAGGGTGAGCTTCCAACTAGGAACTGGAAGCACAAGGTTTCTTTCGAGAAAACTCATTTTCTTCTATGAGCCATGCCGGCTGTAAGTAAAAGCACGGTAACAACAGTGCTTTTCAGGTAGCTTCGGGGCCGCATCAACGGAGCTTTCATAATGGGAAAACTAGCCTTGTGCCATCACTCTCTAATTTCTAGGTTGACACGCAGCATACACGCAGGAGCAGAGCTTCCTGGTTCTACGCAGTGTTCTGGTACTGAAACGGGTGCTGAAGCAAGGCCCCTAGGAGTGTTGAAAAGCTTACTACCTTGACACTAAAGTAGAACAACGATGAAGGCCTCATGGAGCTGCTGCACGCCTCTCGTTTTGCAAGGATAATCAGGGCCTTACTTCGAAGCTCGGGCTCACGTTGACTTTCACTTTAGGTATAGAGCAGAGCAGGGTGAGCTTCCAACAAGGAACTGGAAACCCAAGGTTTCTTAGGAGAAAACTCATTTTCTTCTCAGAACCATGCCGGCACTGAAGAAAACCCCGGCAACAACAATGCTTTTCAGGTAGCTTCGAGGCCGCATGAACGGAGCTTTCATAATGGGAAAAGAAGCCTTATGCCATCAGTCTCCAATTTCTAGGTTGACACGCAGCATACACGCAGGACCAGAGCTTACTGTCTCTACGCAGTGTTCTGGTACCGAAACGGTTGCTTAAGCAAAGTCCCTAGGAGTCTTGGAAAGCTTACTACCGTGAAACTAAAGCAGAACAGCGATGAAGGCCTCATGGAGCTGCTGCACGCCTCCCGTTTTGCCAGGATAATCAGGACCTTACTTCGAGGCTAGTGCTCACATTGACTTTCACGTTTGGTATAGAGCAGAGCAGGGTGAGCTTCCAACTAGGAACTGGAAGCACAAGGTTTCTTTCGAGAAAACTCATTTTCTTCTATGAGCCATGCCGGCTGTAAGTAAAAGCACGGTAACAACAGTGCTTTTCAGGTAGCTTCGGGGCCGCATCAACGGAGCTTTCATAATGGGAAAACTAGCCTTGTGCCATCACTCTCTAATTTCTAGGTTGACACGCAGCATACACGCAGGAGCAGAGCTTCCTGGTTCTACGCAGTGTTCTGGTACTGAAACGGGTGCTGAAGCAAGGCCCCTAGGAGTGTTGAAAAGCTTACTACCTTGACACTAAAGCAGAACAACGATGAAGGCCTCATGGAGCTGCTGCACGCCTCTCGTTTTGCAAGGATAATCAGGGCCTTACTTCGAAGCTTGGGCTCACGTTGACTTTCACTTTAGGTATAGAGCAGAGCAGGGTGAGCTTCCAACAAGGAACTGGAAACCCAAGGTTTCTTAGGAGAAAACTCATTTTCTTCTCAGAACCATGCCGGCAGTGAGGAAAACCCCGGCAACAACAATGCTTTTCAGGTAGCTTCGAGGCCGCATGAACGGAGCTTTCATAATGGGAAAAGAAGCCTTATGCCATCAGTCTCTAATTTCTAGGTTGACACGCAGCATACACGCAGGACCAGAGCTTACTGTCTCTACGCAGTGTTCTGGTACCGAAACGGTTGCTTAAGCAAAGTCCCTAGGAGTCTTGGAAAGCTTACTACCGTGAAACTAAAGCAGAACAGCGATGAAGGCCTCATGGAGCTGCTGCACGCCTCCCGTTTTGCCAGGATAATCAGGGCCTTACTTCGAGGCTAGTGCTCACATTGACTTTCACGTTTGGTATAGAGCAGAGCAGGGTGAGCTTCCAACTAGGAACTGGAAGCACAAGGTTTCTTTCGAGAAAACTCATTTTCTTCTATGTGCCACGCCGGCTGTAAGTAAAAGCACGGTAACAACAGTGTTTTTCAGGTAGCTTCGGGGCCGCATCAACGGAGCTTTCATAATGGGAAAACTAGCCTTGTGCCATCAGTCTCTAATTTCTAGGTTGACACGCAGCATACACGCAGGAGCAGAGCTTCCTGGTTCTACGCAGTGTTCTGGTACTGAAACGGGTGCTGAAGCAAGGCCCCTAGGAGTGTTGAAAAGCTTACTACCTTGACACTAAAGCAGAACAGCGATGAAGGCCTCATGGAGCTGCTGCACGCCTCCCGTTTTGCCAGGATAATCAGGGCCTTACTTCGAGGCTAGTGCTCACATTGACTTTCACGTTTGGTATAGAGCAGAGCAGGGTGAGCTTCCAACTAGGAACTGGAAGCACAAGGTTTCTTTCGAGAAAACTCATTTTCTTCTATGTGCCACGCCGGCTGTAAGTAAAAGCACGGTAACAACAGTGTTTTTCAGGTAGCTTCGGGGCCGCATCAACGGAGCTTTCATAATGGGAAAACTAGCCTTGTGCCATCACTCTCTAATTTCTAGGTTGACACGCAGCATACACGCAGGAGCAGAGCTTCCTGGTTCTACGCAGTGTTCTGGTACTGAAACGGGTGCTGAAGCAAGGCCCCTAGGAGTGTTGAAAAGCTTACTACCTTGACACTAAAGTAGAACAACGATGAAGGCCTCATGGAGCTGCTGCACGCCTCTCGTTTTGCAAGGATAATCAGGGCCTTACTTCGAAGCTTGGGCTCACGTTGACTTTCACTTTAGGTATAGAGCAGAGCAGGGTGAGCTTCCAACAAGGAACTGGAAACCCAAGGTTTCTTAGGAGAAAACTCATTTTCTTCTCAGAACCATGCCGGCAGTGAGGAAAACCCCAGCAACAACAATGCTTTTCAGGTAGCTTCGAGGCCGCATGAACGGAGCTTTCATAATGGGAAAAGAAGCCTTATGCCATCAGTCTCCAATTTCTAGGTTGACACGCAGCATACACGCAGGACCAGAGCTTACTGTCTCTACGCAGTGTTCTGGTACCGAAACGGTTGCTTAAGCAAAGTCCCTAGGAGTCTTGGAAAGCTTACTACCGTGAAACTAAAGCAGAACAGCGATGAAGGCCTCATGGAGCTGCTGCACGCCTCCCGTTTTGCCAGCATAATCAGGGCCTTACTTCGAGGCTAGTGCTCACATTGACTTTCACGTTTGGTATAGAGCAGAGCAGGGTGAGCTTCCAACTAGGAACTGGAAGCACAAGGTTTCTTTCGAGAAAACTCATTTTCTTCTATGAGCCATGCCGGCTGTAAGTAAAAGCACGGTAACAACAGTGCTTTTCAGGTAGCTTCGGGGCCGCATCAACGGAGCTTTCATAATGGGAAAAGAAGCCTTATGCCATCAGTCTCCAATTTCTAGGTTGACACGCAGCATACACGCAGGAGCAGAGCTTCCTGGTTCTACGCAGTGTTCTGGTACTGAAACGGGTGCTGAAGCAAGGCCCCTAGGAGTGTTGAAAAGCTTACTACCTTGACACTAAAGCAGAACAACGATGAAGGCCTCATGGAGCTGCTGCACGCCTCTCGTTTTGCAAGGATAATCAGGGCCTTACTTCGAAGCTTGGGCTCACGTTGACTTTCACTTTAGGTATAGAGCAGAGCAGGGTGAGCTTCCAACAAGGAACTGGAAACCCAAGGTTTCTTAGGAGAAAACTCATTTTCTTCTCAGAACCATGCCGGCAGTGAGGAAAACCCCGGCAACAACAATGCTTTTCAGGTAGCTTCGAGGCCGCATGAACGGAGCTTTCATAATGGGAAAAGAAGCCTTATGCCATCAGTCTCCAATTTCTAGGTTGACACGCAGCATACACGCAGGACCAGAGCTTACTGTCTCTACGCAGTGTTCTGGTACCGAAACGGTTGCTTAAGCAAAGTGCCTAGGAGTCTTGGAAAGCTTACTACCGTGAAACTAAAGCAGAACAGCGATGAAGGCCTCATGGAGCTGCTGCACGCCTCCCGTTTTGCCAGGATAATCAGGGCCTTACTTCGAGGCTAGTGCTCACATTGACTTTCACGTTTGGTATAGAGCAGAGCAGGGTGAGCTTCCAACTAGGAACTGGAAGCACAAGGTTTCTTTCGAGAAAACTCATTTTCTTCTATGAGCCATGCCGGCTGTAAGTAAAAGCACGGTAACAACAGTGCTTTTCAGGTAGCTTCGGGGCCGCATCAACGGAGCTTTCATAATGGGAAAACTAGCCTTGTGCCATCACTCTCTAATTTCTAGGTTGACACGCAGCATACACGCAGGAGCAGAGCTTCCTGGTTCTACGCAGTGTTCTGGTACTGAAACGGGTGCTGAAGCAAGGCCCCTAGGAGTGTTGAAAAGCTTATTACCTTGACACTAAAGCAGAACAACGATGAAGGCCTCATGGAGCTGCTGCACGCCTCTCGTTTTGCAAGGATAATCAGGGCCTTACTTCGAAGCTTGGGCTCACGTTGACTTTCACTTTAGGTATAGAGCAGAGCAGGGTGAGCTTCCAACAAGGAACTGGAAACCCAAGGTTTCTTAGGAGAAAACTCATTTTCTTCTCAGAACCATGCCGGCAGTGAGGAAACCCCGGCAACAACAATGCTTTTCAGGTAGCTTCGAGGCCGCATGAACGGAGCTTTCATAATGGGAAAAGAAGCCTTATGCCATCAGTCTCCAATTTCTAGGTTGACACGCAGCATACACGCAGGACCAGAGCTTACTGTCTCTACGCAGTGTTCTGGTACCGAAACGGTTGCTTAAGCAAAGTGCCTAGGAGTCTTGGAAAGCTTACTACCGTGAAACTAAAGCAGAACAGCGATGAAGGCCTCATGGAGCTGCTGCACGCCTCCCGTTTTGCCAGGATAATCAGGGCCTTACTTCGAGGCTAGTGCTCACATTGACTTTCACGTTTGGTATAGAGCAGAGCAGGGTGAGCTTCCAACTAGGAACTGGAAGCACAAGGTTTCTTTCGAGAAAACTCATTTTCTTCTATGAGCCATGCCGGCTGTAAGTAAAAGCACGGTAACAACAGTGCTTTTCAGGTAGCTTCGGGGCCGCATCAACGGAGCTTTCATAATGGGAAAACTAGCCTTGTGCCATCACTCTCTAATTTCTAGGTTGACACGCAGCATACACGCAGGAGCAGAGCTTCCTGGTTCTACGCAGTGTTCTGGTACTGAAACGGGTGCTGAAGCAAGGCCCCTAGGAGTGTTGAAAAGCTTATTACCTTGACACTAAAGCAGAACAACGATGAAGGCCTCATGGAGCTGCTGCACGCCTCTCGTTTTGCAAGGATAATCAGGGCCTTACTTCGAAGCTTGGGCTCACGTTGACTTTCACTTTAGGTATAGAGCAGAGCAGGGTGAGCTTCCAACAAGGAACTGGAAACCCAAGGTTTCTTAGGAGAAAACTCATTTTCTTCTCAGAACCATGCCGGCAGTGAGGAAACCCCGGCAACAACAATGCTTTTCAGGTAGCTTCGAGGCCGCATGAACGGAGCTTTCATAATGGGAAAAGAAGCCTTATGCCATCAGTCTCCAATTTCTAGGTTGACACGCAGCATACACGCAGGACCAGAGCTTACTGTCTCTACGCAGTGTTCTGGTACCGAAACGGTTGCTTAAGCAAAGTGCCTAGGAGTCTTGGAAAGCTTACTACCGTGAAACTAAAGCAGAACAGCGATGAAGGCCTCATGGAGCTGCTGCACGCCTCCCGGTTTGCCAGGATAATCAGGGCCTTACTTCGAGGCTAGTGCTCACATTGACTTTCACGTTTGGTATAGAGCAGAGCAGGGTGAGCTTCCAACTAGGAACTGGAAGCACAAGGTTTCTTTCGAGAAAACTCATTTTCTTCTATGTGCCACGCCGGCTGTAAGTAAAAGCACGGTAACAACAGTGTTTTTCAGGTAGCTTCGGGGCCGCATCAACGGAGCTTTCATAATGGGAAAACTAGCCTTGTGCCATCAGTCTCTAATTTCTAGGTTGACACGCAGCATACACGCAGGAGCAGAGCTTCCTGGTTCTACGCAGTGTTCTGGTACTGAAACGGGTGCTGAAGCAAGGCCCCTAGGAGTGTTGAAAAGCTTACTACCTTGACACTAAAGCAGAACAACGATGAAGGCCTCATGGAGCTGCTGCACGCCTCTCGTTTTGCAAGGATAATCAGGGCCTTACTTCGAAGCTTGGGCTCACGTTGACTTTCACTTTAGGTATAGAGCAGAGCAGGGTGAGCTTCCAACAAGGAACTGGAAACCCAAGGTTTCTTAGGAGAAAACTCATTTTCTTCTCAGAACCATGCCGGCAGTGAGGAAAACCCCGGCAACAACAATGCTTTTCAGGTAGCTTCGAGGCCGCATGAACGGAGCTTTCATAATGGGAAAAGAAGCCTTATGCCATCAGTCTCCAATTTCTAGGTTGACACGCAGCATACACGCAGGACCAGAGCTTACTGTCTCTACGCAGTGTTCTGGTACCGAAACGGTTGCTTAAGCAAAGTGCCTAGGAGTCTTGGAAAGCTTACTACCGTGAAACTAAAGCAGAACAGCGATGAAGGCCTCATGGAGCTGCTGCACGCCTCCCGTTTTGCCAGGATAATCAGGGCCTTACTTCGAGGCTAGTGCTCACATTGACTTTCACGTTTGGTATAGAGCAGAGCAGGGTGAGCTTCCAACTAGGAACTGGAAGCACAAGGTTTCTTTCGAGAAAACTCATTTTCTTCTATGAGCCATGCCGGCTGTAAGTAAAAGCACGGTAACAACAGTGCTTTTCAGGTAGCTTCGGGGCCGCATCAACGGAGCTTTCATAATGGGAAAACTAGCCTTGTGCCATCACTCTCTAATTTCTAGGTTGACACGCAGCATACACGCAGGAGCAGAGCTTCCTGGTTCTACGCAGTGTTCTGGTACTGAAACGGGTGCTGAAGCAAGGCCCCTAGGAGTGTTGAAAAGCTTACTACCTTGACACTAAAGCAGAACAACGATGAAGGCCTCATGGAGCTGCTGCACGCCTCTCGTTTTGCAAGGATAATCAGGGCCTTACTTCGAAGCTTGGGCTCACGTTGACTTTCACTTTAGGTATAGAGCAGAGCAGGGTGAGCTTCCAACAAGGAACTGGAAACCCAAGGTTTCTTAGGAGAAAACTCATTTTCTTCTCAGAACCATGCCGGCAGTGAGGAAAACCCCGGCAACAACAATGCTTTTCAGGTAGCTTCGAGGCCGCATGAACGGAGCTTTCATAATGGGAAAAGAAGCCTTATGCCATCAGTCTCCAATTTCTAGGTTGACACGCAGCATACACGCAGGACCAGAGCTTACTGTCTCTACGCAGTGTTCTGGTACCGAAACGGTTGCTTAAGCAAAGTCCCTAGGAGTCTTGGAAAGCTTACTACCGTGAAACTAAAGCAGAACAGCGATGAAGGCCTCATGGAGCTGCTGCACGCCTCCCGTTTTGCCAGGATAATCAGGGCCTTACTTCGAGGCTAGTGCTCACATTGACTTTCACGTTTGGTATAGAGCAGAGCAGGGTGAGCTTCCAACTAGGAACTGGAAGCACAAGGTTTCTTTCGAGAAAACTCATTTTCTTCTATGTGCCACGCCGGCTGTAAGTAAAAGCACGGTAACAACAGTGTTTTTCAGGTAGCTTCGGGGCCGCATCAACGGAGCTTTCATAATGGGAAAACTAGCCTTGTGCCATCAGTCTCTAATTTCTAGGTTGACACGCAGCATACACGCAGGAGCAGAGCTTCCTGGTTCTACGCAGTGTTCTGGTACTGAAACGGGTGCTGAAGCAAGGCCCCTAGGAGTGTTGAAAAGCTTACTACCTTGACACTAAAGTAGAACAACGATGAAGGCCTCATGGAGCTGCTGCACGCCTCTCGTTTTGCAAGGATAATCAGGGCCTTACTTCGAAGCTTGGGCTCACGTTGACTTTCACTTTAGGTATAGAGCAGAGCAGGGTGAGCTTCCAACAAGGAACTGGAAACCCAAGGTTTCTTAGGAGAAAACTCATTTTCTTCTCAGAACCATGCCGGCAGTGAGGAAAACCCCGGCAACAACAATGCTTTTCAGGTAGCTTCGAGGCCGCATGAACGGAGCTTTCATAATGGGAAAAGAAGCCTTATGCCATCAGTCTCCAATTTCTAGGTTGACACGCAGCATACACGCAGGACCAGAGCTTACTGTCTCTACGCAGTGTTCTGGTACCGAAACGGTTGCTTAAGCAAAGTGCCTAGGAGTCTTGGAAAGCTTACTACCGTGAAACTAAAGCAGAACAGCGATGAAGGCCTCATGGAGCTGCTGCACGCCTCCCGTTTTGCCAGGATAATCAGGGCCTTACTTCGAGGCTAGTGCTCACATTGACTTTCACGTTTGGTATAGAGCAGAGCAGGGTGAGCTTCCAACTAGGAACTGGAAGCACAAGGTTTCTTTCGAGAAAACTCATTTTCTTCTATGAGCCATGCCGGCTGTAAGTAAAAGCACGGTAACAACAGTGCTTTTCAGGTAGCTTCGGGGCCGCATCAACGGAGCTTTCATAATGGGAAAACTAGCCTTGTGCCATCAGTCTCTAATTTCTAGGTTTACACGCAGCATACAGGCAGGAGCAGAGCTTCCTGGTTCTACGCAGTGTTCTGGTACTGAAACGGGTGCTGAAGCAAGGCCCCTAGGAGTGTTGAAAAGCTTACTACCTTGACACTAAAGCAGAACAACGATGAAGGCCTCATGGAGCTGCTGCACGCCTCTCGTTTTGCAAGGATAATCAGGGCCTTACTTCGAAGCTTGGGCTCACGTTGACTTTCACTTTAGGTATAGAGCAGAGCAGGGTGAGCTTCCAACAAGGAACTGGAAACCCAAGGTTTCTTAGGAGAAAACTCATTTTCTTCTCAGAACCATGCCGGCAGTGAGGAAAACCCCGGCAACAACAATGCTTTTCAGGTAGCTTCGAGGCCGCATGAACGGAGCTTTCATAATGGGAAAAGAAGCCTTATGCCATCAGTCTCCAATTTCTAGGTTGACACGCAGCATACACGCAGGACCAGAGCTTACTGTCTCTACGCAGTGTTCTGGTACCGAAACGGTTGCTTAAGCAAAGTCCCTAGGAGTCTTGGAAAGCTTACTACCGTGAAACTAAAGCAGAACAGCGATGAAGGCCTCATGGAGCTGCTGCACGCCTCCCGTTTTGCCAGGATAATCAGGGCCTTACTTCGAGGCTAGTGCTCACATTGACTTTCACGTTTGGTATAGAGCAGAGCAGGGTGAGCTTCCAACTAGGAACTGGAAGCACAAGGTTTCTTTCGAGAAAACTCATTTTCTTCTATGAGCCATGCCGGCTGTAAGTAAAAGCACGGTAACAACAGTGCTTTTCAGGTAGCTTCGGGGCCGCATCAACGGAGCTTTCATAATGGGAAAACTAGCCTTGTGCCATCACTCTCTAATTTCTAGGTTGACACGCAGCATACACGCAGGAGCAGAGCTTCCTGGTTCTACGCAGTGTTCTGGTACTGAAACGGGTGCTGAAGCAAGGCCCCTAGGAGTGTTGAAAAGCTTACTACCTTGACACTAAAGCAGAACAACGATGAAGGCCTCATGGAGCTGCTGCACGCCTCTCGTTTTGCAAGGATAATCAGGGCCTTACTTCGAAGCTTGGGCTCACGTTGACTTTCACTTTAGGTATAGAGCAGAGCAGGGTGAGCTTCCAACAAGGAACTGGAAACCCAAGGTTTCTTAGGAGAAAACTCATTTTCTTCTCAGAACCATGCCGGCAGTGAGGAAAACCCCGGCAACAACAATGCTTTTCAGGTAGCTTCGAGGCCGCATGAACGGAGCTTTCATAATGGGAAAAGAAGCCTTATGCCATCAGTCTCCAATTTCTAGGTTGACACGCAGCATACACGCAGGACCAGAGCTTACTGTCTCTACGCAGTGTTCTGGTACCGAAACGGTTGCTTAAGCAAAGTGCCTAGGAGTCTTGGAAAGCTTACTACCGTGAAACTAAAGCAGAACAGCGATGAAGGCCTCATGGAGCTGCTGCACGCCTCCCGTTTTGCCAGGATAATCAGGGCCTTACTTCGAGGCTAGTGCTCACATTGACTTTCACGTTTGGTATAGAGCAGAGCAGGGTGAGCTTCCAACTAGGAACTGGAAGCACAAGGTTTCTTTCGAGAAAACTCATTTTCTTCTATGTGCCACGCCGGCTGTAAGTAAAAGCACGGTAACAACAGTGTTTTTCAGGTAGCTTCGGGGCCGCATCAACGGAGCTTTCATAATGGGAAAACTAGCCTTGTGCCATCAGTCTCTAATTTCTAGGTTGACACGCAGCATACACGCAGGAGCAGAGCTTCCTGGTTCTACGCAGTGTTCTGGTACTGAAACGGGTGCTGAAGCAAGGCCCCTAGGAGTGTTGAAAAGCTTACTACCTTGACACTAAAGTAGAACAACGATGAAGGCCTCATGGAGCTGCTGCACGCCTCTCGTTTTGCAAGGATAATCAGGGCCTTACTTCGAAGCTTGGGCTCACGTTGACTTTCACTTTAGGTATAGAGCAGAGCAGGGTGAGCTTCCAACAAGGAACTGGAAACCCAAGGTTTCTTAGGAGAAAACTCATTTTCTTCTCAGAACCATGCCGGCAGTGAGGAAAACCCCGGCAACAACAATGCTTTTCAGGTAGCTTCGAGGCCGCATGAACGGAGCTTTCATAATGGGAAAAGAAGCCTTATGCCATCAGTCTCCAATTTCTAGGTTGACACGCAGCATACACGCAGGACCAGAGCTTACTGTCTCTACGCAGTGTTCTGGTACCGAAACGGTTGCTTAAGCAAAGTGCCTAGGAGTCTTGGAAAGCTTACTACCGTGAAACTAAAGCAGAACAGCGATGAAGGCCTCATGGAGCTGCTGCACGCCTCCCGTTTTGCCAGCATAATCAGGGCCTTACTTCGAGGCTAGTGCTCACATTGACTTTCACGTTTGGTATAGAGCAGAGCAGGGTGAGCTTCCAACTAGGAACTGGAAGCACAAGGTTTCTTTCGAGAAAACTCATTTTCTTCTATGAGCCATGCCGGCTGTAAGTAAAAGCACGGTAACAACAGTGCTTTTCAGGTAGCTTCGGGGCCGCATCAACGGAGCTTTCATAATGGGAAAACTAGCCTTGTGCCATCAGTCTCTAATTTCTAGGTTGACACGCAGCATACAGGCAGGAGCAGAGCTTCCTGGTTCTACGCAGTGTTCTGGTACTGAAACGGGTGCTGAAGCAAGGCCCCTAGGAGTGTTGAAAAGCTTACTACCTTGACACTAAAGCAGAACAACGATGAAGGCCTCATGGAGCTGCTGCACGCCTCTCGTTTTGCAAGGATAATCAGGGCCTTACTTCGAAGCTTGGGCTCACGTTGACTTTCACTTTAGGTATAGAGCAGAGCAGGGTGAGCTTCCAACAAGGAACTGGAAACCCAAGGTTTCTTAGGAGAAAACTCATTTTCTTCTCAGAACCATGCCGGCAGTGAGGAAAACCCCGGCAACAACAATGCTTTTCAGGTAGCTTCGAGGCCGCATGAACGGAGCTTTCATAATGGGAAAAGAAGCCTTATGCCATCAGTCTCCAATTTCTAGGTTGACACGCAGCATACACGCAGGACCAGAGCTTACTGTCTCTACGCAGTGTTCTGGTACCGAAACGGTTGCTTAAGCAAAGTCCCTAGGAGTCTTGGAAAGCTTACTACCGTGAAACTAAAGCAGAACAGCGATGAAGGCCTCATGGAGCTGCTGCACGCCTCCCGTTTTGCCAGGATAATCAGGGCCTTACTTCGAGGCTAGTGCTCACATTGACTTTCACGTTTGGTATAGAGCAGAGCAGGGTGAGCTTCCAACTAGGAACTGGAAGCACAAGGTTTCTTTCGAGAAAACTCATTTTCTTCTATGAGCCATGCCGGCTGTAAGTAAAAGCACGGTAACAACAGTGCTTTTCAGGTAGCTTCGGGGCCGCATCAACGGAGCTTTCATAATGGGAAAACTAGCCTTGTGCCATCACTCTCTAATTTCTAGGTTGACACGCAGCATACACGCAGGAGCAGAGCTTCCTGGTTCTACGCAGTGTTCTGGTACTGAAACGGGTGCTGAAGCAAGGCCCCTAGGAGTGTTGAAAAGCTTACTACCTTGACACTAAAGCAGAACAACGATGAAGGCCTCATGGAGCTGCTGCACGCCTCTCGTTTTGCAAGGATAATCAGGGCCTTACTTCGAAGCTTGGGCTCACGTTGACTTTCACTTTAGGTATAGAGCAGAGCAGGGTGAGCTTCCAACAAGGAACTGGAAACCCAAGGTTTCTTAGGAGAAAACTCATTTTCTTCTCAGAACCATGCCGGCAGTGAGGAAAACCCCGGCAACAACAATGCTTTTCAGGTAGCTTCGAGGCCGCATGAACGGAGCTTTCATAATGGGAAAAGAAGCCTTATGCCATCAGTCTCCAATTTCTAGGTTGACACGCAGCATACACGCAGGACCAGAGCTTACTGTGTCTACGCAGTGTTCTGGTACCGAAACGGTTGCTTAAGCAAAGTGCCTAGGAGTCTTGGAAAGCTTACTACCGTGAAACTAAAGCAGAACAGCGATGAAGGCCTCATGGAGCTGCTGCACGCCTCCCGTTTTGCCAGGATAATCAGGGCCTTACTTCGAGGCTAGTGCTCACATTGACTTTCACGTTTGGTATAGAGCAGAGCAGGGTGAGCTTCCAACTAGGAACTGGAAGCACAAGGTTTCTTTCGAGAAAACTCATTTTCTTCTATGTGCCACGCCGGCTGTAAGTAAAAGCACGGTAACAACAGTGTTTTTCAGGTAGCTTCGGGGCCGCATCAACGGAGCTTTCATAATGGGAAAACTAGCCTTGTGCCATCAGTCTCTAATTTCTAGGTTGACACGCAGCATACACGCAGGAGCAGAGCTTCCTGGTTCTACGCAGTGTTCTGGTACTGAAACGGGTGCTGAAGCAAGGCCCCTAGGAGTGTTGAAAAGCTTACTACCTTGACACTAAAGCAGAACAACGATGAAGGCCTCATGGAGCTGCTGCACGCCTCTCGTTTTGCAAGGATAATCAGGGCCTTACTTCGAAGCTTGGGCTCACGTTGACTTTCACTTTAGGTATAGAGCAGAGCAGGGTGAGCTTCCAACAAGGAACTGGAAACCCAAGGTTTCTTAGGAGAAAACTCATTTTCTTCTCAGAACCATGCCGGCAGTGAGGAAAACCCCGGCAACAACAATGCTTTTCAGGTAGCTTCGAGGCCGCATGAACGGAGCTTTCATAATGGGAAAAGAAGCTTTATGCCATCAGTCTCCAATTTCTAGGTTGACACGCAGCATACACGCAGGACCAGAGCTTACTGTCTCTACGCAGTGTTCTGGTACCGAAACGGTTGCTTAAGCAAAGTCCCTAGGAGTCTTGGAAAGCTTACTACCGTGAAACTAAAGCAGAACAGCGATGAAGGCCTCATGGAGCTGCTGCACGCCTCCCGTTTTGCCAGGATAATCAGGGCCTTACTTCGAGGCTAGTGCTCACATTGACTTTCACGTTTGGTATAGAGCAGAGCAGGGTGAGCTTCCAACTAGGAACTGGAAGCACAAGGTTTCTTTCGAGAAAACTCATTTTCTTCTATGAGCCATGCCGGCTGTAAGTAAAAGCACGGTAACAACAGTGCTTTTCAGGTAGCTTCGGGGCCGCATCAACGGAGCTTTCATAATGGGAAAACTAGCCTTGTGCCATCAGTCTCTAATTTCTAGGTTGACACGCAGCATACACGCAGGAGCAGAGCTTCCTGGTTCTACGCAGTGTTCTGGTACTGAAACGGGTGCTGAAGCAAGGCCCCTAGGAGTGTTGAAAAGCTTACTACCTTGACACTAAAGCAGAACAACGATGAAGGCCTCATGGAGCTGCTGCACGCCTCTCGTTTTGCAAGGATAATCAGGGCCTTACTTCGAAGCTTGGGCTCACGTTGACTTTCACTTTAGGTATAGAGCAGAGCAGGGTGAGCTTCCAACAAGGAACTGGAAACCCAAGGTTTCTTAGGAGAAAACTCATTTTCTTCTCAGAACCATGCCGGCAGTGAGGAAAACCCCGGCAACAACAATGCTTTTCAGGTAGCTTCGAGGCCGCGTGAACGGAGCTTTCATAATGGGAAAAGAAGCTTTATGCCATCAGTCTCCAATTTCTAGGTTGACACGCAGCATACACGCAGGACCAGAGCTTACTGTCTCTACGCAGTGTTCTGGTACCGAAACGGTTGCTTAAGCAAAGTCCCTAGGAGTCTTGGAAAGCTTACTACCGTGAAACTAAAGCAGAACAGCGATGAAGGCCTCATGGAGCTGCTGCACGCCTCCCGTTTTGCCAGGATAATCAGGGCCTTACTTCGAGGCTAGTGCTCACATTGACTTTCACGTTTGGTATAGAGCAGAGCAGGGTGAGCTTCCAACTAGGAACTGGAAGCACAAGGTTTCTTTCGAGAAAACTCATTTTCTTCTATGAGCCATGCCGGCTGTAAGTAAAAGCACGGTAACAACAGTGCTTTTCAGGTAGCTTCGGGGCCGCATCAACGGAGCTTTCATAATGGGAAAACTAGCCTTGTGCCATCAGTCTCTAATTTCTAGGTTGACACGCAGCATACACGCAGGAGCAGAGCTTCCTGGTTCTACGCAGTGTTCTGGTACTGAAACGGGTGCTGAAGCAAGGCCCCTAGGAGTGTTGAAAAGCTTACTACCTTGACACTAAAGCAGAACAACGATGAAGGCCTCATGGAGCTGCTGCACGCCTCTCGTTTTGCAAGGATAATCAGGGCCTTACTTCGAAGCTTGGGCTCACGTTGACTTTCACTTTAGGTATAGAGCAGAGCAGGGTGAGCTTCCAACAAGGAACTGGAAACCCAAGGTTTCTTAGGAGAAAACTCATTTTCTTCTCAGAACCATGCCGGCAGTGAGGAAAACCCCGGCAACAACAATGCTTTTCAGGTAGCTTCGAGGCCGCGTGAACGGAGCTTTCATAATGGGAAAAGAAGCCTTATGCCATCAGTCTCCAATTTCTAGGTTGACACGCAGCATACACGCAGGACCAGAGCTTACTGTCTCTACGCAGTGTTCTGGTACCGAAACGGTTGCTTAAGCAAAGTCCCTAGGAGTCTTGGAAAGCTTACTACCGTGAAACTAAAGCAGAACAGCGATGAAGGCCTCATGGAGCTGCTGCACGCCTCCCGTTTTGCCAGGATAATCAGGGCCTTACTTCGAGGCTAGTGCTCACATTGACTTTCACGTTTGGTATAGAGCAGAGCAGGGTGAGCTTCCAACTAGGAACTGGAAGCACAAGGTTTCTTTCGAGAAAACTCATTTTCTTCTATGTGCCACGCCGGCTGTAAGTAAAAGCACGGTAACAACAGTGTTTTTCAGGTAGCTTCGGGGCCGCATCAACGGAGCTTTCATAATGGGAAAACTAGCCTTGTGCCATCAGTCTCTAATTTCTAGGTTGACACGCAGCATACACGCAGGAGCAGAGCTTCCTGGTTCTACGCAGTGTTCTGGTACTGAAACGGGTGCTGAAGCAAGGCCCCTAGGAGTGTTGAAAAGCTTACTACCTTGACACTAAAGCAGAACAACGATGAAGGCCTCATGGAGCTGCTGCACGCCTCTCGTTTTGCAAGGATAATCAGGGCCTTACTTCGAAGCTTGGGCTCACGTTGACTTTCACTTTAGGTATAGAGCAGAGCAGGGTGAGCTTCCAACAAGGAACTGGAAACCCAAGGTTTCTTAGGAGAAAACTCATTTTCTTCTCAGAACCATGCCGGCAGTGAGGAAAACCCCGGCAACAACAATGCTTTTCAGGTAGCTTCGAGGCCGCATGAACGGAGCTTTCATAATGGGAAAAGAAGCCTTATGCCATCAGTCTCCAATTTCTAGGTTGACACGCAGCATACACGCAGGACCAGAGCTTACTGTCTCTACGCAGTGTTCTGGTACCGAAACGGTTGCTTAAGCAAAGTGCCTAGGAGTCTTGGAAAGCTTACTACCGTGAAACTAAAGCAGAACAGCGATGAAGGCCTCATGGAGCTGCTGCACGCCTCCCGTTTTGCCAGGATAATCAGGGCCTTACTTCGAGGCTAGTGCTCACATTGACTTTCACGTTTGGTATAGAGCAGAGCAGGGTGAGCTTCCAACTAGGAACTGGAAGCACAAGGTTTCTTTCGAGAAAACTCATTTTCTTCTATGAGCCATGCCGGCTGTAAGTAAAAGCACGGTAACAACAGTGCTTTTCAGGTAGCTTCGGGGCCGCATCAACGGAGCTTTCATAATGGGAAAACTAGCCTTGTGCCATCAGTCTCTAATTTCTAGGTTGACACGCAGCATACACGCAGGAGCAGAGCTTCCTGGTTCTACGCAGTGTTCTGGTACTGAAACGGGTGCTGAAGCAAGGCCCCTAGGAGTGTTGAAAAGCTTACTACCTTGACACTAAAGCAGAACAACGATGAAGGCCTCATGGAGCTGCTGCACGCCTCTCGTTTTGCAAGGATAATCAGGGCCTTACTTCGAAGCTTGGGCTCACGTTGACTTTCACTTTAGGTATAGAGCAGAGCAGGGTGAGCTTCCAACAAGGAACTGGAAACCCAAGGTTTCTTAGGAGAAAACTCATTTTCTTCTCAGAACCATGCCGGCAGTGAGGAAAACCCCGGCAACAACAATGCTTTTCAGGTAGCTTCGAGGCCGCATGAACGGAGCTTTCATAATGGGAAAAGAAGCCTTATGCCATCAGTCTCCAATTTCTAGGTTGACACGCAGCATACACGCAGGACCAGAGCTTACTGTCTCTACGCAGTGTTCTGGTACCGAAACTGTTGCTTAAGCAAAGTGCCTAGGAGTCTTTGAAAGCTTACTACCGTGAAACTAAAGCAGAACAGCAATGAAGGCCTCATGGAGCTGCTGCACGCCTCCCGTTTTGCCAGGATAATCAGGGCCTTACTTCGAGGCTAGTGCTCACATTGACTTTCACGTTTGGTATAGAGCAGAGCAGGGTGAGCTTCCAACTAGGAACTGGAAGCACAAGGTTTCTTTCGAGAAAACTCATTTTCTTCTATGAGCCATGCCGGCTGTAAGTAAAAGCACGGTAACAACAGTGCTTTTCAGGTAGCTTCGGGGCCGCATCAACGGAGCTTTCATAATGGGAAAACTAGCCTTGTGCCATCACTCTCTAATTTCTAGGTTGACACGCAGCATACACGCAGGAGCAGAGCTTCCTGGTTCTACGCAGTGTTCTGGTACTGAAACGGGTGCTGAAGCAAGGCCCCTAGGAGTGTTGAAAAGCTTACTACCTTGACACTAAAGCAGAACAACGATGAAGGCCTCATGGAGCTGCTGCACGCCTCTCGTTTTGCAAGGATAATCAGGGCCTTACTTCGAAGCTTGGGCTCACGTTGACTTTCACTTTAGGTATAGAGCAGAGCAGGGTGAGCTTCCAACAAGGAACTGGAAACCCAAGGTTTCTTAGGAGAAAACTCATTTTCTTCTCAGAACCATGCCGGCAGTGAGGAAAACCCCGGCAACAACAATGCTTTTCAGGTAGCTTCGAGGCCGCATGAACGGAGCTTTCATAATGGGAAAAGAAGCCTTATGCCATCAGTCTCCAATTTCTAGGTTGACACGCAGCATACACGCAGGACCAGAGCTTACTGTCTCTACGCAGTGTTCTGGTACCGAAACGGTTGCTTAAGCAAAGTCCCTAGGAGTCTTGGAAAGCTTACTACCGTGAAACTAAAGCAGAACAGCGATGAAGGCCTCATGGAGCTGCTGCACGCCTCCCGTTTTGCCAGCATAATCAGGGCCTTACTTCGAGGCTAGTGCTCACATTGACTTTCACGTTTGGTATAGAGCAGAGCAGGGTGAG
This sequence comes from Eubalaena glacialis, assembly GCF_028564815.1. NCBI lineage: Eukaryota > Metazoa > Chordata > Mammalia > Artiodactyla > Balaenidae > Eubalaena > Eubalaena glacialis. Next base: position 399,364 of record NW_026871161.1, on the reverse strand, counting down.
CTTCCAACTAGGAACTGGAAGCACAAGGTTTCTTTCGAGAAAACTCATTTTCTTCTATGAGCCATGCCGGCTGTAAGTAAAAGCACGGTAACAACAGTGCTTTTCAGGTAGCTTCGGGGCCGCATCAACGGAGCTTTCATAATGGGAAAACTAGCCTTGTGCCATCAGTCTCTAATTTCTAGGTTTACACGCAGCATACAGGCAGGAGCAGAGCTTCCTGGTTCTACGCAGTGTTCTGGTACTGAAACGGGTGCTGAAGCAAGGCCCCTAGGAGTGTTGAAAAGCTTACTACCTTGACACTAAAGCAGAACAACGATGAAGGCCTCATGGAGCTGCTGCACGCCTCTCGTTTTGCAAGGATAATCAGGGCCTTACTTCGAAGCTTGGGCTCACGTTGACTTTCACATTAGGTATAGAGCAGAGCAGGGTGAGCTTCCAACAAGGAACTGGAAACCCAAGGTTTCTTAGGAGAAAACTCATTTTCTTCTCAGAACCATGCCGGCAGTGAGGAAAACCCCGGCAACAACAATGCTTTTCAGGTAGCTTCGAGGCCGCATGAACGGAGCTTTCATAATGGGAAAAGAAGCCTTATGCCATCAGTCTCCAATTTCTAGGTTGACACGCAGCATACACGCAGGACCAGAGCTTACTGTCTCTACGCAGTGTTCTGGTACCGAAACGGTTGCTTAAGCAAAGTCCCTAGGAGTCTTGGAAAGCTTACTACCGTGAAACTAAAGCAGAACAGCGATGAAGGCCTCATGGAGCTGCTGCACGCCTCCCGTTTTGCCAGGATAATCAGGGCCTTACTTCGAGGCTAGTGCTCACATTGACTTTCACGTTTGGTATAGAGCAGAGCAGGGTGAGCTTCCAACTAGGAACTGGAAGCACAAGGTTTCTTTCGAGAAAACTCATTTTCTTCTATGAGCCATGCCGGCTGTAAGTAAAAGCACGGTAACAACAGTGCTTTTCAGGTAGCTTCGGGGCCGCATCAACGGAGCTTTCATAATGGGAAAACTAGCCTTGTGCCATCACTCTCTAATTTCTAGGTTGACACGCAGCATACACGCAGGAGCAGAGCTTCCTGGTTCTACGCAGTGTTCTGGTACTGAAACGGGTGCTGAAGCAAGGCCCCTAGGAGTGTTGAAAAGCTTACTACCTTGACACTAAAGCAGAACAACGATGAAGGCCTCATGGAGCTGCTGCACGCCTCTCGTTTTGCAAGGATAATCAGGGCCTTACTTCGAAGCTTGGGCTCACGTTGACTTTCACTTTAGGTATAGAGCAGAGCAGGGTGAGCTTCCAACAAGGAACTGGAAACCCAAGGTTTCTTAGGAGAAAACTCATTTTCTTCTCAGAACCATGCCGGCAGTGAGGAAAACCCCGGCAACAACAATGCTTTTCAGGTAGCTTCGAGGCCGCATGAACGGAGCTTTCATAATGGGAAAAGAAGCCTTATGCCATCAGTCTCCAATTTCTAGGTTGACACGCAGCATACACGCAGGACCAGAGCTTACTGTCTCTACGCAGTGTTCTGGTACCGAAACGGTTGCTTAAGCAAAGTGCCTAGGAGTCTTGGAAAGCTTACTACCGTGAAACTAAAGCAGAACAGCGATGAAGGCCTCATGGAGCTGCTGCACGCCTCCCGTTTTGCCAGGATAATCAGGGCCTTACTTCGAGGCTAGTGCTCACATTGACTTTCACGTTTGGTATAGAGCAGAGCAGGGTGAGCTTCCAACTAGGAACTGGAAGCACAAGGTTTCTTTCGAGAAAACTCATTTTCTTCTATGTGCCACGCCGGCTGTAAGTAAAAGCACGGTAACAACAGTGTTTTTCAGGTAGCTTCGGGGCCGCATCAACGGAGCTTTCATAATGGGAAAACTAGCCTTGTGCCATCAGTCTCTAATTTCTAGGTTGACACGCAGCATACACGCAGGAGCAGAGCTTCCTGGTTCTACGCAGTGTTCTGGTACTGAAACGGGTGCTGAAGCAAGGCCCCTAGGAGTGTTGAAAAGCTTACTACCTTGACACTAAAGTAGAACAACGATGAAGGCCTCATGGAGCTGCTGCACGCCTCTCGTTTTGCAAGGATAATCAGGGCCTTACTTCGAAGCTTGGGCTCACGTTGACTTTCACTTTAGGTATAGAGCAGAGCAGGGTGAGCTTCCAACAAGGAACTGGAAACCCAAGGTTTCTTAGGAGAAAACTCATTTTCTTCTCAGAACCATGCCGGCAGTGAGGAAAACCCCGGCAACAACAATGCTTTTCAGGTAGCTTCGAGGCCGCATGAACGGAGCTTTCATAATGGGAAAAGAAGCCTTATGCCATCAGTCTCCAATTTCTAGGTTGACACGCAGCATACACGCAGGACCAGAGCTTACTGTCTCTACGCAGTGTTCTGGTACCGAAACGGTTGCTTAAGCAAAGTCCCTAGGAGTCTTGGAAAGCTTACTACCGTGAAACTAAAGCAGAACAGCGATGAAGGCCTCATGGAGCTGCTGCACGCCTCCCGTTTTGCCAGCATAATCAGGGCCTTACTTCGAGGCTAGTGCTCACATTGACTTTCACGTTTGGTATAGAGCAGAGCAGGGTGAGCTTCCAACTAGGAACTGGAAGCACAAGGTTTCTTTCGAGAAAACTCATTTTCTTCTATGAGCCATGCCGGCTGTAAGTAAAAGCACGGTAACAACAGTGCTTTTCAGGTAGCTTCGGGGCCGCATCAACGGAGCTTTCATAATGGGAAAACTAGCCTTGTGCCATCAGTCTCTAATTTCTAGGTTTACACGCAGCATACAGGCAGGAGCAGAGCTTCCTGGTTCTACGCAGTGTTCTGGTACTGAAACGGGTGCTGAAGCAAGGCCCCTAGGAGTGTTGAAAAGCTTACTACCTTGACACTAAAGCAGAACAACGATGAAGGCCTCATGGAGCTGCTGCACGCCTCTCGTTTTGCAAGGATAATCAGGGCCTTACTTCGAAGCTTGGGCTCACGTTGACTTTCACTTTAGGTATAGAGCAGAGCAGGGTGAGCTTCCAACAAGGAACTGGAAACCCAAGGTTTCTTAGGAGAAAACTCATTTTCTTCTCAGAACCATGCCGGCAGTGAGGAAAACCCCGGCAACAACAATGCTTTTCAGGTAGCTTCGAGGCCGCATGAACGGAGCTTTCATAATGGGAAAAGAAGCCTTATGCCATCAGTCTCCAATTTCTAGGTTGACACGCAGCATACACGCAGGACCAGAGCTTACTGTCTCTACGCAGTGTTCTGGTACCGAAACGGTTGCTTAAGCAAAGTCCCTAGGAGTCTTGGAAAGCTTACTACCATGAAACTAAAGCAGAACAGCGATGAAGGCCTCATGGAGCTGCTGCACGCCTCCCGTTTTGCCAGGATAATCAGGGCCTTACTTCGAGGCTAGTGCTCACATTGACTTTCACGTTTGGTATAGAGCAGAGCAGGGTGAGCTTCCAACTAGGAACTGGAAGCACAAGGTTTCTTTCGAGAAAACTCATTTTCTTCTATGAGCCATGCCGGCTGTAAGTAAAAGCACGGTAACAACAGTGCTTTTCAGGTAGCTTCGGGGCCGCATCAACGGAGCTTTCATAATGGGAAAACTAGCCTTGTGCCATCACTCTCTAATTTCTAGGTTGACACGCAGCATACACACAGGAGCAGAGCTTCCTGGTTCTACGCAGTGTTCTGGTACTGAAACGGGTGCTGAAGCAAGGCCCCTAGGAGTGTTGAAAAGCTTACTACCTTGACACTAAAGCAGAACAACGATGAAGGCCTCATGGAGCTGCTGCACGCCTCTCGTTTTGCAAGGATAATCAGGGCCTTACTTCGAAGCTTGGGCTCACGTTGACTTTCACTTTAGGTATAGAGCAGAGCAGGGTGAGCTTCCAACAAGGAACTGGAAACCCAAGGTTTCTTAGGAGAAAACTCATTTTCTTCTCAGAACCATGCCGGCAGTGAGGAAAACCCCGGCAACAACAATGCTTTTCAGGTAGCTTCGAGGCCGCATGAACGGAGCTTTCATAATGGGAAAAGAAGCCTTATGCCATCAGTCTCCAATTTCTAGGTTGACACGCAGCATACACGCAGGACCAGAGCTTACTGTCTCTACGCAGTGTTCTGGTACCGAAACGGTTGCTTAAGCAAAGTGCCTAGGAGTCTTGGAAAGCTTACTACCGTGAAACTAAAGCAGAACAGCGATGAAGGCCTCATGGAGCTGCTGCACGCCTCCCGTTTTGCCAGGATAATCAGGGCCTTACTTCGAGGCTAGTGCTCACATTGACTTTCACGTTTGGTATAGAGCAGAGCAGGGTGAGCTTCCAACTAGGAACTGGAAGCACAAGGTTTCTTTCGAGAAAACTCATTTTCTTCTATGTGCCACGCCGGCTGTAAGTAAAAGCACGGTAACAACAGTGTTTTTCAGGTAGCTTCGGGGCCGCATCAACGGAGCTTTCATAATGGGAAAACTAGCCTTGTGCCATCAGTCTCTAATTTCTAGGTTGACACGCAGCATACACGCAGGAGCAGAGCTTCCTGGTTCTACGCAGTGTTCTGGTACTGAAACGGGTGCTGAAGCAAGGCCCCTAGGAGTGTTGAAAAGCTTACTACCTTGACACTAAAGTAGAACAACGATGAAGGCCTCATGGAGCTGCTGCACGCCTCTCGTTTTGCAAGGATAATCAGGGCCTTACTTCGAAGCTTGGGCTCACGTTTACTTTCACTTTAGGTATAGAGCAGAGCAGGGTGAGCTTCCAACAAGGAACTGGAAACCCAAGGTTTCTTAGGAGAAAACTCATTTTCTTCTCAGAACCATGCCGGCAGTGAGGAAAACCCCGGCAACAACAATGCTTTTCAGGTAGCTTCGAGGCCGCATGAACGGAGCTTTCATAATGGGAAAAGAAGCCTTATGCCATCAGTCTCCAATTTCTAGGTTGACACGCAGCATACACGCAGGACCAGAGCTTACTGTCTCTACGCAGTGTTCTGGTACCGAAACGGTTGCTTAAGCAAAGTGCCTAGGAGTCTTGGAAAGCTTACTACCGTGAAACTAAAGCAGAACAGCGATGAAGGCCTCATGGAGCTGCTGCACGCCTCCCGTTTTGCCAGCATAATCAGGGCCTTACTTCGAGGCTAGTGCTCACATTGACTTTCACGTTTGGTATAGAGCAGAGCAGGGTGAGCTTCCAACTAGGAACTGGAAGCACAAGGTTTCTTTCGAGAAAACTCATTTTCTTCTATGAGCCATGCCGGCTGTAAGTAAAAGCACGGTAACAACAGTGCTTTTCAGGTAGCTTCGGGGCCGCATCAACGGAGCTTTCATAATGGGAAAACTAGCCTTGTGCCATCAGTCTCTAATTTCTAGGTTTACACGCAGCATACAGGCAGGAGCAGAGCTTCCTGGTTCTACGCAGTGTTCTGGTACTGAAACGGGTGCTGAAGCAAGGCCCCTAGGAGTGTTGAAAAGCTTACTACCTTGACACTAAAGCAGAACAACGATGAAGGCCTCATGGAGCTGCTGCACGCCTCTCGTTTTGCAAGGATAATCAGGGCCTTACTTCGAAGCTTGGGCTCACGTTGACTTTCACTTTAGGTATAGAGCAGAGCAGGGTGAGCTTCCAACAAGGAACTGGAAACCCAAGGTTTCTTAGGAGAAAACTCATTTTCTTCTCAGAACCATGCCGGCAGTGAGGAAAACCCCGGCAACAACAATGCTTTTCAGGTAGCTTCGAGGCCGCATGAACGGAGCTTTCATAATGGGAAAAGAAGCCTTATGCCATCAGTCTCCAATTTCTAGGTTGACACGCAGCATACACGCAGGACCAGAGCTTACTGTCTCTACGCAGTGTTCTGGTACCGAAACGGTTGCTTAAGCAAAGTCCCTAGGAGTCTTGGAAAGCTTACTACCGTGAAACTAAAGCAGAACAGCGATGAAGGCCTCATGGAGCTGCTGCACGCCTCCCGTTTTGCCAGGATAATCAGGGCCTTACTTCGAGGCTAGTGCTCACATTGACTTTCACGTTTGGTATAGAGCAGAGCAGGGTGAGCTTCCAACTAGGAACTGGAAGCACAAGGTTTCTTTCGAGAAAACTCATTTTCTTCTATGAGCCATGCCGGCTGTAAGTAAAAGCACGGTAACAACAGTGCTTTTCAGGTAGCTTCGGGGCCGCATCAACGGAGCTTTCATAATGGGAAAACTAGCCTTGTGCCATCACTCTCTAATTTCTAGGTTGACACGCAGCATACACGCAGGAGCAGAGCTTCCTGGTTCTACGCAGTGTTCTGGTACTGAAACGGGTGCTGAAGCAAGGCCCCTAGGAGTGTTGAAAAGCTTACTACCTTGACACTAAAGCAGAACAACGATGAAGGCCTCATGGAGCTGCTGCACGCCTCTCGTTTTGCAAGGATAATCAGGGCCTTACTTCGAAGCTTGGGCTCACGTTGACTTTCACTTTAGGTATAGAGCAGAGCAGGGTGAGCTTCCAACAAGGAACTGGAAACCCAAGGTTTCTTAGGAGAAAACTCATTTTCTTCTCAGAACCATGCCGGCAGTGAGGAAAACCCCGGCAACAACAATGCTTTTCAGGTAGCTTCGAGGCCGCGTGAACGGAGCTTTCATAATGGGAAAAGAAGCCTTATGCCATCAGTCTCCAATTTCTAGGTTGACACGCAGCATACACGCAGGACCAGAGCTTACTGTCTCTACGCAGTGTTCTGGTACCGAAACGGTTGCTTAAGCAAAGTCCCTAGGAGTCTTGGAAAGCTTACTACCGTGAAACTAAAGCAGAACAGCGATGAAGGCCTCATGGAGCTGCTGCACGCCTCCCGTTTTGCCAGGATAATCAGGGCCTTACTTCGAGGCTAGTGCTCACATTGACTTTCACGTTTGGTATAGAGCAGAGCAGGGTGAGCTTCCAACTAGGAACTGGAAGCACAAGGTTTCTTTCGAGAAAACTCATTTTCTTCTATGTGCCACGCCGGCTGTAAGTAAAAGCACGGTAACAACAGTGTTTTTCAGGTAGCTTCGGGGCCGCATCAACGGAGCTTTCATAATGGGAAAACTAGCCTTGTGCCATCAGTCTCTAATTTCTAGGTTGACACGCAGCATACAGGCAGGAGCAGAGCTTCCTGGTTCTACGCAGTGTTCTGGTACTGAAACGGGTGCTGAAGCAAGGCCCCTAGGAGTGTTGAAAAGCTTACTACCTTGACACTAAAGCAGAACAACGATGAAGGCCTCATGGAGCTGCTGCACGCCTCTCGTTTTGCAAGGATAATCAGGGCCTTACTTCGAAGCTTGGGCTCACGTTGACTTTCACTTTAGGTATAGAGCAGAGCAGGGTGAGCTTCCAACAAGGAACTGGAAACCCAAGGTTTCTTAGGAGAAAACTCATTTTCTTCTCAGAACCATGCCGGCAGTGAGGAAAACCCCGGCAACAACAATGCTTTTCAGGTAGCTTCGAGGCCGCATGAACGGAGCTTTCATAATGGGAAAAGAAGCCTTATGCCATCAGTCTCCAATTTCTAGGTTGACACGCAGCATACACGCAGGACCAGAGCTTACTGTCTCTACGCAGTGTTCTGGTACCGAAACGGTTGCTTAAGCAAAGTCCCTAGGAGTCTTGGAAAGCTTACTACCGTGAAACTAAAGCAGAACAGCGATGAAGGCCTCATGGAGCTGCTGCACGCCTCCCGTTTTGCCAGGATAATCAGGGCCTTACTTCGAGGCTAGTGCTCACATTGACTTTCACGTTTGGTATAGAGCAGAGCAGGGTGAGCTTCCAACTAGGAACTGGAAGCACAAGGTTTCTTTCGAGAAAACTCATTTTCTTCTATGAGCCATGCCGGCTGTAAGTAAAAGCACGGTAACAACAGTGCTTTTCAGGTAGCTTCGGGGCCGCATCAACGGAGCTTTCATAATGGGAAAACTAGCCTTGTGCCATCACTCTCTAATTTCTAGGTTGACACGCAGCATACACGCAGGAGCAGAGCTTCCTGGTTCTACGCAGTGTTCTGGTACTGAAACGGGTGCTGAAGCAAGGCCCCTAGGAGTGTTGAAAAGCTTACTACCTTGACACTAAAGCAGAACAACGATGAAGGCCTCATGGAGCTGCTGCACGCCTCTCGTTTTGCAAGGATAATCAGGGCCTTACTTCGAAGCTTGGGCTCACGTTGACTTTCACTTTAGGTATAGAGCAGAGCAGGGTGAGCTTCCAACAAGGAACTGGAAACCCAAGGTTTCTTAGGAGAAAACTCATTTTCTTCTCAGAACCATGCCGGCAGTGAGGAAAACCCCGGCAACAACAATGCTTTTCAGGTAGCTTCGAGGCCGCATGAACGGAGCTTTCATAATGGGAAAAGAAGCCTTATGCCATCAGTCTCCAATTTCTAGGTTGACACGCAGCATACACGCAGGACCAGAGCTTACTGTCTCTACGCAGTGTTCTGGTACCGAAACGGTTGCTTAAGCAAAGTGCCTAGGAGTCTTGGAAAGCTTACTACCGTGAAACTAAAGCAGAACAGCGATGAAGGCCTCATGGAGCTGCTGCACGCCTCCCGTTTTGCCAGGATAATCAGGGCCTTACTTCGAGGCTAGTGCTCACATTGACTTTCACGTTTGGTATAGAGCAGAGCAGGGTGAGCTTCCAACTAGGAACTGGAAGCACAAGGTTTCTTTCGAGAAAACTCATTTTCTTCTATGTGCCACGCCGGCTGTAAGTAAAAGCACGGTAACAACAGTGTTTTTCAGGTAGCTTCGGGGCCGCATCAACGGAGCTTTCATAATGGGAAAACTAGCCTTGTGCCATCAGTCTCTAATTTCTAGGTTGACACGCAGCATACACGCAGGAGCAGAGCTTCCTGGTTCTACGCAGTGTTCTGGTACTGAAACGGGTGCTGAAGCAAGGCCCCTAGGAGTGTTGAAAAGCTTACTACCTTGACACTAAAGTAGAACAACGATGAAGGCCTCATGGAGCTGCTGCACGCCTCTCGTTTTGCAAGGATAATCAGGGCCTTACTTCGAAGCTTGGGCTCACGTTTACTTTCACTTTAGGTATAGAGCAGAGCAGGGTGAGCTTCCAACAAGGAACTGGAAACCCAAGGTTTCTTAGGAGAAAACTCATTTTCTTCTCAGAACCATGCCGGCAGTGAGGAAAACCCCGGCAACAACAATGCTTTTCAGGTAGCTTCGAGGCCGCATGAACGGAGCTTTCATAATGGGAAAAGAAGCCTTATGCCATCAGTCTCCAATTTCTAGGTTGACACGCAGCATACACGCAGGACCAGAGCTTACTGTCTCTACGCAGTGTTCTGGTACCGAAACGGTTGCTTAAGCAAAGTCCCTAGGAGTCTTGGAAAGCTTACTACCGTGAAACTAAAGCAGAACAGCGATGAAGGCCTCATGGAGCTGCTGCACGCCTCCCGTTTTGCCAGCATAATCAGGGCCTTACTTCGAGGCTAGTGCTCACATTGACTTTCACGTTTGGTATAGAGCAGAGCAGGGTGAGCTTCCAACTAGGAACTGGAAGCACAAGGTTTCTTTCGAGAAAACTCATTTTCTTCTATGAGCCATGCCGGCTGTAAGTAAAAGCACGGTAACAACAGTGCTTTTCAGGTAGCTTCGGGGCCGCATCAACGGAGCTTTCATAACGGGAAAACTAGCCTTGTGCCATCAGTCTCTAATTTCTAGGTTTACACGCAGCATACAGGCAGGAGCAGAGCTTCCTGGTTCTACGCAGTGTTCTGGTACTGAAACGGGTGCTGAAGCAAGGCCCCTAGGAGTGTTGAAAAGCTTACTACCTTGACACTAAAGCAGAACAACGATGAAGGCCTCATGGAGCTGCTGCACGCCTCTCGTTTTGCAAGGATAATCAGGGCCTTACTTCGAAGCTTGGGCTCACGTTGACTTTCACTTTAGGTATAGAGCAGAGCAGGGTGAGCTTCCAACAAGGAACTGGAAACCCAAGGTTTCTTAGGAGAAAACTCATTTTCTTCTCAGAACCATGCCGGCAGTGAGGAAAACCCCGGCAACAACAATGCTTTTCAGGTAGCTTCGAGGCCGCATGAACGGAGCTTTCATAATGGGAAAAGAAGCCTTATGCCATCAGTCTCCAATTTCTAGGTTGACACGCAGCATACACGCAGGACCAGAGCTTACTGTCTCTACGCAGTGTTCTGGTACCGAAACGGTTGCTTAAGCAAAGTCCCTAGGAGTCTTGGAAAGCTTACTACCGTGAAACTAAAGCAGAACAGCGATGAAGGCCTCATGGAGCTGCTGCACGCCTCCCGTTTTGCCAGGATAATCAGGGCCTTACTTCGAGGCTAGTGCTCACATTGACTTTCACGTTTGGTATAGAGCAGAGCAGGGTGAGCTTCCAACTAGGAACTGGAAGCACAAGGTTTCTTTCGAGAAAACTCATTTTCTTCTATGAGCCATGCCGGCTGTAAGTAAAAGCACGGTAACAACAGTGCTTTTCAGGTAGCTTCGGGGCCGCATCAACGGAGCTTTCATAATGGGAAAACTAGCCTTGTGCCATCACTCTCTAATTTCTAGGTTGACACGCAGCATACACGCAGGAGCAGAGCTTCCTGGTTCTACGCAGTGTTCTGGTACTGAAACGGGTGCTGAAGCAAGGCCCCTAGGAGTGTTGAAAAGCTTACTACCTTGACACTAAAGCAGAACAACGATGAAGGCCTCATGGAGCTGCTGCACGCCTCTCGTTTTGCAAGGATAATCAGGGCCTTACTTCGAAGCTTGGGCTCACGTTGACTTTCACTTTAGGTATAGAGCAGAGCAGGGTGAGCTTCCAACAAGGAACTCGAAACCCAAGGTTTCTTAGGAGAAAACTCATTTTCTTCTCAGAACCATGCCGGCAGTGAGGAAAACCCCGGCAACAACAATGCTTTTCAGGTAGCTTCGAGGCCGCGTGAACGGAGCTTTCATAATGGGAAAAGAAGCCTTATGCCATCAGTCTCCAATTTCTAGGTTGACACGCAGCATACACGCAGGACCAGAGCTTACTGTCTCTACGCAGTGTTCTGGTACCGAAACGGTTGCTTAAGCAAAGTCCCTAGGAGTCTTGGAAAGCTTACTACCGTGAAACTAAAGCAGAACAGCGATGAAGGCCTCATGGAGCTGCTGCACGCCTCCCGTTTTGCCAGGATAATCAGGGCCTTACTTCGAGGCTAGTGCTCACATTGACTTTCACGTTTGGTATAGAGCAGAGCAGGGTGAGCTTCCAACTAGGAACTGGAAGCACAAGGTTTCTTTCGAGAAAACTCATTTTCTTCTATGTGCCACGCCGGCTGTAAGTAAAAGCACGGTAACAACAGTGTTTTTCAGGTAGCTTCGGGGCCGCATCAACGGAGCTTTCATAATGGGAAAACTAGCCTTGTGCCATCAGTCTCTAATTTCTAGGTTGACACGCAGCATACACGCAGGAGCAGAGCTTCCTGGTTCTACGCAGTGTTCTGGTACTGAAACGGGTGCTGAAGCAAGGCCCCTAGGAGTGTTGAAAAGCTTACTACCTTGACACTAAAGCAGAACAACGATGAAGGCCTCATGGAGCTGCTGCACGCCTCTCGTTTTGCAAGGATAATCAGGGCCTTACTTCGAAGCTTGGGCTCACGTTGACTTTCACTTTAGGTATAGAGCAGAGCAGGGTGAGCTTCCAACAAGGAACTGGAAACCCAAGGTTTCTTAGGAGAAAACTCATTTTCTTCTCAGAACCATGCCGGCAGTGAGGAAAACCCCGGCAACAACAATGCTTTTCAGGTAGCTTCGAGGCCGCATGAACGGAGCTTTCATAATGGGAAAAGAAGCTTTATGCCATCAGTCTCCAATTTCTAGGTTGACACGCAGCATACACGCAGGACCAGAGCTTACTGTCTCTACGCAGTGTTCTGGTACCGAAACGGTTGCTTAAGCAAAGTCCCTAGGAGTCTTGGAAAGCTTACTACCGTGAAACTAAAGCAGAACAGCGATGAAGGCCTCATGGAGCTGCTGCACGCCTCCCGTTTTGCCAGGATAATCAGGGCCTTACTTCGAGGCTAGTGCTCACATTGACTTTCACGTTTGGTATAGAGCAGAGCAGGGTGAGCTTCCAACTAGGAACTGGAAGCACAAGGTTTCTTTCGAGAAAACTCATTTTCTTCTATGAGCCATGCCGGCTGTAAGTAAAAGCACGGTAACAACAGTGCTTTTCAGGTAGCTTCGGGGCCGCATCAACGGAGCTTTCATAATGGGAAAACTAGCCTTGTGCCATCACTCTCTAATTTCTAGGTTGACACGCAGCATACACGCAGGAGCAGAGCTTCCTGGTTCTACGCAGTGTTCTGGTACTGAAACGGGTGCTGAAGCAAGGCCCCTAGGAGTGTTGAAAAGCTTACTACCTTGACACTAAAGCAGAACAACGATGAAGGCCTCATGGAGCTGCTGCACGCCTCTCGTTTTGCAAGGATAATCAGGGCCTTACTTCGAAGCTTGGGCTCACGTTGACTTTCACTTTAGGTATAGAGCAGAGCAGGGTGAGCTTCCAACAAGGAACTGGAAACCCAAGGTTTCTTAGGAGAAAACTCATTTTCTTCTCAGAACCATGCCGGCAGTGAGGAAAACCCCGGCAACAACAATGCTTTTCAGGTAGCTTCGAGGCCGCGTGAACGGAGCTTTCATAATGGGAAAAGAAGCCTTATGCCATCAGTCTCCAATTTCTAGGTTGACACGCAGCATACACGCAGGACCAGAGCTTACTGTCTCTACGCAGTGTTCTGGTACCGAAACGGTTGCTTAAGCAAAGTCCCTAGGAGTCTTGGAAAGCTTACTACCGTGAAACTAAAGCAGAACAGCGATGAAGGCCTCATGGAGCTGCTGCACGCCTCCCGTTTTGCCAGGATAATCAGGGCCTTACTTCGAGGCTAGTGCTCACATTGACTTTCACGTTTGGTATAGAGCAGAGCAGGGTGAGCTTCCAACTAGGAACTGGAAGCACAAGGTTTCTTTCGAGAAAACTCATTTTCTTCTATGTGCCACGCCGGCTGTAAGTAAAAGCACGGTAACAACAGTGTTTTTCAGGTAGCTTCGGGGCCGCATCAACGGAGCTTTCATAATGGGAAAACTAGCCTTGTGCCATCAGTCTCTAATTTCTAGGTTGACACGCAGCATACACGCAGGAGCAGAGCTTCCTGGTTCTACGCAGTGTTCTGGTACTGAAACGGGTGCTGAAGCAAGGCCCCTAGGAGTGTTGAAAAGCTTACTACCTTGACACTAAAGCAGAACAACGATGAAGGCCTCATGGAGCTGCTGCACGCCTCTCGTTTTGCAAGGATAATCAGGGCCTTACTTCGAAGCTTGGGCTCACGTTGACTTTCACTTTAGGTATAGAGCAGAGCAGGGTGAGCTTCCAACAAGGAACTGGAAACCCAAGGTTTCTTAGGAGAAAACTCATTTTCTTCTCAGAACCATGCCGGCAGTGAGGAAAACCCCGGCAACAACAATGCTTTTCAGGTAGCTTCGAGGCCGCATGAACGGAGCTTTCATAATGGGAAAAGAAGCCTTATGCCATCAGTCTCCAATTTCTAGGTTGACACGCAGCATACACGCAGGACCAGAGCTTACTGTCTCTACGCAGTGTTCTGGTACCGAAACGGTTGCTTAAGCAAAGTGCCTAGGAGTCTTGGAAAGCTTACTACCGTGAAACTAAAGCAGAACAGCGATGAAGGCCTCATGGAGCTGCTGCACGCCTCCCGTTTTGCCAGGATAATCAGGGCCTTACTTCGAGGCTAGTGCTCACATTGACTTTCACGTTTGGTATAGAGCAGAGCAGGGTGAGCTTCCAACTAGGAACTGGAAGCACAAGGTTTCTTTCGAGAAAACTCATTTTCTTCTATGAGCCATGCCGGCTGTAAGTAAAAGCACGGTAACAACAGTGCTTTTCAGGTAGCTTCGGGGCCGCATCAACGGAGCTTTCATAATGGGAAAACTAGCCTTGTGCCATCAGTCTCTAATTTCTAGGTTGACACGCAGCATACACGCAGGAGCAGAGCTTCCTGGTTCTACGCAGTGTTCTGGTACTGAAACGGGTGCTGAAGCAAGGCCCCTAGGAGTGTTGAAAAGCTTACTACCTTGACACTAAAGCAGAACAACGATGAAGGCCTCATGGAGCTGCTGCACGCCTCTCGTTTTGCAAGGATAATCAGGGCCTTACTTCGAAGCTTGGGCTCACGTTGACTTTCACTTTAGGTATAGAGCAGAGCAGGGTGAGCTTCCAACAAGGAACTGGAAACCCAAGGTTTCTTAGGAGAAAACTCATTTTCTTCTCAGAACCATGCCGGCAGTGAGGAAAACCCCGGCAACAACAATGCTTTTCAGGTAGCTTCGAGGCCGCATGAACGGAGCTTTCATAATGGGAAAAGAAGCCTTATGCCATCAGTCTCCAATTTCTAGGTTGACACGCAGCATACACGCAGGACCAGAGCTTACTGTCTCTACGCAGTGTTCTGGTACCGAAACGGTTGCTTAAGCAAAGTGCCTAGGAGTCTTGGAAAGCTTACTACCATGAAACTAAAGCAGAACAGCGATGAAGGCCTCATGGAGCTGCTGCACGCCTCCCGTTTTGCCAGGATAATCAGGGCCTTACTTCGAGGCTAGTGCTCACATTGACTTTCACGTTTGGTATAGAGCAGAGCAGGGTGAGCTTCCAACTAGGAACTGGAAGCACAAGGTTTCTTTCGAGAAAACTCATTTTCTTCTATGAGCCATGCCGGCTGTAAGTAAAAGCACGGTAACAACAGTGCTTTTCAGGTAGCTTCGGGGCCGCATCAACGGAGCTTTCATAATGGGAAAACTAGCCTTGTGCCATCAGTCTCTAATTTCTAGGTTGACACGCAGCATACACGCAGGAGCAGAGCTTCCTGGTTCTACGCAGTGTTCTGGTACTGAAACGGGTGCTGAAGCAAGGCCCCTAGGAGTGTTGAAAAGCTTACTACCTTGACACTAAAGCAGAACAACGATGAAGGCCTCATGGAGCTGCTGCACGCCTCTCGTTTTGCAAGGATAATCAGGGCCTTACTTCGAAGCTTGGGCTCACGTTGACTTTCACTTTAGGTATAGAGCAGAGCAGGGTGAGCTTCCAACAAGGAACTCGAAACCCAAGGTTTCTTAGGAGAAAACTCATTTTCTTCTCAGAACCATGCCGGCAGTGAGGAAAACCCCGGCAACAACAATGCTTTTCAGGTAGCTTCGAGGCCGCATGAACGGAGCTTTCATAATGGGAAAAGAAGCCTTATGCCATCAGTCTCCAATTTCTAGGTTGACACGCAGCATACACGCAAGACCAGAGCTTACTGTCTCTACGCAGTGTTCTGGTACCGAAACGGTTGCTTAAGCAAAGTCCCTAGGAGTCTTGGAAAGCTTACTACCGTGAAACTAAAGCAGAACAGCGATGAAGGCCTCATGGAGCTGCTGCACGCCTCCCGTTTTGCCAGGATAATCAGGGCCTTACTTCGAGGCTAGTGCTCACATTGACTTTCACGTTTGGTATAGAGCAGAGCAGGGTGAGCTTCCAACTAGGAACTGGAAGCACAAGGTTTCTTTCGAGAAAACTCATTTTCTTCTATGTGCCACGCCGGCTGTAAGTAAAAGCACGGTAACAACAGTGTTTTTCAGGTAGCTTCGGGGCCGCATCAACGGAGCTTTCATAATGGGAAAACTAGCCTTGTGCCATCAGTCTCTAATTTCTAGGTTGACACGCAGCATACACGCAGGAGCAGAGCTTCCTGGTTCTACGCAGTGTTCTGGTACTGAAACGGGTGCTGAAGCAAGGCCCCTAGGAGTGTTGAAAAGCTTACTACCTTGACACTAAAGTAGAACAACGATGAAGGCCTCATGGAGCTGCTGCACGCCTCTCGTTTTGCAAGGATAATCAGGGCCTTACTTCGAAGCTTGGGCTCACGTTGACTTTCACTTTAGGTATAGAGCAGAGCAGGGTGAGCTTCCAACAAGGAACTGGAAACCCAAGGTTTCTTAGGAGAAAACTCATTTTCTTCTCAGAACCATGCCGGCAGTGAGGAAAACCCCGGCAACAACAATGCTTTTCAGGTAGCTTCGAGGCCGCATGAACGGAGCTTTCATAATGGGAAAAGAAGCCTTATGCCATCAGTCTCCAATTTCTAGGTTGACACGCAGCATACACGCAGGACCAGAGCTTACTGTCTCTACGCAGTGTTCTGGTACCGAAACGGTTGCTTAAGCAAAGTGCCTAGGAGTCTTGGAAAGCTTACTACCGTGAAACTAAAGCAGAACAGCGATGAAGGCCTCATGGAGCTGCTGCACGCCTCCCGTTTTGCCAGGATAATCAGGGCCTTACTTCGAGGCTAGTGCTCACATTGACTTTCACGTTTGGTATAGAGCAGAGCAGGGTGAGCTTCCAACTAGGAACTGGAAGCACAAGGTTTCTTTCGAGAAAACTCATTTTCTTCTATGAGCCATGCCGGCTGTAAGTAAAAGCACGGTAACAACAGTGCTTTTCAGGTAGCTTCGGGGCCGCATCAACGGAGCTTTCATAATGGGAAAACTAGCCTTGTGCCATCACTCTCTAATTTCTAGGTTGACACGCAGCATACACGCAGGAGCAGAGCTTCCTGGTTCTACGCAGTGTTCTGGTACTGAAACGGGTGCTGAAGCAAGGCCACTAGGAGTGTTGAAAAGCTTACTACCTTGACACTAAAGCAGAACAACGATGAAGGCCTCATGGAGCTGCTGCACGCCTCTCGTTTTGCAAGGATAATCAGGGCCTTACTTCGAAGCTTGGGCTCACGTTGACTTTCACTTTAGGTATAGAGCAGAGCAGGGTGAGCTTCCAACAAGGAACTGGAAACCCAAGGTTTCTTAGGAGAAAACTCATTTTCTTCTCAGAACCATGCCGGCAGTGAGGAAAACCCCGGCAACAACAATGCTTTTCAGGTAGCTTCGAGGCCGCATGAACGGAGCTTTCATAATGGGAAAAGAAGCCTTATGCCATCAGTCTCCAATTTCTAGGTTGACACGCAGCATACACGCAGGACCAGAGCTTACTGTCTCTACGCAGTGTTCTGGTACCGAAACGGTTGCTTAAGCAAAGTGCCTAGGAGTCTTGGAAAGCTTACTACCGTGAAACTAAAGCAGAACAGCGATGAAGGCCTCATGGAGCTGCTGCACGCCTCCCGTTTTGCCAGGATAATCAGGGCCTTACTTCGAGGCTAGTGCTCACATTGACTTTCACGTTTGGTATAGAGCAGAGCAGGGTGAGCTTCCAACTAGGAACTGGAAGCACAAGGTTTCTTTCGAGAAAACTCATTTTCTTCTATGAGCCATGCCGGCTGTAAGTAAAAGCACGGTAACAACAGTGCTTTTCAGGTAGCTTCGGGGCCGCATCAACGGAGCTTTCATAATGGGAAAACTAGCCTTGTGCCATCACTCTCTAATTTCTAGGTTGACACGCAGCATACACGCAGGAGCAGAGCTTCCTGGTTCTACGCAGTGTTCTGGTACTGAAACGGGTGCTGAAGCAAGGCTCCTAGGAGTGTTGAAAAGCTTACTACCTTGACACTAAATCAGAACAACGATGAAGGCCTCATGGAGCTGCTGCACGCTTCTCGTTTTGCAAGGATAATCAGGGCCTTACTTCGAAGCTTGGGCTCACGTTGACTTTCACTTTAGGTATAGAGCAGAGCAGGGTGAGCTTCCAACAAGGAACTGGAAACCCAAGGTTTCTTAGGAGAAAACTCATTTTCTTCTCAGAACCATGCCGGCAGTGAGGAAAACCCCGGCAACAACAATGCTTTTCAGGTAGCTTCGAGGCCGCATGAACGGAGCTTTCATAATGGGAAAAGAAGCCTTATGCCATCAGTCTCCAATTTCTAGGTTGACACGCAGCATACACGCAGGACCAGAGCTTACTGTCTCTACGCAGTGTTCTGGTACCGAAACGGTTGCTTAAGCAAAGTGCCTAGGAGTCTTGGAAAGCTTACTACCGTGAAACTAAAGCAGAACAGCGATGAAGGCCTCATGGAGCTGCTGCACGCCTCCCGTTTTGCCAGGATAATCACGGCCTTACTTCGAGGCTAGTGCTCACATTGACTTTCACGTTTGGTATAGAGCAGAGCAGGGTGAGCTTCCAACTAGGAACTGGAAGCACAAGGTTTCTTTCGAGAAAACTCATTTTCTTCTATGTGCCACGCCGGCTGTAAGTAAAAGCACGGTAACAACAGTGTTTTTCAGGTAGCTTCGGGGCCGCATCAACGGAGCTTTCATAATGGGAAAACTAGCCTTGTGCCATCAGTCTCTAATTTCTAGGTTGACACGCAGCATACACGCAGGAGCAGAGCTTCCTGGTTCTACGCAGTGTTCTGGTACTGAAACGGGTGCTGAAGCAAGGCCCCTAGGAGTGTTGAAAAGCTTACTACCTTGACACTAAAGTAGAACAACGATGAAGGCCTCATGGAGCTGCTGCACGCCTCTCGTTTTGCAAGGATAATCAGGGCCTTACTTCGAAGCTTGGGCTCACGTTGACTTTCACTTTAGGTATAGAGCAGAGCAGGGTGAGCTTCCAACAAGGAACTGGAAACCCAAGGTTTCTTAGGAGAAAACTCATTTTCTTCTCAGAACCATGCCGGCAGTGAGGAAAACCCCGGCAACAACAATGCTTTTCAGGTAGCTTCGAGGCCGCATGAACGGAGCTTTCATAATGGGAAAAGAAGCCTTATGCCATCAGTCTCCAATTTGTAGGTTGACACGCAGCATACACGCAGGACCAGAGCTTACTGTCTCTACGCAGTGTTCTGGTACCGAAACGGTTGCTTAAGCAAAGTGCCTAGGAGTCTTGGAAAGCTTACTACCGTGAAACTAAAGCAGAACAGCGATGAAGGCCTCATGGAGCTGCTGCACGCCTCCCGTTTTGCCAGGATAATCAGGGCCTTACTTCGAGGCTAGTGCTCACATTGACTTTCACGTTTGGTATAGAGCAGAGCAGGGTGAGCTTCCAACTAGGAACTGGAAGCACAAGGTTTCTTTCGAGAAAACTCATTTTCTTCTATGAGCCATGCCGGCTGTAAGTAAAAGCACGGTAACAACAGTGCTTTTCAGGTAGCTTCGGGGCCGCATCAACGGAGCTTTCATAATGGGAAAACTAGCCTTGTGCCATCACTCTCTAATTTCTAGGTTGACACGCAGCATACACGCAGGAGCAGAGCTTCCTGGTTCTACGCAGTGTTCTGGTACTGAAACGGGTGCTGAAGCAAGGCCCCTAGGAGTGTTGAAAAGCTTACTACCTTGACACTAAAGCAGAACAACGATGAAGGCCTCATGGAGCTGCTGCACGCCTCTCGTTTTGCAAGGATAATCAGGGCCTTACTTCGAAGCTTGGGCTCACGTTGACTTTCACTTTAGGTATAGAGCAGAGCAGGGTGAGCTTCCAACAAGGAACTGGAAACCCAAGGTTTCTTAGGAGAAAACTCATTTTCTTCTCAGAACCATGCCGGCAGTGAGGAAAACCCCGGCAACAACAATGCTTTTCAGGTAGCTTCGAGGCCGCGTGAACGGAGCTTTCATAATGGGAAAAGAAGCCTTATGCCATCAGTCTCCAATTTCTAGGTTGACACGCAGCATACACGCAGGACCAGAGCTTACTGTCTCTACGCAGTGTTCTGGTACCGAAACGGTTGCTTAAGCAAAGTCCCTAGGAGTCTTGGAAAGCTTACTACCGTGAAACTAAAGCAGAACAGCGATGAAGGCCTCATGGAGCTGCTGCACGCCTCCCGTTTTGCCAGCATAATCAGGGCCTTACTTCGAGGCTAGTGCTCACATTGACTTTCACGTTTGGTATAGAGCAGAGCAGGGTGAGCTTCCAACTAGGAACTGGAAGCACAAGGTTTCTTTCGAGAAAACTCATTTTCTTCTATGAGCCATGCCGGCTGTAAGTAAAAGCACGGTAACAACAGTGCTTTTCAGGTAGCTTCGGGGCCGCATCAACGGAGCTTTCATAATGGGAAAACTAGCCTTGTGCCATCACTCTCTAATTTCTAGGTTGACACGCAGCATACACGCAGGAGCAGAGCTTCCTGGTTCTACGCAGTGTTCTGGTACTGAAACGGGTGCTGAAGCAAGGCCCCTAGGAGTGTTGAAAAGCTTACTACCTTGACACTAAAGCAGAACAACGATGAAGGCCTCATGGAGCTGCTGCACGCCTCTCGTTTTGCAAGGATAATCAGGGCCTTACTTCGAAGCTTGGGCTCACGTTGACTTTCACTTTAGGTATAGAGCAGAGCAGGGTGAGCTTCCAACAAGGAACTGGAAACCCAAGGTTTCTTAGGAGAAAACTCATTTTCTTCTCAGAACCATGCCGGCAGTGAGGAAAACCCCGGCAACAACAATGCTTTTCAGGTAGCTTCGAGGCCGCATGAACGGAGCTTTCATAATGGGAAAAGAAGCCTTATGCCATCAGTCTCCAATTTCTAGGTTGACACGCAGCATACACGCAGGACCAGAGCTTACTGTCTCTACGCAGTGTTCTGGTACCGAAACGGTTGCTTAAGCAAAGTCCCTAGGAGTCTTGGAAAGCTTACTACCGTGAAACTAAAGCAGAACAGCGATGAAGGCCTCATGGAGCTGCTGCACGCCTCCCGTTTTGCCAGGATAATCAGGGCCTTACTTCGAGGCTAGTGCTCACATTGACTTTCACGTTTGGTATAGAGCAGAGCAGGGTGAGCTTCCAACTAGGAACTGGAAGCACAAGGTTTCTTTCGAGAAAACTCATTTTCTTCTATGTGCCACGCCGGCTGTAAGTAAAAGCACGGTAACAACAGTGTTTTTCAGGTAGCTTCGGGGCCGCATCAACGTAGCTTTCATAATGGGAAAACTAGCCTTGTGCCATCAGTCTCTAATTTCTAGGTTGACACGCAGCATACACGCAGGAGCAGAGCTTCCTGGTTCTACGCAGTGTTCTGGTACTGAAACGGGTGCTGAAGCAAGGCCCCTAGGAGTGTTGAAAAGCTTACTACCTTGACACTAAAGCGGAACAACGATGAAGGCCTCATGGAGCTGCTGCACGCCTCTCGTTTTGCAAGGATAATCAGGGCCTTACTTCGAAGCTTGGGCTCACGTTGACTTTCACTTTAGGTATAGAGCAGAGCAGGGTGAGCTTCCAACAAGGAACTGGAAACCCAAGGTTTCTTAGGAGAAAACTCATTTTCTTCTGAGAACCATGCCGGCAGTGAGGAAAACCCCGGCAACAACAATGCTTTTCAGGTAGCTTCGAGGCCGCATGAACGGAGCTTTCATAATGGGAAAAGAAGCCTTATGCCATCAGTCTCCAATTTCTAGGTTGACACGCAGCATACACGCAGGACCAGAGCTTACTGTCTCTACGCAGTGTTCTAGTACCGAAACGGTTGCTTAAGCAAAGTCCCTAGGAGTCTTGGAAAGCTTACTACCGTGAAACTAAAGCAGAACAGCGATGAAGGCCTCATGGAGCTGCTGCACGCCTCCCGTTTTGCCAGGATAATCAGGGCCTTACTTCGAGGCTAGTGCTCACATTGACTTTCACGTTTGGTATAGAGCAGAGCAGGGTGAGCTTCCAACTAGGAACTGGAAGCACAAGGTTTCTTTCGAGAAAACTCATTTTCTTCTATGTGCCACGCCGGCTGTAAGTAAAAGCACGGTAACAACAGTGTTTTTCAGGTAGCTTCGGGGCCGCATCAACGGAGCTTTCATAATGGGAAAACTAGCCTTGTGCCATCAGTCTCTAATTTCTAGGTTGACACGCAGCATACACGCAGGAGCAGAGCTTCCTGGTTCTACGCAGTGTTCTGGTACTGAAACGGGTGCTGAAGCAAGGCCCCTAGGAGTGTTGAAAAGCTTACTACCTTGACACTAAAGCAGAACAACGATGAAGGCCTCATGGAGCTGCTGCACGCCTCTCGTTTTGCAAGGATAATCAGGGCCTTACTTCGAAGCTCGGGCTCACGTTGACTTTCACTTTAGGTATAGAGCAGAGCAGGGTGAGCTTCCAACAAGGAACTGGAAACCCAAGGTTTCTTAGGAGAAAACTCATTTTCTTCTCAGAACCATGCCGGCAGTGAGGAAAACCCCGGCAACAACAATGCTTTTCAGGTAGCTTCGAGGCCGCGTGAACGGAGCTTTCATAATGGGAAAAGAAGCCTTATGCCATCAGTCTCCAATTTCTAGGTTGACACGCAGCATACACGCAGGACCAGAGCTTACTGTCTCTACGCAGTGTTCTGGTACCGAAACGGTTGCTTAAGCAAAGTGCCTAGGAGTCTTGGAAAGCTTACTACCGTGAAACTAAAGCAGAACAGCGATGAAGGCCTCATGGAGCTGCTGCACGCCTCCCGTTTTTCCAGGATAATCAGGGCCTTACTTGGAGGCTAGTGCTCACATTGATTTCCACGTTTGGTATAGAGCAGAGCAGGGTGAGCTTCCAACTAGGAACTGGAAGCACAAGGTTTCTTTCGAGAAAACTCATTTTCTTCTATGAGCCATGCCGGCTGTAAGTAAAAGCACGGTAACAACAGTGCTTTTCAGGTAGCTTCGGGGCCGCATCAACGGAGCTTTCATAATGGGAAAACTAGCCTTGTGCCATCAGTCTCTAATTTCTAGGTTGACACGCAGCATACACGCAGGAGCAGCGCTTCCTGGTTCTACGCAGTGTTCTGGTACTGAAACGGTTGCTGAAGCAAGGCCCCTAGGAGTGTTGAAAAGCTTACTACCTTGACACTAAAGCAGAACAACGATGAAGGCCTCATGGAGCTGCTGCACGCCTCTCGTTTTGCAAGGATAATCAGGGCCTTACTTCGAAGCTTGGGCTCACGTTGACTTTCACTTTAGGTATAGAGCAGAGCAGGGTGAGCTTCCAACAAGGAACTGGAAACCCAAGGTTTCTTAGGAGAAAACTCATTTTCTTCTCAGAACCATGCCGGCAGTGAGGAAAACCTCGGCAACAACAATGCTTTTCAGGTAGCTTCGAGGCCGCATGAACGGAGCTTTCATAATGGGAAAAGAAGCCTTATGCCATCAGTCTCCAATTTCTAGGTTGACACGCAGCATACACGCAGGACCAGAGCTTACTGTCTCTACGCAGTGTTCTGGTACCGAAACGGTTGCTTAAGCAAAGTCCCTAGGAGTCTTGGAAAGCTTACTACCGTGAAACTAAAGCAGAACAGCGATGAAGGCCTCATGGAGCTGCTGCACGCCTCCCGTTTTGCCAGGATAATCACGGCCTTACTTCGAGGCTAGTGCTCACATTGACTTTCACGTTTGGTATAGAGCAGAGCAGGGTGAGCTTCCAACTAGGAACTGGAAGCACAAGGTTTCTTTCGAGAAAACTCATTTTCTTCTATGTGCCACGCCGGCTGTAAGTAAAAGCACGGTAACAACAGTGTTTTTCAGGTAGCTTCGGGGCCGCATCAACGGAGCTTTCATAATGGGAAAACTAGCCTTGTGCCATCAGTCTCTAATTTCTAGGTTGACACGCAGCATACACGCAGGAGCAGAGCTTCCTGGTTCTACGCAGTGTTCTGGTACTGAAACGGGTGCTGAAGCAAGGCCCCTAGGAGTGTTGAAAAGCTTACTACCTTGACACTAAAGCAAAACAACGATGAAGGCCTCATGGAGCTGCTGCACGCCTCTCGTTTTGCAAGGATAATCAGGGCCTTACTTCGAAGCTCGGGCTCACGTTGACTTTCACTTTAGGTATAGAGCAGAGCAGGGTGAGCTTCCAACAAGGAACTGGAAACCCAAGGTTTCTTAGGAGAAAACTCATTTTCTTCTCAGAACCATGCCGGCAGTGAGGAAAACCCCGGCAACAACAATGCTTTTCAGGTAGCTTCGAGGCCGCATGAACGGAGCTTTCATAATGGGAAAACAAGCCTTATGCCATCAGTCTCCAATTTCTAGGTTGACACGCAGCATACACGCAAGACCAGAGCTTACTGTCTCTACGCAGTGTTCTGGTACCGAAACGGTTGCATCAGCAAAGTCCCTAGGAGTCTTGGAAAGCTTACTACCGTGAAACTAAAGCAGAACAGCGATGAAGGCCTCATGGAGCTGCTGCACGCCTCCCGTTTTGCCAGGATAATCAGGGCCTTACTTCGAGGCTAGTGCTCACATTGACTTTCACGTTTGGTATAGAGCAGAGCAGGGTGAGCTTCCAACTAGGAACTGGAAGCACAAGGTTTCTTTCGAGAAAACTCATTTTCTTCTATGAGCCATGCCGGCTGTAAGTAAAAGCACGGTAACAACAGTGCTTTTCAGGTAGCTTCGGGGCCGCATCAACGGAGCTTTCATAATGGGAAAACTAGCCTTGTGCCATCAGTCTCTAATTTCTAGGTTGACACGCAGCATACACGCAGGAGCAGAGCTTCCTGGTTCTACGCAGTGTTCTGGTACTGAAACGGGTGCTGAAGCAAGGCCCCTAGGAGTGTTGAAAAGCTTACTACCTTGACACTAAAGCAGAACAACGATGAAGGCCTCATGGAGCTGCTGCACGCCTCTCGTTTTGCAAGGATAATCAGGGCCTTACTTCGAAGCTTGGGCTCACGTTGACTTTCACTTTAGGTATAGAGCAGAGCAGGGTGAGCTTCCAACAAGGAACTGGAAACCCAAGGTTTCTTAGGAGAAAACTCATTTTCTTCTCAGAACCATGCCGGCAGTGAGGAAAACCCCGGCAACAACAATGCTTTTCAGGTAGCTTCGAGGCCGCATGAACGGAGCTTTCATAATGGGAAAAGAAGCCTTATGCCATCAGTCTCCAATTTCTAGGTTGACACGCAGCATACACGCAGGACCAGAGCTTACTGTCTCTACGCAGTGTTCTGGTACCGAAACGGTTGCTTAAGCAAAGTGCCTAGGAGTCTTGGAAAGCTTACTACCGTGAAACTAAAGCAGAACAGCGATGAAGGCCTCATGGAGCTGCTGCACGCCTCCCGTTTTGCCAGGATAATCAGGGCCTTACTTCGAGGCTAGTGCTCACATTGACTTTCACGTTTGGTATAGAGCAGAGCAGGGTGAGCTTCCAACTAGGAACTGGAAGCACAAGGTTTCTTTCGAGAAAACTCATTTTCTTCTATGAGCCATGCCGGCTGTAAGTAAAAGCACGGTAACAACAGTGCTTTTCAGGTAGCTTCGGGGCCGCATCAACGGAGCTTTCATAATGGGAAAACTAGCCTTGTGCCATCAGTCTCTAATTTCTAGGTTGACACGCAGCATACACGCAGGAGCAGAGCTTCCTGGTTCTACGCAGTGTTCTGGTACTGAAACGGGTGCTGAAGCAAGGCCCCTAGGAGTGTTGAAAAGCTTACTACCTTGACACTAAAGCAGAACAACGATGAAGGCCTCATGGAGCTGCTGCACGCCTCTCGTTTTGCAAGGATAATCAGGGCCTTACTTCGAAGCTTGGGCTCACGTTGACTTTCACTTTAGGTATAGAGCAGAGCAGGGTGAGCTTCCAACAAGGAACTGGAAACCCAAGGTGTCTTAGGAGAAAACTCATTTTCTTCTCAGAACCATGCCGGCAGTGAGGAAAACCCCGGCAACAACAATGCTTTTCAGGTAGCTTCGAGGCCGCATGAACGGAGCTTTCATAATGGGAAAAGAAGCCTTATGCCATCAGTCTCCAATTTCTAGGTTGACACGCAGCATACACGCAGGACCAGAGCTTACTGTCTCTACGCAGTGTTCTGGTACCGAAACGGTTGCTTAAGCAAAGTGCCTAGGAGTCTTGGAAAGCTTACTACCGTGAAACTAAAGCAGAACAGCGATGAAGGCCTCATGGAGCTGCTGCACGCCTCCCGTTTTGCCAGGATAATCAGGGCCTTACTTCGAGGCTAGTGCTCACATTGACTTTCACGTTTGGTATAGAGCAGAGCAGGGTGAGCTTCCAACTAGGAACTGGAAGCACAAGGTTTCTTTCGAGAAAACTCATTTTCTTCTATGTGCCACGCCGGCTGTAAGTAAAAGCACGGTAACAACAGTGTTTTTCAGGTAGCTTCGGGGCCGCATCAACGGAGCTTTCATAATGGGAAAACTAGCCTTGTGCCATCAGTCTCTAATTTCTAGGTTGACACGCAGCATACACGCAGGAGCAGAGCTTCCTGGTTCTACGCAGTGTTCTGGTACTGAAACGGGTGCTGAAGCAAGGCCCCTAGGAGTGTTGAAAAGCTTACTACCTTGACACTAAAGCAGAACAACGATGAAGGCCTCATGGAGCTGCTGCACGCCTCTCGTTTTGCAAGGATAATCAGGGCCTTACTTCGAAGCTTGGGCTCACGTTGACTTTCACTTTAGGTATAGAGCAGAGCAGGGTGAGCTTCCAACAAGGAACTGGAAACCCAAGGTTTCTTAGGAGAAAACTCATTTTCTTCTCAGAACCATGCCGGCAGTGAGGAAAACCCCGGCAACAACAATGCTTTTCAGGTAGCTTCGAGGCCGCATGAACGGAGCTTTCATAATGGGAAAAGAAGCCTTATGCCATCAGTCTCCAATTTCTAGGTTGACACGCAGCATACACGCAGGACCAGAGCTTACTGTCTCTACGCAGTGTTCTGGTACCGAAAACGGTTGCTTAAGCAAAGTGCCTAGGAGTCTTGGAAAGCTTACTACCGTGAAACTAAAGCAGAACAGCGATGAGGCCTCATGGAGCTGCTGCACGCCTCCCGTTTTGCCAGGATAATCAGGGCCTTACTTCGAGGCTAGTGCTCACATTGACTTTCACGTTGGTATAGAGCAGAGCAGGGTGAGCTTCCAACTAGGAACTGGAAGCACAAGGTTTCTTTCGAGAAAACTCATTTTCTTCTATGTGCCACGCCGGCTGTAAGTAAAAGCACGGTAACAACAGTGTTTTTCAGGTAGCTTCGGGGCCGCATCAACGGAGCTTTCATAATGGAAAACTAGCCTTGTGCCATCAGTCTCTAATTTCTAGGTTGACACGCAGCATACACGCAGGAGCAGAGCTTCCTTGTTCTACGCAGTGTTCTGGTACTGAAACGGGTGCTGAAGCAAGGCCCTAGGAGTGTTGAAAAGCTTACTACCTTGACACTAAAGTAGAACAACGATGAAGGCCTCATGGAGCTGCTGCCGCCTCTCGTTTTGCAAGGATAATCAGGGCCTTACTTCGAAGCTTGGGCTCACGTTGACTTTCACTTTAGGTATAGAGCAGAGCAGGGTGAGCTTCCAACAAGGAACTGGAAACCCAAGGTTTCTTAGGAGAAAACTCATTTTCTTCTCAGAACCATGCGGCAGTGAGGAAAACCCCGGCAACAACAATGCTTTTCAGGTAGCTTCGAGGCCGCATGAACGGAGCTGTCATAATGGGAAAAGAAGCCTTATGCCATCAGTCTCCAATTTCTAGGTTGACACGCAGCATACACGGCAGGACAAGAGCTTACTGTCTCTACGCAGTGTTCTGGTACCGAAACGGTTGCTTAAGCAAAGTCCCTAGGAGTCTTGGAAAGCTTACTACCGTGAACTAAAGCAGAACAGCGATGAAGGCCTCATGGAGCTTGCTGCACGCCTCCCGTTTTGCCAGCATAATCAGGGCCTTACTTCGAGGCTAGTGCTCACATTGACTTTCACGTTTGGTATAGAGCAGAGCAGGGTGAGCTTCCAACTAGGAACTGGAAGCACAAGGTTCTTTCGAGAAAACTCATTTTCTTCTATGTGCCACGCCGGCTGTAAGTAAAAGCACGGTAACAACAGTGTTTTTTCAGGTAGCTTCGGGGCCGCATCAACGGAGCTTTCATAATGGGAAAACTAGCCTTGTGCCATCAGTCTCTAATTTCTAGGTTGACACGCAGCATACACGCAGGAGCAGAGCTTCCTGGTTCTACGCAGTGTTCTGGTACTGAACGGGTGCTGAAGCAAGGCCCCTAGGAGTGTTGAAAAGCTTACTACCTTGACACTAAAGCAGAACAACGATGAAGGCCTCATGGAGCTGCTGCACGCCTCTCGTTTTGCAAGGATAATCAGGGCCTTACTCGAAGCTTGGGCTCACGTTGACTTTCACTTTAGTATAGAGCAGAGCAGGGTGAGCTTCCAACAAGGAACTGGAAACCCAAGGTTTCTTAGGAGAAAACTCATTTTCTTCTCAGAACCATGCCGGCAGTGAGGAAAACCCCGGCAACAACAATGCTTTTCAGTAGCTTCGAGGCCGCATGAACGGAGCTTTCATAATGGGAAAAGAAGCCTTATGCCATCAGTCTCCAATTTCTAGGTTGACACGCAGCATACACGCAGGACCAGAGCTTACTGTCTCTACGCAGTGTTCTGGTACCGAAACGGTTGCTTAAGCAAAGTGCCTAGGAGTCTTGAAAGCTTACTACCGTGAAACTAAAGCCAGAACAGCGATGAAGGCCTCATGGAGCTGCTGCACGCCTCCCGTTTTGCCAGGATAATCAGGGCCTTACTTCGAGGCTAGTGCTCACATTGACTTTCACGTTTGGTATAGAGCAGAGCAGGGTGAGGCTTCCAACTAGGAACTGGAAGCACAAGGTTTCTTTCGAGAAAACTCATTTTCTTCTATGAGCCATGCCGGCTGTAAGTAAAAGCACGGTAACAACAGTGCTTTTCAGGTAGCTTCGGGCCGCATCAACGGAGCTTTCATAATGGGAAAACTAGCCTTGTGCCATCAGTCCTCTAATTTCTAGGTTGACACGCAGCATACACGCAGGAGCAGAGCTTCCTGGTTCTACGCAGTGTTCTGGTACTGAAACGGGTGCTGAAGCAAGGCCCCTAGGAGTGTTGAAAAGCTTACTACCTTGACACTAAAGCAGAACAACGATGAAGGCCTCATGGATCATGGAGCTGCTGCACGCCTCTCGTTTTGCAAGGATAATCAGGGCCTTACTTCGAAGCTTGGGCTCACGTTGACTTTCACTTTAGGTATAGAGCAGAGCAGGGTGAGCTTCCAACAAGGAACTGGAAACCCAAGGTTTCTTAGGAGAAAACTCATTTTCTTCTCAGAACCATGCCGGCAGTGAGGAAAACCCCGGCAACAACAATGCTTTTCAGGTAGCTTCGAGGCCGCATGAACGGAGCTTTCATAATGGGAAAAGAAGCCTTATGCCATCAGTCTCCAATTTCTAGGTTGACACGCAGCATACACGCAGGACCAGAGCTTACTGTCTCTACGCAGTGTTCTGGTACCGAAACGGTTGCTTAAGCAAAGTGCCTAGGAGTCTTGGAAAGCTTACTACCGTGAAACTAAAGCAGAACAGCGATGAAGGCCTCATGGAGCTGCTGCACGCCTCCCGTTTTGCCAGGATAATCAGGGCCTTACTTCGAGGCTAGTGCTCACATTGACTTTCACGTTTGGTATAGAGCAGAGCAGGGTGAGCTTCCAACTAGGAACTGGAAGCACAAGGTTTCTTTCGAGAAAACTCATTTTCTTCTATGTGCCACGCCGGCTGTAAGTAAAAGCACGGTAACAACAGTGTTTTTCAGGTAGCTTCGGGGCCGCATCAACGGAGCTTTCATAATGGGAAAACTAGCCTTGTGCCATCAGTCTCTAATTTCTAGGTTGACACGCAGCATACACGCAGGAGCAGAGCTTCCTTGTTCTACGCAGTGTTCTGGTACTGAAACGGGTGCTGAAGCAAGGCCCCTAGGAGTGTTGAAAAGCTTACTACCTTGACACTAAAGTAGAACAACGATGAAGGCCTCATGGAGCTGCTGCACGCCTCTCGTTTTGCAAGGATAATCAGGGCCTTACTTCGAAGCTTGGGCTCACGTTGACTTTCACTTTAGGTATAGAGCAGAGCAGGGTGAGCTTCCAACAAGGAACTGGAAACCCAAGGTTTCTTAGGAGAAAACTCATTTTCTTCTCAGAACCATGCCGGCAGTGAGGAAAACCCCGGCAACAACAATGCTTTTCAGGTAGCTTCGAGGCCGCATGAACGGAGCTGTCATAATGGGAAAAGAAGCCTTATGCCATCAGTCTCCAATTTCTAGGTTGACACGCAGCATACACGCAGGACCAGAGCTTACTGTCTCTACGCAGTGTTCTGGTACCGAAACGGTTGCTTAAGCAAAGTCCCTAGGAGTCTTGGAAAGCTTACTACCGTGAAACTAAAGCAGAACAGCGATGAAGGCCTCATGGAGCTGCTGCACGCCTCCCGTTTTGCCAGCATAATCAGGGCCTTACTTCGAGGCTAGTGCTCACATTGACTTTCACGTTTGGTATAGAGCAGAGCAGGGTGAGCTTCCAACTAGGAACTGGAAGCACAAGGTTTCTTTCGAGAAAACTCATTTTCTTCTATGAGCCATGCCGGCTGTAAGTAAAAGCACGGTAACAACAGTGCTTTTCAGGTAGCTTCGGGGCCGCATCAACGGAGCTTTCATAATGGGAAAACTAGCCTTGTGCCATCAGTCTCTAATTTCTAGGTTGACACGCAGCATACACGCAGGAGCAGAGCTTCCTGGTTCTACGCAGTGTTCTGGTACTGAAACGGGTGCTGAAGCAAGGCCCCTAGGAGTGTTGAAAAGCTTACTACCTTGACACTAAAGCAGAACAACGATGAAGGCCTCATGGAGCTGCTGCACGCCTCTCTTTTTGCAAGGATAATCAGGGCCTTACTTCGAAGCTTGGGCTCACGTTGACTTTCACTTTAGGTATAGAGCAGAGCAGGGTGAGCTTCCAACAAGGAACTGGAAACCCAAGGTTTCTTAGGAGAAAACTCATTTTCTTCTCAGAACCATGCCGGCAGTGAGGAAAACCCCGGCAACAACAATGCTTTTCAGGTAGCTTCGAGGCCGCATGAACGGAGCTTTCATAATGGGAAAAGAAGCCTTATGCCATCAGTCTCCAATTTCTAGGTTGACACGCAGCATACACGCAGGACCAGAGCTTACTGTCTCTACGCAGTGTTCTGGTACCGAAACGGTTGCTTAAGCAAAGTCCCTAGGAGTCTTGGAAAGCTTACTACCGTGAAACTAAAGCAGAACAGCGATGAAGGCCTCATGGAGCTGCTGCACGCCTCCCGTTTTGCCAGCATAATCAGGGCCTTACTTCGAGGCTAGTGCTCACATTGACTTTCACGTTTGGTATAGAGCAGAGCAGGGTGAGCTTCCAACTAGGAACTGGAAGCACAAGGTTTCTTTCGAGAAAACTCATTTTCTTCTATGAGCCATGCCGGCTGTAAGTAAAAGCACGGTAACAACAGTGCTTTTCAGGTAGCTTCGGGGCCGCATCAACGGAGCTTTCATAATGGGAAAACTAGCCTTGTGCCATCAGTCTCTAATTTCTAGGTTGACACGCAGCATACACGCAGGAGCAGAGCTTCCTGGTTCTACGCAGTGTTCTGGTACTGAAACAGGTGCTGAAGCAAGGCCCCTAGGAGTGTTGAAAAGCTTACTACCTTGACACTAAAGCAGAACAACGATGAAGGCCTCATGGAGCTGCTGCACGCCTCTCGTTTTGCAAGGATAATCAGGGCCTTACTTCGAAGCTCGGGCTCACGTTGACTTTCACTTTAGGTATAGAGCAGAGCAGGGTGAGCTTCCAACAAGGAACTGGAAACCCAAGGTTTCTTAGGAGAAAACTCATTTTCTTCTCAGAACCATGCCGGCAGTGAGGAAAACCCCGGCAACAACAATGCTTTTCAGGTAGCTTCGAGGCCGCATGAACGGAGCTTTCATAATGGGAAAAGAAGCCTTATGCCATCAGTCTCCAATTTCTAGGTTGACACGCAGCATACACGCAGGACCAGAGCTTACTGTCTCTACGCAGTGTTCTGGTACCGAAACGGTTGCTTAAGCAAAGTGCCTAGGAGTCTTGGAAAGCTTACTACCGTGAAACTAAAGCAGAACAGCGATGAAGGCCTCATGGAGCTGCTGCACGCCTCCCGTTTTGCCAGGATAATCAGGGCCTTACTTCGAGGCTAGTGCTCACATTGACTTTCACGTTTGGTATAGAGCAGAGCAGGGTGAGCTTCCAACTAGGAACTGGAAGCACAAGGTTTCTTTCGAGAAAACTCATTTTCTTCTATGTGCCACGCCGGCTGTAAGTAAAAGCACGGTAACAACAGTGTTTTTCAGGTAGCTTCGGGGCCGCATCAACGGAGCTTTCATAATGGGAAAACTAGCCTTGTGCCATCAGTCTCTAATTTCTAGGTTGACACGCAGCATACACGCAGGAGCAGAGCTTCCTGGTTCTACGCAGTGTTCTGGTACTGAAACGGGTGCTGAAGCAAGGCCCCTAGGAGTGTTGAAAAGCTTACTACCTTGACACTAAAGCAGAACAACGATGAAGGCCTCATGGAGCTGCTGCACGCCTCTCTTTTTGCAAGGATAATCAGGGCCTTACTTCGAAGCTTGGGCTCACGTTGACTTTCACTTTAGGTATAGAGCAGAGCAGGGTGAGCTTCCAACAAGGAACTGGAAACCCAAGGTTTCTTAGGAGAAAACTCATTTTCTTCTCAGAACCATGCCGGCAGTGAGGAAAACCCCGGCAACAACAATGCTTTTCAGGTAGCTTCGAGGCCGCATGAACGGAGCTTTCATAATGGGAAAAGAAGCCTTATGCCATCAGTCTCCAATTTCTAGGTTGACACGCAGCATACACGCAGGACCAGAGCTTACTGTCTCTACGCAGTGTTCTGGTACCGAAACGGTTGCTTAAGCAAAGTCCCTAGGAGTCTTGGAAAGCTTACTACCGTGAAACTAAAGCAGAACAGCGATGAAGGCCTCATGGAGCTGCTGCACGCCTCCCGTTTTGCCAGGATAATCAGGGCCTTACTTCGAGGCTAGTGCTCACATTGACTTTCACGTTTGGTATAGAGCAGAGCAGGGTGAGCTTCCAACTAGGAACTGGAAGCACAAGGTTTCTTTCGAGAAAACTCATTTTCTTCTATGAGCCATGGCGGCTGTAAGTAAAAGCACGGTAACAACAGTGCTTTTCAGGTAGCTTCGGGGCCGCATCAACGGAGCTTTCATAATGGGAAAACTAGCCTTGTGCCATCAGTCTCTAATTTCTAGGTTGACACGCAGCATACACGCAGGAGCAGAGCTTCCTGGTTCTACGCAGTGTTCTGGTACTGAAACGGGTGCTGAAGCAAGGCCCCTAGGAGTGTTGAAAAGCTTACTACCTTGACACTAAAGCAGAACAACGATGAAGGCCTCATGGAGCTGCTGCACGCCTCTCGTTTTGCAAGGATAATCAGGGCCTTACTTCGAAGCTCGGGCTCACGTTGACTTTCACTTTAGGTATAGAGCAGAGCAGGGTGAGCTTCCAACAAGGAACTGGAAACCCAAGGTTTCTTAGGAGAAAACTCATTTTCTTCTCAGAACCATGCCGGCAGTGAGGAAAACCCCGGCAACAACAATGCTTTTCAGGTAGCTTCGAGGCCGCATGAACGGAGCTTTCATAATGGGAAAAGAAGCCTTATGCCATCAGTCTCCAATTTCTAGGTTGACACGCAGCATACACGCAAGACCAGAGCTTACTGTCTCTACGCAGTGTTCTGGTACCGAAACCGTTGCTTAAGCAAAGTCCCTAGGAGTCTTGGAAAGCTTACTACCGTGAAACTAAAGCAGAACAGCGATGAAGGCCTCATGGAGCTGCTGCACGCCTCCCGTTTTGCCAGGATAATCAGGGCCTTACTTCGAGGCTAGTGCTCACATTGACTTTCACGTTTGGTATAGAGCAGAGCAGGGTGAGCTTCCAACTAGGAACTGGAAGCACAAGGTTTCTTTCGAGAAAACTCATTTTCTTCTATGTGCCACGCCGGCTGTAAGTAAAAGCACGGTAACAACAGTGTTTTTCAGGTAGCTTCGGGGCCGCATCAACGGAGCTTTCATAATGGGAAAACTAGCCTTGTGCCATCAGTCTCTAATTTCTAGGTTGACACGCAGCATACACGCAGGAGCAGAGCTTCCTGGTTCTACGCAGTGTTCTGGTACTGAAACGGGTGCTGAAGCAAGGCCCCTAGGAGTGTTGAAAAGCTTACTACCTTGACACTAAAGTAGAACAACGATGAAGGCCTCATGGAGCTGCTGCACGCCTCTCGTTTTGCAAGGATAATCAGGGCCTTACTTCGAAGCTTGGGCTCACGTTGACTTTCACTTTAGGTATAGAGCAGAGCAGGGTGAGCTTCCAACAAGGAACTGGAAACCCAAGGTTTCTTAGGAGAAAACTCATTTTCTTCTCAGAACCATGCCGGCAGTGAGGAAAACCCCGGCAACAACAATGCTTTTCAGGTAGCTTCGAGGCCGCATGAACGGAGCTTTCATAATGGGAAAAGAAGCCTTATGCCATCAGTCTCCAATTTCTAGGTTGACACGCAGCATACACGCAGGACCAGAGCTTACTGTCTCTACGCAGTGTTCTGGTACCGAAACGGTTGCTTAAGCAAAGTCCCTAGGAGTCTTGGAAAGCTTACTACCGTGAAACTAAAGCAGAACAGCGATGAAGGCCTCATGGAGCTGCTGCACGCCTCCCGTTTTGCCAGCATAATCAGGGCCTTACTTCGAGGCTAGTGCTCACATTGACTTTCACGTTTGGTATAGAGCAGAGCAGGGTGAGCTTCCAACTAGGAACTGGAAGCACAAGGTTTCTTTCGAGAAAACTCATTTTCTTCTATGAGCCATGCCGGCTGTAAGTAAAAGCACGGTAACAACAGTGCTTTTCAGGTAGCTTCGGGGCCGCATCAACGGAGCTTTCATAATGGGAAAACTAGCCTTGTGCCATCAGTCTCTAATTTCTAGGTTGACACGCAGCATACACGCAGGAGCAGAGCTTCCTGGTTCTACGCAGTGTTCTGGTACTGAAACGGGTGCTGAAGCAAGGCCCCTAGGAGTGTTGAAAAGCTTACTACCTTGACACTAAAGCAGAACAACGATGAAGGCCTCATGGAGCTGCTGCACGCCTCTCGTTTTGCAAGGATAATCAGGGCCTTACTTCGAAGCTTGGGCTCACGTTGACTTTCACTTTAGGTATAGAGCAGAGCAGGGTGAGCTTCCAACAAGGAACTGGAAACCCAAGGTTTCTTAGGAGAAAACTCATTTTCTTCTCAGAACCATGCCGGCAGTGAGGAAAACCCCGGCAACAACAATGCTTTTCAGGTAGCTTCGAGGCCGCATGAACGGAGCTTTCATAATGGGAAAAGAAGCCTTATGCCATCAGTCTCCAATTTCTAGGTTGACACGCAGCATACACGCAGGACCAGAGCTTACTGTCTCTACGCAGTGTTCTGGTACCGAAACGGTTGCTTAAGCAAAGTGCCTAGGAGTCTTGGAAAGCTTACTACCGTGAAACTAAAGCAGAACAGCGATGAAGGCCTCATGGAGCTGCTGCACGCCTCCCGTTTTGCCAGGATAATCAGGGCCTTACTTCGAGGCTAGTGCTCACATTGACTTTCACGTTTGGTATAGAGCAGAGCAGGGTGAGCTTCCAACTAGGAACTGGAAGCACAAGGTTTCTTTCGAGAAAACTCATTTTCTTCTATGTGCCACGCCGGCTGTAAGTAAAAGCACGGTAACAACAGTGTTTTTCAGGTAGCTTCGGGGCCGCATCAACGGAGCTTTCATAATGGGAAAACTAGCCTTGTGCCATCAGTCTCTAATTTCTAGGTTGACACGCAGCATACACGCAGGAGCAGAGCTTCCTGGTTCTACGCAGTGTTCTGGTACTGAAACGGGTGCTGAAGCAAGGCCCCTAGGAGTGTTAAAAAGCTTACTACCTTGACACTAAAGCAGAACAACGATGAAGGCCTCATGGAGCTGCTGCACGCCTCTCTTTTTGCAAGGATAATCAGGGCCTTACTTCGAAGCTTGGGCTCACGTTGACTTTCACTTTAGGTATAGAGCAGAGCAGGGTGAGCTTCCAACAAGGAACTGGAAACCCAAGGTTTCTTAGGAGAAAACTCATTTTCTTCTCAGAACCATGCCGGCAGTGAGGAAAACCCCGGCAACAACAATGCTTTTCAGGTAGCTTCGAGGCCGCATGAACGGAGCTTTCATAATGGGAAAAGAAGCCTTATGCCATCAGTCTCCAATTTCTAGGTTGACACGCAGCATACACGCAGGACCAGAGCTTACTGTCTCTACGCAGTGTTCTGGTACCGAAACGGTTGCTTAAGCAAAGTGCCTAGGAGTCTTGGAAAGCTTACTACCGTGAAACTAAAGCAGAACAGCGGTGAAGGCCTCATGGAGCTGCTGCACGCCTCCCGTTTTGCCAGCATAATCAGGGCCTTACTTCGAGGCTAGTGCTCACATTGACTTTCACGTTTGGTATAGAGCAGAGCAGGGTGAGCTTCCAACTAGGAACTGGAAGCACAAGGTTTCTTTCGAGAAAACTCATTTTCTTCTATGAGCCATGCCGGCTGTAAGTAAAAGCACGGTAACAACAGTGCTTTTCAGGTAGCTTCGGGGCCGCATCAACGGAGCTTTCATAATGGGAAAACTAGCCTTGTGCCATCAGTCTCTAATTTCTAGGTTGACACGCAGCATACACGCAGGAGCAGAGCTTCCTGGTTCTACGCAGTGTTCTGGTACTGAAACGGGTGCTGAAGCAAGGCCCCTAGGAGTGTTGAAAAGCTTACTACCTTGACACTAAAGCAGAACAACGATGAAGGCCTCATGGAGCTGCTGCACGCCTCTCGTTTTGCAAGGATAATCAGGGCCTTACTTCGAAGCTCGGGCTCACGTTGACTTTCACTTTAGGTATAGAGCAGAGCAGGGTGAGCTTCCAACAAGGAACTGGAAACCCAAGGTTTCTTAGGAGAAAACTCATTTTCTTCTCAGAACCATGCCGGCAGTGAGGAAAACCCCGGCAACAACAATGCTTTTCAGGTAGCTTCGAGGCCGCATGAACGGAGCTTTCATAATGGGAAAAGAAGCCTTATGCCATCAGTCTCCAATTTCTAGGTTGACACGCAGCATACACGCAGGACCAGAGCTTACTGTCTCTACGCAGTGTTCTGGTACCGAAACGGTTGCTTAAGCAAAGTGCCTAGGAGTCTTGGAAAGCTTACTACCGTGAAACTAAAGCAGAACAGCGATGAAGGCCTCATGGAGCTGCTGCACGCCTCCCGTTTTGCCAGGATAATCAGGGCCTTACTTCGAGGCTAGTGCTCACATTGACTTTCACGTTTGGTATAGAGCAGAGCAGGGTGAGCTTCCAACTAGGAACTGGAAGCACAAGGTTTCTTTCGAGAAAACTCATTTTCTTCTATGTGCCACGCCGGCTGTAAGTAAAAGCACGGTAACAACAGTGTTTTTCAGGTAGCTTCGGGGCCGCATCAACGGAGCTTTCATAATGGGAAAACTAGCCTTGTGCCATCAGTCTCTAATTTCTAGGTTGACACGCAGCATACACGCAGGAGCAGAGCTTCCTGGTTCTACGCAGTGTTCTGGTACTGAAACGGGTGCTGAAGCAAGGCCCCTAGGAGTGTTGAAAAGCTTACTACCTTGACACTAAAGCAGAACAACGATGAAGGCCTCATGGAGCTGCTGCACGCCTCTCTTTTTGCAAGGATAATCAGGGCCTTACTTCGAAGCTTGGGCTCACGTTGACTTTCACTTTAGGTATAGAGCAGAGCAGGGTGAGCTTCCAACAAGGAACTGGAAACCCAAGGTTTCTTAGGAGAAAACTCATTTTCTTCTCAGAACCATGCCGGCAGTGAGGAAAACCCCGGCAACAACAATGCTTTTCAGGTAGCTTCGAGGCCGCATGAACGGAGCTTTCATAATGGGAAAAGAAGCCTTATGCCATCAGTCTCCAATTTCTAGGTTGACACGCAGCATACACGCAGGACCAGAGCTTACTGTCTCTACGCAGTGTTCTGGTACCGAAACGGTTGCTTAAGCAAAGTGCCTAGGAGTCTTGGAAAGCTTACTACCGTGAAACTAAAGCAGAACAGCGATGAAGGCCTCATGGAGCTGCTGCACGCCTCCCGTTTTGCCAGGATAATCAGGGCCTTACTTCGAGGCTAGTGCTCACATTGACTTTCACGTTTGGTATAGAGCAGAGCAGGGTGAGCTTCCAACTAGGAACTGGAAGCACAAGGTTTCTTTCGAGAAAACTCATTTTCTTCTATGAGCCATGGCGGCTGTAAGTAAAAGCACGGTAACAACAGTGCTTTTCAGGTAGCTTCGGGGCCGCATCAACGGAGCTTTCATAATGGGAAAACTATCCTTGTGCCATCACTCTCTAATTTCTAGGTTGACACGCAGCATACACGCAGGAGCAGATCTTCCTGGTTCTACGCAGTGTTCTGGTACTGAAACGGGTGCTGAAGCAAGGCCACTAGGAGTGTTGAAAAGCTTACTACCTTGACACTAAAGCAGAACAACGATGAAGGCCTCATGGAGCTGCTGCACGCCTCTCGTTTTGCAAGGATAATCAGGGCCTTACTTCGAAGCTTGGGCTCACGTTGACTTTCACTTTAGGTATAGAGCAGAGCAGGGTGAGCTTCCAACAAGGAACTGGAAACCCAAGGTTTCTTAGGAGAAAACTCATTTTCTTCTCAGAACCATGCCGGCAGTGAGGAAAACCCCGGCAACAACAATGCTTTTCAGGTAGCTTCGAGGCCGCATGAACGGAGCTTTCATAATGGGAAAAGAAGCCTTATGCCATCAGTCTCCAATTTCTAGGTTGACACGCAGCATACACGCAGGACCAGAGCTTACTGTCTCTACGCAGTGTTCTGGTACCGAAACGGTTGCTTAAGCAAAGTGCCTAGGAGTCTTGGAAAGCTTACTACCGTGAAACTAAAGCAGAACAGCGATGAAGGCCTCATGGAGCTGCTGCACGCCTCCCGTTTTGCCAGGATAATCAGGGCCTTACTTCGAGGCTAGTGCTCACATTGACTTTCACGTTTGGTATAGAGCAGAGCAGGGTGAGCTTCCAACTAGGAACTGGAAGCACAAGGTTTCTTTCGAGAAAACTCATTTTCTTCTATGAGCCATGCCGGCTGTAAGTAAAAGCACGGTAACAACAGTGCTTTTCAGGTAGCTTCGGGGCCGCATCAACGGAGCTTTCATAATGGGAAAACTAGCCTTGTGCCATCACTCTCTAATTTCTAGGTTGACACGCAGCATACACGCAGGAGCAGAGCTTCCTGGTTCTACGCAGTGTTCTGGTACTGAAGCGGGTGCTGAAGCAAGGCCCCTAGGAGTGTTGAAAAGCTTACTACCTTGACACTAAAGCAGAACAACGATGAAGGCCTCATGGAGCTGCTGCACGCCTCTCGTTTTGCAAGGATAATCAGGGCCTTACTTCGAAGCTTGGGCTCACGTTGACTTTCACTTTAGGTATAGAGCAGAGCAGGGTGAGCTTCCAACAAGGAACTGGAAACCCAAGGTTTCTTAGGAGAAAACTCATTTTCTTCTCAGAACCATGCCGGCAGTGAGGAAAACCCCGGCAACAACAATGCTTTTCAGGTAGCTTCGAGGCCGCATGAACGGAGCTTTCATAATGGGAAAAGAAGCCTTATGCCATCAGTCTCCAATTTCTAGGTTGACACGCAGCATACACGCAGGACCAGAGCTTACTGTCTCTACGCAGTGTTCTGGTACCGAAACGGTTGCTTAAGCAAAGTGCCTAGGAGTCTTGGAAAGCTTACTACCGTGAAACTAAAGCAGAACAGCGATGAAGGCCTCATGGAGCTGCTGCACGCCTCCCGTTTTGCCAGGATAATCAGGGCCTTACTTCGAGGCTAGTGCTCACATTGACTTTCACGTTTGGTATAGAGCAGAGCAGGGTGAGCTTCCAACTAGGAACTGGAAGCACAAGGTTTCTTTCGAGAAAACTCATTTTCTTCTATGTGCCACGCCGGCTGTAAGTAAAAGCACGGTAACAACAGTGTTTTTCAGGTAGCTTCGGGGCCGTATCAACGTAGCTTTCATAATGGGAAAACTAGCCTTGTGCCATCAGTCTCTAATTTCTAGGTTGACACGCAGCATACACGCAGGAGCAGAGCTTCCTGGTTCTACGCAGTGTTCTGGTACTGAAACGGGTGCTGAAGCAAGGCCCCTAGGAGTGTTGAAAAGCTTACTACCTTGACACTAAAGCAGAACAACGATGAAGGCCTCATGGAGCTGCTGCACGCGTCTCGTTTTGCAAGGATAATCAGGGCCTTACTTCGAAGCTTGGGCTCACGTTGACTTTCACTTTAGGTATAGAGCAGAGCAGGGTGAGCTTCCAACAAGGAACTGGAAACCCAAGGTTTCTTAGGAGAAAACTCATTTTCTTCTCAGAACCATGCCGGCAGTGAGGAAAACCCCGGCAACAACAATGCTTTTCAGGTAGCTTCGAGGCCGCATGAACGGAGCTTTCATAATGGGAAAAGAAGCCTTATGCCATCAGTCTCCAATTTCTAGGTTGACACGCAGCATACACGCAGGACCAGAGCTTACTGTCTCTACGCAGTGTTCTGGTACCGAAACGGTTGCTTAAGCAAAGTGCCTAGGAGTCTTGGAAAGCTTACTACCGTGAAACTAAAGCAGAACAGCGATGAAGGCCTCATGGAGCTGCTGCACGCCTCCCGTTTTGCCAGGATAATCAGGGCCTTACTTCGAGGCTAGTGCTCACATTGACTTTCACGTTTGGTATAGAGCAGAGCAGGGTGAGCTTCCAACTAGGAACTGGAAGCACAAGGTTTCTTTCGAGAAAACTCATTTTCTTCTATGTGCCACGCCGGCTGTAAGTAAAAGCACGGTAACAACAGTGCTTTTCAGGTAGCTTCGGGGCCGCATCAACGGAGCTTTCATAATGGGAAAACTATCCTTGTGCCATCACTCTCTAATTTCTAGGTTGACACGCAGCATACACGCAGGAGCAGATCTTCCTGGTTCTACGCAGTGTTCTGGTACTGAAACGGGTGCTGAAGCAAGGCCACTAGGAGTGTTGAAAAGCTTACTACCTTGACACTAAAGCAGAACAACGATGAAGGCCTCATGGAGCTGCTGCACGCCTCTCGTTTTGCAAGGATAATCAGGGCCTTACTTCGAAGCTTGGGCTCACGTTGACTTTCACTTTAGGTATAGAGCAGAGCAGGGTGAGCTTCCAACAAGGAACTGGAAACCCAAGGTTTCTTAGGAGAAAACTCATTTTCTTCTCAGAACCATGCCGGCAGTGAGGAAAACCCCGGCAACAACAATGCTTTTCAGGTAGCTTCGAGGCCGCATGAACGGAGCTTTCATAATGGGAAAAGAAGCCTTATGCCATCAGTCTCCAATTTCTAGGTTGACACGCAGCATACACGCAGGACCAGAGCTTACTGTCTCTACGCAGTGTTCTGGTACCGAAACGGTTGCTTAAGCAAAGTGCCTAGGAGTCTTGGAAAGCTTACTACCGTGAAACTAAAGCAGAACAGCGATGAAGGCCTCATGGAGCTGCTGCACGCCTCCCGTTTTGCCAGGATAATCAGGGCCTTACTTCGAGGCTAGTGCTCACATTGACTTTCACGTTTGGTATAGAGCAGAGCAGGGTGAGCTTCCAACTAGGAACTGGAAGCACAAGGTTTCTTTCGAGAAAACTCATTTTCTTCTATGAGCCATGCCGGCTGTAAGTAAAAGCACGGTAACAACAGTGCTTTTCAGGTAGCTTCGGGGCCGCATCAACGGAGCTTTCATAATGGGAAAACTAGCCTTGTGCCATCACTCTCTAATTTCTAGGTTGACACGCAGCATACACGCAGGAGCAGAGCTTCCTGGTTCTACGCAGTGTTCTGGTACTGAAACGGGTGCTGAAGCAAGGCCCCTAGGAGTGTTGAAAAGCTTACTACCTTGACACTAAAGCAGAACAACGATGAAGGCCTCATGGAGCTGCTGCACGCCTCTCGTTTTGCAAGGATAATCAGGGCCTTACTTCGAAGCTTGGGCTCACGTTGACTTTCACTTTAGGTATAGAGCAGAGCAGGGTGAGCTTCCAACAAGGAACTGGAAACCCAAGGTTTCTTAGGAGAAAACTCATTTTCTTCTCAGAACCATGCCGGCAGTGAGGAAAACCCCGGCAACAACAATGCTTTTCAGGTAGCTTTGAGGCCGCATGAACGGAGCTTTCATAATGGGAAAAGAAGCCTTATGCCATCAGTCTCCAATTTCTAGGTTGACACGCAGCATACACGCAGGACCAGAGCTTACTGTCTCTACGCAGTGTTCTGGTACCGAAACGGTTGCTTAAGCAAAGTCCCTAGGAGTCTTGGAAAGCTTACTACCGTGAAACTAAAGCAGAACAGCGATGAAGGCCTCATGGAGCTGCTGCACGCCTCCCGTTTTGCCAGCATAATCAGGGCCTTACTTCGAGGCTAGTGCTCACATTGACTTTCACGTTTGGTATAGAGCAGAGCAGGGTGAGCTTCCAACTAGGAACTGGAAGCACAAGGTTTCTTTCGAGAAAACTCATTTTCTTCTATGTGCCACGCCGGCTGTAAGTAAAAGCACGGTAACAACAGTGTTTTTCAGGTAGCTTCGGGGCCGCATCAACGTAGCTTTCATAATGGGAAAACTAGCCTTGTGCCATCAGTCTCTAATTTCTAGGTTGACACGCAGCATACACGCAGGAGCAGAGCTTCCTGGTTCTACGCAGTGTTCTGGTACTGAAACGGGTGCTGAAGCAAGGCCCCTAGGAGTGTTGAAAAGCTTACTACCTTGACACTAAAGTAGAACAACGATGAAGGCCTCATGGAGCTGCTGCACGCCTTTCGTTTTGCAAGGATAATCAGGGCCTTACTTCGAAGCTTGGGCTCACGTTGACTTTCACTTTAGGTATAGAGCAGAGCAGGGTGAGCTTCCAACAAGGAACTGGAAACCCAAGGTTTCTTAGGAGAAAACTCATTTTCTTCTCAGAACCATGCCGGCAGTGAGGAAAAGCCCGGCAACAACAATGCTTTTCAGGTAGCTTCGAGGCCGCATGAACGGAGCTTTCATAATGGGAAAAGAAGCCTTATGCCATCAGTCTCCAATTTCTAGGTTGACACGCAGCATACACGCAGGACCAGAGCTTACTGTCTCTACGCAGTGTTCTGGTACCGAAACGGTTGCTTAAGCAAAGTGCCTAGGAGTCTTGGAAAGCTTACTACCGTGAAACTAAAGCAGAACAGCGATGAAGGCCTCATGGAGCTGCTGCACGCCTCCCGTTTTGCCAGGATAATCAGGGCCTTACTTCGAGGCTAGTGCTCACATTGACTTTCACGTTTGGTATAGAGCAGAGCAGGGTGAGCTTCCAACTAGGAACTGGAAGCACAAGGTTTCTTTCGAGAAAACTCATTTTCTTCTATGAGCCATGCCGGCTGTAAGTAAAAGCACGGTAACAACAGTGCTTTTCAGGTAGCTTCGGGGCCGCATCAACGGAGCTTTCATAATGGGAAAACTAGCCTTGTGCCATCACTCTCTAATTTCTAGGTTGACACGCAGCATACAGGCAGGAGCAGAGCTTCCTGGTTCTACGCAGTGTTCTGGTACTGAAACGGGTGCTGAAGCAAGGCCCCTAGGAGTGTTGAAAAGCTTACTACCTTGACACTAAAGCAGAACAACGATGAAGGCCTCATGGAGCTGCTGCACACCTCTCGTTTTGCAAGGATAATCAGGGCCTTACTTCGAAGCTTGGGCTCACGTTGACTTTCACTTTAGGTATAGAGCAGAGCAGGGTGAGCTTCCAACAAGGAACTGGAAACCCAAGGTTTCTTAGGAGAAAACTCATTTTCTTCTCAGAACCATGCCGGCAGTGAGGAAAACCCCGGCAACAACAATGCTTTTCAGGTAGCTTCGAGGCCGCGTGAACGGAGCTTTCATAATGGGAAAAGAAGCCTTATGCCATCAGTCTCCAATTTCTAGGTTGACACGCAGCATACACGCAGGACCAGAGCTTACTGTCTCTACGCAGTGTTCTGGTACCGAAACGGTTGCTTAAGCAAAGTCCCTAGGAGTCTTGGAAAGCTTACTACCGTGAAACTAAAGCAGAACAGCGATGAAGGCCTCATGGAGCTGCTTCACGCCTCCAGTTTTGCCAGGATAATCAGGGCCTTACTTCGAGGCTAGTGCTCACATTGACTTTCACGTTTGGTATAGAGCAGAGCAGGGTGAGCTTCCAACTAGGAACTGGAAGCACAAGGTTTCTTTCGAGAAAACTCATTTTCTTCTATGAGCCATGCCGGCTGTAAGTAAAAGCACGGTAACAACAGTGCTTTTCAGGTAGCTTCGGGGCCGCATCAACGGAGCTTTCATAATGGGAAAACTAGCCTTGTGCCATCACTCTCTAATTTCTAGGTTGACACGCAGCATACACGCAGGAGCAGAGCTTCCTGGTTCTACGCAGTGTTCTGGTACTGAAACGGGTGCTGAAGCAAGGCCCCTAGGAGTGTTGAAAAGCTTACTACCTTGACACTAAAGGAGAACAACGATGAAGGCCTCATGGAGCTGCTGCACGCCTCTCGTTTTGCAAGGATAATCAGGGCCTTACTTCGAAGCTTGGGCTCACGTTGACTTTCACTTTAGGTATAGAGCAGAGCAGGGTGAGCTTCCAACAAGGAACTGGAAACCCAAGGTTTCTTAGGAGAAAACTCATTTTCTTCTCAGAACCATGCCGGCAGTGAGGAAAACCCCGGCAACAACAATGCTTTTCAGGTAGCTTCGAGGCCGCATGAACGGAGCTTTCATAATGGGAAAAGAAGCCTTGTGCCATCAGTCTCCAATTTCTAGGTTGACACGCAGCATACACGCAGGACCAGAGCTTACTGTCTCTACGCAGTGTTCTGGTACCGAAACGGTTGCTTAAGCAAAGTGCCTAGGAGTCTTGGAAAGCTTACTACCGTGAAACTAAAGCAGAACAGCGATGAAGGCCTCATGGAGCTGCTGCACGCCTCCCGTTTTGCCAGGATAATCACGGCCTTACTTCGAGGCTAGT
The DNA here is from genome assembly GCF_028564815.1 of Eubalaena glacialis. NCBI lineage: Eukaryota > Metazoa > Chordata > Mammalia > Artiodactyla > Balaenidae > Eubalaena > Eubalaena glacialis. Next base: position 354,481 of record NW_026871161.1, on the reverse strand, counting down.
GCTCACATTGACTTTCACGTTTGGTATAGAGCAGAGCAGGGTGAGCTTCCAACTAGGAACTGATAGCACAAGGTTTCTTTCGAGAAAACTCATTTTCTTCTATGAGCCATGCCGGCTGTAAGTAAAAGCACGGTAACAACAGTGCTTTTCAGGTAGCTTCGGGGCCGCATCAACGGAGCTTTCATAATGGGAAAACTAGCCTTGTGCCATCAGTCTCTAATTTCTAGGTTGACACGCAGCATACACGCAGGAGCAGAGCTTCCTGGTTCTACGCAGTGTTCTGGTACTGAAACGGGTGCTGAAGCAAGGCCCCTAGGAGTGTTGAAAAGCTTACTACCTTGACACTAAAGCAGAACAACGATGAAGGCCTCATGGAGCTGCTGCACGCCTCTCGTTTTGCAAGGATAATCAGGGCCTTACTTCGAAGCTTGGGCTCACGTTGACTTTCACTTTAGGTATAGAGCAGAGCAGGGTGAGCTTCCAACAAGGAACTGGAAACCCAAGGTTTCTTAGGAGAAAACTCATTTTCTTCTCAGAACCATGCCGGCAGTGAGGAAAACCCCGGCAACAACAATGCTTTTCAGGTAGCTTCGAGGCCGCATGAACGGAGCTTTCATAATGGGAAAAGAAGCCTTATGCCATCAGTCTCCAATTTCTAGGTTGACACGCAGCATACACGCAGGACCAGAGCTTACTGTCTCTACGCAGTGTTCTGGTACCGAAACGGTTGCTTAAGCAAAGTGCCTAGGAGTCTTGGAAAGCTTACTACCGTGAAACTAAAGCAGAACAGCGATGAAGGCCTCATGGAGCTGCTGCACGCCTCCCGTTTTGCCAGGATAATCAGGGCCTTACTTCGAGGCTAGTGCTCACATTGACTTTCACGTTTGGTATAGAGCAGAGCAGGGTGAGCTTCCAACTAGGAACTGGAAGCACAAGGTTTCTTTCGAGAAAACTCATTTTCTTCTATGTGGCACGCCGGCTGTAAGTAAAAGCACGGTAACAACAGTGTTTTTCAGGTAGCTTCGGGGCCGCATCAACGGAGCTTTCATAATGGGAAAACTAGCCTTGTGCCATCAGTCTCTAATTTCTAGGTTGACACGCAGCATACACGCAGGAGCAGAGCTTCCTGGTTCTACGCAGTGTTCTGGTACTGAAACGGGTGCTGAAGCAAGGCCCCTAGGAGTGTTGAAAAGCTTACTACCTTGACACTAAAGGAGAACAACGATGAAGGCCTCATGGAGCCGCTGCACGCCTCTCGTTTTGCAAGGATAATCAGGGCCTTACTTCGAAGCTTGGGCTCACGTTGACTTTCACTTTAGGTATAGAGCAGAGCAGGGTGAGCTTCCAACAAGGAACTGGAAACCCAAGGTTTCTTAGGAGAAAACTCATTTTCTTCTCAGAACCATGCCGGCAGTGAGGAAAACCCCGGCAACAACAATGCTTTTCAGGTAGCTTCGAGGCCGCATGAACGGAGCTTTCATAATGGGAAAAGAAGCCTTATGCCATCAGTCTCCAATTTCTAGGTTGACACGCAGCATACACGCAGGACCAGAGCTTACTGTCTCTACGCAGTGTTCTGGTACCGAAACGGTTGCTTAAGCAAAGTGCCGAGGAGTCCTGGAAAGCTTACTACCGTGAAACTAAAGCAGAACAGTGATGAAGGCCCCATGGAGCTGCTGCACGCCTCCCGTTTTGCAGGATAATCAGGGCCTTACTTCGAGGCTAGTGCTCACATTGACTTTCACGTTTGGTATAGAGCAGAGCAGGGTGAGCTTCCAACTAGGAACTGGAAGCACAAGGTTTCTTTCGAGAAAACTCATTTTCTTCTATGAGCCATGCCGCCTGTAAGTAAAAGCACGGTAACAACAGTGCTTTTCAGGTAGCTTCGGGGCCGCATCAACGGAGCTTTCATAATGGGAAAACTAGCCTTGTGCCATCAGTCTCTAATTTCTAGGTTGACACGTAGCATACACGCAGGAGCAGAGCTTCCTGGTTCTACGCAGTGTTCTGGTACTGAAACGGGTGCTGAAGCAAGGCCCCTAGGAGTGTTGAAAAGCTTACTACCTTGACACTAAAGCAGAACAACGATGAAGGCCTCATGGAGCTGCTGCACGCCTCTCGTTTTGCAAGGATAATCAGGGCCTTACTTCGAAGCTTGGGCTCACGTTGACTTTCACTTTAGGTATAGAGCAGAGCAGGGTGAGCTTCCAACAAGGAACTGGAAACCCAAGGTTTCTTAGGAGAAAACTCATTTTCTTCTCAGAACCATGCCGGCAGTGAGGAAAACCCCGGCAACAACAATGCTTTTCAGGTAGCTTCGAGGCCGCGTGAACGGAGCTTTCATAATGGGAAAAGAAGCCTTATGCCATCAGTCTCCAATTTCTAGGTTGACACGCAGCATACACGCAGGACCAGAGCTTACTGTCTCTACGCAGTGTTCTGGTACCGAAACGGTTGCTTAAGCAAAGTGCCTAGGAGTCTTGGAAAGCTTACTACCGTGAAACTAAAGCAGAACAGTGATGAAGGCCTCATGGAGCTGCTGCACGCCTCCCGTTTTGCCAGCATAATCAGGGCCTTACTTCGAGGCTAGTGCTCACATTGACTTTCACGTTTGGTATAGAGCAGAGCAGGGTGAGCTTCCAACTAGGAACTGGAAGCACAAGGTTTCTTTCGAGAAAACTCATTTTCTTCTATGAGCCATGCCGGCTGTAAGTAAAAGCACGGTAACAACAGTGCTTTTCAGGTAGCTTCGGGGCCGCATCAACGGAGCTTTCATAATGGGAAAACTAGCCTTGTGCCATCAGTCTCTAATTTCTAGGTTGACACGCAGCATACACGCAGGAGCAGTGCTTCCTGGTTCTACGCAGTGTTCTGGTACTGAAACGGGTGCTGAAGCAAGGCCCCTAGGAGTGTTGAAAAGCTTACTACCTTGACACTAAAGCAGAACAACGATGAAGGCCTCATGGAGCTGCTGCACGCCTCTCATTTTGCAAGGATAATCAGGGCCTTACTTCGAAGCTTGGGCTCACGTTGACTTTCACTTTAGGTATAGAGCAGAGCAGGGTGAGCTTCCAACAAGGAACTGGAAACCCAAGGTTTCTTAGGAGAAAACTCATTTTCTTCTCAGAACCATGCCGGCAGTGAGGAAAACCCCGGCAACAACAATGCTTTTCAGGTAGCTTCGAGGCCGCATGAACGGAGCTTTCATAATGGGAAAAGAAGCCTTATGCCATCAGTCTCCAATTTCTAGGTTGACACGCAGCATACACGCAGGACCAGAGCTTACTGTCTCTACGCAGTGTTCTGGTACCGAAACGGTTGCTTAAGCAAAGTGCCTAGGAGTCTTGGAAAGCTTACTACCGTGAAACTAAAGCAGAACAGCGATGAAGGCCTCATGGAGCTGCTGCACGCCTCCCGTTTTGCCAGGATAATCAGGGCCTTACTTCGAGGCTAGTGCTCACATTGACTTTCACGTTTGGTATAGAGCAGAGCAGGGTGAGCTTCCAACTAGGAACTGGAAGCACAAGGTTTCTTTCGAGAAAACTCATTTTCTTCTATGTGCCACGCCGGCTGTAAGTAAAAGCACGGTAACAACAGTGTTTTTCAGGTAGCTTCGGGGCCGCATCAACGTAGCTTTCATAATGGGAAAACTAGCCTTGTGCCATCAGTCTCTAATTTCTAGGTTGACACGCAGCATACACGCAGAGGCAGAGCTTCCTGGTTCTACGCAGTGTTCTGGTACTGAAACGGGTGCTGAAGCAAGGCCCCTAGGAGTGTTGAAAAGCTTACTACCTTGACACTAAAGCAGAACAACGATGAAGGCCTCATGGAGCTGCTGCACGCCTCTCGTTTTGCAAGGATAATCAGGGCCTTACTTCGAAGCTTGGGCTCACGTTGACTTTCACTTTAGGTATAGAGCAGAGCAGGGTGAGCTTCCAACAAGGAACTGGAAACCCAAGGTTTCTTAGGAGAAAACTCATTTTCTTCTCAGAACCATGCCGGCAGTGAGGAAAACCCCGGCAACAACAATGCTTTTCAGGTAGCTTCGAGGCCGCATGAACGGAGCTTTCATAATGGGAAAAGAAGCCTTATGCCATCAGTCTCCAATTTCTAGGTTGACACGCAGCATACACGCAGGACCAGAGCTTACTGTCTCTACGCAGTGTTCTGGTACCGAAACGGTTGCTTAAGCAAAGTGCCTAGGAGTCTTGGAAAGCTTACTACCGTGAAACTAAAGCAGAACAGCGATGAAGGCCTCATGGAGCTGCTGCACGCCTCCCGTTTTGCCAGGATAATCAGGGCCTTACTTCGAGGCTAGTGCTCACATTGACTTTCACGTTTGGTATAGAGCAGAGCAGGGTGAGCTTCCAACTAGGAACTGGAAGCACAAGGTTTCTTTCGAGAAAACTCATTTTCTTCTATGAGCCATGCCGGCTGTAAGTAAAAGCACGGTAACAACAGTGCTTTTCAGGTAGCTTCGGGGCCGCATCAACGGAGCTTTCATAATGGGAAAACTAGCCTTGTGCCATCAGTCTCTAATTTCTAGGTTGACACGCAGCATACACGCAGGAGCAGAGCTTCCTGGTTCTACGCAGTGTTCTGGTACTGAAACGGGTGCTGAAGCAAGGCCCCTAGGAGTGTTGAAAAGCTTACTACCTTGACACTAAAGCAGAACAACGATGAAGGCCTCATGGAGCTGCTGCACGCCTCTCGTTTTGCAAGGATAATCAGGGCCTTACTTCGAAGCTTGGGCTCACGTTGACTTTCACTTTAGGTATAGAGCAGAGCAGGGTGAGCTTCCAACAAGGAACTGGAAACCCAAGGTTTCTTAGGAGAAAACTCATTTTCTTCTCAGAACCATGCCGGCAGTGAGGAAAACCCCGGCAACAACAATGCTTTTCAGGTAGCTTCGAGGCCGCATGAACGGAGCTTTCATAATGGGAAAAGAAGCCTTATGCCATCAGTCTCCAATTTCTAGGTTGACACGCAGCATACACGCAGGACCAGAGCTTACTGTCTCTACGCAGTGTTCTGGTACCGAAACGGTTGCTTAAGCAAAGTGCCTAGGAGTCTTGGAAAGCTTACTACCGTGAAACTAAAGCAGAACAGCGATGAAGGCCTCATGGAGCTGCTGCACGCCTCCCGTTTTGCCAGGATAATCAGGGCCTTACTTCGAGGCTAGTGCTCACATTGACTTTCACGTTTGGTATAGAGCAGAGCAGGGTGAGCTTCCAACTAGGAACTGGAAGCACAAGGTTTCTTTCGAGAAAACTCATTTTCTTCTATGAGCCATGCCGGCTGTAAGTAAAAGCACGGTAACAACAGTGCTTTTCAGGTAGCTTCGGGGCCGCATCAACGGAGCTTTCATAATGGGAAAACTAGCCTTGTGCCATCAGTCTCTAATTTCTAGGTTGACACGCAGCATACACGCAGGAGCAGAGCTTCCTGGTTCTACGCAGTGTTCTGGTACTGAAACGGGTGCTGAAGCAAGGCCCCTAGGAGTGTTGAAAAGCTTACTACCTTGACACTAAAGCAGAACAACGATGAAGGCCTCATGGAGCTGCTGCACGCCTCTCGTTTTGCAAGGATAATCAGGGCCTTACTTCGAAGCTTGGGCTCACGTTGACTTTCACTTTAGGTATAGAGCAGAGCAGGGTGAGCTTCCAACAAGGAACTGGAAACCCAAGGTTTCTTAGGAGAAAACTCATTTTCTTCTCAGAACCATGCCGGCAGTGAGGAAAACCCCGGCAACAACAATGCTTTTCAGGTAGCTTCGAGGCCGCATGAACGGAGCTTTCATAATGAGAAAAGAAGCCTTATGCCATCAGTCTCCAATTTCTAGGTTGACACGCAGCATACACGCAGGACCAGAGCTTACTGTCTCTACGCAGTGTTCTGGTACCGAAACGGTTGCTTAAGCAAAGTGCCTAGGAGTCTTGGAAAGCTTACTACCGTGAAACTAAAGCAGAACAGCGATGAAGGCCTCATGGAGCTGCTGCACGCCTCCCGTTTTGCCAGGATAATCAGGGCCTTACTTCGAGGCTAGTGCTCACATTGACTTTCACGTTTGGTATAGAGCAGAGCAGGGTGAGCTTCCAACTAGGAACTGGAAGCACAAGGTTTCTTTCGAGAAAACTCATTTTCTTCTATGAGCCATGCCGGCTGTAAGTAAAAGCACGGTAACAACAGTGCTTTTCAGGTAGCTTCGGGGCCGCATCAACGGAGCTTTCATAATGGGAAAACTAGCCTTGTGCCATCAGTCTCTAATTTCTAGGTTGACACGCAGCATACACGCAGGAGCAGAGCTTCCTGGTTCTACGCAGTGTTCTGGTACTGAAACGGGTGCTGAAGCAAGGCCCCTAGGAGTGTTGAAAAGCTTACTACCTTGACATTAAAGCAGAACAACGATGAAGGCCTCATGGAGCTGCTGCACGCGTCTCGTTTTGCAAGGATAATCAGGGCCTTACTTCGAAGCTTGGGCTCACGTTGACTTTCACTTTAGGTATAGAGCAGAGCAGGGTGAGCTTCCAACAAGGAACTGGAAACCCAAGGTTTCTTAGGAGAAAACTCATTTTCTTCTCAGAACCATGCCGGCAGTGAGGAAAGCCCCGGCAACAACAATGGTTTTCAGGTAGCTTCGAGGCCGCATGAACGGAGCTTTCATAATGGGAAAAGAAGCCTTATGCCATCAGTCTCCAATTTCTAGGTTGACACGCAGCATACACGCAGGACCAGAGCTTACTGTCTCTACGCAGTGTTCTGGTACCGAAACGGTTGCTTAAGCAAAGTGCCTAGGAGTCTTGGAAAGCTTACTACCGTGAAACTAAAGCAGAACAGCGATGAAGGCCTCATGGAGCTGCTGCACGCCTCCCGTTTTTCCAGGATAATCAGGGCCTTACTTCGAGGCTAGTGCTCACATTGACTTTCACGTTTGGTATAGAGCAGAGCAGGGTGAGCTTCCAACTAGGAACTGGAAGCACAAGGTTTCTTTCGAGAAAACTCATTTTCTTCTATGAGCCATGCCGGCTGTAAGTAAAAGCACGGTAACAACAGTGCTTTTCAGGTAGCTTCGGGGCCGCATCAACGGAGCTTTCATAATGGGAAAACTAGCCTAGTGCCATCAGTCTCTAATTTCTAGGTTGACACGCAGCATACACGCAGGAGCAGAGCTTCCTGGTTCTACGCAGTGTTCTGGTACTGAAACGGGTGCTGAAGCAAGTCCCCTAGGAGTGTTGAAAAGCTTACTACCTTGACACTAAAGCAGAACAACGATGAAGGCCTCATGGAGCTGCTGCACGCCTCTTGTTTTGCAAGGATAATCAGGGCCTTACTTCGAAGCTTGGGCTCACGTTGACTTTCACTTTAGGTATAGAGCAGAGCAGGGTGAGCTTCCAACAATGAACTGGAAACCCAAGGTTTCTTAGGAGAAAACTCATTTTCTTCTCAGAACCATGCCGGCAGTGAGGAAAACCCCGAAAACAACAATGCTTTTCAGGTAGCTTCGAGGCCGCATGAACGGAGCTTTCATAATGGGAAAAGAAGCCTTATGCCATCAGTCTCCAATTTCTAGGTTGACACGCAGCATACAAGCGGGAGCAGAGCTTCCTGGTTCTACGCAGTGTTCTGGTACTGAAACGGGTGCTGAAGCAAGGCCCCTAGGAGTGTTGAAAAGCTTACTACCTTGACACTAAAGCAGAACAACGATGAAGGCCTCATGGAGCTGCTGCACGCCTCTCGTTTTGCAAGGATAATCAGGGCCTTACTTCGAAGCTTGGGCTCACGTTGACTTTCACTTTAGGTATAGAGCAGAGCAGGGTGAGCTTCCAACAAGGAACTGGAAACCCAAGGTTTCTTAGGAGAAAACTCATTTTCTTCTCAGAACCATGCCGGCAGTGAGGAAAACCCCGGCAACAACAATGCTTTTCAGGTAGCTTCGAGGCCGCATGAACGGAGCTTTCATAATGGGAAAAGAAGCCTTATGCCATCAGTCTCCAATTTCTAGGTTGACACGCAGCATACACGCAGGACCAGAGCTTACTGTCTCTACGCAGTGTTCTGGTACCGAAACGGTTGCTTAAGCAAAGTGCCGAGGAGTCTTGGAAAGCTTACTACCGTGAAACTAAAGCAGAACAGCGATGAAGGCCTCATGGAGCTGCTGCACGCCTCCCGTTTTGCCAGGATAATCAGGGCCTTACTTCGAGGCTAGTGCTCACATTGACTTTCACGTTTGGTATAGAGCAGAGCAGGGTGAGCTTCCAACTAGGAACTGGAAGCACAAGGTTTCTTTCGAGAAAACTCATTTTCTTCTATGTGCCACGCCGGCTGTAAGTAAAAGCACTGTAACAACAGTGTTTTTCAGGTAGCTTCGGGGCCGCATCAACGGAGCTTTCATAATGGGAAAACTAGCCTTGTGCCATCAGTCTCTAATTTCTAGGTTGACACGCAGCATACACGCAGAGGCAGAGCTTCCTGGTTCTACGCAGTGTTCTGGTACGGAAACGGGTGCTGAAGCAAGGCCCCTAGGAGTGTTGAAAAGCTTACTACCTTGACACTAAAGCAGAACAACGATGAAGGCCTCATGGAGCTGCTGCACGCCTCTCGTTTTGCAAGGATAATCAGGGCCTTACTTCGAAGCTTGGGCTCACGTTGACTTTCACTTTAGGTATAGAGCAGAGCAGGGTGAGCTTCCAACAAGGAACTGGAAACCCAAGGTTTCTTAGGAGAAAACTCATTTTCTTCTCAGAACCATGCCGGCAGTGAGGAAAACCCCGGCAACAACAATGCTTTTCAGGTAGCTTCGAGGCCGCATGAACGGAGCTTTCATAATGGGAAAAGAAGCCTTATGCCATCAGTCTCCAATTTCTAGGTTGACACGCAGCATACACGCAGGACCAGAGCTTACTGTCTCTACGCAGTGTTCTGGTACCGAAACGGTTGCTTAAGCAAAGTGCCTAGGAGTCTTGGAAAGCTTACTACCGTGAAACTAAAGCAGAACAGCGATGAAGGCCTCATGGAGCTGCTGCACGCCTCCCGTTTTGCCAGGATAATCACGGCCTTACTTCGAGGCTAGTGCTCACATTGACTTTCACGTTTGGTATAGAGCAGAGCAGGGTGAGCTTCCAACTAGGAACTGGAAGCACAAGGTTTCTTTCGAGAAAACTCATTTTCTTCTATGTGCCACGCCGGCTGTAAGTAAAAGCACGGTAACAACAGTGTTTTTCAGGTAGCTTCGGGGCTGCATCAACGGAGCTTTCATAATGGGAAAACTAGCCTTGTGCCATCAGTCTCTAATTTCTAGGTTGACACGCAGCATACACGCAGGAGCAGAGCTTCCTGGTTCTACGCAGTGTTCTGGTACTGAAACGGGTGCTGAAGCAAGGCCCCTAGGAGTGTTGAAAAGCTTACTACCTTGACACTAAAGTAGAACAACGATGAAGGCCTCATGGAGCTGCTGCACGCCTCTCGTTTTGCAAGGATAATCAGGGCCTTACTTCGAAGCTTGGGCTCACGTTGACTTTCACTTTAGGTATAGAGCAGAGCAGGGTGAGCTTCCAACAAGGAACTGGAAACCCAAGGTTTCTTAGGAGAAAACTCATTTTCTTCTCAGAACCATGCCGGCAATGAGGAAAACCCCGGCAACAACAATGCTTTTCAGGTAGCTTTGAGGCCGCATGAACGGAGCTTTCATAATGGGAAAAGAAGCCTTATGCCATCAGTCTCCAATTTCTAGGTTGACACGCAGCATACACGCAGGACCAGAGCTTACTGTCTCTACGCAGTGTTCTGGTACCGAAACGGTTGCTTAAGCAAAGTGCCTAGGAGTCTTGGAAAGCTTACTACCGTGAAACTAAAGCAGAACAGCGATGAAGGCCTCATGGAGCTGCTGCACGCCTCCCGTTTTGCCAGGATAATCAGGGCCTTACTTCGAGGCTAGTGCTCACATTGACTTTCACGTTTGGTATAGAGCAGAGCAGGGTGAGCTTCCAACTAGGAACTGGAAGCACAAGGTTTCTTTCGAGAAATCTCATTTTCTTCTATGAGCCATGCCGGCTGTAAGTAAAAGCACGGTAACAACAGTGCTTTTCAGGTAGCTTCGGGGCCGCATCAACGGAGCTTTCATAATGGGAAAACTAGCCTTGTGCCATCACTCTCTAATTTCTAGGTTGACACGCAGCATACACGCAGGAGCAGAGCTTCCTGGTTCTACGCAGTGTTCTGGTACTGAAACGGGTGCTGAAGCAAGGCCCCTAGGAGTGTTGAAAAGCTTACTACCTTGACACTAAAGCAGAACAACGATGAAGGCCTCATGGAGCTGCTGCACGCCTCTCGTTTTGCAAGGATAATCAGGGCCTTACTTCGAAGCTTGGGCTCACGTTGACTTTCACTTTAGGTATAGAGCAGAGCAGGGTGAGCTTCCAACAAGGAACTGGAAACCCAAGGTTTCTTAGGAGAAAACTCATTTTCTTCTCAGAACCATGCCGGCAGTGAGGAAAGCCCCGGCAACAACAATGGTTTTCAGGTAGCTTCGAGGCCGCATGAACGGAGCTTTCATAATGGGAAAAGAAGCCTTATGCCATCAGTCTCCAATTTCTAGGTTGACACGCAGCATACACGCAGGACCAGAGCTTACTGTGTCTACGCAGTGTTCTGGTACCGAAACGGTTGCTTAAGCAAAGTGCCTAGGAGTCTTGGAAAGCTTACTACCGTGAAACTAAAGCAGAACAGCGATGAAGGCCTCATGGAGCTGCTGCACGCCTCCCGTTTTGCCAGGATAATCAGGGCCTTACTTCGAGGCTAGTGCTCACATTGACTTTCACGTTTGGTATAGAGCAGAGCAGGGTGAGCTTCCAACTAGGAACTGGAAGCACAAGGTTTCTTTCGAGAAAACTCATTTTCTTCTATGAGCCATGCCGGCTGTAAGTAAAAGCACGGTAACAACAGTGCTTTTCAGGTAGCTTTGGGGCCGCATCAACGGAGCTTTCATAATGGGAAAACTAGCCTTGTGCCATCACTCTCTAATTTCTAGGTTGACACGCAGCATACACGCAGAGGCAGAGCTTCCTGGTTCTACGCAGTGTTCTGGTACGGAAACGGGTGCTGAAGCAAGGCCCCTAGGAGTGTTGAAAAGCTTACTACCTTGACACTAAAGCAGAACAACTATGAAGGCCTCATGGAGCTGCTGCACGCCTCTCGTTTTGCAAGGATAATCAGGGCCTTACTTCGAAGCTTGGGCTCACGTTGACTTTCACTTTAGGTATAGAGCAGAGCAGGGTGAGCTTCCAACAAGGAACTGGAAACCCAAGGTTTCTTAGGAGAAAACTCATTTTCTTCTCAGAACCATGCCGGCAGTGAGGAAAACCCCGGCAACAACAATGCTTTTCAGGTAGCTTCGAGGTCGCGTGAACGGAGCTTTCATAATGGGAAAAGAAGCCTTATGCCATCAGTCTCCAATTTCTAGGTTGACACGCAGCATACACGCAGGACCAGAGCTTACTGTCTCTACGCAGTGTTCTGGTACCGAAACGGTTGCTTAAGCAAAGTGCCTAGGAGTCTTGGAAAGCTTACTACCGTGAAACTAAAGCAGAACAGCGATGAAGGCCTCATGGAGCTCCTGCACGCCTCCCGTTTTGCCAGGATAATCAGGGCCTTACTTCGAGGCTAGTGCTCACATTGACTTTCACGTTTGGTATAGAGCAGAGCAGGGTGAGCTTCCAACTAGGAACTGGAAGCACAAGGTTTCTTTCGAGAAAACTCATTTTCTTCTATGTGCCACGCCGGCTGTAAGTAAAAGCACGGTAACAACAGTGTTTTTCAGGTAGCTTCGGGGCCGCATCAACGGAGCTTTCATAATGGGAAAACTAGCCTTGTGCCATCAGTCTCTAATTTCTAGGTTGACACGCAGCATACACGCAGGAGCAGAGCTTCCTGGTTCTACGCAGTCTTCTAGTACTGAAACGGGTGCTGAAGCAAGGCCCCTAGGAGTGTTGAAAAGCTTACTACCTTGACACTAAAGCAGAACAACGATGAAGGCCTCATGGAGCTGCTGCACGCCTCTCGTTTTGCAAGGATAATCAGGGCCTTACTTCGAAGCTTGGGCTCACGTTGACTTTCACTTTAGGTATAGAGCAGAGCAGGGTGAGCTTCCAACAAGGAACTGGAAACCCAAGGTTTCTTAGGAGAAAACTCATTTTCTTCTCAGAACCATGCCGGCAGTGAGGAAAACCCCGGCAACAACAATGCTTTTCAGGTAGCTTCGAGGCCGCGTGAACGGAGCTTTCATAATGGGAAAAGAAGCCTTATGCCATCAGTCTCCAATTTCTAGGTTGACACGCAGCATACACGCAGGACCAGAGCTTACTGTCTCTACGCAGTGTTCTGGTACCGAAACGGTTGCTTAAGCAAAGTCCCTAGGAGTCTTGGAAAGCTTACTACCGTGAAACTAAAGCAGAACAGCGATGAAGGCCTCATGGAGCTGCTGCACGCCTCCCGTTTTTCCAGGATAATCAGGGCCTTACTTCGAGGCTAGTGCTCACATTGACTTTCACGTTTGGTATAGAGCAGAGCAGGGTGAGCTTCCAACTAGGAACTGGAAGCACAAGGTTTCTTTCGAGAAAACTCATTTTCTTCTATGAGCCATGCCGGCTGTAAGTAAAAGCACGGTAACAACAGTGCTTTTCAGGTAGCTTCGGGGCCGCATCAACGGAGCTTTCATAATGGGAAAACTAGCCTAGTGCCATCAGTCTCTAATTTCTAGGTTGACACGCAGCATACACGCAGGAGCAGAGCTTCCTGGTTCTACGCAGTGTTCTGGTACTGAAACGGGTGCTGAAGCAAGGCCCCTAGGAGTGTTGAAAAGCTTACTACCTTGACACTAAAGCAGAACAACGATGAAGGCCTCATGGAGCTGCTGCACGCCTCTTGTTTTGCAAGGATAATCAGGGCCTTACTTCGAAGCTTGGGCTCACGTTGACTTTCACTTTAGGTATAGAGCAGAGCAGGGTGAGCTTCCAACAATGAACTGGAAACCCAAGGTTTCTTAGGAGAAAACTCATTTTCTTCTCAGAACCATGCCGGCAGTGAGGAAAACCCCGAAAACAACAATGCTTTTCAGGTAGCTTCGAGGCCGCATGAACGGAGCTTTCATAATGGGAAAAGAAGCCTTATGCCATCAGTCTCCAATTTCTAGGTTGACACGCAGCATACACGCGGGAGCAGAGCTTCCTGGTTCTACGCAGTGTTCTGGTACTGAAACGGGTGCTGAAGCAAGGCCCCTAGGAGTGTTGAAAAGCTTACTACCTTGACACTAAAGCAGAACAACGATGAAGGCCTCATGGAGCTGCTGCACGCCTCTCGTTTTGCAAGGATAATCAGGGCCTTACTTCGAAGCTTGGGCTCACGTTGACTTTCACTTTAGGTATAGAGCAGAGCAGGGTGAGCTTCCAACAAGGAACTGGAAACCCAAGGTTTCTTAGGAGAAAACTCATTTTCTTCTCAGAACCATGCCGGCAGTGAGGAAAACCCCGGCAACAACAATGCTTTTCAGGTAGCTTTGAGGCCGCATGAACGGAGCTTTCATAATGGGAAAAGAAGCCTTATGCCATTAGTCTCCAATTTCTAGGTTGACACGCAGCATACACGCAGGACCAGAGCTTACTGTCTCTACGCAGTGTTCTGGTACCGAAACGGTTGCTTAAGCAAAGTGCCTAGGAGTCTTGGAAAGCTTACTACCGTGAAACTAAAGCAAAACAGCGATGAAGGCCTCATGGAGCTGCTGCACGCCTCCCGTTTTGCCAGGATAATCAGGGCCTTACTTCGAGGCTAGTGCTCACATTGACTTTCACGTTTGGTATAGAGCAGAGCAGGGTGAGCTTCCAACTAGGAACTGGAAGCACAAGGTTTCTTTCGAGAAAACTCATTTTCTTCTATGTGCCACGCCGGCTGTAAGTAAAAGCACTGTAACAACAGTGTTTTTCAGGTAGCTTCGGGGCCGCATCAACGGAGCTTTCATAATGGGAAAACTAGCCTTGTGCCATCAGTCTCTAATTTCTAGGTTGACACGCAGCATACACGCAGAGGCAGAGCTTCCTGGTTCTACGCAGTGTTCTGGTACGGAAACGGGTGCTGAAGCAAGGCCCCTAGGAGTGTTGAAAAGCTTACTACCTTGACACTAAAGCAGAACAACGATGAAGGCCTCATGGAGCTGCTGCACGCCTCTCGTTTTGCAAGGATAATCAGGGCCTTACTTCGAAGCTTGGGCTCACGTTGACTTTCACTTTAGGTATAGAGCAGAGCAGGGTGAGCTTCCAACAAGGAACTGGAAACCCAAGGTTTCTTAGGAGAAAACTCATTTTCTTCTCAGAACCATGCCGGCAGTGAGGAAAACCCCGGCAACAACAATGCTTTTCAGGTAGCTTTGAGGCCGCATGAACGGAGCTTTCATAATGGGAAAAGAAGCCTTATGCCATTAGTCTCCAATTTCTAGGTTGACACGCAGCATACACGCAGGACCAGAGCTTACTGTCTCTACGCAGTGTTCTGGTACCGAAACGGTTGCTTAAGCAAAGTGCCTAGGAGTCTTGGAAAGCTTACTACCGTGAAACTAAAGCAAAACAGCGATGAAGGCCTCATGGAGCTGCTGCACGCCTCCCGTTTTGCCAGGATAATCAGGGCCTTACTTCGAGGCTAGTGCTCACATTGACTTTCACGTTTGGTATAGAGCAGAGCAGGGTGAGCTTCCAACTAGGAACTGGAAGCACAAGGTTTCTTTCGAGAAAACTCATTTTCTTCTATGTGCCACGCCGGCTGTAAGTAAAAGCACGGTAACAACAGTGTTTTTCAGGTAGCTTCGGGGCCGCATCAACGGAGCTTTCATAATGGGAAAACTAGCCTTGTGCCATCACTCTCTAATTTCTAGGTTGACACGCAGCATACACGCAGGAGCAGAGCTTCCTGGTTCTACGCACTGTTCTGGTACTGAAACGGGTGTTGAAGCAAGGCCACTAGGAGTGTTGAAAAGCTTACTACCTTGACACTAAAGTAGAACAACGATGAAGGCCTCATGGAGCTGCTGCACGCCTCTCGTTTTGCAAGGATAATCAGGGCCTTACTTCGAAGCTTGGGCTCACGTTGACTTTCACTTTAGGTATAGAGCAGAGCAGGGTGAGCTTCCAACAAGGAACTGGAAACCCAAGGTTTCTTAGGAGAAAACTCATTTTCTTCTCAGAACCATGCCGGCAATGAGGAAAACCCAGGCAACAACAATGCTTTTCAGGTAGCTTCGAGGCCGCATGAACGGAGCTTTCATAATGGGAAAAGAAGCCTTATTCCATCAGTCTCCAATTTCTAGGTTGACACGCAGCATACACGCAGGACCAGAGCTTACTGTCTCTACGCAGTGTTCTGGTACCGAAACGGTTGCTTAAGCAAAGTGCCTAGGAGTCTTGGAAAGCTTACTACCGTGAAACTAAAGCAGAACAGCGATGAAGGCCTCATGGAGCTGCTGCACGCCTCCCGTTTTGCCAGGATAATCAGGGCCTTACTTCGAGGCTAGTGCTCACATTGACTTTCACGTTTGGTATAGAGCAGAGCAGGGTGAGCTTCCAACTAGGAACTGGAAGCACAAGGTTTCTTTCGAGAAAACTCATTTTCTTCTATGAGCCATGCCGGCTGTAAGTAAAAGCACGGTAACAACAGTGCTTTTCAGGTAGCTTCGGGGCCGCATCAACGGAGCTTTCATAATGGGAAAACTAGCCTTGTGCCATCAGTCTCTAATTTCTAGGTTGACACGCAGCATACACGCAGGAGCAGAGCTTCCTGGTTCTACGCAGTCTTCTGGTACTGAAACGGGTGCTGAAGCAAGGCCCCTAGGAGTGTTGAAAAGCTTACTACCTTGACACTAAAGCAGAACAACGATGAAGGCCTCATGGAGCTGCTGCACGCCTCTCATTTTGCAAGGATAATCAGGGCCTTACTTCGAAGCTTGGGCTCACGTTGACTTTCACTTTAGGTATAGAGCAGAGCAGGGTGAGCTTCCAACAAGGAACTGGAAACCCAAGGTTTCTTAGGAGAAAACTCATTTTCTTCTCAGAACCATGCCGGCAGTGAGGAAAACCCCGGCAACAACAATGCTTTTCAGGTAGCTTCGAGGCCGCATGAACGGAGCTTTCATAATGGGAAAAGAAGCCTTATGCCATCAGTCTCCAATTTCTAGGTTGACACGCAGCATACACGCAGGACCAGAGCTTACTGTCTCTACGCAGTGTTCTGGTACCGAAACGGTTGCTTAAGCAAAGTGCCTAGGAGTCTTGGAAAGCTTACTACCGTGAAACTAAAGCAGAACAGCGATGAAGGCCTCATGGAGCTGCTGCACGCCTCCCGTTTTGCCAGGATAATCAGGGCCTTACTTCGAGGCTAGTGCTCACATTGACTTTCACGTTTGGTATAGAGCAGAGCAGGGTGAGCTTCCAACTAGGAACTGGAAGCACAAGGTTTCTTTCGAGAAAACTCATTTTCTTCTATGTGCCACGCCGGCTGTAAGTAAAAGCACGGTAACAACAGTGTTTTTCAGGTAGCTTCGGGGCCGCATCAACGTAGCTTTCATAATGGGAAAACTAGCCTTGTGCCATCAGTCTCTAATTTCTAGGTTGACACGCAGCATACACGCAGAGGCAGAGCTTCCTGGTTCTACGCAGTGTTCTGGTACTGAAACGGGTGCTGAAGCAAGGCCCCTAGGAGTGTTGAAAAGGTTACTACCTTGACACTAAAGCAGAACAACGATGAAGGCCTCATGGAGCTGCTGCACGCCTCTCGTTTTGCAAGGATAATCAGGGCCTTACTTCGAAGTTTGGGCTCACGTTGACTTTCACTTTAGGTATAGAGCAGAGCAGGGTGAGCTTCCAACAAGGAACTGGAAACCCAAGGTTTCTTAGGAGAAAACTCATTTTCTTCTCAGAACCATGCCGGCAGTGAGGAAAACCCCGGCAACAACAATGCTTTTCAGGTAGCTTCGAGGCCGCATGAACGGAGCTTTCATAATGGGAAAAGAAGCCTTATGCCATCAGTCTCCAATTTCTAGGTTGACACGCAGCATACACGCAGGACCAGAGCTTACTGTCTCTACGCAGTGTTCTGGTACCGAAACGGTTGCTTAAGCAAAGTGCCTAGGAGTCTTGGAAAGCTTACTACCGTGAAACTAAAGCAGAACAGCGATGAAGGCCTCATGGAGCTGCTGCACGCCTCCCGTTTTGCCAGGATAATCAGGGCCTTACTTCGAGGCTAGTGCTCACATTGACTTTCACGTTTGGTATAGAGCAGAGCAGGGTGAGCTTCCAACTAGGAACTGGAAGCACAAGGTTTCTTTCGAGAAAACTCATTTTCTTCTATGAGCCATGGCGGCTGTAAGTAAAAGCACGGTAACAACAGTGCTTTTCAGGTAGCTTCGGGGCCGCATCAACGGAGCTTTCATAATGGGAAAACTAGCCTTGTGCCATCAGTCTCTAATTTCTAGGTTGACACGCAGCATACACGCAGGAGCAGAGCTTCCTGGTTCTACGCAGTGTTCTGGTACTGAAACGGGTGCTGAAGCAAGGCCCCTAGGAGTGTTGAAAAGCTTACTACCTTGACACTAAAGCAGAACAACGATGAAGGCCTCATGGAGCTGCTGCACGCCTCTCGTTTTGCAAGGATAATCAGGGCCTTACTTCGAAGCTTGGGCTCACGTTGACTTTCACTTTAGGTATAGAGCAGAGCAGGGTGAGCTTCCAACAAGGAACTGGAAACCCAAGGTTTCTTAGGAGAAAACTCATTTTCTTCTCAGAACCATGCCGGCAGTGAGGAAAACCCCGGCAACAACAATGCTTTTCAGGTAGCTTCGAGGCCGCATGAACGGAGCTTTCATAATGGGAAAAGAAGCCTTATGCCATCAGTCTCCAATTTCTAGGTTGACACGCAGCATACACGCAGGACCAGAGCTTACTGTCTCTACGCAGTGTTCTGGTACCGAAACGGTTGCTTAAGCAAAGTGCCTAGGAGTCTTGGAAAGCTTACTACCGTGAAACTAAAGCAGAACAGCGATGAAGGCCTCATGGAGCTGCTGCACGCCTCCCGTTTTGCCAGGATAATCAGGGCCTTACTTCGAGGCTAGTGCTCACATTGACTTTCACGTTTGGTATAGAGCAGAGCAGGGTGAGCTTCCAACTAGGAACTGGAAGCACAAGGTTTCTTTCGAGAAAACTCATTTTCTTCTATGAGCCATGCCGGCTGTAAGTAAAAGCACGGTAACAACAGTGCTTTTCAGGTAGCTTCGGGGCTGCATCAACGGAGCTTTCATAATGGGAAAACTATCCTTGTGCCATCACTCTCTAATTTCTAGGTTGACACGCAGCATACACGCAGGAGCAGATCTTCCTGGTTCTACGCAGTGTTCTGGTACTGAAACGGGTGCTGAAGCAAGGCCCCTAGGAGTGTTGAAAAGCTTACTACCTTGACACTAAAGCAGAACAACGATGAAGGCCTCATGGAGCTGCTGCACGCCTCTCGTTTTGCAAGGATAATCAGGGCCTTACTTCGAAGTTTGGGCTCACGTTGACTTTCACTTTAGGTATAGAGCAGAGCAGGGTGAGCTTCCAACAAGGAACTGGAAACCCAAGGTTTCTTAGGAGAAAACTCATTTTCTTCTCAGAACCATGCCGGCAGTGAGGAAAAGCCCGGCAACAACAATGCTTTTCAGGTAGCTTCGAGGCCGCATGAACAGAGCTTTCATAATGGGAAAAGAAGCCTTATGCCATCAGTCTCCAATTTCTAGGTTG
This sequence comes from Eubalaena glacialis, assembly GCF_028564815.1. Lineage (NCBI taxonomy): Eukaryota > Metazoa > Chordata > Mammalia > Artiodactyla > Balaenidae > Eubalaena > Eubalaena glacialis. The sequence goes on along the minus strand of NW_026871161.1, from coordinate 335,675 downwards.
ACACGCAGCATACACGCAGGACCAGAGCTTACTGTCTCTACGCAGTGTTCTGGTACCGAAACGGTTGCTTAAGCAAAGTGCCTAGGAGTCTTGGAAAGCTTATTACCGTGAAACTAAAGCAGAACAGCGATGAAGGCCTCATGGAGCTGCTGCACGCCTCCCGTTTTGCCAGGATAATCAGGGCCTTACTTCGAGGCTAGTGCTCACATTGACTTTCACGTTTGGTATAGAGCAGAGCAGGGTGAGCTTCCAACTAGGAACTGGAAGCACAAGGTTTCTTTCGAGAAAACTCATTTTCTTCTATGAGCCATGCCGGCTGTAAGTAAAAGCACGGTAACAACAGTGCTTTTCAGGTAGCTTCGGGGCCGCATCAACGGAGCTTTCATAATGGGAAAACTAGCCTTGTGCCATCAGTCTCTAATTTCTAGGTTGACACGCAGCATACACGCAGGAGCAGAGCTTCCTGGTTCTACGCAGTGTTCTGGTACTGAAACGGGTGCTGAAGCAAGGCCCCTAGGAGTGTTGAAAAGCTTACTACCTTGACACTAAAGCAGAACAACGATGAAGGCCTCATGGAGCTGCTGCACGCCTCTCGTTTTGCAAGGATAATCAGGGCCTTACTTCGAAGCTTGGGCTCACGTTGACTTTCACTTTAGGTATAGAGCAGAGCAGGGTGAGCTTCCAACAAGGAACTGGAAACCCAAGGTTTCTTAGGAGAAAACTCATTTTCTTCTCAGAACCATGCCGGCAGTGAGGAAAACCCCGGCAACAACAATGCTTTTCAGGTAGCTTCGAGGCCGCATGAACGGAGCTTTCATAATGAGAAAAGAAGCCTTATGCCATCAGTCTCCAATTTCTAGGTTGACACGCAGCATACACGCAGGACCAGAGCTTACTGTCTCTACGCAGTGTTCTGGTACCGAAACGGTTGCTTAAGCAAAGTGCCTAGGACTCTTGGAAAGCTTACTACCGTGAAACTAAAGCAGAACAGCGATGAAGGCCTCATGGAGCTGCTGCACGCCTCCCGTTTTGCCAGGATAATCAGGGCCTTACTTCGAGGCTAGTGCTCACATTGACTTTCACGTTTGGTATAGAGCAGAGCAGGGTGAGCTTCCAACTAGGAACTGGAAGCACAAGGTTTCTTTCGAGAAAACTCATTTTCTTCTATGAGCCATGCCGGCTGTAAGTAAAAGCACGGTAACAACAGTGCTTTTCAGGTAGCTTCGGGGCTGCATCAACGGAGCTTTCATAATGGGAAAACTATCCTTGTGCCATCACTCTCTAATTTCTAGGTTGACACGCAGCATACACGCAGGAGCAGATCTTCCTGGTTCTACGCAGTGTTCTGGTACTGAAACGGGTGCTGAAGCAAGGCCCCTAGGAGTGTTGAAAAGCTTACTACCTTGACACTAAAGCAGAACAACGATGAAGGCCTCATGGAGCTGCTGCACGCCTCTCGTTTTGCAAGGATAATCAGGGCCTTACTTCGAAGTTTGGGCTCACGTTGACTTTCACTTTAGGTATAGAGCAGAGCAGGGTGAGCTTCCAACAAGGAACTGGAAACCCAAGGTTTCTTAGGAGAAAACTCATTTTCTTCTCAGAACCATGCCGGCAGTGAGGAAAACCCCGGCAACAACAATGCTTTTCAGGTAGCTTCGAGGCCGCGTGAACGGAGCTTTCATAATGGGAAAAGAAGCCTTATGCCATCAGTCTCCAATTTCTAGGTTGACACGCAGCATACACGCAGGACCAGAGCTTACTGTCTCTACGCAGTGTTCTGGTACCGAAACGGTTGCTTAAGCAAAGTGCCTAGGAGTCTTGGAAAGCTTACTACCGTGAAACTAAAGCAGAACAGCGATGAAGGCCTCATGGAGCTGCTGCACGCCTCCCGTTTTGCCAGGATAATCAGGGCCTTACTTCGAGGCTAGTGCTCACATTGACTTTCACGTTTGGTATAGAGCAGAGCAGGGTGAGCTTCCAACTAGGAACTGGAAGCACAAGGTTTCTTTCGAGAAAACTCATTTTCTTCTATGAGCCATGCCGGCTGTAAGTAAAAGCACTGTAACAACAGTGCTTTTCAGGTAGCTTCGGGGCCGCATCAACGGAGCTTTCATAATGGGAAAACTAGCCTTGTGCCATCAGTCTCTAATTTCTAGGTTGACACGCAGCATACACGCAGGAGCAGAGCTTCCTGGTTCTACGCAGTGTTCTGGTACTGAAACGGGTGCTGAAGCAAGGCCCCTAGGAGTGTTGAAAAGCTTACTACCTTGACACTAAAGCAGAACAACGATGAAGGCCTCATGGAGCTGCTGCACGCCTCTCGTTTTGCAAGGATAATCAGGGCCTTACTTCGAAGCTTGGGCTCACGTTGACTTTCACTTTAGGTATAGAGCAGAGCAGGGTGAGCTTCCAACAAGGAACTGGAAACCCAAGGTTTCTTAGGAGAAAACTCATTTTCTTCTCAGAACCATGCCGGCAGTGAGGAAAAGCCCGGCAACAACAATGCTTTTCAGGTAGCTTCGAGGCCGCATGAACGGAGCTTTCATACTGGGAAAAGAAGCCTTATGCCATCAGTCTCCAATTTCTAGGTTGACACGCAGCATACACGCAGGACCAGAGCTTACTGTCTCTACGCAGTGTTCTGGTACCGAAACGGTTGCTTAAGCAAAGTCCCTAGGAGTCTTGGAAAGCTTACTACCGTGAAACTAAAGCAGAACAGCGATGAAGGCCTCATGGAGCTGCTGCACGCCTCCCGTTTTGCCAGGATAATCAGGGCCTTACTTCGAGGCTAGTGCTCACATTGACTTTCACGTTTGGTATAGAGCAGAGCAGGGTGAGCTTCCAACTAGGAACTGGAAGCACAAGGTTTCTTTCGAGAAAACTCATTTTCTTCTATGTGCCACGCCGGCTGTAAGTAAAAGCACGGTAACAACAGTGTTTTTCAGGTAGCTTCGGGGCCGCATCAACGGAGCTTTCATAATGGGAAAACTAGCCTTGTGCCATAAGTCTCTAATTTCTAGGTTGACACGCAGCATACACGCAGGAGCAGAGCTTCCTGGTTCTACGCAGTGTTCTGGTACTGAAACGGGTGCTGAAGCAAGGCCACTAGGAGTGTTGAAAAGCTTACCAGCTTGACACTAAAGCAGAACAACGATGAAGGCCTCATGGAGCTGCTGCACGCCTCTCGTTTTGCAAGGATAATCAGGGCCTTACTTCGAAGCTTGGGCTCACGTTGACTTTCACTTTAGGTATAGAGCAGAGCAGGGTGAGCTTCCAACAAGGAACTGGAAACCCAAGGTTTCTTAGGAGAAAACTCATTTTCTTCTCAGAACCATGCCGGCAGTGAGGAAAACCCCGGCAACAACAATGCTTTTCAGGTAGCTTCGAGGCCGCGTGAACGGAGCTTTCATAATGGGAAAAGAAGCCTTATGCCATCAGTCTCCAATTTCTAGGTTGACACGCAGCATACACGCAGGACCAGAGCTTACTGTCTCTACGCAGTGTTCTGGTACCGAAACGGTTGCTTAAGCAAAGTGCCTAGGAGTCTTGGAAAGCTTACTACCGTGAAACTAAAGCAGAACAGCGATGAAGGCCTCATGGAGCTGCTGCACGCCTCCCGTTTTGCCAGGATAATCAGGGCCTTACTTCGAGGCTAGTGCTCACATTGACTTTCACGTTTGGTATAGAGCAGAGCAGGGTGAGCTTCCAACTAGGAACTGGAAGCACAAGGTTTCTTTCGAGAAAACTCATTTTCTTCTATGAGCCATGCCGGCTGTAAGTAAAAGCACGGTAACAACAGTGCTTTTCAGGTAGCTTCAGGGCCGCATCAACGGAGCTTTCATAATGGGAAAACTAGCCTTGTGCCATCAGTCTCTAATTTCTAGGTTGACACGCAGCATACACGCAGGAGCAGAGCTTCCTGGTTCTACGCAGTGTTCTGGTACTGAAACGGGTGCTGAAGCAAGGCCCCTAGGAGTGTTGAAAAGCTTACTACCTTGACATTAAAGCAGAACAACGATGAAGGCCTCATGGAGCTGCTGCACGCGTCTCGTTTTGCAAGGATAATCAGGGCCTTACTTCGAAGCTTGGGCTCACGTTGACTTTCACTTTAGGTATAGAGCAGAGCAGGGTGAGCTTCCAACAAGGAACTGGAAACCCAAGGTTTCTTAGGAGAAAACTCATTTTCTTCTCAGAACCATGCCGGCAGTGAGGAAAGCCCCGGCAACAACAATGGTTTTCAGGTAGCTTCGAGGCCGCATGAACGGAGCTTTCATAATGGGAAAAGAAGCCTTATGCCATCAGTCTCCAATTTCTAGGTTGACACGCAGCATACACGCAGGACCAGAGCTTACTGTCTCTACGCAGTGTTCTGGTACCGAAACGGTTGCTTAAGCAAAGTGCCTAGGAGTCTTGGAAAGCTTACTACCGTGAAACTAAAGCAGAACAGCGATGAAGGCCTCATGGAGCTGCTGCACGCCTCCCGTTTTTCCAGGATAATCAGGGCCTTACTTCGAGGCTAGTGCTCACATTGACTTTCACGTTTGGTATAGAGCAGAGCAGGGTGAGCTTCCAACTAGGAACTGGAAGCACAAGGTTTCTTTCGAGAAAACTCATTTTCTTCTATGAGCCATGCCGGCTGTAAGTAAAAGCACGGTAACAACAGTGCTTTTCAGGTAGCTTCGGGGCCGCATCAACGGAGCTTTCATAATGGGAAAACTAGCCTAGTGCCATCAGTCTCTAATTTCTAGGTTGACACGCAGCATACACGCAGGAGCAGAGCTTCCTGGTTCTACGCAGTGTTCTGGTACTGAAACGGGTGCTGAAGCAAGTCCCCTAGGAGTGTTGAAAAGCTTACTACCTTGACACTAAAGCAGAACAACGATGAAGGCCTCATGGAGCTGCTGCACGCCTCTTGTTTTGCAAGGATAATCAGGGCCTTACTTCGAAGCTTGGGCTCACGTTGACTTTCACTTTAGGTATAGAGCAGAGCAGGGTGAGCTTCCAACAATGAACTGGAAACCCAAGGTTTCTTAGGAGAAAACTCATTTTCTTCTCAGAACCATGCCGGCAGTGAGGAAAACCCCGAAAACAACAATGCTTTTCAGGTAGCTTCGAGGCCGCATGAACGGAGCTTTCATAATGGGAAAAGAAGCCTTATGCCATCAGTCTCCAATTTCTAGGTTGACACGCAGCATACAAGCGGGAGCAGAGCTTCCTGGTTCTACGCAGTGTTCTGGTACTGAAACGGGTGCTGAAGCAAGGCCCCTAGGAGTGTTGAAAAGCTTACTACCTTGACACTAAAGCAGAACAACGATGAAGGCCTCATGGAGCTGCTGCACGCCTCTCGTTTTGCAAGGATAATCAGGGCCTTACTTCGAAGCTTGGGCTCACGTTGACTTTCACTTTAGGTATAGAGCAGAGCAGGGTGAGCTTCCAACAAGGAACTGGAAACCCAAGGTTTCTTAGGAGAAAACTCATTTTCTTCTCAGAACCATGCCGGCAGTGAGGAAAACCCCGGCAACAACAATGCTTTTCAGGTAGCTTCGAGGCCGCATGAACGGAGCTTTCATAATGGGAAAAGAAGCCTTATGCCATCAGTCTCCAATTTCTAGGTTGACACGCAGCATACACGCAGGACCAGAGCTTACTGTCTCTACGCAGTGTTCTGGTACCGAAACGGTTGCTTAAGCAAAGTGCCGAGGAGTCCTGGAAAGCTTACTACCGTGAAACTAAAGCAGAACAGCGATGAAGGCCTCATGGAGCTGCTGCACGCCTCCCGTTTTGCCAGGATAATCAGGGCCTTACTTCGAGGCTAGTGCTCACATTGACTTTCACGTTTGGTATAGAGCAGAGCAGGGTGAGCTTCCAACTAGGAACTGGAAGCACAAGGTTTCTTTCGAGAAAACTCATTTTCTTCTATGTGCCACGCCGGCTGTAAGTAAAAGCACTGTAACAACAGTGTTTTTCAGGTAGCTTCGGGGCCGCATCAACGGAGCTTTCATAATGGGAAAACTAGCCTTGTGCCATCAGTCTCTAATTTCTAGGTTGACACGCAGCATACACGCAGAGGCAGAGCTTCCTGGTTCTACGCAGTGTTCTGGTACGGAAACGGGTGCTGAAGCAAGGCCCCTAGGAGTGTTGAAAAGCTTACTACCTTGACACTAAAGCAGAACAACGATGAAGGCCTCATGGAGCTGCTGCACGCCTCTCGTTTTGCAAGGATAATCAGGGCCTTACTTCGAAGCTTGGGCTCACGTTGACTTTCACTTTAGGTATAGAGCAGAGCAGGGTGAGCTTCCAACAAGGAACTGGAAACCCAAGGTTTCTTAGGAGAAAACTCATTTTCTTCTCAGAACCATGCCGGCAGTGAGGAAAACCCCGGCAACAACAATGCTTTTCAGGTAGCTTCGAGGCCGCATGAACGGAGCTTTCATAATGGGAAAAGAAGCCTTATGCCATCAGTCTCCAATTTCTAGGTTGACACGCAGCATACACGCAGGACCAGAGCTTACTGTCTCTACGCAGTGTTCTGGTACCGAAACGGTTGCTTAAGCAAAGTGCCTAGGAGTCTTGGAAAGCTTACTACCGTGAAACTAAAGCAGAACAGCGATGAAGGCCTCATGGAGCTGCTGCACGCCTCCCGTTTTGCCAGGATAATCACGGCCTTACTTCGAGGCTAGTGCTCACATTGACTTTCACGTTTGGTATAGAGCAGAGCAGGGTGAGCTTCCAACTAGGAACTGGAAGCACAAGGTTTCTTTCGAGAAAACTCATTTTCTTCTATGTGCCACGCCGGCTGTAAGTAAAAGCACGGTAACAACAGTGTTTTTCAGGTAGCTTCGGGGCTGCATCAACGGAGCTTTCATAATGGGAAAACTAGCCTTGTGCCATCAGTCTCTAATTTCTAGGTTGACACGCAGCATACACGCAGGAGCAGAGCTTCCTGGTTCTACGCAGTGTTCTGGTACTGAAACGGGTGCTGAAGCAAGGCCCCTAGGAGTGTTGAAAAGCTTACTACCTTGACACTAAAGTAGAACAACGATGAAGGCCTCATGGAGCTGCTGCACGCCTCTCGTTTTGCAAGGATAATCAGGGCCTTACTTCGAAGCTTGGGCTCACGTTGACTTTCACTTTAGGTATAGAGCAGAGCAGGGTGAGCTTCCAACAAGGAACTGGAAACCCAAGGTTTCTTAGGAGAAAACTCATTTTCTTCTCAGAACCATGCCGGCAATGAGGAAAACCCCGGCAACAACAATGCTTTTCAGGTAGCTTTGAGGCCGCATGAACGGAGCTTTCATAATGGGAAAAGAAGCCTTATGCCATCAGTCTCCAATTTCTAGGTTGACACGCAGCATACACGCAGGACCAGAGCTTACTGTCTCTACGCAGTGTTCTGGTACCGAAACGGTTGCTTAAGCAAAGTGCCTAGGAGTCTTGGAAAGCTTACTACCGTGAAACTAAAGCAGAACAGCGATGAAGGCCTCATGGAGCTGCTGCACGCCTCCCGTTTTGCCAGGATAATCAGGGCCTTACTTCGAGGCTAGTGCTCACATTGACTTTCACGTTTGGTATAGAGCAGAGCAGGGTGAGCTTCCAACTAGGAACTGGAAGCACAAGGTTTCTTTCGAGAAATCTCATTTTCTTCTATGAGCCATGCCGGCTGTAAGTAAAAGCACGGTAACAACAGTGCTTTTCAGGTAGCTTCGGGGCCGCATCAACGGAGCTTTCATAATGGGAAAACTAGCCTTGTGCCATCACTCTCTAATTTCTAGGTTGACACGCAGCATACACGCAGGAGCAGAGCTTCCTGGTTCTACGCAGTGTTCTGGTACTGAAACGGGTGCTGAAGCAAGGCCCCTAGGAGTGTTGAAAAGCTTACTACCTTGACACTAAAGCAGAACAACGATGAAGGCCTCATGGAGCTGCTGCACGCCTCTCGTTTTGCAAGGATAATCAGGGCCTTACTTCGAAGCTTGGGCTCACGTTGACTTTCACTTTAGGTATAGAGCAGAGCAGGGTGAGCTTCCAACAAGGAACTGGAAACCCAAGGTTTCTTAGGAGAAAACTCATTTTCTTCTCAGAACCATGCCGGCAGTGAGGAAAGCCCCGGCAACAACAATGGTTTTCAGGTAGCTTCGAGGCCGCATGAACGGAGCTTTCATAATGGGAAAAGAAGCCTTATGCCATCAGTCTCCAATTTCTAGGTTGACACGCAGCATACACGCAGGACCAGAGCTTACTGTCTCTACGCAGTGTTCTGGTACCGAAACGGTTGCTTAAGCAAAGTGCCTAGGAGTCTTGGAAAGCTTACTACCGTGAAACTAAAGCAGAACAGCGATGAAGGCCTCATGGAGCTGCTGCACGCCTCCCGTTTTGCCAGGATAATCAGGGCCTTACTTCGAGGCTAGTGCTCACATTGACTTTCACGTTTGGTATAGAGCAGAGCAGGGTGAGCTTCCAACTAGGAACTGGAAGCACAAGGTTTCTTTCGAGAAAACTCATTTTCTTCTATGAGCCATGCCGGCTGTAAGTAAAAGCACGGTAACAACAGTGCTTTTCAGGTAGCTTCGGGGCCGCATCAACGGAGCTTTCATAATGGGAAAACTAGCCTAGTGCCATCAGTCTCTAATTTCTAGGTTGACACGCAGCATACACGCAGGAGCAGAGCTTCCTGGTTCTACGCAGTGTTCTGGTACTGAAACGGGTGCTGAAGCAAGGCCCCTAGGAGTGTTGAAAAGCTTACTACCTTGACACTAAAGCAGAACAACGATGAAGGCCTCATGGAGCTGCTGCACGCCTCTTGTTTTGCAAGGATAATCAGGGCCTTACTTCGAAGCTTGGGCTCACGTTGACTTTCACTTTAGGTATAGAGCAGAGCAGGGTGAGCTTCCAACAATGAACTGGAAACCCAAGGTTTCTTAGGAGAAAACTCATTTTCTTCTCAGAACCATGCCGGCAGTGAGGAAAACCCCGAAAACAACAATGCTTTTCAGGTAGCTTCGAGGCCGCATGAACGGAGCTTTCATAATGGGAAAAGAAGCCTTATGCCATCAGTCTCCAATTTCTAGGTTGACACGCAGCATACACGCAGGACCAGAGCTTACTGTCTCTACGCAGTGTTCTGGTACCGAAACGGTTGTTTAAGCAAAGTGCCTAGGAGTCTTGGAAAGCTTACTACCGTGAAACTAAAGCAGAACAGCGATGAAGGCCTCATGGAACTGCTGCACGCCTCCCGTTTTGCCAGGATAATCAGGGCCTTACTTAGAGGCTAGTGCTCACATTGACTTTCACGTTTGGTATAGAGCAGAGCAGGGTGAGCTTCCAACTAGGAACTGGAAGCACAAGGTTTCTTTCGAGAAAACTCATTTTCTTCTATGTGCCACGCCGGCTGTAAGTAAAAGCACTGTAACAACAGTGTTTTTCAGGTAGCTTCGGGGCCGCATCAACGGAGCTTTCATAATGGGAAAACTAGCCTTGTGCCATCACTCTCTAATTTCTAGGTTGACACGCAGCATACACGCAGAGGCAGAGCTTCCTGGTTCTACGCAGTGTTCTGGTACGGAAACGGGTGCTGAAGCAAGGCCCCTAGGAGTGTTGAAAAGCTTACTACCTTGACACTAAAGCAGAACAACGATGAAGGCCTCATGGAGCTGCTGCACGCCTCTCGTTTTGCAAGGATAATCAGGGCCTTACTTCGAAGCTTGGGCTCACGTTGACTTTCACTTTAGGTATAGAGCAGAGCAGGGTGAGCTTCCAACAAGGAACTGGAAACCCAAGGTTTCTTAGGAGAAAACTCATTTTCTTCTCAGAACCATGCCGGCAGTGAGGAAAACCCCGGCAACAACAATGCTTTTCAGGTAGCTTCGAGGCCGCGTGAACGGAGCTTTCATAATGGGAAAAGAAGCCTTATGCCATCAGTCTCCAATTTCTAGGTTGACACGCAGCATACACGCAGGACCAGAGCTTACTGTCTCTACGCAGTGTTCTGGTACCGAAACGGTTGCTTAAGCAAAGTGCCTAGGACTCTTGGAAAGCTTACTACCGTGAAACTAAAGCAGAACAGCGATGAAGGCCTCATGGAGCTCCTGCACGCCTCCCGTTTTGCCAGGATAATCAGGGCCTTACTTCGAGGCTAGTGCTCACATTGACTTTCACGTTTGGTATAGAGCAGAGCAGGGTGAGCTTCCAACTAGGAACTGGAAGCACAAGGTTTCTTTCGAGAAAACTCATTTTCTTCTATGTGCCACGCCGGCTGTAAGTAAAAGCACGGTAACAACAGTGTTTTTCAGGTAGCTTCGGGGCCGCATCAACGGAGCTTTCATAATGGGAAAACTAGCCTTGTGCCATCAGTCTCTAATTTCTAGGTTGACACGCAGCATACACGCAGGAGCAGAGCTTCCTGGTTCTACGCAGTCTTCTAGTACTGAAACGGGTGCTGAAGCAAGGCCCCTAGGAGTGTTGAAAAGCTTACTACCTTGACACTAAAGCAGAACAACGATGAAGGCCTCATGGAGCTGCTGCACGCCTCTCGTTTTGCAAGGATAATCAGGGCCTTACTTCGAAGCTTGGGCTCACGTTGACTTTCACTTTAGGTATAGAGCAGAGCAGGGTGAGCTTCCAACAAGGAACTGGAAACCCAAGGTTTCTTAGGAGAAAACTCATTTTCTTCTCAGAACCATGCCGGCAGTGAGGAAAACCCCGGCAACAACAATGCTTTTCAGGTAGCTTCGAGGCCGCGTGAACGGAGCTTTCATAATGGGAAAAGAAGCCTTATGCCATCAGTCTCCAATTTCTAGGTTGACACGCAGCATACACGCAGGACCAGAGCTTACTGTCTCTACGCAGTGTTCTGGTACCGAAACGGTTGCTTAAGCAAAGTCCCTAGGAGTCTTGGAAAGCTTACTACCGTGAAACTAAAGCAGAACAGCGATGAAGGCCTCATGGAGCTGCTGCACGCCTCCCGTTTTTCCAGGATAATCAGGGCCTTACTTCGAGGCTAGTGCTCACATTGACTTTCACGTTTGGTATAGAGCAGAGCAGGGTGAGCTTCCAACTAGGAACTGGAAGCACAAGGTTTCTTTCGAGAAAACTCATTTTCTTCTATGAGCCATGCCGGCTGTAAGTAAAAGCACGGTAACAACAGTGCTTTTCAGGTAGCTTCGGGGCCGCATCAACGGAGCTTTCATAATGGGAAAACTAGCCTAGTGCCATCAGTCTCTAATTTCTAGGTTGACACGCAGCATACACGCAGGAGCAGAGCTTCCTGGTTCTACGCAGTGTTCTGGTACTGAAACGGGTGCTGAAGCAAGGCCCCTAGGAGTGTTGAAAAGCTTACTACCTTGACACTAAAGCAGAACAACGATGAAGGCCTCATGGAGCTGCTGCACGCCTCTTGTTTTGCAAGGATAATCAGGGCCTTACTTCGAAGCTTGGGCTCACGTTGACTTTCACTTTAGGTATAGAGCAGAGCAGGGTGAGCTTCCAACAATGAACTGGAAACCCAAGGTTTCTTAGGAGAAAACTCATTTTCTTCTCAGAACCATGCCGGCAGTGAGGAAAACCCCGAAAACAACAATGCTTTTCAGGTAGCTTCGAGGCCGCATGAACGGAGCTTTCATAATGGGAAAAGAAGCCTTATGCCATCAGTCTCCAATTTCTAGGTTGACACGCAGCATACACGCGGGAGCAGAGCTTCCTGGTTCTACGCAGTGTTCTGGTACTGAAACGGGTGCTGAAGCAAGGCCCCTAGGAGTGTTGAAAAGCTTACTACCTTGACACTAAAGCAGAACAACGATGAAGGCCTCATGGAGCTGCTGCACGCCTCTCGTTTTGCAAGGATAATCAGGGCCTTACTTCGAAGCTTGGGCTCACGTTGACTTTCACTTTAGGTATAGAGCAGAGCAGGGTGAGCTTCCAACAAGGAACTGGAAACCCAAGGTTTCTTAGGAGAAAACTCATTTTCTTCTCAGAACCATGCCGGCAGTGAGGAAAACCCCGGCAACAACAATGCTTTTCAGGTAGCTTCGAGGCCGCATGAACGGAGCTTTCATAATGGGAAAAGAAGCCTTATGCCATCAGTCTCCAATTTCTAGGTTGACACGCAGCATACACGCAGGACCAGAGCTTACTGTCTCTATGCAGTGTTCTGGTACCGAAACGGTTGCTTAAGCAAAGTGCCTAGGAGTCTTGGAAAGCTTACTACCGTGAAACTAAAGCAGAACAGCGATGAAGGCCTCATGGAGCTGCTGCACGCCTCCCGTTTTGCCAGGATAATCAGGGCCTTACTTCGAGGCTAGTGCTCACATTGACTTTCACGTTTGGTATAGAGCAGAGCAGGGTGAGCTTCCAACTAGGAACTGGAAGCACAAGGTTTCTTTCGAGAAAACTCATTTTCTTCTATGAGCCATGCCGGCTGTAAGTAAAAGCACGGTAACAACAGTGCTTTTCAGGTAGCTTCGGGGCCGCATCAACGGAGCTTTCATAATGGGAAAACTAGCCTAGTGCCATCAGTCTCTAATTTCTAGGTTGACACGCAGCATACACGCAGGAGCAGAGCTTCCTGGTTCTACGCAGTGTTCTGGTACTGAAACGGGTGCTGAAGCAAGGCCCCTAGGAGTGTTGAAAAGCTTACTACCTTGACACTAAAGCAGAACAACGATGAAGGCCTCATGGAGCTGCTGCACGCCTCTTGTTTTGCAAGGATAATCAGGGCCTTACTTCGAAGCTTGGGCTCACGTTGACTTTCACTTTAGGTATAGAGCAGAGCAGGGTGAGCTTCCAACAATGAACTGGAAACCCAAGGTTTCTTAGGAGAAAACTCATTTTCTTCTCAGAACCATGCCGGCAGTGAGGAAAACCCCGAAAACAACAATGCTTTTCAGGTAGCTTCGAGGCCGCATGAACGGAGCTTTCATAATGGGAAAAGAAGCCTTATGCCATCAGTCTCCAATTTCTAGGTTGACACGCAGCATACACGCGGGAGCAGAGCTTCCTGGTTCTACGCAGTGTTCTGGTACTGAAACGGGTGCTGAAGCAAGGCCCCTAGGAGTGTTGAAAAGCTTACTACCTTGACACTAAAGCAGAACAACGATGAAGGCCTCATGGAGCTGCTGCACGCCTCTCGTTTTGCAAGGATAATCAGGGCCTTACTTCGAAGCTTGGGCTCACGTTGACTTTCACTTTAGGTATAGAGCAGAGCAGGGTGAGCTTCCAACAAGGAACTGGAAACCCAAGGTTTCTTAGGAGAAAACTCATTTTCTTCTCAGAACCATGCCGGCAGTGAGGAAAACCCCGGCAACAACAATGCTTTTCAGGTAGCTTCGAGGCCGCATGAACGGAGCTTTCATAATGGGAAAAGAAGCCTTATGCCATCAGTCTCCAATTTCTAGGTTGACACGCAGCATACACGCAGGACCAGAGCTTACTGTCTCTACGCAGTGTTCTGGTACCGAAACGGTTGCTTAAGCAAAGTGCCTAGGAGTCTTGGAAAGCTTACTACCGTGAAACTAAAGCAGAACAGCGATGAAGGCCTCATGGAGCTGCTGCACGCCTCCCGTTTTTCCAGGATAATCAGGGCCTTACTTCGAGGCTAGTGCTCACATTGACTTTCACGTTTGGTATAGAGCAGAGCAGGGTGAGCTTCCAACTAGGAACTGGAAGCACAAGGTTTCTTTCGAGAAAACTCATTTTCTTCTATGTGCCACGCCGGCTGTAAGTAAAAGCACTGTAACAACAGTGTTTTTCAGGTAGCTTCGGGGCCGCATCAACGGAGCTTTCATAATGGGAAAACTAGCCTTGTGCCATCAGTCTCTAATTTCTAGGTTGACACGCAGCATACACGCAGAGGCAGAGCTTCCTGGTTCTACGCAGTGTTCTGGTACGGAAACGGGTGCTGAAGCAAGGCCCCTAGGAGTGTTGAAAAGCTTACTACCTTGACACTAAAGCAGAACAACGATGAAGGCCTCATGGAGCTGCTGCACGCCTCTCGTTTTGCAAGGATAATCAGGGCCTTACTTCGAAGCTTGGGCTCACGTTGACTTTCACTTTAGGTATAGAGCAGAGCAGGGTGAGCTTCCAACAAGGAACTGGAAACCCAAGGTTTCTTAGGAGAAAACTCATTTTCTTCTCAGAACCATGCCGGCAGTGAGGAAAACCCCGGCAACAACAATGCTTTTCAGGTAGCTTTGAGGCCGCATGAACGGAGCTTTCATAATGGGAAAAGAAGCCTTATGCCATTAGTCTCCAATTTCTAGGTTGACACGCAGCATACACGCAGGACCAGAGCTTACTGTCTCTACGCAGTGTTCTGGTACCGAAACGGTTGCTTAAGCAAAGTGCCTAGGAGTCTTGGAAAGCTTACTACCGTGAAACTAAAGCAAAACAGCGATGAAGGCCTCATGGAGCTGCTGCACGCCTCCCGTTTTGCCAGGATAATCAGGGCCTTACTTCGAGGCTAGTGCTCACATTGACTTTCACGTTTGGTATAGAGCAGAGCAGGGTGAGCTTCCAACTAGGAACTGGAAGCACAAGGTTTCTTTCGAGAAAACTCATTTTCTTCTATGTGCCACGCCGGCTGTAAGTAAAAGCACGGTAACAACAGTGTTTTTCAGGTAGCTTCGGGGCCGCATCAACGGAGCTTTCATAATGGGAAAACTAGCCTTGTGCCATCACTCTCTAATTTCTAGGTTGACACGCAGCATACACGCAGGAGCAGAGCTTCCTGGTTCTACGCACTGTTCTGGTACTGAAACGGGTGTTGAAGCAAGGCCACTAGGAGTGTTGAAAAGCTTACTACCTTGACACTAAAGTAGAACAACGATGAAGGCCTCATGGAGCTGCTGCACGCCTCTCGTTTTGCAAGGATAATCAGGGCCTTACTTCGAAGCTTGGGCTCACGTTGACTTTCACTTTAGGTATAGAGCAGAGCAGGGTGAGCTTCCAACAAGGAACTGGAAACCCAAGGTTTCTTAGGAGAAAACTCATTTTCTTCTCAGAACCATGCCGGCAATGAGGAAAACCCAGGCAACAACAATGCTTTTCAGGTAGCTTCGAGGCCGCATGAACGGAGCTTTCATAATGGGAAAAGAAGCCTTATTCCATCAGTCTCCAATTTCTAGGTTGACACGCAGCATACACGCAGGACCAGAGCTTACTGTCTCTACGCAGTGTTCTGGTACCGAAACGGTTGCTTAAGCAAAGTGCCTAGGAGTCTTGGAAAGCTTACTACCGTGAAACTAAAGCAGAACAGCGATGAAGGCCTCATGGAGCTGCTGCACGCCTCCCGTTTTGCCAGGATAATCAGGGCCTTACTTCGAGGCTAGTGCTCACATTGACTTTCACGTTTGGTATAGAGCAGAGCAGGGTGAGCTTCCAACTAGGAACTGGAAGCACAAGGTTTCTTTCGAGAAAACTCATTTTCTTCTATGAGCCATGCCGGCTGTAAGTAAAAGCACGGTAACAACAGTGCTTTTCAGGTAGCTTCGGGGCCGCATCAACGGAGCTTTCATAATGGGAAAACTAGCCTTGTGCCATCAGTCTCTAATTTCTAGGTTGACACGCAGCATACACGCAGGAGCAGAGCTTCCTGGTTCTACGCAGTCTTCTGGTACTGAAACGGGTGCTGAAGCAAGGCCCCTAGGAGTGTTGAAAAGCTTACTACCTTGACACTAAAGCAGAACAACGATGAAGGCCTCATGGAGCTGCTGCACGCCTCTCGTTTTGCAAGGATAATCAGGGCCTTACTTCGAAGCTTGGGCTCACGTTGACTTTCACTTTAGGTATAGAGCAGAGCAGGGTGAGCTTCCAACAAGGAACTGGAAACCCAAGGTTTCTTAGGAGAAAACTCATTTTCTTCTCAGAACCATGCCGGCAGTGAGGAAAACCCCGGCAACAACAATGCTTTTCAGGTAGCTTCGAGGCCGCGTGAACGGAGCTTTCATAATGGGAAAAGAAGCCTTATGCCATCAGTCTCCAATTTCTAGGTTGACACGCAGCATACACGCAGGACCAGAGCTTACTGTCTCTACGCAGTGTTCTGGTACCGAAACGGTTGCTTAAGCAAAGTGCCTAGGAGTCTTGGAAAGCTTACTACCGTGAAACTAAAGCAGAACAGCGATGAAGGCCTCATGGAGCTGCTGCACGCCTCCCGTTTTGCCAGGATAATCAGGGCCTTACTTCGAGGCTAGTGCTCACATTGACTTTCACGTTTGGTATAGAGCAGAGCAGGGTGAGCTTCCAACTAGGAACTGGAAGCACAAGGTTTCTTTCGAGAAAACTCATTTTCTTCTATGTGCCACGCCGGCTGTAAGTAAAAGCACGGTAACAACAGTGTTTTTCAGGTAGCTTCGGGGCCGCATCAACGGAGCTTTCATAATGGGAAAACTAGCCTTGTGCCATCAGTCTCTAATTTCTAGGTTGACACGCAGCATACACGCAGGAGCAGAGCTTCCTGGTTCTACGCAGTCTTCTGGTACTGAAACGGGTGCTGAAGCAAGGCCCCTAGGAGTGTTGAAAAGCTTACTACCTTGACACTAAAGCAGAACAACGATGAAGGCCTCATGGAGCTGCTGCACGCCTCTCGTTTTGCAAGGATAATCAGGGCCTTACTTCGAAGCTTGGGCTCACGTTGACTTTCAATTTAGGTATAGAGCAGAGCAGGGTGAGCTTCCAACAAGGAACTGGAAACCCAAGGTTTCTTAGGAGAAAACTCATTTTCTTCTCAGAACCATGCCGGCAGTGAGGAAAACCCCGGCAACAACAATGCTTTTCAGGTAGCTTCGAGGCCGCATGAACGGAGCTTTCATAATGGGAAAAGAAGCCTTATGCCATCAGTCTCCAATTTCTAGGTTGACACGCAGCATACACGCAGGACCAGAGCTTACTGTCTCTACGCAGTGTTCTGGTACCGAAACGGTTGCTTAAGCAAAGTGCCTAGGAGTCTTGGAAAGCTTACTACCGTGAAACTAAAGCAGAACAGCGATGAAGGCCTCATGGAGCTGCTGCACGCTTCCCGTTTTGCCAGGATAATCAGGGCCTTACTTCGAGGCTAGTGCTCACATTGACTTTCACGTTTGGTATAGAGCAGAGCAGGGTGAGCTTCCAACTAGGAACTGGAAGCACAAGGTTTCTTTCGAGAAAACTCATTTTCTTCTATGAGCCATGCCGGCTGTAAGTAAAAGCACGGTAACAACAGTGCTTTTCAGGTAGCTTCGGGGCCGCATCAACGGAGCTTTCATAATGGGAAAAGTAGCCTTGTGCCATCACTCTCTAATTTCTAGGTTGACACGCAGCATACACGCAGGAGCAGAGCTTCCTGGTTCTACGCAGTGTTCTGGTACTGAAACGGGTGCTGAAGCAAGGCCCCTAGGAGTGTTGAAAAGCTTACTACCTTGACACTAAAGCAGAACAACGATGAAGGCCTCATGGAGCTGCTGCACGCCTCTCTTTTTGCAAGGATAATCAGGGCCTTACTTCGAAGCTTGGGCTCACGTTGACTTTCACTTTAGGTATAGAGCAGAGCAGGGTGAGCTTCCAACAAGGAACTGGAAACCCAAGGTTTCTTAGGAGAAAACTCATTTTCTTCTCAGAACCATGCCGGCAGTGAGGAAAACCCCGAAAACAACAATGCTTTTCAGGTAGCTTCGAGGCCGCGTGAACGGAGCTTTCATAATGGGAAAAGAAGCCTTATGCCATCAGTCTCCAATTTCTAGGTTGACACGCAGCATACACGCAGGACCAGAGCTTACTGTCTCTACGCAGTGTTCTGGTACCGAAACGGTTGCTTAAGCAAAGTGCCTAGGAGTCTTGGAAAGCTTACTACCGTGAAACTAAAGCAGAACAGCGATGAAGGCCTCATGGAGCTGCTGCACGCCTCCCGTTTTGCCAGGATAATCAGGGCCTTACTTCGAGGCTAGTGCTCACATTGACTTTCACGTTTGGTATAGAGCAGAGCAGGGTGAGCTTCCAACTAGGAACTGGAAGCACAAGGTTTCTTTCGAGAAAACTCATTTTCTTCTATGTGCCACGCCGGCTGTAAGTAAAAGCACGGTAACAACAGTGTTTTTCAGGTAGCTTCGGGGCCGCATCAACGGAGCTTTCATAATGGGAAAACTAGCCTTGTGCCATCACTCTCTAATTTCTAGGTTGACACGCAGCATACACGCAGAGGCAGAGCTTCCTGGTTCTACTCAGTGTTCTGGTACTGAAACGGGTGCTGAAGCAAGGCCCCTAGGAGTGTTGAAAAGCTTACTACCTTGACACTAAAGCAGAACAACGATGAAGGCCTCATGGAGCTGCTGCACGCCTCTCGTTTTGCAAGGATAATCAGGGCCTTACTTCGAAGCTTGGGCTCACGTTGACTTTCACTTTAGGTATAGAGCAGAGCAGGGTGAGCTTCCAACAAGGAACTGGAAACCCAAGGTTTCTTAGGAGAAAACTCATTTTCTTCTCAGAACCATGCCGGCAGTGAGGAAAACCCCGGCAACAACAATGCTTTTCAGGTAGCTTCGAGGCCGCGTGAACGGAGCTTTCATAATGGGAAAAGAAGCCTTATGCCATCAGTCTCCAATTTCTAGGTTGACACGCAGCATACACGCAGGACCAGAGCTTACTGTCTCTACGCAGTGTTCTGGTACCGAAACGGTTGCTTAAGCAAAGTGCCTAGGAGTCTTGGAAAGCTTACTACCGTGAAACTAAAGCAGAACAGCGATGAAGGCCTCATGGAGCTGCTGCACGCCTCCCGTTTTGCCAGGATAATCAGGGCCTTACTTCGAGGCTAGTGCTCACATTGACTTTCACGTTTGGTATAGAGCAGAGCAGGGTGAGCTTCCAACTAGGAACTGGAAGCACAAGGTTTCTTTCGAGAAAACTCATTTTCTTCTATGAGCCATGCCGGCTGTAAGTAAAAGCACGGTAACAACAGTGCTTTTCAGGTAGCTTCGGGGCCGCATCAACGGAGCTTTCATAATGGGAAAACTAGCCTTGTGCCATCACTCTCTAATTTCTAGGTTGACACGCAGCATACACGCAGGAGCAGAGCTTCCTGGTTCTACGCAGTCTTCTGGTACTGAAACGGGTGCTGAAGCAAGGCCCCTAGGAGTGTTGAAAAGCTTACTACCTTGACACTAAAGCAGAACAACGATGAAGGCCTCATGGAGCTGCTGCACGCCTCTCGTTTTGCAAGGATAATCAGGGCCTTACTTCGAAGCTTGGGCTCACGTTGACTTTCACTTTAGGTATAGAGCAGAGCAGGGTGAGCTTCCAACAAGGAACTGGAAACCCAAGGTTTCTTAGGAGAAAACTCATTTTCTTCTCAGAACCATGCCGGCAGTGAGGAAAGCCCCGGCAACAACAATGGTTTTCAGGTAGCTTCGAGGCCGCATGAAAGGAGCTTTCATAACGGGAAAAGAAGCCTTATGCCATCAGTCTCCAATTTCTAGGTTGACACGCAGCATACACGCAGGACCAGAGCTTATGTCTCTACGCAGTGTTCTGGTACCGAAACGGTTGCTTAAGCAAAGTGCCTAGGAGTCTTGGAAAGCTTACTACCGTGAAACTAAAGCAGAACAGCGATGAAGGCCTCATGGAGCAGCTGCACGCCTCCCGTTTTTCCAGGATAATCAGGGCCTTACTTCGAGGCTAGTGCTCACATTGACTTTCACGTTTGGTATAGAGCCGAGCAGGGTGAGCTTCCAACTAGGAACTGGAATCACAAGGTTTCTTTCGAGAAAACTCATTTTCTTCTATGAGCCATGCCGGCTGTAAGTAAAAGCACGGTAACAACAGTGCTTTTCAGGTAGCTTCGGGGCCGCATCAACGGAGCTTTCATAATGGGAAAACTAGCCTAGTGCCATCAGTCTCTAATTTCTAGGTTGACACGCAGCATACACGCAGGAGCAGAGCTTCCTGGTTCTACGCAGTGTTCTGGTACTGAAACGGGTGCTGAAGCAAGGCCCCTAGGAGTGTTGAAAAGCTTACTACCTTGACACTAAAGCAGAACAACGATGAAGGCCTCATGGAGCTGCTGCACGCCTCTTGTTTTGCAAGGATAATCAGGGCCTTACTTCGAAGCTTGGGCTCACGTTGACTTTCACTTTAGGTATAGAGCAGAGCAGGGTGAGCTTCCAACAATGAACTGGAAACCCAAGGTTTCTTAGGAGAAAACTCATTTTCTTCTCAGAACCATGCCGGCAGTGAGGAAAACCCCGAAAACAACAATGCTTTTCAGGTAGCTTCGAGGCCGCATGAACGGAGCTTTCATAATGGGAAAAGAAGCCTTATGCCATCAGTCTCCAATTTCTAGGTTGACACGCAGCATACACGCGGGAGCAGAGCTTCCTGGTTCTACGCAGTGTTCTGGTACTGAAACGGGTGCTGAAGCAAGGCCCCTAGGAGTGTTGAAAAGCTTACTACCTTGACACTAAAGCAGAACAACGATGAAGGCCTCATGGAGCTGCTGCACGCCTCTCGTTTTGCAAGGATAATCAGGGCCTTACTTCGAAGCTTGGGCTCACGTTGACTTTCACTTTAGGTATAGAGCAGAGCAGGGTGAGCTTCCAACAAGGAACTGGAAACCCAAGGTTTCTTAGGAGAAAACTCATTTTCTTCTCAGAACCATGCCGGCAGTGAGGAAAACCCCGGCAACAACAATGCTTTTCAGGTAGCTTCGAGGCCGCATGAACGGAGCTTTCATAATGGGAAAAGAAGCCTTATGCCATCAGTCTCCAATTTCTAGGTTGACACGCAGCATACACGCAGGACCAGAGCTTACTGTCTCTACGCAGTGTTCTGGTACCGAAACGGTTGCTTAAGCAAAGTCCCTAGGAGTCTTGGAAAGCTTACTACCGTGAAACTAAAGCAGAACAGCGATGAAGGCCTCATGGAGCTGCTGCACGCCTCCCGTTTTGCCAGGATAATCAGGGCCTTACTTCGAGGCTAGTGCTCACATTGACTTTCACGTTTGGTATAGAGCAGAGCAGGGTGAGCTTCCAACTACGAACTGGAAGCACAAGGTTTCTTTCGAGAAAACTCATTTTCTTCTATGTGCCACGCCGGCTGTAAGTAAAAGCACTGTAACAACAGTGTTTTTCAGGTAGCTTCGGGGCCGCATCAACGGAGCTTTCATAATGGGAAAACTAGCCTTGTGCCATCACTCTCTAATTTCTAGGTTGACACGCAGCATACACGCAGGAGCAGAGCTTCCTGGTTCTACGCAGTGTTCTGGTACTGAAACGGGTGCTGAAGCAAGGCCCCTAGGAGTGTTGAAAAGCTTACTACCTTGACACTAAAGCAGAACAACGATGAAGGCCTCATGGAGCTGCTGCACGCCTCTCGTTTTGCAAGGATAATCAGGGCCTTACTTCGAAGATTGGGCTCACGTTGACTTTCACTTTAGGTATAGAGCAGAGCAGGGTGAGCTTCCAACAATGAACTGGAAACCCAAGGTTTCTTAGGAGAAAACTCATTTTCTTCTCAGAACCATGCCGGCAGTGAGGAAAACCCCGGGAACAACAATGCTTTTCAGGTAGCTTCGAGGCCGCATGAACGGAGCTTTCATAATGGGAAAAGAAGCCTTATGCCATCAGTCTCCAATTTCTAGGTTGACACGCAGCATACACGCAGGACCAGAGCTTACTGTCTCTACGCAGTGTTCTGGTACCGAAACGGTTGCTTAAGCAAAGTGCCTAGGAGTCTTGGAAAGCTTACTACCGTGAAACTAAAGCAGAACAGCGATGAAGGCCTCATGGAGCTGCTGCACGCCTCCCGTTTTGCCAGGATAATCAGGGCCTTACTTGGAGGCTAGTGCTCACATTGACTTTCACGTTTGGTATAGAGCAGAGCAGGGTGAGCTTCCAACTAGGAACTGGAAGCACAAGGTTTCTTTCGAGAAAACTCATTTTCTTCTATGAGCCATGCCGGCTGTAAGTAAAAGCACGGTAACAACAGTGCTTTTCAGGTAGCTTCGGGGCCGCATCAACGGAGCTTTCATAATGGGAAAACTAGCCTTGTGCCATCACTCTCTAATTTCTAGGTTGACACGCAGCATACACGCAGGAGCAGAGCTTCCTGGTTCTACGCAGTGTTCTGGTACTGAAACGGGTGCTGAAGCAAGGCCCCAAGGAGTGTTGAAAAGCTTACTACCTTGACACTAAAGCAGAACAACGATGAAGGCCTCATGAAGCTGCTGCACGCCTCTCGTTTTGCAAGGATAATCAGGGCCTTACTTCGAAGCTTGGGCTCACGTTGACTTTCACTTTAGGTATAGAGCAGAGCAGGGTGAGCTTCCAACAAGGAACTGGAAACCCAAGGTTTCTTAGGAGAAAACTCATTTTCTTCTCAGAACCATGCCGGCAGTGAGGAAAACCCCGGCAACAACAATGCTTTTCAGGAAGCTTCGAGGCCGCGTGAACGGAGCTTTCATAATGGGAAAAGAAGCCTTATGCCATCAGTCTCCAATTTCTAGGTTGACACGCAGCATACACGCAGGACCAGAGCTTACTGTCTCTACGCAGTGTTCTGGTACCGAAACGGTTGCTTAAGCAAAGTGCCTAGGAGTCTTGGAAAGCTTACTACCGTGAAACTAAAGCAGAACAGCGATGAAGGCCTCATGGAGCTGCTGCACGCCTCCCGTTTTGCCAGCATAATCAGGGCCTTACTTCGAGGCTAGTGCTCACATTGACTTTCACGTTTGGTATAGAGCAGAGCAGGGTGAGCTTCCAACTAGGAACTGGAAGCACAAGGTTTCTTTCGAGAAAACTCATTTTCTTCTATGAGCCATGCCGGCTGTAAGTAAAAGCACGGTAACAACAGTGCTTTTCAGGTAGCTTCGGGGCCGCATCAACGGAGCTTTCATAATGGGAAAACTAGCCTTGTGCCATCAGTCTCTAATTTCTAGGTTGACACGCAGCATACACGCAGGAGCAGAGCTTCCTGGTTCTACGCAGTGTTCTGGTACTGAAACGGGTGCTGAAGCAAGGCCCCTAGGAGTGTTGAAAAGCTTACTACCTTGACACTAAAGCAGAACAACGATGAAGGCCTCATGGAGCTGCTGCACGCCTCTTGTTTTGCAAGGATAATCAGGGCCTTACTTCGAAGCTTGGGCTCACGTTGACTTTCACTTTAGGTATAGAGCAGAGCAGGGTGAGCTTCCAACAATGAACTGGAAACCCAAGGTTTCTTAGGAGAAAACTCATTTTCTTCTCAGAACCATGCCGGCAGTGAGGAAAACCCCGAAAACAACAATGCTTTTCAGGTAGCTTCGAGGCCGCATGAACGGAGCTTTCATAATGGGAAAAGAAGCCTTATGCCATCAGTCTCCAATTTCTAGGTTGACACGCAGCATACACGCAGGACCAGAGCTTACTGTCTCTACGCAGTGTTCTGGTACCGAAACGGTTGCTTAAGCAAAGTCCCTAGGAGTCTTGGAAAGCTTACTACCGTGAAACTAAAGCAGAACAGCGATGAAGGCCTCATGGAGCTGCTGCACGCCTCCCGTTTTGCCAGGATAATCAGGGCCTTACTTCGAGGCTAGTGCTCACATTGACTTTCACGTTTGGTATAGAGCAGAGCAGGGTGAGCTTCCAACTAGGAACTGGAAGCACAAGGTTTCTTTCGAGAAAACTCATTTTCTTCTATGAGCCATGCCGGCTGTAAGTAAAAGCACGGTAACAACAGTGCTTTTCAGGTAGCTTCGGGGCCGCATCAACGGAGCTTTCATAATGGGAAAACTAGCCTTGTGCCATCAGTCTCTAATTTCTAGGTTGACACGCAGCATACACGCAGGAGCAGAGCTTCCTGGTTCTACGCAGTGTTCTGGTACTGAAACGGGTGCTGAAGCAAGGCCCCTAGGAGTGTTGAAAAGCTTACTACCTTGACACTAAAGCAGAACAACGATGAAGGCCTCATGGAGCTGCTGCACGCCTCTTGTTTTGCAAGGATAATCAGGGCCTTACTTCGAAGCTTGGGCTCATGTTGACTTTCACTTTAGGTATAGAGCAGAGCAGGGTGAGCTTCCAACAATGAACTGGAAACCCAAGGTTTCTTAGGAGAAAACTCATTTTCTTCTCAGAACCATGCCGGCAGTGAGGAAAACCCCGAAAACAACAATGCTTTTCAGGTAGCTTCGAGGCCGCATGAACGGAGCTTTCATAATGGGAAAAGAAGCCTTATGCCATCAGTCTCCAATTTCTAGGTTGACACGCAGCATACACGCAGGACCAGAGCTTACTGTCTCTACGCAGTGTTCTGGTACCGAAACGGTTGCTTAAGCAAAGTCCCTAGGAGTCTTGGAAAGCTTACTACCGTGAAACTAAAGCAGAACAGCGATGAAGGCCTCATGGAGCTGCTGCACGCCTCCCGTTTTGCCAGGATAATCAGGGCCTTACTTCGAGGCTAGTGCTCACATTGACTTTCACGTTTGGTATAGAGCAGAGCAGGGTGAGCTTCCAACTACGAACTGGAAGCACAAGGTTTCTTTCGAGAAAACTCATTTTCTTCTATGTGCCACGCCGGCTGTAAGTAAAAGCACGGTAACAACAGTGTTTCTCAGGTAGCTTCGGGGCCGCATCAACGGAGCTTTCATAATGGGAAAACTAGCCTTGTGCCATCACTCTCTAATTTCTAGGTTGACACGCAGCATACACGCAGGAGCAGAGCTTCCTGGTTCTACGCAGTGTTCTGGTACTGAAACGGGTGCTGAAGCAAGGCCCCTAGGAGTGTTGAAAAGCTTACTACCTTGACACTAAAGCAGAACAACGATGAAGGCCTCATGGAGCTGCTGCACGCCTCTCGTTTTGCAAGGATAATCAGGGCCTTACTTCGAAGCTTGGGCTCACGTTGACTTTCACTTTAGGTATAGAGCAGAGCAGGGTGAGCTTCCAACAAGGAACTGGAAACCCAAGGTTTCTTAGGAGAAAACTCATTTTCTTCTCAGAACCATGCCGGCAGTGAGGAAAACCCCGGCAACAACAATGCTTTTCAGGTAGCTTCGAGGCCGCATGAACGGAGCTTTCATAATGGGAAAAGAAGCCTTATGCCATCAGTCTCCAATTTCTAGGTTGACACGCAGCATACACGCAGGACCAGAGCTTACTGTCTCTACGCAGTGTTCTGGTACCGAAACGGTTGCTTAAGCAAAGTGCCTAGGAGTCTTGGAAAGCTTACTACCGTGAAACTAAAGCAGAACAGCGATGAAGGCCTCATGGAGCTGCTGCACGCCTCCCGTTTTGCCAGGATAATCAGGGCCTTACTTGGAGGCTAGTGCTCACATTGACTTTCACGTTTGGTATAGAGCAGAGCAGGGTGAGCTTCCAACTAGGAACTGGAAGCACAAGGTTTCTTTCGAGAAAACTCATTTTCTTCTATGAGCCATGCCGGCTGTAAGTAAAAGCACGGTAACAACAGTGCTTTTCAGGTAGCTTCGGGGCCGCATCAACGGAGCTTTCATAATGGGAAAACTAGCCTTGTGCCATCACTCTCTAATTTCTAGGTTGACACGCAGCATACACGCAGGAGCAGAGCTTCCTGGTTCTACGCAGTTTTCTGGTACTGAAACGGGTGCTGAAGCAAGGCCCCTAGGAGTGTTGAAAAGCTTACTACCTTGACACTAAAGCAGAACAACGATGAAGGCCTCATGGAGCTGCTGCACGCCTCTCGTTTTGCAAGGATAATCAGGGCCTTACTTCGAAGCTTGGGCTCACGTTGACTTTCACTTTAGGTATAGAGCAGAGCAGGGTGAGCTTCCAACAAGGAACTGGAAACCCAAGGTTTCTTAGGAGAAAACTCATTTTCTTCTCAGAACCATGCCGGCAGTGAGGAAAACCCCGGCAACAACAATGCTTTTCAGGTAGCTTCGAGGCCGCGTGAACGGAGCTTTCATAATGGGAAAAGAAGCCTTATGCCATCAGTCTCCAATTTCTAGGTTGACACGCAGCATACACGCAGGACCAGAGCTTACTGTCTCTACGCAGTGTTCTGGTACCGAAACGGTTGCTTAAGCAAAGTGCCTAGGAGTCTTGGAAAGCTTACTACCGTGAAACTAAAGCAGAACAGCGATGAAGGCCTCATGGAGCTGCTGCACGCCTCCCGTTTTTCCAGGATAATCAGGGCCTTACTTCGAGGCTAGTGCTCACATTGACTTTCACGTTTGGTATAGAGCAGAGCAGGGTGAGCTTCCAACTAGGAACTGGAAGCACAAGGTTTCTTTCGAGAAAACTCATTTTCTTCTATGAGCCATGCCGGCTGTAAGTAAAAGCACGGTAACAACAGTGCTTTTCAGGTAGCTTCGGGGCCGCATCAACGGAGCTTTCATAATGGGAAAACTAGCCTTGTGCCATCAGTCTCTAATTTCTAGGTTGACACGCAGCATACACGCAGGAGCAGAGCTTCCTGGTTCTACGCAGTGTTCTGGTACTGAAACGGGTGCTGAAGCAAGGCCCCTAGGAGTGTTGAAAAGCTTACTACCTTGACACTAAAGCAGAACAACGATGAAGGCCTCATGGAGCTGCTGCACGCCTCTCGTTTTGCAAGGATAATCAGGGCCTTACTTCGAAGCTTGGGCTCACGTTGACTTTCACTTTAGGTATAGAGCAGAGCAGGGTGAGCTTCCAACAAGGAACTGGAAACCCAAGGTTTCTTAGGAGAAAACTCATTTTCTTCTCAGAACCATGCCGGCAGTGAGGAAAACCCCGGCAACAACAATGCTTTTCAGGTAGCTTCGAGGCCGCGTGAACGGAGCTTTCATAATGGGAAAAGAAGCCTTATGCCATCAGTCTCCAATTTCTAGGTTGACACGCAGCATACACGGAGGACCAGAGCTTACTGTCTCTACGCAGTGTTCTGGTACCGAAACGGTTGCTTAAGCAAAGTCCCTAGGAGTCTTGGAAAGCTTACTACCGTGAAACTAAAGCAGAACAGCGATGAAGGCCTCATGGAGCTGCTGCACGCCTCCCGTTTTGCCAGGATAATCAGGGCCTTACTTCGAGGCTAGTGCTCACATTGACTTTCACGTTTGGTATAGAGCAGAGCAGGGTGAGCTTCCAACTAGGAACTGGAAGCACAAGGTTTCTTTCGAGAAAACTCATTTTCTTCTATGTGCCACGCCGGCTGTAAGTAAAAGCACGGTAACAACAGTGTTTTTCAGGTAGCTTCGGGGCCGCATCAACGGAGCTTTCATAATGGGAAAACTAGCCTTGTGCCATCAGTCTCTAATTTCTAGGTTGACACGCAGCATACACGCGGGAGCAGAGCTTCCTGGTTCTACGCAGTTTTCTGGTACTGAAACGGGTGCTGAAGCAAGGCCCCTAGGAGTGTTGAAAAGCTTACTACCTTGACACTAAAGCAGAACAACGATGAAGGCCTCATGGAGCTTCTGCACGCCTCTCGTTTTGCAAGGATAATCAGGGCCTTACTTCGAAGCTTGGGCTCACGTTGACTTTCACTTTAGGTATAGAGCAGAGCAGGGTGAGCTTCCAACAAGGAACTGGAAATCCAAGGTTTCTTAGGAGAAAACTCATTTTCTTCTCAGAACCATGCCGGCAGTGAGGAAAACCCCGGCAACAACAATGCTTTTCAGGTAGCTTCGAGGCCGCGTGAACGGAGCTTTCATAATGGGAAAAGAAGCCTTATGCCATCAGTCTCCAATTTCTAGGTTGACACGCAGCATACACGCAGGACCAGAGCTTACTGTCTCTACGCAGTGTTCTGGTACCGAAACGGTTGCTTAAGCAAAGTGCCTAGGAGTCTTGGAAAGCTTACTACCGTGAAACTAAAGCAGAACAGCGATGAAGGCCTCATGGAGCTGCTGCACGCCTCCCGTTTTGCCAGGATAATCAGGGCCTTACTTCGAGGCTAGTGCTCACATTGACTTTCACGTTTGGTATAGAGCAGAGCAGGGTGAGCTTCCAAATAGGAACTGGAAGCACAAGGTTTCTTTCGAGAAAACTCATTTTCTTCTATGTGCCACGCCGGCTGTAAGTAAAAGCACGGTAACAACAGTGTTTTTCAGGTAGCTTCGGGGCCGCATCAATGGAGCTTTCATAATGGGAAAACTAGCCTTGTGCCATCAGTCTCTAATTTCTAGGTTGACACGCAGCATACACGCAGGAGCAGAGCTTCCTGGTTCTACGCAGTGTTCTGGTACTGAAACGGGTGCTGACGCAAGGCCCCTAGGAGTGTTGAAAAGCTTACTACCTTGACACTAAAGCAGAACAACGATGAAGGCCTCATGGAGCTGCTGCACGCCTCTCGTTTTGCAAGGATAATCAGGGCCTTACTTCGAAGCTTGGGCTCACGTTGACTTTCACTTTAGGTATAGAGCAGAGCAGGGTGAGCTTCCAACAAGGAACTGGAAACCCAAGGTTTCTTAGGAGAAAACTCATTTTCTTCTCAGAACCATGCCGGCAGTGAGGAAAACCCCGGCAACAACAATGCTTTTCAGGTAGCTTCGAGGCCGCGTGAACGGAGCTTTCATAATGGGAAAAGAAGCCTTATGCCATCAGTCTCCAATTTCTAGGTTGACACGCAGCATACACGCAGGACCAGAGCTTACTGTCTCTACGCAGTGTTCTGGTACCGAAACGGTTGCTTAAGCAAAGTGCCTGGGAGTCTTGGAAAGCTTACTACCGTGAAACTAAAGCAGAACAGCGATGAAGGCCTCATGGAGCTGCTGCACGCCTCCCGTTTTGCCAGGATAATCACGGCCTTACTTCGAGGCTAGTGCTCACATTGACTTTCACGTTTGGTATAGAGCAGAGCAGGGTGAGCTTCCAACTAGGAACTGGAAGCACAAGGTTTCTTTCGAGAAAACTCATTTTCTTCTATGAGCCATGCCGGCTGTAAGTAAAAGCACGGTAACAACAGTGCTTTTCAGGTAGCTTCGGGGCCGCATCAACGGAGCTTTCATAATGGGAAAACTAGCCTTGTGCCATCACTCTCTAATTTCTAGGTTGACACGCAGCATACACGCAGGAGCAGAGCTTCCTGGTTCTACGCAGTCTTCTGGTACTGAAACGGGTGCTGAAGCAAGGCCCCTAGGAGTGTTGAAAAGCTTACTACCTTGACACTAAAGCAGAACAACGATGAAGGCCTCATGGAGCTGCTGCACGCCTCTCGTTTTGCAAGGATAATCAGGGCCTTACTTCGAAGCTTGGGCTCACGTTGACTTTCACTTTAGGTATAGAGCAGAGCAGGGTGAGCTTCCAACAAGGAACTGGAAACCCAAGGTTTCTTAGGAGAAAACTCATTTTCTTCTCAGAACCATGCCGGCAGTGAGGAAAACCCCGGCAACAACAATGCTTTTCAGGTAGCTTCGAGGCCGCATGAACGGAGCTTTCATAATGGGAAAAGAAGCCTTATGCCATCAGTCTCCAATTTCTAGGTTGACACGCAGCATACACGCAGGACCAGAGCTTACTGTCTCTACGCAGTGTTCTGGTACCGAAACGGTTGCTTAATCAAAGTCCCTAGGAGTCTTGGAAAGCTTACTACCGTGAAACTAAAGCAGAACAGCGATGAAGGCCTCATGGAGCTGCTGCACGCCTCCCGTTTTGCCAGGATAATCAGGGCCTTACTTCGAGGCTAGTGCTCACATTGACTTTCACGTTTGGTATAGAGCAGAGCAGGGTGAGCTTCCAACTAGGAACTGGAAGCACAAGGTTTCTTTCGAGAAAACTCATTTTCTTCTATGTGCCACGCCGGCTGTAAGTAAAAGCACGGTAACAACAGTGTTTTTCAGGTAGCTTCGGGGCCGCATCAACGGAGCTTTCATAATGGGAAAACTAGCCTTGTGCCATCAGTCTCTAATTTCTAGGTTGACACGCAGCATACACGCAGGAGCAGAGCTTCCTGGTTCTACGCAGTTTTCTGGTACTGAAACGGGTGCTGAAGCAAGGCCCCTAGGAGTGTTGAAAAGCTTACTACCTTGACACTAAAGCAGAACAACGATGAAGGCCTCATGGAGCTTCTGCACGCCTCTCGTTTTGCAAGGATAATCAGGGCCTTACTTCGAAGCTTGGGCTCACGTTGACTTTCACTTTAGGTATAGAGCAGAGCAGGGTGAGCTTCCAACAAGGAACTGGAAACCCAAGGTTTCTTAGGAGAAAACTCATTTTCTTCTCAGAACCATGCCGGCAGTGAGGAAAACCCCGGCAACAACAATGCTTTTCAGGTAGCTTCGAGGCCGCGTGAACGGAGCTTTCATAATGGGAAAAGAAGCCTTATGCCATCAGTCTCCAATTTCTAGGTTGACACGCAGCATACACGCAGGACCAGAGCTTACTGTCTCTACGCAGTGTTCTGGTACCGAAACGGTTGCTTAAGCAAAGTGCCGAGGAGTCTTGGAAAGCTTACTACCGTGAAACTAAAGCAGAACAGCGATGAAGGCCTCATGGAGCTGCTGCACGCCTCCCGTTTTGCCAGGATAATCAGGGCCTTACTTCGAGGCTAGTGCTCACATTGACTTTCACGTTTGGTATAGAGCAGAGCAGGGTGAGCTTCCAACTAAGAACTGGAAGCACAACGTTTCTTTCGAGAAAACTCATTTTCTTCTATGTGCCACGCCGGCTGTAAGTAAAAGCACGGTAACAACAGTGTTTTTCAGGTAGCTTCGGGGCCGCATCAACGGAGCTTTCATAATGGGAAAACTAGCCTTGTGCCATCAGTCTCTAATTTCTAGGTTGACACGCAGCATACACGCAGGAGCAGAGCTTCCTGGTTCTACGCAGTGTTCTGGTACTGAAACGGGTGCTGAAGCAAGGCCCCTAGGAGTGTTGAAAAGCTTACTACCTTGACACTAAAGTAGAACAACGATGAAGGCCTCATGGAGCTGCTGCACGCCTCTCGTTTTGCAAGGATAATCAGGGCCTTACTTCGAAGCTTGGGCTCACGTTGACTTTCACTTTAGGTATAGAGCAGAGCAGGGTGAGCTTCCAACAAGGAACTGGAAACCCAAGGTTTCTTAGGAGAAAACTCATTTTCTTCTCAGAACCATGCCGGCAATGAGGAAAACCCCGGCAACAACAATGCTTTTCAGGTAGCTTCGAGGCCGCATGAACGGAGCTTTCATAATGGGAAAAGAAGCCTTATGCCATCAGTCTCCAATTTCTAGGTTGACACGCAGCATACACGCAGGACCAGAGCTTACTGTCTCTACGCAGTGTTCTGGTACCGAAACGGTTGCTTAAGCAAAGTGCCGAGGAGTCTTGGAAAGCTTACTACCGTGAAACTAAAGCAGAACAGCGATGAAGGCCTCATGGAGCTGCTGCACGCCTCCCGTTTTGCCAGGATAATCAGGGCCTTACTTCGAGGCTAGTGCTCACATTGACTTTCACGTTTGGTATAGAGCAGAGCAGGGTGAGCTTCCAACTAGGAACTGGAAGCACAAGGTTTCTTTCGAGAAAACTCATTTTCTTCTATGAGCCATGCCGGCTGTAAGTAAAAGCACGGTAACAACAGTGCTTTTCAGGTAGCTTCGGGGCCGCATCAACGGAGCTTTCATAATGGGAAAACTAGCCTTGTGCCATCACTCTCTAATTTCTAGGTTGACACGCAGCATACACGCAGGAGCAGAGCTTCCTGGTTCTACGCAGTGTTCTGGTACTGAAACGGGTGCTGAAGCAAGGCCCCTAGGAGTGTTGAAAAGCTTACTACCTTGACACTAAAGCAGAACAACGATGAAGGCCTCATGGAGCTGCTGCACGCCTCTCGTTTTGCAAGGATAATCAGGGCCTTACTTCGAAGCTTGGGCTCACGTTGACTTTCACTTTAGGTATAGAGCAGAGCAGGGTGAGCTTCCAACAAGGAACTGGAAACCCAAGGTTTCTTAGGAGAAAACTCATTTTCTTCTCAGAACCATGCCGGCAGTGAGGAAAACCCCGGCAACAACAATGCTTTTCAGGTAGCTTCGAGGCCACGTGAACGGAGCTTTCATAATGGGAAAAGAAGCCTTATGCCATCAGTCTCCAATTTCTAGGTTGACACGCAGCATACACGCAGGACCAGAGCTTACTGTCTCTACGCAGTGTTCTGGTACCGAAACGGTTGCTTAAGCAAAGTGCCTAGGAGTCTTGGAAAGCTTACTACCGTGAAACTAAAGCAGAACAGCGATGAAGGCCTCATGGAGCTGCTGCACGCCTCCCGTTTTGCCAGCATAATCAGGGCCTTACTTCGAGGCTAGTGCTCACATTGACTTTCACGTTTGGTATAGAGCAGAGCAGGGTGAGCTTCCAACTAGGAACTGGAAGCACAAGGTTTCTTTCGAGAAAACTCATTTTCTTCTATGAGCCATGCCGGCTGTAAGTAAAAGCACGGTAACAACAGTGCTTTTCAGGTAGCTTCGGGGCCGCATCAACGGAGCTTTCATAATGGGAAAACTAGCCTTGTGCCATCAGTCTCTAATTTCTAGGTTGACACGCAGCATACACGCAGGAGCAGAGCTTCCTGGTTCTACGCAGTGTTCTGGTACTGAAACGGGTGCTGAAGCAAGGCCCCTAGGAGTGTTGAAAAGCTTACTACCTTGACACTAAAGCAGAACAACGATGAAGGCCTCATGGAGCTGCTGCACGCCTCTCGTTTTGCAAGGATAATCAGGGCCTTACTTCGAAGCTTGGGCTCACGTTGACTTTCACTTTAGGTATAGAGCAGAGCAGGGTGAGCTTCCAACAAGGAACTGGAAACCCAAGGTTTCTTAGGAGAAAACTCATTTTCTTCTCAGAACCATGCCGGCAGTGAGGAAAACCCCGGCAACAACAATGCTTTTCAGGTAGCTTCGAGGCCACGTGAACGGAGCTTTCATAATGGGAAAAGAAGCCTTATGCCATCAGTCTCCAATTTCTAGGTTGACACGCAGCATACACGCAGGACCAGAGCTTACTGTCTCTACGCAGTGTTCTGGTACCGAAACGGTTGCTTAAGCAAAGTGCCTAGGAGTCTTGGAAAGCTTACTACCGTGAAACTAAAGCAGAACAGCGATGAAGGCCTCATGGAGCTGCTGCACGCCTCCCGTTTTGCCAGCATAATCAGGGCCTTACTTCGAGGCTAGTGCTCACATTGACTTTCACGTTTGGTATAGAGCAGAGCAGGGTGAGCTTCCAACTAGGAACTGGAAGCACAAGGTTTCTTTCGAGAAAACTCATTTTCTTCTATGAGCCATGCCGGCTGTAAGTAAAAGCACGGTAACAACAGTGCTTTTCAGGTAGCTTCGGGGCCGCATCAACGGAGCTTTCATAATGGGAAAACTAGCCTTGTGCCATCAGTCTCTAATTTCTAGGTTGACACGCAGCATACACGCAGGAGCAGAGCTTCCTGGTTCTACGCAGTGTTCTGGTACTGAAACGGGTGCTGAAGCAAGGCCCCTAGGAGTGTTGAAAAGCTTACTACCTTGACACTAAAGCAGAACAACGATGAAGGCCTCATGGAGCTGCTGCACGCCTCTCGTTTTGCAAGGATAATCAGGGCCTTACTTCGAAGCTTGGGCTCACGTTGACTTTCACTTTAGGTATAGAGCAGAGCAGGGTGAGCTTCCAACAAGGAACTGGAAACCCAAGGTTTCTTAGGAGAAAACTCATTTTCTTCTCAGAACCATGCCGGCAGTGAGGAAAACCCCGGCAACAACAATGCTTTTCAGGTAGCTTCGAGGCCGCGTGAACGGAGCTTTCATAATGGGAAAAGAAGCCTTATGCCATCAGTCTCCAATTTCTAGGTTGACACGCAGCATACACGCAGGACCAGAGCTTACTGTCTCTACGCAGTGTTCTGGTACCGAAACGGTTGCTTAAGCAAAGTGCCGAGGAGTCTTGGAAAGCTTACTACCGTGAAACTAAAGCAGAACAGCGATGAAGGCCTCATGGAGCTGCTGCACGCCTCCCGTTTTGCCAGGATAATCAGGGCCTTACTTCGAGGCTAGTGCTCACATTGACTTTCACGTTTGGTATAGAGCAGAGCAGGGTGAGCTTCCAACTAGGAACTGGAAGCACAAGGTTTCTTTCGAGAAAACTCATTTTCTTCTATGAGCCATGCCGGCTGTAAGTAAAAGCACGGTAACAACAGTGCTTTTCAGGTAGCTTCGGGGCCGCATCAACGGAGCTTTCATAATGGGAAAACTAGCCTTGTGCCATCAGTCTCTAATTTCTAGGTTGACACGCAGCATACACGCAGGAGCAGAGCTTCCTGGTTCTACGCAGTGTTCTGGTACTGAAACGGGTGCTGAAGCAAGGCCCCTAGGAGTGTTGAAAAGCTTACTACCTTGACACTAAAGCAGAACAACGATGAAGGCCTCATGGAGCCGCTGCACGCCTCTCGTTTTGCAAGGATAATCAGGGCCTTACTTCGAAGCTTGGGCTCACGTTGACTTTCACTTTAGGTATAGAGCAGAGCAGGGTGAGCTTCCAACAAGGAACTGGAAACCCAAGGTTTCTTAGGAGAAAACTCATTTTCTTCTCAGAACCATGCCGGCAGTGAGGAAAACCCCGGCAACAACAATGCTTTTCAGGTAGCTTCGAGGCCGCATGAACGGAGCTTTCATAATGGGAAAAGAAGCCTTATGCCATCAGTCTCCAATTTCTAGGTTGACACGCAGCATACACGCAGGACCAGAGCTTACTGTCTCTACGCAGTGTTCTGGTACCGAAACGGTTGCTTAAGCAAAGTCCCTAGGAGTCTTGGAAAGCTTACTACCGTGAAACTAAAGCAGAACAGCGATGAAGGCCTCATGGAGCTGCTGCACGCCTCCCGTTTTGCCAGGATAATCAGGGCCTTACTTCGAGGCTAGTGCTCACATTGACTTTCACGTTTGGTATAGAGCAGAGCAGGGTGAGCTTCCAACTAGGAACTGGAAGCACAAGGTTTCTTTCGAGAAAACTCATTTTCTTCTATGTGCCACGCCGGCTGTAAGTAAAAGCACGGTAACAACAGTGTTTTTCAGGTAGCTTCGGGGCCGCATCAACGGAGCTTTCATAATGGGAAAACTAGCCTTGTGCCATCAGTCTCTAATTTCTAGGTTGACACGCAGCATACACGCAGGAGCAGAGCTTCCTGGTTCTACGCAGTTTTCTGGTACTGAAACGGGTGCTGAAGCAAGGCCCCTAGGAGTGTTGAAAAGCTTACTACCTTGACACTAAAGCAGAACAACGATGAAGGCCTCATGGAGCTGCTGCACGCCTCTCGTTTTGCAAGGATAATCAGGGCCTTACTTCGAAGCTTGGGCTCACGTTGACTTTCACTTTAGGTATAGAGCAGAGCAGGGTGAGCTTCCAACAAGGAACTGGAAACCCAAGGTTTCTTAGGAGAAAACTCATTTTCTTCTCAGAACCATGCCGGCAGTGAGGAAAACCCCGGCAACAACAATGCTTTTCAGGTAGCTTCGAGGCCGCGTGAACGGAGCTTTCATAATGGGAAAAGAAGCCTTATGCCATCAGTCTCCAATTTCTAGGTTGACACGCAGCATACACGCAGGACCAGAGCTTACTGTCTCTACGCAGTGTTCTGGTACCGAAACGGTTGCTTAAGCAAAGTGCCGAGGAGTCTTGGAAAGCTTACTACCGTGAAACTAAAGCAGAACAGCGATGAAGGCCTCATGGAGCTGCTGCACGCCTCCCGTTTTGCCAGGATAATCAGGGCCTTACTTCGAGGCTAGTGCTCACATTGACTTTCACGTTTGGTATAGAGCAGAGCAGGGTGAGCTTCCAACTAGGAACTGGAAGCACAAGGTTTCTTTCGAGAAAACTCATTTTCTTCTATGTGCCACGCCGGCTGTAAGTAAAAGCACGGTAACAACAGTGCTTTTCAGGTAGCTTCGGGGCCGCATCAACGGAGCTTTCATAATGGGAAAACTAGCCTTGTGCCATCAGTCTCTAATTTCTAGGTTGACACGCAGCATACACGCAGGAGCAGAGCTTCCTGGTTCTACGCAGTTTTCTGGTACTGAAACGGGTGCTGAAGCAAGGCCCCTAGGAGTGTTGAAAAGCTTACTACCTTGACACTAAAGCAGAACAACGATGAAGGCCTCATGGAGCTGCTGCACGCCTCTCGTTTTGCAAGGATAATCAGGGCCTTACTTCGAAGCTTGGGCTCACGTTGACTTTCACTTTAGGTATAGAGCAGAGCAGGGTGAGCTTCCAACAAGGAACTGGAAACCCAAGGTTTCTTAGGAGAAAACTCATTTTCTTCTCAGAACCATGCCGGCAGTGAGGAAAACCCCGGCAACAACAATGCTTTTCAGGTAGCTTCGAGGCCGCATGAACGGAGCTTTCATAATGGGAAAAGAAGCCTTATGCCATCAGTCTCCAATTTCTAGGTTGACACGCAGCATACACGCAGGACCAGAGCTTACTGTCTCTACGCAGTGTTCTGGTACCGAAACGGTTGCTTAAGCAAAGTCCCTAGGAGTCTTGGAAAGCTTACTACCGTGAAACTAAAGCAGAACAGCGATGAAGGCCTCATGGAGCTGCTGCACGCCTCCCGTTTTGCCAGCATAATCAGGGCCTTACTTCGAGGCTAGTGCTCACATTGACTTTCACGTTTGGTATAGAGCAGAGCAGGGTGAGCTTCCAACTAGGAACTGGAAGCACAAGGTTTCTTTCGAGAAAACTCATTTTCTTCTATGTGCCACGCCGGCTGTAAGTAAAAGCACGGTAACAACAGTGTTTTTCAGGTAGCTTCGGGGCCGCATCAACGGAGCTTTCATAATGGGAAAACTAGCCTTGTGCCATCAGTCTCTAATTTCTAGGTTGACACGCAGCATACACGCAGGAGCAGAGCTTCCTGGTTCTACGCAGTGTTCTGGTACTGAAACGGGTGCTGAAGCAAGGCCCCTAGGAGTGTTGAAAAGCTTACTACCTTGACACTAAAGTAGAACAACGATGAAGGCCTCATGGAGCTGCTGCACGCCTCTCGTTTTGCAAGGATAATCAGGGCCTTACTTCGAAGCTTGGGCTCACGTTGACTTTCACTTTAGGTATAGAGCAGAGCAGGGTGAGCTTCCAACAAGGAACTGGAAACCCAAGGTTTCTTAGGAGAAAACTCATTTTCTTCTCAGAACCATGCCGGCAGTGAGGAAAACCCCGGCAACAACAATGCTTTTCAGGTAGCTTCGAGGCCGCATGAACGGAGCTTTCATAATGGGAAAAGAAGCCTTATGCCATCAGTCTCCAATTTCTAGGTTGACACGCAGCATACACGCAGGACCAGAGCTTACTGTCTCTACGCAGTGTTCTGGTACCGAAACGGTTGCTTAAGCAAAGTCCCTAGGAGTCTTGGAAAGCTTACTACCGTGAAACTAAAGCAGAACAGCGATGAAGGCCTCATGGAGCTGCTGCACGCCTCCCGTTTTGCCAGCATAATCAGGGCCTTACTTCGAGGCTAGTGCTCACATTGACTTTCACGTTTGGTATAGAGCAGAGCAGGGTGAGCTTCCAACTAGGAACTGGAAGCACAAGGTTTCTTTCGAGAAAACTCATTTTCTTCTATGAGCCATGCCGGCTGTAAGTAAAAGCACGGTAACAACAGTGCTTTTCAGGTAGCTTCGGGGCCGCATCAACGGAGCTTTCATAATGGGAAAACTAGCCTTGTGCCATCAGTCTCTAATTTCTAGGTTGACACGCAGCATACACGCAGAGGCAGAGCTTCCTGGTTCTACTCAGTGTTCTGGTACTGAAACGGGTGCTGAAGCAAGGCCCCTAGGAGTGTTGAAAAGCTTACTACCTTGACACTAAAGCAGAACAACGATGAAGGCCTCATGGAGCTGCTGCACGCCTCTCGTTTTGCAAGGATAATCAGGGCCTTACTTCGAAGCTTGGGCTCACGTTGACTTTCACTTTAGGTATAGAGCAGAGCAGGGTGAGCTTCCAACAAGGAACTGGAAACCCAAGGTTTCTTAGGAGAAAACTCATTTTCTTCTCAGAACCATGCCGGCAGTGAGGAAAACCCCGGCAACAACAATGCTTTTCAGGTAGCTTCGAGGCCGCATGAACGGAGCTTTCATAATGGGAAAAGAAGCCTTATGCCATCAGTCTCCAATTTCTAGGTTGACACGCAGCATACACGCAGGACCAGAGCTTACTGTCTCTACGCAGTGTTCTGGTACCGAAACGGTTGCTTAAGCAAAGTCCCTAGGAGTCTTGGAAAGCTTACTACCGTGAAACTAAAGCAGAACAGCGATGAAGGCCTCATGGAGCTGCTGCACGCCTCCCGTTTTGCCAGGATAATCAGGGCCTTACTTCGAGGCTAGTGCTCACATTGACTTTCACGTTTGATATAGAGCAGAGCAGGGTGAGCTTCCAACTAGGAACTGGAAGCACAAGGTTTCTTTCGAGAAAACTCATTTTCTTCTATGAGCCATGCCGGCTGTAAGTAAAAGCACGGTAACAACAGTGCTTTTCAGGTAGCTTCGGGGCCGCATCAACGGAGCTTTCATAATGGGAAAACTAGCCTTGTGCCATCAGTCTCTAATTTCTAGGTTGACAGGCAGCATACACGCAGGAGCAGTGCTTCCTGGTTCTACGCAGTGTTCTGGTACTGAAACGGGTGCTGAAGCAAGGCCCCTAGGAGTGTTGAAAAGCTTACTACCTTGACACTAAAGCAGAACAACGATGAAGGCCTCATGGAGCTGCTGCACGCCTCTCGTTTTGCAAGGATAATCAGGGCCTTACTTCGAAGCTTGGGCTCACGTTGACTTTCACTTTAGGTATAGAGCAGAGCAGGGTGAGCTTCCAACAAGGAACTGGAAACCCAAGGTTTCTTAGGAGAAAACTCATTTTCTTCTCAGAACCATGCCGGCAGTGAGGAAAACCCCGGCAACAACAATGCTTTTCAGGTAGCTTCGAGGCCGCATGAACGGAGCTTTCATAATGGGAAAAGAAGCCTTATGCCATCAGTCTCCAATTTCTAGGTTGACACGCAGCATACACGCAGGACCAGAGCTTACTGTCTCTACGCAGTGTTCTGGTACCGAAACGGTTGCTTAAGCAAAGTGCCTAGGAGTCTTGGAAAGCTTACTACCGTGAAACTAAAGCAGAACAGCGATGAAGGCCTCATGGAGCTGCTGCACGCCTCCCGTTTTGCCAGGATAATCAGGGCCTTACTTCGAGGCTAGTGCTCACATTGACTTTCACGTTTGGTATAGAGCAGAGCAGGGTGAGCTTCCAACTAGGAACTGGAAGCACAAGGTTTCTTTCGAGAAAACTCATTTTCTTCTATGAGCAATGCCGGCTGTAAGTAAAAGCACGGTAACAACAGTGCTTTTCAGGTAGCTTCGGGGCCGCATCAACGGAGCTTTCATAATGGGAAAACTAGCCTTGTGCCATCAGTCTCTAATTTCTAGGTTGACACGCAGCATACAAGCAGGAGCAGAGCTTCCTGGTTCTACGCAGTCTTCTGGTACTGAAACGGGTGCTGAAGCAAGGCCCCTAGGAGTGTTGAAAAGCTTACTACCTTGACACTAAAGCAGAACAACGATGAAGGCCTCATGGAGCTGCTGCACGCCTCTCGTTTTGCAAGGATAATCAGGGCCTTACTTCGAAGCTTGGGCTCACGTTGACTTTCACTTTAGGTATAGAGCAGAGCAGGGTGAGCTTCCAACAAGGAACTGGAAACCCAAGGTTTCTTAGGAGAAAACTCATTTTCTTCTCAGAACCATGCCGGCAGTGAGGAAAACCCCGGCAACAACAATGCTTTTCAGGTAGCTTCGAGGCCGCATGAACGGAGCTTTCATAATGGGAAAAGAAGCCTTATGCCATCAGTCTCCAATTTCTAGGTTGACACGCAGCATACACGCAGGACCAGAGCTTACTGTCTCTACGCAGTGTTCTGGTACCGAAACGGTTGCTTAAGCAAAGTGCCTAGGAGTCTTGGAAAGCTTACTACCGTGAAACTAAAGCAGAACAGCGATGAAGGCCTCATGGAGCTGCTGCACGCCTCCCGTTTTGCCAGGATAATCAGGGCCTTACTTCGAGGCTAGTGCTCACATTGACTTTCACGTTTGGTATAGAGCAGAGCAGGGTGAGCTTCCAACTAGGAACTGGAAGCACAAGGTTTCTTTCGAGAAAACTCATTTTCTTCTATGAGCAATGCCGGCTGTAAGTAAAAGCACGGTAACAACAGTGCTTTTCAGGTAGCTTCGGGGCCGCATCAACGGAGCTTTCATAATGGGAAAACTAGCCTTGTGCCATCAGTCTCTAATTTCTAGGTTGACACGCAGCATACAAGCAGGAGCAGAGCTTCCTGGTTCTACGCAGTCTTCTGGTACTGAAACGGGTGCTGAAGCAAGGCCCCTAGGAGTGTTGAAAAGCTTACTACCTTGACACTAAAGCAGAACAACGATGAAGGCCTCATGGAGCTGCTGCACGCCTCTCGTTTTGCAAGGATAATCAGGGCCTTACTTCGAAGCTTGGGCTCACGTTGACTTTCACTTTAGGTATAGAGCAGAGCAGGGTGAGCTTCCAACAAGGAACTGGAAACCCAAGGTTTCTTAGGAGAAAACTCATTTTCTTCTCAGAACCATGCCGGCAGTGAGGAAAACCCCGGCAACAACAATGCTTTTCAGGTAGCTTCGAGGCCGCATGAACGGAGCTTTCATAATGGGAAAAGAAGCCTTATGCCATCAGTCTCCAATTTCTAGGTTGACACGCAGCATACACGCAGGACCAGAGCTTACTGTCTCTACGCAGTGTTCTGGTACCGAAACGGTTGCTTAAGCAAAGTGCCTAGGAGTCTTGGAAAGCTTACTACCGTGAAACTAAAGCAGAACAGCGATGAAGGCCTCATGGAGCTGCTGCACGCCTCCCGTTTTGCCAGGATAATCAGGGCCTTACTTCGAGGCTAGTGCTCACATTGACTTTCACGTTTGGTATAGAGCAGAGCAGGGTGAGCTTCCAACTAGGAACTGGAAGCACAAGGTTTCTTTCGAGAAAACTCATTTTCTTCTATGAGCAATGCCGGCTGTAAGTAAAAGCACGGTAACAACAGTGCTTTTCAGGTAGCTTCGGGGCCGCATCAACGGAGCTTTCATAATGGGAAAACTAGCCTTGTGCCATCAGTCTCTAATTTCTAGGTTGACACGCAGCATACAAGCAGGAGCAGAGCTTCCTGGTTCTACGCAGTCTTCTGGTACTGAAACGGGTGCTGAAGCAAGGCCCCTAGGAGTGTTGAAAAGCTTACTACCTTGACACTAAAGCAGAACAACGATGAAGGCCTCATGGAGCTGCTGCACGCCTCTCGTTTTGCAAGGATAATCAGGGCCTTACTTCGAAGCTTGGGCTCACGTTGACTTTCACTTTAGGTATAGAGCAGAGCAGGGTGAGCTTCCAACAAGGAACTGGAAACCCAAGGTTTCTTAGGAGAAAACTCATTTTCTTCTCAGAACCATGCCGGCAGTGAGGAAAGCCCC
Source organism: Eubalaena glacialis (assembly GCF_028564815.1). NCBI lineage: Eukaryota > Metazoa > Chordata > Mammalia > Artiodactyla > Balaenidae > Eubalaena > Eubalaena glacialis. The sequence goes on along the minus strand of NW_026871161.1, from coordinate 294,304 downwards.
GGCAACAACAATGGTTTTCAGGTAGCTTCGAGGCCGCATGAACGGAGCTTTCATAATGGGAAAAGAAGCCTTATGCCATCAGTCTCCAATTTCTAGGTTGACACGCAGCATACACGCAGGACCAGAGCTTACTGTCTCTACGCAGTGTTCTGGTACCGAAACGGTTGCTTAAGCAAAGTGCCTAGGAGTCTTGGAAAGCTTACTACCGTGAAACTAAAGCAGAACAGCGATGAAGGCCTCATGGAGCTGCTGCACGCCTCCCGTTTTGCCAGGATAATCAGGGCCTTACTTCGAAGCTTGGGCTCACGTTGACTTTCACTTTAGGTATATAGCAGAGCAGGGTGAGCTTCCAACAATGAACTGGAAACCCAAGGTTTCTTAGGAGAAAACTCATTTTCTTCTCAGAACCATGCCGGCAGTGAGGAAAACCCCGAAAACAACAATGCTTTTCAGGTAGCTTCGAGGCCGCATGAACGGAGCTTTCATAATGGGAAAAGAAGCCTTATGCCATCAGTCTCCAATTTCTAGGTTGACACGCAGCATACACGCAGGAGGAGAGCTTCCTGGTTCTACGCAGTGTTCTGGTACTGAAACGGGTGCTGAAGCAAGGCCCCTAGGAGTGTTGAAAAGCTTACTACCTTGACACTAAAGCAGAACAACGATGAAGGCCTCATGGAGCTGCTGCACGCCTCTCATTTTGCAAGGATAATCAGGGCCTTACTTCGAAGCTTGGGCTCACGTTGACTTTCACTTTAGGTATAGAGCAGAGCAGGGTGAGCTTCCAACAAGGAACTGGAAACCCAAGGTTTCTTAGGAGAAAACTCATTTTCTTCTCAGAACCATGCCGGCAGTGAGGAAAACCCCGGCAACAACAATGGTTTTCAGGTAGCTTCGAGGCCGCATGAACGGAGCTTTCATAATGGGAAAAGAAGCCTTATGCCATCAGTCTCCAATTTCTAGGTTGACACGCAGCATACACGCAGGACCAGAGCTTACTGTCTCTACGCAGTGTTCTGGTACCGAAACGGTTGCTTAAGCAAAGTGCCTAGGAGTCTTGGAAAGCTTACTACCGTGAAACTAAAGCAGAACAGCGATGAAGGCCTCATGGACCTGCTGCACGCCTCCCGTTTTGCCAGGATAATCAGGGCCTTACTTCGAGGCTAGTGCTCACATTGACTTTCACGTTTGGTATAGAGCAGAGCAGGGTGAGCTTCCAACTAGGAACTGGAAACCCAAGGTTTCTTAGGAGAAAACTCATTTTCTTCTCAGAACCATGCCGGCAGTGAGGAAAACCCCGGCAACAACAATGCTTTTCAGGTAGCTTCGAGGCCGCATGAACGGAGCTTTCATAATGGGAAAAGAAGCCTTATGCCATCAGTCTCCAATTTCTAGGTTGACACGCAGCATACACGCAGGACCAGAGCTTACTGTCTCTACGCAGTGTTCTGGTACCGAAACGGTTGCTTAACAAAGTGCCTAGGAGTCTTGGAAAGCTTACTACCGTGAAACTAAAGCAGAACAGCGATGAAGGCCTCTTGGAGCTGCTGCACGCCTCCCGTTTTGCCAGGATAATCAGGGCCTTACTTCGAGGCTAGTGCTCACATTGACTTTCACGTTTGGTATAGAGCAGAGCAGGGTGAGCTTCCAACTAGGAACTGGAAGCACAAGGTTTCTTTCGAGAAAACTCATTTTCTTCTATGAGCCATGCCGGCTGTAAGTAAAAGCACGGTAACAACAGTGCTTTTCAGGTAGCTTCGGGGCCGCATCAACGGAGCTTTCATAATGGGAAAACTAGCCTTGTGCCATCAGTCTCTAATTTCTAGGTTGACACGCAGCATACACGCAGGAGCAGAGCTTCCTGGTTCTACGCAGTGTTCTGGTACTGAAACGGGTGCTGAAGCAAGGCCCCTAGGAGTGTTGAAAAGCTTACTACCTTGAAACTAAAGCAGAACAACGATGAAGGCCTCATGGAGCTGCTGCACGCCTCTCGTTTTGCAAGGATAATCAGGGCCTTACTTCGAAGCTTGGGCTCACGTTGACTTTCACTTTAGGTATAGAGCAGAGCAGGGTGAGCTTCCAACAAGGAACTGGAAACCCAAGGTTTCTTAGGAGAAAACTCATTTTCTTCTCAGAACCATGCCGGCAGTGAGGAAAACCCCGGCAACAACAATGCTTTTCAGGTAGCTTCGAGGCCGCATGAACGGAGCTTTCATAATGGGAAAAGAAGCCTTATGCCATCAGTCTCCAATTTCTAGGTTGACACGCAGCATACACGCAGGACCAGAGCTTACTGTCTCTACGCAGTGTTCTGGTACCGAAACGGTTGCTTAAGCAAAGTCCCTAGGAGTCTTGGAAAGCTTACTACCGTGAAACTAAAGCAGAAGAGCGATGAAGGCCTCATGGAGCTGCTGCACGCCTCCCGTTTTGCCAGGATAATCAGGGCCTTACTTCGAGGCTAGTGCTCACATTGACTTTCACGTTTGGTATAGAGCAGAGCAGGGTGAGCTTCCAACTAGGAACTGGAAGCACAAGGTTTCTTTCGAGAAAACTCATTTTCTTCTATGAGCCATGCCGGCTGTAAGTAAAAGCACGGTAACAACAATGCTTTTCAGGTAGCTTCGAGGCCGCATGAACGGAGCTTTCATAATGGGAAAAGAAACCTTATGCCATCAGTCTCCAAATTCAAGGCTGACAAGCAGCATAAACGCAATAACAGAGCTTCCTGGCTCTACGCAGTGTTCTGGTACCGAAACGGGTCCTGAAGCATGGTCCCTAAGAGTCTTGGAGAGCTTACTACCGTTAAACTAAAGCAGAACAGCCTCGAAGGCCTCATGGAGCTGCTGCACGCCTCCCGTTTTGCCAGGATAATCAGGGCCTTACTTCGAGGCTAGTTCTCACATTGACTTTCACGTTTGGTATAGAGCAGAGCAGGGTGAGCTTCCAACTAGGACCTGGAAGCACGAGGTTTCTTTCGACAAAACTCATTTTCTTCTCTGAGCCATGCCGGCTGTAAGTAAAAGCAAAGTAACAAGAGTGCATTTCAGGTAGCTTCGAGGCCGCATGAATGGAGCTTTCAAAACGGGAAAACAAGCTTTGTGCCATCAGTCTCCCATTTCCAGGTTGACACGCAGCATAAGTACATGTTGATGCTCACAAGTCAAAAGAGATTCACGATACCCACTGGGGCTTTCCCTGAATCAACTCCTTTCTACATCCGGTTTTCCGCGTGCAGCGAAGTTCCTATACAAAGGATGCGCGAACGAGACTGAGGGGGCCTTTGCATCTTCAAAGGACCTGCAGTGTTACACCAAGAACTGTGCTTCAATTGTAATTTCAATGCAAGCCGACCACCTCCCTGAGGATGCTTGACTCTGACTGTGAAATGTGAAAAGGGATTAGAAGCAGAGTGTTTTTCTCAATAGAGTTCAGCTAGGGGAATGAGGTTCCATCCATTGCATGGAGGACAGTCTAGAAGTGTGTTCGTGAATCCTGTGTGGAGCTGAGGTAAACTGGCTCTCCCAAGGAAGAGTGCAGTGTGTTGGTTCTCTCTAGCCAACACTGGGGTGTTCCAAAAAGGCCTACGGGGCTGGAAGTTGCTTAACAGGGCCAGAGCTTCCTTGCTCTACTCAGTATTCTGGTAGGGAAACGGGTGCTGAAGCAAGGACCCTAGGAGTTTTGAAAGGCTTACTACCGTGAAACTAAAGCAGAACAGTGATGAAGGCCTCAGGGAGCTGCTGCACACCTCCCCATTGGAAAAGCAAATCAGAGCCTTACTTCGAGGCTAGGGTTAACGTTGACTTTCACTTTAGGTATAGAGCAGAGCAGGGTGAGCTTCCAACAAGGAACTTCAAACCCAAGATTTCTTAGGAGAAAACTCATTTTCTTCTCAGAACCATGCCGGCAGTGAGGAAAGCCCCGGCAACAACAATGGTTTTCAGGTAGCTTCGAGGCCGCATGAACGGAGCTTTCATAATGGGAAAAGAAGCCTTATGCCATCAGTCTCCAATTTCTAGGTTGACACGCAGCATACACGCAGGACCAGAGCTTACTGTCTCTACGCAGTGTTCTGGTACCGAAACGGTTGCTTAAGCAAAGTGCCTAGGAGTCTTGGAAAGCTTACTACCGTGAAACTAAAGCAGAACAGCGATGAAGGCCTCATGGAGCTGCTGCACGCCTCCCGTTTTGCCAGGATAATCAGGGCCTTACTTCGAAGCTTGGGCTCACGTTGACTTTCACTTTAGGTATATAGCAGAGCAGGGTGAGCTTCCAACAATGAACTGGAAACCCAAGGTTTCTTAGGAGAAAACTCATTTTCTTCTCAGAACCATGCCGGCAGTGAGGAAAACCCCGAAAACAACAATGCTTTTCAGGTAGCTTCGAGGCCGCATGAACGGAGCTTTCATAATGGGAAAAGAAGCCTTATGCCATCAGTCTCCAATTTCTAGGTTGACACGCAGCATACACGCAGGAGCAGAGCTTCCTGGTTCTACGCAGTGTTCTGGTACTGAAACGGGTGCTGAAGCAAGGCCCCTAGGAGTGTTGAAAAGCTTACTACCTTGACACTAAAGCAGAACAACGATGAAGGCCTCATGGAGCTGCTGCACGCCTCTCATTTTGCAAGGATAATCAGGGCCTTACTTCGAAGCTTGGGCTCACGTTGACTTTCACTTTAGGTATAGAGCAGAGCAGGGTGAGCTTCCAACAAGGAACTGGAAACCCAAGGTTTCTTAGGAGAAAACTCATTTTCTTCTCAGAACCATGCCGGCAGTGAGGAAAACCCCGGCAACAACAATGGTTTTCAGGTAGCTTCGAGGCCGCATGAACGGAGCTTTCATAATGGGAAAAGAAGCCTTATGCCATCAGTCTCCAATTTCTAGGTTGACACGCAGCATACACGCAGGACCAGAGCTTACTGTCTCTACGCAGTGTTCTGGTACCGAAACGGTTGCTTAAGCAAAGTGCCTAGGAGTCTTGGAAAGCTTACTACCGTGAAACTAAAGCAGAACAGCGATGAAGGCCTCATGGACCTGCTGCACGCCTCCCGTTTTGCCAGGATAATCAGGGCCTTACTTCGAGGCTAGTGCTCACATTGACTTTCACGTTTGGTATAGAGCAGAGCAGGGTGAGCTTCCAACTAGGAACTGGAAACCCAAGGTTTCTTAGGAGAAAACTCATTTTCTTCTCAGAACCATGCCGGCAGTGAGGAAAACCCCGGCAACAACAATGCTTTTCAGGTAGCTTCGAGGCCGCATGAACGGAGCTTTCATAATGGGAAAAGAAGCCTTATGCCATCAGTCTCCAATTTCTAGGTTGACACGCAGCATACACGCAGGACCAGAGCTTACTGTCTCTACGCAGTGTTCTGGTACCGAAACGGTTGCTTAACAAAGTGCCTAGGAGTCTTGGAAAGCTTACTACCGTGAAACTAAAGCAGAACAGCGATGAAGGCCTCTTGGAGCTGCTGCACGCCTCCCGTTTTGCCAGGATAATCAGGGCCTTACTTCGAGGCTAGTGCTCACATTGACTTTCACGTTTGGTATAGAGCAGAGCAGGGTGAGCTTCCAACTAGGAACTGGAAGCACAAGGTTTCTTTCGAGAAAACTCATTTTCTTCTATGAGCCATGCCGGCTGTAAGTAAAAGCACGGTAACAACAGTGCTTTTCAGGTAGCTTCGGGGCCGCATCAACGGAGCTTTCATAATGGGAAAACTAGCCTTGTGCCATCAGTCTCTAATTTCTAGGTTGACACGCAGCATACACGCAGGAGCAGAGCTTCCTGGTTCTACGCAGTGTTCTGGTACTGAAACGGGTGCTGAAGCAAGGCCCCTAGGAGTGTTGAAAAGCTTACTACCTTGAAACTAAAGCAGAACAACGATGAAGGCCTCATGGAGCTGCTGCACGCCTCTCGTTTTGCAAGGATAATCAGGGCCTTACTTCGAAGCTTGGGCTCACGTTGACTTTCACTTTAGGTATAGAGCAGAGCAGGGTGAGCTTCCAACAAGGAACTGGAAACCCAAGGTTTCTTAGGAGAAAACTCATTTTCTTCTCAGAACCATGCCGGCAGTGAGGAAAACCCCGGCAACAACAATGCTTTTCAGGTAGCTTCGAGGCCGCATGAACGGAGCTTTCATAATGGGAAAAGAAGCCTTATGCCATCAGTCTCCAATTTCTAGGTTGACACGCAGCATACACGCAGGACCAGAGCTTACTGTCTCTACGCAGTGTTCTGGTACCGAAACGGTTGCTTAAGCAAAGTCCCTAGGAGTCTTGGAAAGCTTACTACCGTGAAACTAAAGCAGAAGAGCGATGAAGGCCTCATGGAGCTGCTGCACGCCTCCCGTTTTGCCAGGATAATCAGGGCCTTACTTCGAGGCTAGTGCTCACATTGACTTTCACGTTTGGTATAGAGCAGAGCAGGGTGAGCTTCCAACTAGGAACTGGAAGCACAAGGTTTCTTTCGAGAAAACTCATTTTCTTCTATGAGCCATGCCGGCTGTAAGTAAAAGCACGGTAACAACAATGCTTTTCAGGTAGCTTCGAGGCCGCATGAACGGAGCTTTCATAATGGGAAAAGAAACCTTATGCCATCAGTCTCCAAATTCAAGGCTGACAAGCAGCATAAACGCAATAACAGAGCTTCCTGGCTCTACGCAGTGTTCTGGTACCGAAACGGGTCCTGAAGCATGGTCCCTAAGAGTCTTGGAGAGCTTACTACCGTTAAACTAAAGCAGAACAGCCTCGAAGGCCTCATGGAGCTGCTGCACGCCTCCCGTTTTGCCAGGATAATCAGGGCCTTACTTCGAGGCTAGTTCTCACATTGACTTTCACGTTTGGTATAGAGCAGAGCAGGGTGAGCTTCCAACTAGGACCTGGAAGCACGAGGTTTCTTTCGACAAAACTCATTTTCTTCTCTGAGCCATGCCGGCTGTAAGTAAAAGCAAAGTAACAAGAGTGCATTTCAGGTAGCTTCGAGGCCGCATGAATGGAGCTTTCAAAACGGGAAAACAAGCTTTGTGCCATCAGTCTCCCATTTCCAGGTTGACACGCAGCATAAGTACATGTTGATGCTCACAAGTCAAAAGAGATTCACGATACCCACTGGGGCTTTCCCTGAATCAACTCCTTTCTACATCCGGTTTTCCGCGTGCAGCGAAGTTCCTATACAAAGGATGCGCGAACGAGACTGAGGGGGCCTTTGCATCTTCAAAGGACCTGCAGTGTTACACCAAGAACTGTGCTTCAATTGTAATTTCAATGCAAGCCGACCACCTCCCTGAGGATGCTTGACTCTGACTGTGAAATGTGAAAAGGGATTAGAAGCAGAGTGTTTTTCTCAATAGAGTTCAGCTAGGGGAATGAGGTTCCATCCATTGCATGGAGGACAGTCTAGAAGTGTGTTCGTGAATCCTGTGTGGAGCTGAGGTAAACTGGCTCTCCCAAGGAAGAGTGCAGTGTGTTGGTTCTCTCTAGCCAACACTGGGGTGTTCCAAAAAGGCCTACGGGGCTGGAAGTTGCTTAACAGGGCCAGAGCTTCCTTGCTCTACTCAGTATTCTGGTAGGGAAACGGGTGCTGAAGCAAGGACCCTAGGAGTTTTGAAAGGCTTACTACCGTGAAACTAAAGCAGAACAGTGATGAAGGCCTCAGGGAGCTGCTGCACACCTCCCCATTGGAAAAGCAAATCAGAGCCTTACTTCGAGGCTAGGGTTAACGTTGACTTTCACTTTAGGTATAGAGCAGAGCAGGGTGAGCTTCCAACAAGGAACTTCAAACCCAAGATTTCTTAGGAGAAAACTCATTTTCTTCTCAGAACCATGCCGGCAGTGAGGAAAACCCCGGCAAGAACAATGCTTTTCAGGTAGCTTCGAGGCCGCATGAACGGAGCTTTCATAATGGGAAAACAAGCCTTATGCCATCAGTCTCCAATTTCTAGGCTGACAAGCAGCATAAACGGAGGAACAGAGCTTCCTGGCTCTATGCAGTGTTCTGGTACCGAAACGGGTCCTGAAGCATGGTCCCTAAGAGTCTTGGAGAGCTTACTCATGTTAAACTAAAGCAGAACAGCCTTGAAGGCCTCATGGAGTTGCTGCACGCCTCCCGTTTTGCAAGGATAAGCAGGGCTGTACTTCGAGGCTACTGCTCACGTTGAGTTTCACTTTTGGTATAGAGCAGAGCAGGGTGAGCTTCCAACTAGGAACTGGAAGCACTAGGTTTCTTTCGAGAAAACTCATTTTCTTCTATGTGCCATGCCGGCAGTAAGTAAAAGCACGGTAACAACAGTGCTTCTCAGGTAGCTTCGGGGCTGCATCAACGGAGCTTTCATAAAGGGAAAACTAACCTTGTGCCATCAGTCTCTAATTTCTAGGTTGACACGCAGCATACACGCAGGACCAGAGCTTCCTGGTTCTACGCAGTGTTCTGGTACTGAAACGGGTGCTGAAGCAAGGCCCCTAGGAGTCTTGAAAAGCTTACTACCTTGAAACTAAAGCAGAACAACGATGAAGGCCTCATGGAGCTGCTGCACGCCTCTCGTTTAGCAAGTATAATCAGGGCCTTACTTCGAAGCTTGGGCTCACGTTGACTTTCACTTTAGGTATAGAGAAGAGCAGGGTGAGCTTCCAACAAGGAACTGGAAACCCAAGGTTTCTTAGGAGAAAACTCATTTTCTTCTCAGAACCATGCCGGCAGTGAGGAAAACCCCGGCAACAACAATGCTTTTCAGGTAGCTTCGAGGCCGCATGAACGGAGCTTTCATAATGGGAAAAGAAGCCTTATGCCATCAGTCTCCAATTTCTAGGTTGACACGCAGCATACACGCAGGAGTAGAGCTTACTGTCTCTACGCAGTGTTCTGGTACCGAAACGGTTGCTTAAGCAAAGTTCCTAGGAGTCTTGGAAAGCTTACTACCGTGAAACTAAAGCAGAACAGCGATTAAGGCCTCATGGAGCTGCTGCACGCCTCCCGTTTTGCCAGGATAATCAGGGCCTTACTTCGAGGCTAGTGCTCACATTGACTTTCACGTTTGGTATAGAGCAGAGCAGGGTGAGCTTCCAACTAGGAACTGGAAGCACAAGGTTTCTTTCGAGAAAACTCATTTTCTTCTATGTGCCATGCCGGCTGTAAGTAAAAGCACGGTAACAACAGTGCTTTTCAGGTAGCTTCGAGGCCGCATGAATGGAGCTTTCAAAACGGGAAAACAAGCTTTGTGCCATCAGTCTTCCATTTTTAGGTTGACACGCAGCCTAAGTACGTGTTGATGCTCACAAGTCAAAAGAGATTCACGATACCCATTGAGCTTTCCCTGAATCAACTCTTTTCTACATGCGGTTTTCCGCGTGCAGCGAAGTTCCAAAACAAAGGATGCGCGAGCGAGACTGAGGGGCCTTTGCATCTTCAAAGGACCTGCAGTGTTACACCAAGAACTGTGCTTCAATTGTACTTGGAATGCAAGCCGACCACCTCCTTGCGGATGCGTGACTCTAAGTGTGAAATGTGAAAAGGGATTAGAAGCAGAGTGTTTTTCTCAATAGAGTTCAGCTAGGGGAATGAGATTCCACCCATTGCATGGAGGACCTTATAGAAGTGTGTTCGTGAATCCTGTGTGGAGCTGAGGTAATCTGGCCCTCCCAAGGAAGAGTGCAGTGTGTTGGTTCTCTCTAGCCAACACTGGGGTGTTCCAAAAAGGCCTACGGGGCTGGAAGTTGCTTAACAGGGCCAGAGCTTCCTTGCTCTACTCAGTATTCTGGTAGGGAAACGGGTGCTGAAGCAAGGACCCTAGGAGTTTTGAAAGGCTTACTACCGTGAAACTAAAGCAGAACAGTGATGAAGGCCTCATGGAGCTGCTGCACACCTCCCCATTGGTAAGGGAAATCAGAGCCTTACTTCGAGGCTAGGGTTCACGTTGACTTTCACTTGAGGTAGAGAGCAGAGCAGGGTGAGCTTCCAACAAGGAACTGGAAACCCAAGGTTTCTTAGGAGAAAACTCATTTTCTTCTCAGAACCATGCCGGCAGTGAGGAAAACCCCGAAAACAACAATGCTTTTCAGGTAGCTTCGAGGCCGCATGAACGGAGCTTTCATAATGGGAAAAGAAGCCTTATGCCATCAGTCTCCAATTTCTAGGTTGACACGCAGCATACACGCAGGAGCAGAGCTTCCTGGTTCTACGCAGTGTTCTGGTACTGAAACGGGTGCTGAAGCAAGGCCCCTAGGAGTGTTGAAAAGCTTACTACCTTGACACTAAAGCAGAACAACGATGAAGGCCTCATGGAGCTGCTGCACGCCTCTCATTTTGCAAGGATAATCAGGGCCTTACTTCGAAGCTTGGGCTCACGTTGACTTTCACTTTAGGTATAGAGCAGAGCAGGGTGAGCTTCCAACAAGGAACTGGAAACCCAAGGTTTCTTAGGAGAAAACTCATTTTCTTCTCAGAACCATGCCGGCAGTGAGGAAAACCCCGGCAACAACAATGGTTTTCAGGTAGCTTCGAGGCCGCATGAACGGAGCTTTCATAATGGGAAAAGAAGCCTTATGCCATCAGTCTCCAATTTCTAGGTTGACACGCAGCATACACGCAGGACCAGAGCTTACTGTCTCTACGCAGTGTTCTGGTACCGAAACGGTTGCTTAAGCAAAGTGCCTAGGAGTCTTGGAAAGCTTACTACCGTGAAACTAAAGCAGAACAGCGATGAAGGCCTCATGGACCTGCTGCACGCCTCCCGTTTTGCCAGGATAATCAGGGCCTTACTTCGAGGCTAGTGCTCACATTGACTTTCACGTTTGGTATAGAGCAGAGCAGGGTGAGCTTCCAACTAGGAACTGGAAACCCAAGGTTTCTTAGGAGAAAACTCATTTTCTTCTCAGAACCATGCCGGCAGTGAGGAAAACCCCGGCAACAACAATGGTTTTCAGGTAGCTTCGAGGCCGCATGAACGGAGCTTTCATAATGGGAAAAGAAGCCTTATGCCATCAGTCTCCAATTTCTAGGTTGACACGCAGCATACACGCAGGACCAGAGCTTACTGTCTCTACGCAGTGTTCTGGTACCGAAACGGTTGCTTAACAAAGTGCCTAGGAGTCTTGGAAAGCTTACTACCGTGAAACTAAAGCAGAACAGCGATGAAGGCCTCTTGGAGCTGCTGCACGCCTCCCGTTTTGCCAGGATAATCAGGGCCTTACTTCGAGGCTAGTGCTCACATTGACTTTCACGTTTGGTATAGAGCAGAGCAGGGTGAGCTTCCAACTAGGAACTGGAAGCACAAGGTTTCTTTCGAGAAAACTCATTTTCTTCTATGAGCCATGCCGGCTATAAGTAAAAGCACGGTAACAACAGTGCTTTTCAGGTAGCTTCGGGGCCGCATCAACGGAGCTTTCATAATGGGAAAACTAGCCTTGTGCCATCAGTCTCTAATTTCTAGGTTGACACGCAGCATACACGCAGGAGCAGAGCTTCCTGGTTCTACGCAGTGTTCTGGTACTGAAACGGGTGCTGAAGCAAGGCCCCTAGGAGTGTTGAAAAGCTTACTACCTTGAAACTAAAGCAGAACAACGATGAAGGCCTCATGGAGCTGCTGCACGCCTCTCGTTTTGCAAGGATAATCAGGGCCTTACTTCGAAGCTTGGGCTCACGTTGACTTTCACTTTAGGTATAGAGCAGAGCAGGGTGAGCTTCCAACAAGGAACTGGAAACCCAAGGTTTCTTAGGAGAAAACTCATTTTCTTCTCAGAACCATGCCGGCAGTGAGGAAAACCCCGGCAACAACAATGCTTTTCAGGTAGCTTCGAGGCCGCATGAACGGAGCTTTCATAATGGGAAAAGAAGCCTTATGCCATCAGTCTCCAATTTCTAGGTTGACACGCAGCATACACGCAGGACCAGAGCTTACTGTCTCTACGCAGTGTTCTGGTACCGAAACGGTTGCTTAAGCAAAGTCCCTAGGAGTCTTGGAAAGCTTACTACCGTGAAACTAAAGCAGAAGAGCGATGAAGGCCTCATGGAGCTGCTGCACGCCTCCCGTTTTGCCAGGATAATCAGGGCCTTACTTCGAGGCTAGTGCTCACATTGACTTTCACGTTTGGTATAGAGCAGAGCAGGGTGAGCTTCCAACTAGGAACTGGAAGCACAAGGTTTCTTTCGAGAAAACTCATTTTCTTCTATGAGCCATGCCGGCTGTAAGTAAAAGCACGGTAACAACAATGCTTTTCAGGTAGCTTCGAGGCCGCATGAACGGAGCTTTCATAATGGGAAAAGAAACCTTATGCCATCAGTCTCCAAATTCAAGGCTGACAAGCAGCATAAACGCAATAACAGAGCTTCCTGGCTCTACGCAGTGTTCTGGTACCGAAACGGGTCCTGAAGCATGGTCCCTAAGAGTCTTGGAGAGCTTACTACCGTTAAACTAAAGCAGAACAGCCTCGAAGGCCTCATGGAGCTGCTGCACGCCTCCCGTTTTGCCAGGATAATCAGGGCCTTACTTCGAGGCTAGTTCTCACATTGACTTTCACGTTTGGTATAGAGCAGAGCAGGGTGAGCTTCCAACTAGGACCTGGAAGCACGAGGTTTCTTTCGACAAAACTCATTTTCTTCTCTGAGCCATGCCGGCTGTAAGTAAAAGCAAAGTAACAAGAGTGCATTTCAGGTAGCTTCGAGGCCGCATGAATGGAGCTTTCAAAACGGGAAAACAAGCTTTGTGCCATCAGTCTCCCATTTCCAGGTTGACACGCAGCATAAGTACATGTTGATGCTCACAAGTCAAAAGAGATTCACGATACCCACTGGGGCTTTCCCTGAATCAACTCCTTTCTACATCCGGTTTTCCGCGTGCAGCGAAGTTCCTATACAAAGGATGCGCGAACGAGACTGAGGGGGCCTTTGCATCTTCAAAGGACCTGCAGTGTTACACCAAGAACTGTGCTTCAATTGTAATTTCAATGCAAGCCGACCACCTCCCTGAGGATGCTTGACTCTGACTGTGAAATGTGAAAAGGGATTAGAAGCAGAGTGTTTTTCTCAATAGAGTTCAGCTAGGGGAATGAGGTTCCATCCATTGCATGGAGGACAGTCTAGAAGTGTGTTCGTGAATCCTGTGTGGAGCTGAGGTAAACTGGCTCTCCCAAGGAAGAGTGCAGTGTGTTGGTTCTCTCTAGCCAACACTGGGGTGTTCCAAAAAGGCCTACGGGGCTGGAAGTTGCTTAACAGGGCCAGAGCTTCCTTGCTCTACTCAGTATTCTGGTAGGGAAACGGGTGCTGAAGCAAGGACCCTAGGAGTTTTGAAAGGCTTACTACCGTGAAACTAAAGCAGAACAGTGATGAAGGCCTCAGGGAGCTGCTGCACACCTCCCCATTGGAAAAGCAAATCAGAGCCTTACTTCGAGGCTAGGGTTAACGTTGACTTTCACTTTAGGTATAGAGCAGAGCAGGGTGAGCTTCCAACAAGGAACTTCAAACCCAAGATTTCTTAGGAGAAAACTCATTTTCTTCTCAGAACCATGCCGGCAGTGAGGAAAACCCCGGCAAGAACAATGCTTTTCAGGTAGCTTCGAGGCCGCATGAACGGAGCTTTCATAATGGGAAAACAAGCCTTATGCCATCAGTCTCCAATTTCTAGGCTGACAAGCAGCATAAACGGAGGAACAGAGCTTCCTGGCTCTATGCAGTGTTCTGGTACCGAAACGGGTCCTGAAGCATGGTCCCTAAGAGTCTTGGAGAGCTTACTCATGTTAAACTAAAGCAGAACAGCCTTGAAGGCCTCATGGAGTTGCTGCACGCCTCCCGTTTTGCAAGGATAAGCAGGGCTGTACTTCGAGGCTACTGCTCACGTTGAGTTTCACTTTTGGTATAGAGCAGAGCAGGGTGAGCTTCCAACTAGGAACTGGAAGCACTAGGTTTCTTTCGAGAAAACTCATTTTCTTCTATGTGCCATGCCGGCAGTAAGTAAAAGCACGGTAACAACAGTGCTTCTCAGGTAGCTTCGGGGCTGCATCAACGGAGCTTTCATAAAGGGAAAACTAACCTTGTGCCATCAGTCTCTAATTTCTAGGTTGACACGCAGCATACACGCAGGACCAGAGCTTCCTGGTTCTACGCAGTGTTCTGGTACTGAAACGGGTGCTGCAGCAAGGCCCCTAGGAGTCTTGAAAAGCTTACTACCTTGAAACTAAAGCAGAACAACGATGAAGGCCTCATGGAGCTGCTGCACGCCTCTCGTTTAGCAAGTATAATCAGGGCCTTACTTCGAAGCTTGGGCTCACGTTGACTTTCACTTTAGGTATAGAGAAGAGCAGGGTGAGCTTCCAACAAGGAACTGGAAACCCAAGGTTTCTTAGGAGAAAACTCATTTTCTTCTCAGAACCATGCCGGCAGTGAGGAAAACCCCGGCAACAACAATGCTTTTCAGGTAGCTTCGAGGCCGCATGAACGGAGCTTTCATAATGGGAAAAGAAGCCTTATGCCATCAGTCTCCAATTTCTAGGTTGACACGCAGCATACACGCAGGAGTAGAGCTTACTGTCTCTACGCAGTGTTCTGGTACCGAAACGGTTGCTTAAGCAAAGTTCCTAGGAGTCTTGGAAAGCTTACTACCGTGAAACTAAAGCAGAACAGCGATTAAGGCCTCATGGAGCTGCTGCACGCCTCCCGTTTTGCCAGGATAATCAGGGCCTTACTTCGAGGCTAGTGCTCACATTGACTTTCACGTTTGGTATAGAGCAGAGCAGGGTGAGCTTCCAACTAGGAACTGGAAGCACAAGGTTTCTTTCGAGAAAACTCATTTTCTTCTATGTGCCATGCCGGCTGTAAGTAAAAGCACGGTAACAACAGTGCTTTTCAGGTAGCTTCGAGGCCGCATGAATGGAGCTTTCAAAACGGGAAAACAAGCTTTGTGCCATCAGTCTTCCATTTTTAGGTTGACACGCAGCCTAAGTACGTGTTGATGCTCACAAGTCAAAAGAGATTCACGATACCCATTGAGCTTTCCCTGAATCAACTCTTTTCTACATGCGGTTTTCCGCGTGCAGCGAAGTTCCAAAACAAAGGATGCGCGAGCGAGACTGAGGGGCCTTTGCATCTTCAAAGGACCTGCAGTGTTACACCAAGAACTGTGCTTCAATTGTACTTGGAATGCAAGCCGACCACCTCCTTGCGGATGCGTGACTCTAAGTGTGAAATGTGAAAAGGGATTAGAAGCAGAGTGTTTTTCTCAATAGAGTTCAGCTAGGGGAATGAGATTCCACCCATTGCATGGAGGACCTTATAGAAGTGTGTTCGTGAATCCTGTGTGGAGCTGAGGTAATCTGGCCCTCCCAAGGAAGAGTGCAGTGTGTTGGTTCTCTCTAGCCAACACTGGGGTGTTCCAAAAAGGCCTACGGGGCTGGAAGTTGCTTAACAGGGCCAGAGCTTCCTTGCTCTACTCAGTATTCTGGTAGGGAAACGGGTGCTGAAGCAAGGACCCTAGGAGTTTTGAAAGGCTTACTACCGTGAAACTAAAGCAGAACAGTGATGAAGGCCTCATGGAGCTGCTGCACACCTCCCCATTGGTAAGGGAAATCAGAGCCTTACTTCGAGGCTAGGGTTCACGTTGACTTTCACTTGAGGTAGAGAGCAGAGAAGGGTGAGCTTCCAACAAGGAACTGGAAACCCAAGGTTTCTTAGGAGAAAACTCATTTTCTTCTCAGAACCATGCCGGCAGTGAGGAAAACCCCGGCAACAACAATGCTTTTCAGGTAGCTTCGAGGCCGCATGAATGGAGCTTTCAAAACGGGAAAACAAGCCTTGTGCCATCAGTCTGTAATTTCTAGGTTGACACACAGCATACACGCAGAGGCAGAGCTTCCTGGTTCTACGCAGTGTTCTGGTACTGAAACGGGTGCTGAAGCAAGGCCCCTAGGAGTGTTGAAAAGCTTACTACCTTGAAACTAAAGCAGAACAACGATGAAGGCCTCATGGAGCTGCTGCACGCCTCTCGTTTAGCAAGGATAATCAGGGCCTTACTTCGAAGCTTGGGCTCACGTTGACTTTCACTTTAGGTATAGAGAAGAGCAGGGTGAGCTTCCAACAAGGAACTGGAAACACAAGGTTTCTTAGGAGAAAACTCATTTTCTTCTCAGAACCATGCCGGCAGTGAGGAAAACCCCGGCAACAACAATGCTTTTCAGGTAGCTTCGAGGCCGCGTGAACGGAGCTTTCATAATGGGAAAAGAAGCCTTATGCCATCAGTCTCCAATTTCTAGGTTGACACGCAGCATACACGCAGGAGTAGAGCTTACTGTCTCTACGCAGTGTTCTGGTACCGAAACGGTTGCTTAAGCAAAGTCCCTAGGAGTCTTGGAAAGCTTACTACCGTGAAACTAAAGCAGAACAGCGATGAAGGCCTCATGGAGCTGCTGCACGCCTCCCGTTTTGCCAGGATAATCAGGGCCTTACTTCGAGGCTAGTGCTCACATTGACTTTCACGTTTGGTATAGAGCAGAGCAGGGTGAGCTTCCAACTAGGAACTGGAAGCACAAGGTTTCTTAGGAGAAAACTCATTTTCTTCTCAGAACCATGCCGGCACTGAGGAAAACCCCGGCAACAACAATGCTTTTCAGGTAGCTTCGAGGCCGCATGAACGGAGCTTTCATAATGGGAAAACAAGCCTTATGCCATCAGTCTCCAATTTCTAGGCTGACAAGCAGCATAAACGCAGGAACAGAGCTTCCTGGCTCTATGCAGTGTTCTGGTACCGAAAGGGGTCCTGAAGCATGGTCCCTAAGAGTCTTGGAGAGCTTACTCCCGTTAAACTAAAGCAGAACAGCCTTGAAGGCCTCATGGAGTTGCTGCACGCCTCCCGTTTTGCAAGGATAAGCAGGGCTGTACTTCGAGGCTACTGCTCACGTTGAGTTTCAGTTTTGGTATAGAGCAGAGCAGTGTGAGCTTCCAACTAGGAACTGGAAGCACAAGGTTTCTTTCGAGAAAACTCATTTTCTTCTATGTGCCATGCCGGCTGTAAGTAAAAGCACGGTAACAACAGTGCTTTTCAGGTAGCTTCGGGGCTGCATCAACGGAGCTTTCATAATGGGAAAACAAGCCTTGTGCCATCAGTCTCTAATTTCTAGGTTGACACGCAGCATACACGCAGAGGCAGAACTTCCTGGTTCTACGCAGTGTTCTGGTACTGAAACGGGTGCTGAAGCAAGGCCCCTAGGAGTGTTGAAAAGCTTACTACCTTGACACTAAAGCAGAACAACGATGAAGGCCTCATGGAGCTGCTGCACGCCTCTCGTTTTGCAAGGATAATCAGGACCTGACTTCGAAGCTTGGGCTCACGTTGACTTTCACTTTAGGTATAGAGCAGAGCAGGGTGAGCTTCCATCAAGGAACTGGAAACCCAAGGTTTCTTAGGAGAAAACTCATTTTCTTCTCAGAACCATGCCGGCAGTTAGGAAAACCCCTGCAACAACAATGCTTTTCAGGTAGCTTCGAGGCCGCATGAAGGGTGCTTTCATAATGGGAAAAGAAGCCTTATGCCATCAGTCTCCAATTTCTAGGCTGACAAGCAGCATACACGCAGGAACAGATCTTCCTAGCTCTACGCAGTGTTCTGTTACGGAAACGGTTGCTTAAGCAACGTCCCTAGGAGTCTTGGAAAGCTTACTACCGTGAAACTAAAGCAGAACAGCGATGAAGGCCTCATGGAGCTGCTGCACGCCTCCCGTTTTGCCAGCATAATCAGGGCCTTATTTCGAGGCTAGTGCTCACATTGACTTTCAAGTTTGGTATAGAGCAGAGCAGGGTGAGCTTCCAACTAGGAACTGGAAGCGCAAGGTTTCTTTCGAGAAAACTCACTTTCTTCTATGTGCCATGCCGGATGTAAGTAAAAGCACGGGAACAACAGTGCTTTTCAGGTAGCTTCGAGGCCGCATGAATGGAGCTTTCAAAACGGGAAAACAAGCCTTGTGCCATCAGTCTCTAATTTCTAGGTTGACACGCAGCATACATGCAGAGGCAGAGCTTCCTGGTTCTACGCAGTGTTCTGGTACTGAAACGGGTGCTGAAGCAAGGCCCCTAGGAGTGTTGAAAAGCTTACTACCTTGACACTAAAGCAGAACAACGATGAAGGCCTCATGGAGCTGCTGCACGCCTCTCGTTTAGCAAGGATAATCAGGGCCTTACTTCGAAGCTTGGGCTCACGTTGACTTTCACTTTAGGTATAGAGAAGAGCAGGGTGAGCTTCCAACAAGGAACTGGAAACCCAAGGTTTCTTAGGAGAAAACTCATTTTCTTCTCAGAACCATGCCGGCAGTGAGGAAAACCCCGGCAACAACAATGCTTTTCAGGTAGCTTCGAGGCCGCATGAACGGAGCTTTCATAATGGGAAAAGAAGCCTTATGCCATCAGTCTCCAATTTCTAGGTTGACACGCAGCATACACGCAGGACCAGAGCTTACTGTCTCTACGCAGTGTTCTGGTACCGAAACGGTTACTTAAGCAAAGTCCCTAGGAGTGTTGGAAAGCTTACTACCGTGAAACTAAAGCAGAAGAGCGATGAAGGCCTCATGGAGCTGCTGCACGCCTCCCGTTTTGCCAGGATAATCAGGGCCTTACTTCGAGGCTAGTGCTCACATTGACTTTCACGTTTGGTATAGAGCAGAGCAGGGTGAGCTTCCAACTAGGAACTGGAAGCACAAGGTTTCTTTCGAGAAAACTCATTTTCTTCTATGAGCCATGCCGGCTGTAAGTAAAAGCACGGTAACAACAGTGCTTTTCAGGTAGCTTCGAGGCCGCATGAATGGAGCTTTCAAAACGGGAAAACAAGCTTTGTGCCATCAGTTTCCCATTTCCAGGTTGACACGCAGCATAAGTACATGTTGATGCTCACAAGTCAAAAGAGATTCACGATACCCACTGGGGCTTTCCCTGAATCAACTTTTTGCTACATCCGGTTTTCCACGTGCAGCGAAGTTCCTAAATAAAGGATGCGCGAGCGAGAATGAGGGGGCCTTTTCATCTTCAAAGGACCTGCAGTGTTACACCAAGAACTGTGCTTAAATTGTACTTGGAATGCAAGCCGAACACCTCCTTGCGGATGCGTGACTCTAAGTGTGAAATGTGAAAAGGGATTAGAAGCAGAGTGTTTTTCTCAATAGAATTCAGCTAGGGGAATGAGATTCCACCCATTGCATGGAGGACCTTATAGAAGTGTGTTCGTGAATCCTGTGTGGAGCTGAGGTAATCTGGCCCTCCCAAGGAAGAGTGCAGTGTGTTGGTTCTCTCTAGCCAACACTGGGGTGTTCCAAAAAGGCCTACGGGGCTGGAAGTTGCTTAACAGGGCCAGAGCTTCCTTGCTCTACTCAGTATTCTGGTAGGGAAACGGGTGCTGAAGCAAGGACCCTAGGAGTTTTGAAAGGCTTACTACCGTGAAACTAAAGCAGAACAGTGATGAAGGCCTCATGGAGCTGCTGCACACCTCCCCATTGGTAAGGGAAATCAGAGCCTTACTTCGAGGCTAGGGTTCACGTTGACTTTCACTTTAGGTATAGAGCAGAGCAGGGTGAGCTTCCAACAAGGAACTGGAAACCCAAGGTTTCTTAGGAGAAAACTCATTTTCTTCTCAGAACCATGCCGGCAGTGAGGAAAACCCCGGCAACAACAATGCTTTTCAGGTAGCTTCGAGGCCGCATGAACGGAGCTTTCATAATGGGAAAACAAGCCTTATGCCATCAGTCTCCAATTTCTAGGCTGACAAGCAGCATAAACGCAGGAACAGAGCTTCCTGGCTCTATGCAGTGTTCTGTTACCGAAAGGGGTCCTGAAGCATGGTCCCTAAGAGTCTTGGAGAGCTTACTCCCGTTAAACTAAAGCAGAACAGCCTTGAAGGCCTCATGGAGTTGCTGCACGCCTCCCGTTTTGCAAGGATAAGCAGGGCTGTACTTCGAGGCTACTGCTCACGTTGAGTTTCAGGTTTGGTATAGAGCAGAGCAGGGTGAGCTTCCAACTAGGAACTGGAAGCACAAGGTTTCTTTCGAGTAAACTCATTTTCTTCTATGTGCCATGCCGGCTGTAAGTAAAAGCACGGTAACAACAGTGCTTTTCAGGTAGCTTCGGGGCTGCATCAACGGAGCTTTCATAATGGGAAAACTAGCCTTGTGCCATCAGTCTCTAATTTCTAGGTTGACACGAAGCATACACGCAGAGGCAGAACTTCCTGGTTCTACGCAGTGTTCTGGTACTGAAACGGGTGCTGAAGCAAGGCTCCTAGGAGTGTTGAAAAGCTTACTACCTTGACACTAAAGCAGAACAACGATGAAGGCCTCATGGAGCTGCTGCACGCCTCTCGTTTTGCAAGGATAATCAGGACCTTACTTTGAAGCTTGGGCTCACGTTGACTTTCACTTTAGGTATAGAGAAGAGCAGGGTGAGCTTCCAACAAGGAACTGGAAACCCAAGGTTTCTTAGGAGAAAACTCATTTTCTTCTCAGAACCATGCCGGCAGTGAGGAAAACCCCGGCAACAACAATGCTTTTCAGGTAGCTTCGAGGCCGCATGAACGGAGCTTTCATAATGGGAAAAGAAGCCTTATGCCATCAGTCTCCAATTTCTAGGTTGACACGCAGCATACACGCAGGACCAGAGCTTACTGTCTCTACGCAGTGTTCTGGTACCGAAACGGTTGCTTAAGCAAAGTCCCTAGGAGTCTTGGAAAGCTTACTACCGTGAAACTAAAGCAGAACAGCGATGATGGCCTCATGGAGCTGCTGCACGCCTCCCGTTTTGCCAGCATAATCAGGGCCTTACTTCGAGGCTAGTGCTCACATTGACTTTCACGTTTGGTATAGAGCAGAGAAGGGTGAGCTTCCAACAAGGAACTGGAAGCACAAGGTTTCTTTCGAGAAAACTCATTTTCTTCTATGTGCCATGCCGGCTGTAAGTAAAAGCACGGTAACATCAGTGCTTTTAAGGTAGCTTCGTGGCTGCATGAATGGAGCTTTCAAAACGGGAAAACAAGCTTTGTGCCATCAGTCTTCCATTTTTAGTTTGACACGCAGCATAAGTACATTTGATGCTCACAAGTCAAAAGAGATTCACGATACCCACTGGGGCGTTCCCTGAATCAACTTTTTTCTACATGCGGTTTTCCGTGTGCAGCGAAGTTCTAAAACAAAGGATGCGCGAGCGAGACTGAGGGGCCTTTGCATCTTCAAAGGACCTGCAGTGTTACACCAAGAACTGTGCTTAAATTGTACTTGGAATGCAAGCCGACCACCTCCTTGCGGATGCGTGACTCTAAGTGTGAAAGGTGAAAAGGGATTAGAAGCAGAGTGTTTTTCTCAATAGTGTTCAGGTAGGGGAATGAGGTTACACCCATTGCATGGAGGACAGTCTAGAAGTGTGTTCGTGAATCCTGTGTGGAGCTGAGGTAATCTGGCTCTCCCAAGGAAGTGTGCAGTGTGTTGGTTCTCTCTAGCCAACACTGGGGTGTTCCAAAAAGGCCTACGGGGCTGGAAGTTGCTTAGCAGGACCAGAGCTTCCTTGCTCTACTCAGTATTCTGGTACGGAAACGGGTGCTAAAGCAAGGACCCTAGGAGTTTTGAAAGGCTTACTACCGTGAAACTAAAGCAGAACAGTGATGAAGGCCTCATGGAGCTGCTGCACACCTCAACATTGGCAAGGCAAATCAGAGCCTTACTTCGAGACTAGGGTTCACTTTGACTTTTACTTTAGGTATAGAGCAGAGCAGGGTGAGCTTCCATCAAGGAACTGGAAACCCAAGGTTTCTTAGGAGAAAACTCATTTTCTTCTCAGAACCATGCCGGCAGTGAGGAAAACCCCTGCAACAACAATGCTTTTCAGGTAGCTTCGAGGCCGCATGAAGGGAGCTTTCATAATGGGAAAACAAGCCTTATGCCATCAGTCTCCAATTTCTAGGCTGACAAGCAGCATACACGCAGGAACATATCTTCCAAGCTCTACGCAGTGTTCTGTTACCGAAACGGTTGCTTAAGCAACGTCCCTAGGAGTCTTGGAAAGCTTACTACCGTGAAACTAAAGCAGAACAGCGATGAAGGCCTCATGGAGCTGCTGCACGCCTCCCGTTTCGCAAGGATAAGCAGGGCTGTACTTCGAGGCTACTGCTCACGTTGAGTATCACTTTTGGTATAGAGCAGAGCAGGGTGAGCTTCCAACTAGGAACTGGAAGCACAAGGTTTCTTTCGAGAAAACTCATTTTCTTCTCTGAGCCATGCCGGCTGTAAGTAAAAACACGGTAAAAAGAGTGCTTTTCAGGTAGCTTCGAGGCCGCATGAATGGAGCTTTCAAAACGGGAAAACAAGCTTTGTGCCTTCAGTCTCCCATTTCCAGGTTGACACGCAGCATAAGTACATGTTGATGCTCACAAGTCAAAAGAGATTCACGATACCCACTGGGGCTTCCCTTGAATCAACTTTTTGCTACGACCGGTTTTCCGTGTGCAGCAAAGTGCCTAAACAAAGGATGCCCGAGGGAGACTTAGAGACCTGTGCATCTTCAAAAGACCTGCTGTGTTACACTAAGAACTGTGCTTAAATTGTACTTGGAAGGCAAGCCGACCACCTCCTTGAGGATGCGTGACTCGAAGTGTAAAAAGTGAAACGGGATTAGAAGCAGAGTGTTTTTCTCAATAGAGTTCAGCTAGGGGAATGAGGTTACATCCACTGCATGGAGGACAGTCTAGAAGTGTGTTCCTGAATCCTGTGTAGAGCTGAGGTAATCTGGCTCTCCCAAGGAAGAGTGTAGAGTGTTGCCTTTCTCTAGCCAACACTGGGGCGTTCCAAAAGGCCTACGGGGCTGGAAGTTGCTTAACAGGACTAGAGCTTCCTGTGTCTCCCTAATATTCTGATACTGAAACGGGTGCTGAAGCAAGGTCCCTAGGAGTCTTGAAAGGCTTACTACCGTGAAACTAAAGCAGAACAGTGAGGAAGGCCTCATGGAGCTGCTGCACGCCTCCCCATTGGCAAGTCAAATCAGGGCCTTACTTCGAGGCTAGGGCTCACGTTGACTTTCACTTCAGGTATAGAGCAGAGCAGGGTGAGCTTCCAACAAGGAACTGGAAGCACAAGGTTTCTTAGGAGAAAACTCATTTTCTTCTCAGAACCATGCCAGTAGTGAGGAAAACCCGGCAACCACAATGCTTTTCAGGTAGCTTCGAGGCCGCATGAACGGAGCTTTCATAATGGGAAAACAAGCCTTGTGCCATCAGTCTGTAATTTCTAGGTGGACACGCAGCATACACGCAGGACCAGAGCTTCCTGGTTCTACGCAGTGTTCTGGTACTGAAACAGGTGCTGAAGCAAGGTCCCTAGGAGTCTTGAAAGGCTTACTACCGTGAAACTAAAGCAGAACAGCGATGAAGGCCTCATGGAGCTGCTGCACGCCTCCCCATTGGCAAGGCAAATCAGGGCGTTACTTCAAGGCTAGGGCTCACGTTGACTTTCACTTCAGGTATAGAGCAGAGCAGGGTGAGCTTCCAACTAGGACCTGGAAGCACAAGGTTTCTTTCGAGAAAAATCATTTTCTTCTCTGAGCCATGCCGGCTGTAAGTAAAAGCACGGTAACAAGAGTGCTTTTCAGGTAGCTTCAAGGCCGCATGAATGGTGCTTTCAAAACGGGAAAACAAGCTTTGTGCCATCAGTCTCCCATTTTTAGGTTGACACGCAGCATAAGCACATGTTGATGCTCACAAGTCAAAAGAGATTCACGATACCCACTGGGGCTTTCCCTGAATCAACTTTTTGCTACATCCGGTTTTCCGCGTGCAGCGAAGGTCCTAAACAAAGGATGCGCGAGCGAGACTGAGGGGGCCTTTGCATCTTCAAAGGACCTGCAGTGTTACACCAAGAACTGTGCTGCAATTGTACTTGGAATGCAAGCCGACCACCTCCTTGAGGATGCGTGACTCTAAGTGTGAAATGTGAAAAGGGATTAGAAGCAGAGTGTTTTTCTCAATAGAGTTCCGCTAGGGGAATGAGGTTACACCCATTGCATGGAGGACAGTCTAGAAGTGTGTTCGTGAATCCTGTGTGGAGCTGAGGTAATCTGGCTCTCCCAAGGAAGAGTGCAGTGTGTTGGTTCTCTCTAGCCAACACTGGGGTGTTCCAAAAAGGCCTACGGGGCTGGAAGTTGCTTAACAGGACCAGAGCTTCCTTGCTCTACTCAGTATTCTGGTACGGAAACGGGTGCTGAAGCAAGGTCCCTAGGAGTCTTGAAAAGCTTACTACCGTGAAACTAAAGCAGAACAGTGAGGAAGGCCTCACGGATCTGCTGCACGCCTCCCCATTGGCAAGGCAAATCAGGGCCTTACTTCGAGGCTAGGGCTCACGTTGACGTTCACTTTTGGTATAGAGCAGAGCAGGGTGAGCTTCCAACAAGGAACTGGAAGCACAAGGTTTCTTACATGAAAACTCATTTTCTTCTCAGAACCATGTCGGCAGTGACGAAAACCCCGCCAACAACAATGCTTTTCAGGTAGCTTCGAGGCCGCATGAACGGAGCTTTCATAATGGGAAAACAAGCCTTGTGCCATCAGTCTCTAATTTCTAGGTGGACACGCAGCATACACGCAGGAGTAGAGCTTCCTGGTTCTAGGCAGTGTTCTGGTACTGAAACGGGTGCTGAAGCAAGGTCCCTAGGAGTCTTGAAAGGCTTACTACCGGGAAACTAAAGCAGAACAACGATGAAGGCCTCATGGAGCTGCTGCACGCCTCCCGTTTCGCAAGGATAAGCAGGGCTGTACTTCGAGGCTACTGCTAACGTTGAGTTTCACTTTTGGTATAGAGCAGAGCAGGGTGAGCTTCCAACTAGGAACTGGAAGCACAAGGTTTCTTTCGAGAAAACTCATTTTCTTCTCTGAGCCATGCCGGCTGTAAGTAAAAGCACGGTAACAAGAGTGCTTTTCAGGTAGCTTCGAGGCCGCATGAATGGAGCTTTCAAAACGGGAAAACAAGCTTTGTGCCTTCAGTTTCCCATTTCCAGGTTGACACGCAGCATAAGTACATGTTGATGCTCACAAGTCAAAAGAGATTCACGATACCCACTGGGGCTTTCCCTGAATCAACTTTTTGCTACATCCGGTTTTCCACGTGCAGCGAAGTTCCTAAACAAAGGATGCGCGAGCGAGAATGAGGGGGCCTTTGCATCTTCAAAGGACCTGCAGTGTTACACCAAGAACTGTGCTTCAATTGTACTTGGAATGCAAGCCGACCACCTCCTTGAGGATGCGTGACTCGAAGTGTGAAATGTGAAAAGGGATTAGAAGCAGAGTGTTTTTCTCAGTAGAGTTCGGCTAGGGGAATCAGGTTACATCCACTGCATGGATGACAGTCTAGAAGTGTGTTCCTGAATCCTGTGTAGAGCTGAGGTCATCTGGCTCTCCCAAGGAAGAGTGCAGTGTGTTGCCTTTCTCTAGCCAACACTGCGGTGTTCCAAAAGGCCTACGGGGCTGGAAGTTGCTTAACAGGACTAGAGCTTCCTGTGTCTCCCTAATATTCTGGTACGGAAACGGGTGCTGAAGCAAGGTCCCTAGGAGTCTTGAAAGGCTTACTACCGTGAAACTAAAGCAGAACAGTGATGAAGGCCTCATGGAGCTGCTGCACACCTCTCCATTGGCAAGGCAAATCAGAGCCTTACTTCGAGGCTAGGGTTCACGTTGACTTTCACTTGAGGTAGAGAGCAGAGCAGGGTGAGCTTCCAACAAGGAACTGGAAACCCAAGGTTTCTTAGGAGAAAACTCATTTTCTTCTCAGAACCATGCCGGCAGTGAGGAAAACCCCGCCAACAACAATGCTTTTCAGGTAGCTTCGAGGCCGCATGAACGGAGCTTTCATAATGGGAAAACAAGCCTTATGCCATCAGTCTCTAATTTCTAGGTGGACACGCAGCATACACGCAGGACCAGAGCTTCCTGGTTCTACGCAGTGTTCTGGTACCGAAACGGGTCCTGAAGCATGGTCCCTAAGAGTCTTGGAGAGCTTACTACCGTTAAACTAAAGCAGAACAGCCTTGAAAGCCTCATGGAGCTGCTGCACGCCTACCGTTTTGCAAGGATAAGCAGGGCTGTACTTCGAGGCTACTGCTCACGTTGAGTTTCACGTTTGGTATAGAGCAGAGCAGGGTGAGCGTCCAACTAGGAACTGGAAGCACAAGGTTTCTTTCGAGAAAACTCATTTTCTTCTCTGAGCCATGCCGGCTGTAAGTAAAAGCTCGGTAACAAGAGTGCTTTTCAGGTAGCTTTGAGGCCGCATGAATGGAGCTTTCAAAACGGGAAAACAAGCTCTGTGCCTTCAGTCTCCCATTTCCAGGTTGACACGCAGCATAAGTACATGTTGATGCTCACAAGTCAAAAGAGATTCACGATACGCACTGGGGCTTCCCCTGAATCAACTGTTTGCTACGACCGGTTTTCCGCGTGCAGCAAAGTGCCTAAACAAAGGATGCGCGAGGGAGACTTAGAGACCTGTGCATCTTCAAAAGACCTACTGTGTTACACTAAGAACTGTGCTTCAATTGTACTTGGAATGCAAGCCGACCACCTCCTTGAGGATGCGTGACTCGAAGTGTAAAAAGTGAAACGGGATTAGAAGCAGAGTGTTTTTCTCAATAGAGTTCAGCTAGGGGAATGAGGTTACATCCACTGCATGGAGAACAGTCTAGAAGTGTGTTCCTGAATCCTGTGTAGAGCTGAGGTAATCTGGCTCTCCCAAGGAAGAGTGTAGTATGTTGCCTTTCTCTAGCCAACACTGGGGTGTTCCAAAAGGCCTACGGGGCTGGAAGTTGCTTAACAGGACTAGAGCTTCCTGTGTCTCCCTAATATTCTGGTACAGAAACGGGTGCTGAAGCAAGGTCCCTAGGAGTCTTGAAAAGCTTACTACCGTGAAACTAAAGCAGAACAGTGAGGAAGGCCTCACGGAGCTGCTGCACGCCTCCCCATTGGCAAGGCAAATCAGGGCCTTACTTCGAGGCTAGGGCTCACGTTGACGTTCACTTTTGGTATAGAGCAGAGCAGGGTGAGCTTCCAACAAGGAACTGGAAGCACAAGGTTTCTTACATGAAAACTCATTTTCTTCTCAGAACCATGTCGGCAGTGACGAAAACCCCGCCAACAACAATGCTTTTCAGGTAGCTTCGAGGCCGCATGAACGGAGCTTTCATAATGGGAAAACAATCCTTATGCCATCAGTCTCTAATTTCTAGGTGGACACGCAGCATACACGCAGGACCAGAGCTTCCTGGTTCTACGCAGTGTTCTGGTACTGAAACGGGTGCTGAAGCAAGGTCCCTAGGAGTCTTGAAAGGCTTACTACCGGGAAACTAAAGCAGAACAACGATGAAGGCCTCATGGAGCTGCTGCACGCCTCTCGTTTTGCAAGGATAATCAGGGCCTTACTTCGAAGCTTGGGCTCACGTTGACTTTCACTTTAGGTATAGAGCAGAGCAGGGTGAGCTTCCTACAAGGAACTGGAAGCACGAGGTTTCTTACGAGAAAACTCATTTTCTTCTCAAAACCATGCCGGCAGTGAGTAAAACCCCGCCAACAACAATGCTTTTCAGGTAGCTTCGAGGACGCATGAACGGAGCTTTCGTAATGGGAAAACAAGCCTTGTGCCATCAGTCTCTAATTTCTAGGTTGACACGCAGCATACACGCAGGACCAGAGCTTACTGTCTCTACGCAGTGTTCTGGTACCGAAACCGTTGCTTAAGCAATGTCCCTAGGAGTCTTGGAAAGCTTACTACCGTGAAACTAAAGCAGAACAGCGATGAAGGCTTCATGGAGCTGCTGCACGCCTCCCGTTTTGCCAGCATAATCAGGGCCTTACTTCGAGGCTAGTGCTCACATTGACTTTCACGTTTGGTATCGAGCAGAGCAGGGTTAGCTTCCAACTAGGAACTGGAAGCACAAGGTTTCTTTCGAGAAAACTCATTTTCTTCTCTGAGCCATGCCGGCTGTAAGTAAAAGCACGGTAACAAGAGTGCTTTTCAGGTAGCTTTGAGGCCGCATGAATGGAGCTTTCAAAACGGGAAAACAAGCTTTGTGCCTTCAGTCTCCCATTTCCAGGTTGACACGCAACATAAGTACATGTTGATGCTCACAAGTCAAAAGAGATTCACGATACCCACTGGGGCTTTCCCTGAATCAACTTTTTTCTACATGCGGTTTTCCGCGTGCAGCGAAGTTCCTTAACAACGGATGCGCGAGCAAGACTGAGGGGGCCTTTGCATCTTCAAAGGACCTGCAGTGTTACACCAAGAACTGTGCTTCAATTGTACTTGGAATGCAAGCCGACCACCTCCTTGAGGATGCGTGACTCTAAGTGTGAAATGTGAAAAGGGATTAGAAGCAGAGTGTTTTTCTCAGTAGAGTTCAGCTAGGGGAATCAGGTTACATCCACTGCATGGAGGACAGTCTAGAAGTGTGTTCCTGAATCCTGTGTAGAGCTGAGGTCATCTGGCTCTCCCAAGGAAGAGTGCAGTGTGTTGCCTTTCTCTAGCCAACACTGCGGTGTTCCAAAAGGCCTACGGGGCTGGAAGTTGCTTAACAGGACTAGAGCTTCCTGTGTCTCCCTAATATTCTGGTACGGAAACGGGTGCTGAAGCAAGGTCCCTAGGAGTCTTGAAAGGCTTACTACCGTGAAACTAAAGCAGAACAGTGATGAAGGCCTCATGGAGCTGCTGCACACCTCCCCATTGGCAAGGCAAATCAGAGCCTTACTTCGAAGCTAGGGTTCACGTTGACTTTCACTTGAGGTAGAGAGCAGAGCAGGGTGAGCTTCCAACAAGGAACTAGAAACCCAAGGTTTCTTTGGAGAAAACTCATTTTCTTCTCAGAACCATGCCGGCAGTGAGGAAAACCCCGCCAACAACAATGCTTTTCAGGTAGCTTCGAGGCCGCATGAACGGAGCTTTCATAATGGGAAAACAAGCCTTATGCCATCAGTCTCCAAATTCTAGGCTGACAAGCAGCATAAACGCAGGAACAGAGCTTCCTGGCTCTACGCAGTGTTCTGGTACCGAAACGGGTCCTGAAGCATGGTCCCTAAGAGTCTTGGAGAGCTTACTACCGTTAAACTAAAGCAGAATAGCCTCGAAGGCCTCATGGAGCTGCTGCACGCCTCCCGTTTCGCAAGGATAAGCAGGGCTGTACTTCGAGGCTACTGCTCACGTTGAGTTTCACGTTTGGTATAGAGCAGAGCAGGGTGAGCTTCCAACTAGGACCTGGAAGCACAAGGTTTCTTTCGAGAAAACTCATTTTCTTCTCTGAGCCATGCCGGCTGTAAGTAAAAGCACGGTAACAAGAGTGCTTTTCAGGTAGCTTTGAGGCCGCATGAATGGAGCTTTCAAAACGGGAAAACAAGCTTTGTGCCTTCAGTCTCCCATTTCCAGGTTGACACGCAACATAAGTACATGTTGATGCTCACAAGTCAAAAGAGATTCACGATACCCACTGGGGCTTTCCCTGAATCAAGTTTTTTCTACATGCGGTTTTCCGCGTGCAGCGAAGTTCCTAAACAACGGATGCGCGAGCGAGACTGAGGGGGCCTTTGCATCTTCAAAGGACCTGCATTGTTACACCAAGAACTGTGCTTCAATTGTACTTGGAATGCAAGCCGACCACCTCCTTGAGGATGCGTGACTCTAAGTGTGAAATGTGAAAAGGGATTAGAAGCAGAGTGTTTTTCTCAATAGAGTTCAGCTAGGGGAATGAGGTTACACCCATTGTATGGAGGACAGTCTAGAAGTGTGTTCGTGAATCCTGTGTGGAGCTGAGTTAATCTGGCTCTCCCAAGGAAGAGTGCAGTGTGTTGGTTCTCTCTAGCCAACACTGGGGTGTTCCAAAAAGGCCTACGGGGCTGGAAGTTGCTTAACAGGACCAGAGCTTCCTTGCTCTACTCAGTATTCTGGTACGGAAACGGGTGCTGAAGCAAGGTCCCTAAGAGTTTTGAAAGGCTTACTACCGTGAAACTAAAGCAGAACAGTGATGAAGGCCTCATGGAGCTGCTGCACACCTCCCCATTGGCAAGGCAAATCAGAGCCTTACTTCGAGGCTAGGGTTCACGTTGACTTTCACTTGAGGTAGAGAGCAGAGCAGGGTGAGCTTCCAACAAGGAACTGGAAACCCAAGGTTTCTTTGGAGAAAACTCATTTTCTTCTCAGAACCATGCCGGCAGTGAGGAAAACCCCGGCAACAACAATGCTTTTCAGGTAGCTTCGAGGCCGCATGAACGGAGCTTTCATAATGGGAAAACAAGCCTTATGCCATCAGTCTCCAAATTCTAGGCTGACAAGCAGCATAAACGCAGGAACAGAGCTTCCTGGCTCTACGCAGTGTTCTGGTACCGAAACGGGTCCTGAAGCATGGTCCCTAAGAGTCTTGGAGAGCTTACTACCGTTAAACTAAAGCAGAGCAGCCTCGAAGGCCTCATGGAGCTGCTGCACGCCTCCCGTTTCGCAAGGATAAGCAGGGCTGTACTTCGAGGCTACTGCTCACGTTGAGTTTCACGTTTGGTATAGAGCAGAGCAGGGTGAGCTTCCAACTAGGAACTGGAAGCACAAGGTTTCTTTCGAGAAAACTCATTTTCTTCTCTGAGCCATGCCGGCTGTAAGTAAAAGCACGGTAACAAGAGTGCTTTTCAGGTAGCTTTGAGGCCGCATGAATGGAGCTTTCAAAACGGGAAAACAAGCTTTGTGCCTTCAGTCTCCCATTTCCAGGTTGACACGCAGCATAAGTACATGTTGATGCTCACAAGTCAAAAGAGATTCACGATACCCACTGGGGCTTTCCCTGAATCAACTTTTTTCTACATGCGGTTTTCCGCGTGCAGCGAAGTTCCTTAACAACGGATGCGCGAGCGAGACTGAGGGGGCCTTTGCATCTTCAAAGGACCTGCAGTGTTACACCAAGAACTGTGCTTCAATTGTACTTGGAATGCAAGCCGACCACCTCCTTGAGGATGCGTGACTCTAAGTGTGAAATGTGAAAAGGGATTAGAAGCAGAGTGTTTTTCTCAGTAGAGTTCAGCTAGGGGAATCAGGTTACATCCACTGCATGGAGGACAGTCTAGAAGTGTGTTCCTGAATCCTGTGTAGAGCTGAGGTCATCTGGCTCTCCCAAGGAAGAGTGCAGTGTGTTGCCTTTCTCTAGCCAACACTGCGGTGTTCCAAAAGGCCTACGGGGCTGGAAGTTGCTTAACAGGACTAGAGCTTCCTGTGTCTCCCTAATATTCTGGTACGGAAACGGGTGCTGAAGCAAGGTCCCTAGGAGTCTTGAAAGGCTTACTACCGTGAAACTAAAGCAGAACAGTGATGAAGGCCTCATGGAGCTGCTGCACACCTCCCCATTGGCAAGGCAAATCAGAGCCTTACTTCGAAGCTAGGGTTCACGTTGAATTTCACTTGAGGTAGAGAGCAGACCAGGGTGAGCTTCCAACAAGGAACTGGAAACCCAAGGTTTCTTTGGAGAAAACTCATTTTCTTCTCAGAACCATGACGGCAGTGAGGAAAACCACGCCAACAACAATGCTTTTCAGGTAGCTTCGAGGCCGCATGAACGGAGCTTTCATAATGGGAAAACAAGCCTTATGCCATCAGTCTCTAATTTCTAGGTGGACACGCAGCATACACGCAGGACCAGAGCTTCCTGGTTCTAGGCAGTGTTCTGGTACTGAAACGGGTGCTGAAGCAAGGTCCCTAGGAGTGTTGAAAGGCTTACTACCGTGAAACTAAAGCAGAACAACGATAAAGGCCTCATGGAGCTGCTGCACGCCTCTCGTTTTGCAAGGATAATCAGGGCCTTACTTCGAAGCTAGGGCTCACGTTGACCTTCACTTCAGGTATAGAGCAGAGCAGGGTGAGCTTCCTACAAGGAACTGGAAGCACGAGGTTTCTTATGAGAAAACTCATTTTCTTCTCAGAACCATGCCGGCCGTGAGGAAAACCCCGGCAACAATAATGCTTTTCAGGTAGCTTCGATGCCGCATGAACGGAGCTTTCAAAATGGGAAAACAAGCCTTATGCCATCAGTCTCCAAATTCTAGGCTGACAAGCAGCATAAACGCAGGAACAGAGATTCCTGGCTCTACGCAGTGTTCTGGTACCGAAACGGGTCCTGAAGCATGGTCCCTAAGAGTCTTGGAGAGCTTACTGCCGTTAAACTAAAGCAGAACAGCCTTGAAGGCCTCATGGAGCTGCTGCACGCCTCCCGTTTCGCAAGGATAAGCAGGGCTGTACTTCGAGGCTACTGCTCACGTTGAGTTTCACGTTTGGTATAGAGCAGAGCAGGGTGAGCGTCCAACTAGGAACTGGAAGCACAAGGTTTCTTTCGAGAAAACTCATTTTCTTCTCTGAGCCATGCCGGCTGTAAGTAAAAGCACGGTAACAAGAGTGCTTTTCAGGTAGCTTTGAGGCCGCATGAATGGAGCTTTCAAAACGGGAAAACAAGCTTTGTGCCTTCAGTCTCCCATTTCCAGGTTGACACGCAGCATAAGTACATGTTGATGCTCACAAGTCAAAAGAGATTCACGATACCCACTGGGGCTTCCCCTGAATCAACTTTTTGCTACGACCGGTTTTCCGCGTTCAGCAAAGTGCCTAAACAAAGGATGCGCGAGGGAGACTTAGAGACCTGTGCATCTTCAAAAGACCTGCTGTGTTACACTAAGAACTGTGCTTCAATTGTAC
This sequence comes from Eubalaena glacialis, assembly GCF_028564815.1. Classification (NCBI taxonomy): domain Eukaryota; kingdom Metazoa; phylum Chordata; class Mammalia; order Artiodactyla; family Balaenidae; genus Eubalaena; species Eubalaena glacialis. Next base: position 261,626 of record NW_026871161.1, on the reverse strand, counting down.
TTGGAATGCAAGCCGACCACCTCCTTGAGGATGCGTGACTCGAAGTGTAAAAAGTGAAACGGGATTAGAAGCAGAGTGTTTTTCTCAATAGAGTTCAGCTAGGGGAATGAGGTTACATCCACTGCATGGAGGACAGTCTACAAGTGTGTTCCTGAATCCTGTGTAGAGCTGAGGTCATCTGGCTCTCCCAAGGAAGAGTGCAGTGTGTTGCCTTTCTCTAGCCAACACTGTGGCGTTCCAAAAGGCCTACGGGGCTGGAAGTTGCTTAAAAAGGACTAGAGCTTCCTGTGTCTCCCTAATATTCTGGTACTGAAACTGGTGCTGAAGCAAGGTCCCTAGGAGTCTTGAAAGGCTTACTACCGTGAAGCTAAAGCAGAACAGTGAGGAAGGACTCACGGAGCTGCTGCACGCCTCCCCATTGGCAAGGCAAATCAGGGCCTTACTTCGAGGCTAGGGCTCACGTTGACGTTCACTTTTGGTATAGAGCAGAGCAGGGTGAGCTTCCAACAAGGAACTGGAAGCACGAGGTTTCTTACGAGAAAACTCATTTTCTATTCAGAACCATGTCGGCAGTGACGAAAACCCCGCCAACAACAATACTTTTCAGGTAGCTTCGAGGCCGCATGAACGGAGCTTTCATAATGGGAAAACAATCCTTATGCCATCAGTCTCTAATTTCTAGGTGGACACGCAGCATACACGCAGGACCAGAGCTTCCTGGTTCTACGCAGTGTTCTGGTACTGAAACGGGTGCTGAAGCAAGGTCCCTAGGAGTCTTGAAAGGCTTACTACCGGGAAACTAAAGCAGAACAACGATGAAGGCCTCATGGAGCTGCTGCGTGCCTCTCGTTTTGCAAGGATAATCAGGGCCTTACTTCGAAGCTAGGGCTCACGTTGACCTTCACTTCAGGTATAGAGCAGAGCAGGGTGAGCTTCCTACAAGGAACTGGAAGCACGAGGTTTCTTACGAGAAAACTCATTTTCTTCTCAGAACCATGCCGGCAGTGAGTAAAACCCCGCCAACAACAATGCTTTTCAGGTAGCTTCGAGGACGCATGAATGGAGCTTTCGTAATGGGAAAACAAGCCTTGTGCCATCAGTCTCTAATTTCTAGGTTGACACGCAGCATACACGCAGGACCAGAGCTTACTGTCTCTACGCAGTGTTCTGGTACCGAAACCGTTGCTTAAGCAAAGTCCCTAGGAGTCTTGGAAAGCTTACTACCGTGAAACTAAAGCAGAACAGCGATGAAGGCTTCATGGAGCTGCTGCACGCCTCCTGTTTTGCCAGCATAATCAGGGCCTTACTTCGAGGCTAGTGCTCACATTGACTTTCACGTTTGGTATCGAGCAGAGCAGGGTTAGCTTCCAACTAGGAACTGGAAGCACAAGGTTTCTTTCGAGAAAACTCATTTTCTTCTCTGAGCCATGCCGGCTGTAAGTAAAAGCACGGTAACAAGAGTGCTTTTCAGGTAGCTTCGAGGCCGCATGAATGGAGCTTTCAAAACGGGAAAACAAGCTTTGTGCCTTCAGTTTCCCATTTCCAGGTTGACACGCAGCATAAGTACATGTTGATGCTCACAAGTCAAAAGAGATTCACGATACCCACTGGGGCTTTCCCTGAATCAACTTTTTGCTACATCCGGTTTTCCACGTGCAGCGAAGTTCCTAAATAAAGGATGCGCGAGCGAGAATGAGGGGGCCTTTTCATCTTCAAAGGACCTGCAGTGTTACACCAAGAACTGTGCTTCAATTGTACTTGGAATGCAAGCCGACCACCTCCTTGAGGATGCGTGACTCTAAGTGTGAAATGTGAAAAGGGATTAGAAGCAGAGTGTTTTTCTCAGTAGAGTTCGGCTAGGGGAATCAGGTTACATCCACTGCATGGAGGACAGTCTAGAAGTGTGTTCCTGAATCCTGTGTAGAGCTGAGGTCATCTGGCTCTCCCAAGGAAGAGTGCAGTGTGTTGCCTTTCTCTAGCCAACACTGCGGTGTTCCAAAAGGCCTACGGGGCTGGAAGTTGCTTAACAGGACTAGAGCTTCCTGTGTCTCCCTAATATTCTGGTACGGAAACGGGTGCTGAAGCAAGGTCCCTAGGAGTCTTGAAAGGCTTACTACCGTGAAACTAAAGCAGAACAGTGATGAAGGCCTCATGGAGCTGCTGCACACCTCCCCATTGGCAAGGCAAATCAGAGCCTTACTTCGAAGCTAGGGTTCACGTTGACTTTCACTTGAGGTAGAGAGCAGAGCAGGGTGAGCTTCCAACAAGGAACTAGAAACCCAAGGTTTCTTTGGAGAAAACTCATTTTCTTCTCAGAACCATGCCGGCAGTGAGGAAAACCCCGCCAACAACAATGCTTTTCAGGTAGCTTCGAGGCCGCATGAACGGAGCTTTCATAATGGGAAAACAAGCCTTATGCCATCAGTCTCCAAATTCTAGGCTGACAAGCAGCATAAACGCAGGAACAGAGCTTCCTGGCTCTACGCAGTGTTCTGGTACCGAAACGGGTCCTGAAGCATGGTCCCTAAGAGTCTTGGAGAGCTTACTACCGTTAAACTAAAGCAGAATAGCCTCGAAGGCCTCATGGAGCTGCTGCACGCCTCCCGTTTCGCAAGGATAAGCAGGGCTGTACTTCGAGGCTACTGCTCACGTTGAGTTTCACGTTTGGTATAGAGCAGAGCAGGGTGAGCTTCCAACTAGGAACTGGAAGCACAAGGTTTCTTTCGAGAAAACTCATTTTCTTCTCTGAGCCATGCCGGCTGTAAGTAAAAGCACGGTAACAAGAGTGCTTTTCAGGTAGCTTTGAGGCCGCATGAATGGAGCTTTCAAAACGGGAAAACAAGCTTTGTGCCTTCAGTCTCCCATTTCCAGGTTGACACGCAACATAAGTACATGTTGATGCTCACAAGTCAAAAGAGATTCACGATACCCACTGGGGCTTTCCCTGAATCAAGTTTTTTCTACATGCGGTTTTCCGCGTGCAGCGAAGTTCCTAAACAACGGATGCGCGAGCGAGACTGAGGGGGCCTTTGCATCTTCAAAGGACCTGCATTGTTACACCAAGAACTGTGCTTCAATTGTACTTGGAATGCAAGCCGACCACCTCCTTGAGGATGCGTGACTCTAAGTGTGAAATGTGAAAAGGGATTAGAAGCAGAGTGTTTTTCTCAATAGAGTTCAGCTAGGGGAATGAGGTTACACCCATTGTATGGAGGACAGTCTAGAAGTGTGTTCGTGAATCCTGTGTGGAGCTGAGTTAATCTGGCTCTCCCAAGGAAGAGTGCAGTGTGTTGGTTCTCTCTAGCCAACACTGGGGTGTTCCAAAAAGGCCTACGGGGCTGGAAGTTGCTTAACAGGACCAGAGCTTCCTTGCTCTACTCAGTATTCTGGTACGGAAACGGGTGCTGAAGCAAGGTCCCTAAGAGTTTTGAAAGGCTTACTACCGTGAAACTAAAGCAGAACTGTGATGAAGGCCTCATGGAGCTGCTGCACACCTCCCCATTGGCAAGGCAAATCAGAGCCTTACTTCGAGGCTAGGGTTCACGTTGACTTTCACTTGAGGTAGAGAGCAGAGCAGGGTGAGCTTCCAACAAGGAACTGGAAACCCAAGGTTTCTTTGGAGAAAACTCATTTTCTTCTCAGAACCATGCCGGCAGTGAGGAAAACCCCGGCAACAACAATGCTTTTCAGGTAGCTTCGAGGCCGCATGAACGGAGCTTTCATAATGGGAAAACAAGCCTTATGCCATCAGTCTCCAAATTCTAGGCTGACAAGCAGCATAAACGCAGGAACAGAGCTTCCTGGCTCTACGCAGTGTTCTGGTACCGAAACGGGTCCTGAAGCATGGTCCCTAAGAGTCTTGGAGAGCTTACTACCGTTAAACTAAAGCAGAGCAGCCTCGAAGGCCTCATGGAGCTGCTGCACGCCTCCCGTTTCGCAAGGATAAGCAGGGCTGTACTTCGAGGCTACTGCTCACGTTGAGTTTCACGTTTGGTATAGAGCAGAGCAGGGTGAGCTTCCAACTAGGAACTGGAAGCACAAGGTTTCTTTCGAGAAAACTCATTTTCTTCTCTGAGCCATGCCGGCTGTAAGTAAAAGCACGGTAACAAGAGTGCTTTTCAGGTAGCTTTGAGGCCGCATGAATGGAGCTTTCAAAACGGGAAAACAAGCTTTGTGCCTTCAGTCTCCCATTTCCAGGTTGACACGCAGCATAAGTACATGTTGATGCTCACAAGTCAAAAGAGATTCACGATACCCACTGGGGCTTTCCCTGAATCAACTTTTTTCTACATGCGGTTTTCCGCGTGCAGCGAAGTTCCTTAACAACGGATGCGCGAGCGAGACTGAGGGGGCCTTTGCATCTTCAAAGGACCTGCAGTGTTACACCAAGAACTGTGCTTCAATTGTACTTGGAATGCAAGCCGACCACCTCCTTGAGGATGCGTGACTCTAAGTGTGAAATGTGAAAAGGGATTAGAAGCAGAGTGTTTTTCTCAGTAGAGTTCAGCTAGGGGAATCGGGTTACATCCACTGCATGGAGGACAGTCTAGAAGTGTGTTCCTGAATCCTGTGTAGAGCTGAGGTCATCTGGCTCTCCCAAGGAAGAGTGCAGTGTGTTGCCTTTCTCTAGCCAACACTGCGGTGTTCCAAAAGGCCTACGGGGCTGGAAGTTGCTTAACAGGACTAGAGCTTCCTGTGTCTCCCTAATATTCTGGTACGGAAACGGGTGCTGAAGCAAGGTCCCTAGGAGTCTTGAAAGGCTTACTACCGTGAAACTAAAGCAGAACAGTGATGAAGGCCTCATGGAGCTGCTGCACACCTCCCCATTGGCAAGGCAAATCAGAGCCTTACTTCGAAGCTAGGGTTCACGTTGACTTTCACTTGAGGTAGAGAGCAGACCAGGGTGAGCTTCCAACAAGGAACTGGAAACCCAAGGTTTCTTTGGAGAAAACTCATTTTCTTCTCAGAACCATGACGGCAGTGAGGAAAACCACGCCAACAACAATGCTTTTCAGGTAGCTTCGAGGCCGCATGAACGGAGCTTTCATAATGGGAAAACAAGCCTTATGCCATCAGTCTCTAATTTCTAGGTGGACACGCAGCATACACGCAGGACCAGAGCTTCCTGGTTCTAGGCAGTGTTCTGGTACTGAAACGGGTGCTGAAGCAAGGTCCCTAGGAGTGTTGAAAGGCTTACTACCGTGAAACTAAAGCAGAACAACGATAAAGGCCTCATGGAGCTGCTGCACGCCTCTCGTTTTGCAAGGATAATCAGGGCCTTACTTCGAAGCTAGGGCTCACGTTGACCTTCACTTCAGGTATAGAGCAGAGCAGGGTGAGCTTCCTACAAGGAACTGGAAGCACGAGGTTTCTTATGAGAAAACTCATTTTCTTCTCAGAACCATGCCGGCCGTGAGGAAAACCCCGGCAACAATAATGCTTTTCAGGTAGCTTCGATGCCGCATGAACGGAGCTTTCAAAATGGGAAAACAAGCCTTATGCCATCAGTCTCCAAATTCTAGGCTGACAAGCAGCATAAACGCAGGAACAGAGATTCCTGGCTCTACGCAGTGTTCTGGTACCGAAACGGGTCCTGAAGCATGGTCCCTAAGAGTCTTGGAGAGCTTACTGCCGTTAAACTAAAGCAGAACAGCCTTGAAGGCCTCATGGAGCTGCTGCACGCCTCCCGTTTCGCAAGGATAAGCAGGGCTGTACTTCGAGGCTACTGCTCACGTTGAGTTTCACGTTTGGTATAGAGCAGAGCAGGGTGAGCGTCCAACTAGGAACTGGAAGCACAAGGTTTCTTTCGAGAAAACTCATTTTCTTCTCTGAGCCATGCCGGCTGTAAGTAAAAGCACGGTAACAAGAGTGCTTTTCAGGTAGCTTTGAGGCCGCATGAATGGAGCTTTCAAAACGGGAAAACAAGCTTTGTGCCTTCAGTCTCCCATTTCCAGGTTGACACGCAGCATAAGTACATGTTGATGCTCACAAGTCAAAAGAGATTCACGATACCCACTGGGGCTTCCCCTGAATCAACTTTTTGCTACGACCGGTTTTCCGCGTTCAGCAAAGTGCCTAAACAAAGGATGCGCGAGGGAGACTTAGAGACCTGTGCATCTTCAAAAGACCTGCTGTGTTACACTAAGAACTGTGCTTCAATTGTACTTGGAATGCAAGCCGACCACCTCCTTGAGGATGCGTGACTCGAAGTGTAAAAAGTGAAACGGGATTAGAAGCAGAGTGTTTTTCTCAATAGAGTTCAGCTAGGGGAATGAGGTTACATCCACTGCATGGAGGACAGTCTACAAGTGTGTTCCTGAATCCTGTGTAGAGCTGAGGTCATCTGGCTCTCCCAAGGAAGAGTGCAGTGTGTTGCCTTTCTCTAGCCAACACTGTGGCGTTCCAAAAGGCCTACGGGGCTGGAAGTTGCTTAAAAAGGACTAGAGCTTCCTGTGTCTCCCTAATATTCTGGTACTGAAACGGGTGCTGAAGCAAGGTCCCTAGGAGTCTTGAAAGGCTTACTACCGTGAAGCTAAAGCAGAACAGTGAGGAAGGACTCACGGAGCTGCTGCACGCCTCCCCATTGGCAAGGCAAATCAGGGCCTTACTTCGAGGCTAGGGCTCACGTTGACGTTCACTTTTGGTATAGAGCAGAGCAGGGTGAGCTTCCAACAAGGAACTGGAAGCACGAGGTTTCTTACGAGAAAACTCATTTTCTATTCAGAACCATGTCGGCAGTGACGAAAACCCCGCCAACAACAATACTTTTCAGGTAGCTTCGAGGCCGCATGAACGGAGCTTTCATAATGGGAAAACAATCCTTATGCCATCAGTCTCTAATTTCTAGGTGGACACGCAGCATACACGCAGGACCAGAGCTTCCTGGTTCTACGCAGTGTTCTGGTACTGAAACGGGTGCTGAAGCAAGGTCCCTAGGAGTCTTGAAAGGCTTACTACCGGGAAACTAAAGCAGAACAACGATGAAGGCCTCATGGAGCTGCTGCGTGCCTCTCGTTTTGCAAGGATAATCAGGGCCTTACTTCGAAGCTAGGGCTCACGTTGACCTTCACTTCAGGTATAGAGCAGAGCAGGGTGAGCTTCCTACAAGGAACTGGAAGCACGAGGTTTCTTACGAGAAAACTCATTTTCTTCTCAGAACCATGCCGGCAGTGAGTAAAACCCCGCCAACAACAATGCTTTTCAGGTAGCTTCGAGGACGCATGAATGGAGCTTTCGTAATGGGAAAACAAGCCTTGTGCCATCAGTCTCTAATTTCTAGGTTGACACGCAGCATACACGCAGGACCAGAGCTTACTGTCTCTACGCAGTGTTCTGGTACCGAAACCGTTGCTTAAGCAAAGTCCCTAGGAGTCTTGGAAAGCTTACTACCGTGAAACTAAAGCAGAACAGCGATGAAGGCTTCATGGAGCTGCTGCACGCCTCCTGTTTTGCCAGCATAATCAGGGCCTTACTTCGAGGCTAGTGCTCACATTGACTTTCACGTTTGGTATCGAGCAGAGCAGGGTTAGCTTCCAACTAGGAACTGGAAGCACAAGGTTTCTTTCGAGAAAACTCATTTTCTTCTCTGAGCCATGCCGGCTGTAAGTAAAAGCACGGTAACAAGAGTGCTTTTCAGGTAGCTTCGAGGCCGCATGAATGGAGCTTTCAAAACGGGAAAACAAGCTTTGTGCCTTCAGTTTCCCATTTCCAGGTTGACACGCAGCATAAGTACATGTTGATGCTCACAAGTCAAAAGAGATTCACGATACCCACTGGGGCTTTCCCTGAATCAACTTTTTGCTACATCCGGTTTTCCACGTGCAGCGAAGTTCCTAAATAAAGGATGCGCGAGCGAGAATGAGGGGGCCTTTTCATCTTCAAAGGACCTGCAGTGTTACACCAAGAACTGTGCTTCAATTGTACTTGGAATGCAAGCCGACCACCTCCTTGAGGATGCGTGACTCTAAGTGTGAAATGTGAAAAGGGATTAGAAGCAGAGTGTTTTTCTCAGTAGAGTTCGGCTAGGGGAATCAGGTTACATCCACTGCATGGAGGACAGTCTAGAAGTGTGTTCCTGAATCCTGTGTAGAGCTGAGGTCATCTGGCTCTCCCAAGGAAGAGTGCAGTGTGTTGCCTTTCTCTAGCCAACACTGCGGTGTTCCAAAAGGCCTACGGGGCTGGAAGTTGCTTAACAGGACTAGAGCTTCCTGTGTCTCCCTAATATTCTGGTACGGAAACGGGTGCTGAAGCAAGGTCCCTAGGAGTCTTGAAAGGCTTACTACCGTGAAACTAAAGCAGAACAGTGATGAAGGCCTCATGGAGCTGCTGCACACCTCTCCATTGGCAAGGCGAATCAGAGCCTTACTTCGAGGCTAGGGTTCACGTTGACTTTCACTTGAGGTAGAGAGCAGAGCAGGGTGAGCTTCCAACAAGGAACTGGAAACCCAAGGTTTCTTAGGAGAAAACTCATTTTCTTCTCAGAACCATGCCGGCAGTGAGGAAAACCCCGCCAACAACAATGCTTTTCAGGTAGCTTCGAGGCCGCATGAACGGAGCTTTCATAATGGGAAAACAAGCCTTATGCCATCAGTCTCTAATTTCTAGGTGGACACGCAGCATACACGCAGGACCAGAGCTTCCTGGTTCTACGCAGTGTTCTGGTACCGAAACGGGTCCTGAAGCATGGTCCCTAAGAGTCTTGGAGAGCTTACTACCGTTAAACTAAAGCAGAACAGCCTTGAAGGCCTCATGGAGCTGCTGCACGCCTACCGTTTTGCAAGGATAAGCAGGGCTGTACTTCGAGGCTACTGCTCACGTTGAGTTTCACGTTTGGTATAGAGCAGAGCAGGGTGAGCGTCCAACTAGGAACTGGAAGCACAAGGTTTCTTTCGAGAAAACTCATTTTCTTCTCTGAGCCATGCCGGCTGTAAGTAAAAGCTCGGTAACAAGAGTGCTTTTCAGGTAGCTTTGAGCCCGCATGAATGGAGCTTTCAAAACGGGAAAACAAGCTCTGTGCCTTCAGTCTCCCATTTCCAGGTTGACACGCAGCATAAGTACATGTTGATGCTCACAAGTCAAAAGAGATTCACGATACGCACTGGGGCTTCCCCTGAATCAACTTTTTGCTACGACCGGTTTTCCGCGTGCAGCAAAGTGCCTAAACGAAGGATGCGCGAGGGAGATTTAGAGACCTGTGCATCTTCAAAAGACCTACTGTGTTACACTAAGAACTGTGCTTCAATTGTACTTCGAATGCAAGCCGACCACCTCCTTGAGGATGCGTGACTCGAAGTGTAAAAAGTGAAACGGGATTAGAAGCAGAGTGTTTTTCTCAATAGAGTTCAGCTAGGGGAATGAGGTTACATCCACTGCATGGAGGACAGTCTAGAAGTGTGTTCCTGAATCCTGTGTAGAGCTGAGGTAATCTGGCTCTCCCAAGGAAGAGTGCAGTGTTTTGCCTTTCTCTAGCCAACACTGGGGTGTTCCAAAAGGCCTACGGGGCTGGAAGTTGCTTAACAGGACTAGAGCTTCCTGTGTCTCCCTAATATTCTGGTACGGAAACGGGTGCTGAAGCAAGGTCCCTAGGAGTCTTGAAAAGCTTACTACCGTGAAACTAAAGCAGAACAGTGAGGAAGGCCTCATGGATCTGCTGCACGCCTCCCCATTGGCAAGGCAAATCAGGGCCTTACTTCGAGGCTAGGGCTCACGTTGACGTTCACTTTTGGTATAGAGCAGAGCAGGGTGAGCTTCCAACAAGGAACTGGAAGCACAAGGTTTCTTACATGAAAACTCATTTTCTTCTCAGAACCATGTCGGCAGTGACGAAAACCCCGCCAACAACAATGCTTTTCAGGTAGCTTCGAGGCCGCATGAACGGAGCTTTCATAATGGGAAAACAAGCCTTATGCCATCAGTCTCTAATTTCTAGGTGGACACGCAGCATACACGCAGGACCAGAGCTTCCTGGTTCTACGCAGTGTTCTGGTACTGAAACGGGTGCTGAAGCAAGGTCCCTAGGAGTCTTGAAAGGCTTACTACCGGGAAACTAAAGCAAAACAACGATGAAGGCCTCATGGAGCTGCTGCACGCCTCTCGTTTTGCAAGGATAATCAGGGCCTTACTTCGAAGCTAGGGCTCACGTTGACCTTCATTTCAGGTATAGAGCAGAGCAGGGTGAGCTTCCTACAAGGAACTGGAAGCACGAGGTTTCTTACGAGAAAACTCATTTTCTTCTCAGAACCATGCCGGCAGTGAGTAAAACCCCGCCAACAACAATGCTTTTCAGGTAGCTTCGAGGACGCATGAACGGAGCTTTCGTAATGGGAAAACAAGCCTTGTGCCATCAGTCTCTAATTTCTAGGTTGACACGCAGCATACACGCAGGACCAGAGCTTACTGTCTCTACGCAGTGTTCTGGTACCGAAACCGTTGCTTAAGCAAAGTCCCTAGGAGTCTTGGAAAGCTTACTACCGTGAAACTAAAGCAGAACAGCGATGAAGGCTTCATGGAGCTGCTGCACGCCTACCGTTTTGCCAGCATAATCAGGGCCTTACTTCGAGGCTAGTGCTCACATTGACTTTCACGTTTGGTATCGAGCAGAGCAGGGTTAGCTTCCAACTAGGAACTGGAAGCACAAGGTTTCTTTCGAGAAAACTCATTTTCTTCTCTGAGCCATGCCGGCTGTAAGTAAAAGCACGGTAACAACAGTGCTTTTCAGGTAGCTTCGGGGCCGCATCAACGGAGCTTTCATAATGGGAAAACTAGCCTCGTGCCATCAGTCTCTAATTTCTAGGTTGACACGCAGCATACACGCAGGACCAGAGCTAACTGTCTCTACGCAGTGTTCTGGTACCGAAACGGTTGCTTAAGCAAAGTCCCTAGGAGTCTTGGAAAGCTTACTACTGTGAAACTAAAGCAGAACAGCGATGAAGGCCTCATGGAGCTGCTGCACGCCTCCCGTTTTGCCAGCATAATCAGGGCCTTACTTCGAGGCTAGTGCTCACATTGACTTTCACGTTTGGTACAGAGCAGAGCCGGGTGAGCTTCCAACTAGGACCTGGAAGCACAAGGTTTCTTTCGAGAAAACTCATTTTCTTCTCTGAGCCATGCCGGCTGTATGTAAAAGCACGGTAACAAGAGTGCTTTTCAGGTAGCTTTGAAGCCGCATGAATGGAGCTTTTAAAACGGGAAAACAAGCTTTATGCCTTCAGTCTCCCATTTCAAGGTTGACACGCAGCATAAGTACATGTTGATGCTCACAAGTCAAAAGAGATTCACGATAACCACTGGGGCTTCCCCTGAATCAACTTTTTGCTACGACCGGTTTTCCGCGTGCAGCAAAGTGCCTAAACAAAGGATGCGCGAGGGAGACTTAGAGACCTGTGCATCTTCAAAAGACCTGCTGTGTTACACTAAGAACTGTGCTTAAATTGTATTTGGAAGGCAAGCCGACCACCTCCTTGAGGATCCGTGCCTCGAAGTGTAAAAAGTGAAAAGGGATTATAAGCAGAGTGTTTTTCTCAATAGAGTTCAGCTAGGGGAATGAGGTTACATCCACTGCATGGAGGAAAGTGTAGAAGTGTGTTCCTGAATCCTATGTAGAGCTGAGGTAATCTGGCTCTCCCAAGGAAGAGTGTAGTATGTTGCCTTTCTCTAGCCAACACTGGGGCGTTCCAAAAATCCTACGGGGCTGGAAGTTGTTTAACAGGACTAGAGCTTCCTGTGTCTCCCTAATATTCTGGTACTGAAACGGGTGCTGAAGCAAGGTCCCTAGGAGTCTTGAAAGGCTTACTACTGTGAAACTGAAGCAGAACAGTGATGAAGGTCTCACGGAGCTGCTGCACGCCTCCCCATTGGCAAGGCAAATCAGGGCCTTACTTCGAGGCTAGGGCTCACGTTGACTTTAACTGTTGGTATAGAGCAGAGCAGGGTGAGCTTCCAACAAGGAACAGGAAGCACCAGGTTTCTTACATGAAAACTCATTTTCTTCTCAGAACCATGTCGGCAGTGACGAAAACCCCGCCAACAACAATGCTTTTCAGGTAGCTTCGAGGCCGCATGAACGGAGCTTTCATAATGGGAAAACAAGCCTTATGCCATCAGTCTGCAAATTCTAGGCTGACAAGCAGCATAAACGCAGGACCAGAGCTTACTGTCTCTACGCAGTGTTCTGGTACCGAAACGGTTGCTTAAGCAAAGTCCCTAGGAGTCTTGGAAAGCTTACTACCGTGAAACTAAAGCAGAACAGCGATGAAGGCCTCATGGAGCTGCTGCACGCCTCCCGTTTTGCCAGGATAATCTGGGCCTTACTTCGAGGCTAGTGCTCACATTGACTTTCACGTTTGGTATAGAGCAGAGCAGGGTGAGCTTCCAACTAGGAACTGGAAGCACAAGGTTTCTTTCGAGAAAACTCATTTTCTTCTCTGAGCCATGCCGGCTGTAAGTAAAAGCACGGTAACAAGAGTGCTTTTCAGGTAGCTTTGAGGCCGCATGAATGGAGCTTTCAAAATGGGAAAACAAGCTTTGTGCCTTCAGTCTCCCATTTCCAGGTTGACACGCAACATAAGTACATGTTGATGCTCACAAGTCAAAAGAGATTCACGATACCCACTGGGGCTTTCCCTGAATCAACTTTTTTCTACATGCGGTTTTCCGCGTGCAGCGAAGTTCCTAAACAACGGATGCGCGAGCGAGACTGAGGGGGCCTTTGCATCTTCAAAGGACCTGCAGTGTTACACCAAGAACTGTGCTTCAATTGTACTTGGAATGCAAGCCGACCACCTCCTTGAGGATGCGTGACTCTAAGTGTGAAATGTGAAAAGGGATTAGAAGCAGAGTGTTTTTCTCAGTAGAGTTCAGCTAGGGGAATCAGGTTACATCCACTGCATGGAGGACAGTCTAGAAGTGTGTTCCTGAATCCTGTGTAGAGCTGAGGTCATCTGGCTCTCCCAAGGAAGAGTGCAGTGTGTTGCCTTTCTCTAGCCAACACTGCGGTGTTCCAAAAGGCCTACGGGGCTGGAAGTTGCTTAACAGGACTAGAGCTTCCTGTGTCTCCCTAATATTCTGGTACGGAAACGGGTGCTGAAGCAAGGTCCCTAGGAGTCTTGAAAGGCTTACTACCGTGAAACTAAAGCAGAACAGTGATGAAGGCCTCATGGAGCTGCTGCACACCTCCCCATTGGCAAGGCAAATCAGAGCCTTACTTCGAAGCTAGGGTTCACGTTGACTTTCACTTGAGGTAGAGAGCAGAGCAGGGTGAGCTTCCAACAAGGAACTGGAAACCCAAGGTTTCTTAGGAGAAAACTCATTTTCTTCTCAGAACCATGCCGGCAGTGAGGAAAACCCCGCCAACAACAATGCTTTTCAGGTAGCTTCGAGGCCGCATGAACGGAGCTTTCATAATGGGAAAACAAGCCTTATGCCATCAGTCTCCAAATTCTAGGCTGACAAGCAGCATAAACGCAGGAACAGAGCTTCCTGGCTCTACGCAGTGTTCTGGTACCGAAACGGGTCCTGAAGCATGGTCCCTAAGAGTCTTGGAGAGCTTACTACCGTTAAACTAAAGCAGAATAGCCTCGAAGGCCTCATGGAGCTGCTGCACGCCTCCCGTTTCGCAAGGATAAGCAGGGCTGTACTTCGAGGCTACTGCTCACGTTGAGTTTCACGTTTGGTATAGAGCAGAGCAGGGTGAGCGTCCAACTAGGAACTGGAAGCACAAGGTTTCTTTCGAGAAAACTCATTTTCTTCTCTGAGCCATGCCGGCTGTAAGTAAAAGCACGGTAACAAGAGTGCTTTTCAGGTAGCTTTGAGGTCGCATGAATGGAGCTTTCAAAACGGGAAAACAAGCTTTGTGCCTTCAGTCTCCCATTTCCAGGTTGACACGCAACATAAGTACATGTTGATGCTCACAAGTCAAAAGAGATTCACGATACCCACTGGGGCTTTCCCTGAATCAACTTTTTTCTACATGCGGTTTTCCGCGTGCAGCGAAGTTCCTAAACAAAGGATGCTCGAGCGAGACTGAGGGGGCCTTTGCATCTTCAAAGGACCTGCATTGTTACACCAAAAACTGTGCTTCAATTGTACTTGGAATGCAAGCCGACCACCTCCTTGAGGATGCGTGACTCTAAGTGTGAAATGTGAAAAGGGATTAGAAGCAGAGTGTTTTTCTCAATAGAGTTCAGCTAGGGGAATGAGGTTACACCCTTTGTATGGAGGACAGTCTAGAAGTGTGTTCTTGAATCCTGTGTGGAGCTGAGTTAATCTGGCTCTCCCAAGGAAGAGTGCAGTGTGTTGGTTCTCTCTAGCCAACACTGGGTTGTTCCAAAAAGGCCTACGGGGCTGGAAGTTGCTTAACAGGACCAGAGCTTCCTTGCTCTACACAGTATTCTGGTACGGAAACGGGTGCTGAAGCAAGGTCCCTAAGAGTTTTGAAAGGCTTACTACCGTGAAACTGAAGCAGAACAGTGATGAAGGTCTCACGGAGCTGCTGCACGCCTCCCCATTGGCAAGGCAAATCAGGGCCTTACTTCGAGGCTAGGGCTCACGTTGACTTTAACTTTTGGTATAGAGCAGAGCAGGGTGAGCTTCCAACAAGGAACAGGAAGCACCAGGTTTCTTACATGAAAACTCATTTTCTTCTCAGAACCATGTCGGCAGTGACGAAAACCCCGCCAACAACAATGCTTTTCAGGTAGCTTCGAGGCCGCATGAACGGAGCTTTCATAATGGGAAAACAAGCCTTATGCCATCAATCTGCAAATTCTAGGCTGACAAGCAGCATAAACGCAGGACCAGAGCTTACTGTCTCTACGCAGTGTTCTGGTACCGAAACGGTTGCTTAAGCAAAGTCCCTAGGAGTCTTGGAAAGCTTACTACCGTGAAACTAAAGCAGAACAGCGATGAAGGCCTCATGGAGCTGCTGCACGCCTCCCGTTTTCCCAGGATAATCTGGGCCTTACTTCGAGGCTAGTGCTCACATTGACTTTCACGTTTGGTATAGAGCAGAGCAGGGTGAGCTTCCAACTAGGAACTGGAAGCACAAGGTTTCTTTCGAGAAAACTCATTTTCTTCTCTGAGCCATGCCGGCTGTAAGTAAAAGCACGGTAACAAGAGTGCTTTTCAGGTAGCTTTGAGGCCGCATGAATGGAGCTTTCAAAACGGGAAAACAAGCTTTGTGCCTTCAGTCTCCCATTTCCAGGTTGACACGCAACATAAGTACATGTTGATGCTCACAAGTCAAAAGAGATTCACGATACCCACTGGGGCTTTCCCTGAATCAACTTTTTTCTACATGCGGTTTTCCGCGTGCAGCGAAGTTCCTAAACAACGGATGTGCGAGCGAGACTGAGGGGGCCTTTGCATCTTCAAAGGACCTGCAGTGTTACACCAAGAACTGTGCTTCAATTGTACTTGGAATGCAAGCCGACCACCTCCTTGAGGATGCGTGACTCTAAGTGTGAAATGTGAAAAGGGATTAGAAGCAGAGTGTTTTTCTCAGTAGAGTTCAGCTAGGGGAATCAGGTTACATCCACTGCATGGAGGACAGTCTAGAAGTGTGTTCCTGAATCCTGTGTAGAGCTGAGGTCATCTGGCTCTCCCAAGGAAGAGTGCAGTGTGTTGCCTTTCTCTAGCCAACACTGCGGTGTTCCAAAAGGCCTACGGGGCTGGAAGTTGCTTAACAGGACTAGAGCTTCCTGTGTCTCCCTAATATTCTGGTACGGAAACGGGTGCTGAAGCAAGGTCCCTAGGAGTCTTGAAAGGCTTACTACCGTGAAACTAAAGCAGAACAGTGATGAAGGCCTCATGGAGCTGCTGCACACCTCCCCATTGGCAAGGCAAATCAGAGCCTTACTTCGAAGCTAGGGTTCACGTTGACTTTCACTTGAGGTAGAGAGCAGAGCAGGGTGAGCTTCCAACAAGGAACTGGAAACCCAAGGTTTCTTAGGAGAAAACTCATTTTCTTCTCAGAACCATGCCGGCAGTGAGGAAAACCCCGGCAACAACAATGCTTTTCAGGTAGATTCGAGGCCGCATGAACGGAGCTTTCATAATGGGAAAACAAGCCTTATGCCATCAGTCTCTAATTTCTTGGTGGACACGCAGCATACACGCAGGACCAGAGCTTCCTGGTTCTAGGCAGTGTTCTGGTACTGAAACGGGTGCTGAAGCAAGGTCCCTAGGAGTGTTGAAAGGCTTACTACCGTGAAACTAAAGCAGAACAACGATAAAGGCCTCATGGAGCTGCTGCACGCCTCTCGTTTTGCAAGGATAATCAGGGCCTTACTTTGAAGCTAGGGCTCACGTTGACCTTCACTTCAGGTATAGAGCAGAGCAGGGTGAGCTTCCTACAAGGAACTGGAAGCACGAGGTTTCTTATGAGAAAACTCATTTTCTTCTCAGAACCATGCCGGCCGTGAGGAAAACCCCGGCAACAATAATGATTTTCAGGTAGCTTCGATGCCGCATGAACGGAGCTTTCATAATGGGAAAACAAGCCTTATGCCATCAGTCTCCAAATTCTAGGCTGACAAGCAACATAAACGCAGGAACAGAGCTTCCTGGCTCTACGCAGTGTTCTGGTACCGAAACGGGTCCTGAAGCATGGTCCCTAAGAGTCTTGGAGAGCTTACTATCGTTAAACTAAAGCAGAACAGCCTCGAAGGCCTCATGGAGCTGCTGCACGCCTCCCGTTTCGCAAGGATAAGCACGGCTGTACTTCGAGGCTACTGCTCACGTTGAGTTTCACGTTTGGTATAGAGCAGAGCAGGGTGAGCGTCCAACTAGGAACTGGAAGCACAAGGTTTCTTTCGAGAAAACTCATTTTCTTCTCTGAGCCATGCCGGCTGTAAGTAAAAGCACGGTAACAAGAGTGCTTTTCAGGTAGCTTTGAGGCCGCATGAATGGAGCTTTCAAAACGGGAAAACAAGCTTTGTGCCTTCAGTCTCCCATTTCCAGGTTGACACGCAACATAAGTACATGTTGATGCTCATGAGTCAAAAGAGATTCACGATACCCACTGGGGCTTTCCCTGAATCAACTTTTTTCTACATGCGGTTTTCCGCGTGCAGCGAAGTTCCTAAACAACGGATGCGCGAGCGAGACTGAGGGGGCCTTTGCATCTTCAAAGGACCTGCAGTGTTACACCAAGAACTGTGCTTCAATTGTACTTGGAATGCAAGCCGACCACCTCCTTGAGGATGCGTGACTCTAAGTGTGAAATGTGAAAAGGGATTAGAAGCAGAGTGTTTTTCTCAATAGAGTTCAGCTAGGGGAATGAGGTTACACCCATTGTATGGAGGACAGTCTAGAAGTGTGTTCGTGAATCCTGTGTGGAGCTGAGTTAATCTGGCTCTCCCAAGGAAGAGTGCAGTGTGTTGGTTCTCTCTAGCCAACACTGGGGTGTTCCAAAAAGGCCTACGGGGCTGGAAGTTGCTTAACAGGACCAGAGCTTCCTTGCTCTACTCAGTATTCTGGTACGGAAACGGGTGCTGAAGCAAGGTCCCTAAGAGTTTTGAAAGGCTTACTACCGTGAAACTAAAGCAGAACTGTGATGAAGGCCTCATGGAGCTGCTGCACACCTCCCCATTGGCAAGGCAAATCAGAGCCTTACTTCGAGGCTAGGGTTCACGTTGACTTTCACTTGAGGTAGAGAGCAGAGCAGGGTGAGCTTCCAACAAGGAACTGGAAACCCAAGGTTTCTTTGGAGAAAACTCATTTTCTTCTCAGAACCATGCCGGCAGTGAGGAAAACCCCGGCAACAACAATGCTTTTCAGGTAGCTTCGAGGCCGCATGAACGGAGCTTACAAAATGGGAAAACAAGCCTTATGCCATCAGTCTCCAAATTCTAGGCTGACAAGCAGCATAAACGCAGGAACAGAGCTTCCTGGCTCTACGCAGTGTTCTGGTACCGAAACGGGTCCTGAAGCATGGTCCCTAAGAGTCTTGGAGAGCTTACTACCGTTAAACTAAAGCAGAGCAGCCTCGAAGGCCTCATGGAGCTGCTGCACGCCTCCCGTTTCGCAAGGATAAGCAGGGCTGTACTTCGAGGCTACTGCTCACGTTGAGTTTCACTTTTGGTATAGAGCAGAGCAGGGTGAGCTTCCAACTAGGAACTGGAAGCACAAGGTTTCTTTCGAGAAAACTCATTTTCTTCTCTGAGCCATGCCGGCTGTAAGTAAAAGCACGGTAACAAGAGTGCTTTTCAGGTAGCTTCGAGGCCGCATGAATGGAGCTTTCAAAACGGGAAAACAAGCTTTGTGCCTTCAGTCTCCCATTTCCAGGTTGACACGCAGCATAAGTACATGTTGATGCTCACAAGTCAAAAGAGATTCACGATACCCACTGGGGCTTTCCCTGAATCAACTTTTTTCTACATGCGGTTTTCCGCGTGCAGCGAAGTTCCTAAACAACGGATGCGCGAGCGAGACTGAGGGGGCCTTTGCATCTTCAAAGGACCTGCAGTGTTACACCAAGAACTGTGCTTCAATTGTACTTGGAATGCAAGCCGACCACCTCCTTGAGGATGCGTGACTCTAAGTGTGAAATGTGAAAAGGGATTAGAAGCAGAGTGTTTTTCTCAGTAGAGTTCAGCTAGGGGAATCAGGTTACATCCACTGCATGGAGGACAGTCTAGAAGTGTGTTCGTGAATCCTGTGTAGAGCTGAGGTCATCTGGCTCTCCCAAGGAAGAGTGCAGTGTGTTGCCTTTCTCTAGCCAACACTGCGGTGTTCCAAAAGGCCTACGGGGCTGGAAGTTGCTTAACAGGACTAGAGCTTCCTGTGTCTCCCTAATATTCTGGTACGGAAACGGGTGCTGAAGCAAGGTCCCTAGGAGTCTTGAAAGGCTTACTACCGTGAAACTAAAGCAGAACAGTGATGAAGGCCTCATGGAGCTGCTGCACACCTCCCCATTGGCAAGGCAAATCAGAGCCTTACTTCGAAGCTAGGGTTCACGTTGACTTTCACTTGAGGTAGAGAGCAGAGCAGGGTGAGCTTCCAACAAGGAACTGGAAACCCAAGGTTTCTTAGGAGAAAACTCATTTTCTTCTCAGAACCATGCCGGCAGTGAGGAAAACCCCGCCAACAACAATGCTTTTCAGGTAGCTTCGAGGCCGCATGAACGGAGCTTTCATAATGGGAAAACAAGCCTTATGCCATCAGTCTCTAATTTCTAGGTGGACACGCAGCATACACGCAGGACCAGAGCTTCCTGGTTCTAGGCAGTGTTCTGGTACTGAAACGGGTGCTGAAGCAAGGTCCCTAGGAGTGTTGAAAGGCTTACTACCGTGAAACTAAAGCAGAACAACGATAAAGGCCTCATGGAGCTGCTGCACGCCTCTCGTTTTGCAAGGATAATCAGGGCCTTACTTCGAAGCTAGGGCTCACGTTGACCTTCACTTCAGGTATAGAGCAGAGCAGGGTGAGCTTCCTACAAGGAACTGGAAGCACGAGGTTTCTTATGCGAAAACTCATTTTCTTCTCAGAACCATGCCGGCCGTGAGGAAAACCCCGGCAACAATAATGCTTTTCAGGTAGCTTCGATGCCGCATGAACGGAGCTTTCATAATGGGAAAACAAGCCTTATGCCATCAGTCTCCAAATTCTAGGCTGACAAGCAACATAAACGCAGGAACAGAGCTTCCTGGCTCTACGCAGTGTTCTGGTACCGAAACGGGTCCTGAGGCATGGTCCCTAAGAGTCTTGGAGAGCTTACTACCGTTAAACTAAAGCAGAACAGCCTCGAAGGCCTCATGGAGCTGCTGCACGCCTCCCGTTTCGCAAGGATAAGCACGGCTGTACTTCGAGGCTACTGCTCACGTTGAGTTTCACGTTTGGTATAGAGCAGAGCAGGGTGAGCGTCCAACTAGGAACTGGAAGCACAAGGTTTCTTTCGAGAAAACTCATTTTCTTCTCTGAGCCATGCCGGCTGTAAGTAAAAGCACGGTAACAAGAGTGCTTTTCAGGTAGCTTTGAGGCCGCATGAATGGAGCTTTCAAAACGGGAAAACAAGCTTTGTGCCTTCAGTCTCCCATTTCCAGGTTGACACGCAGCATAAGTACATGTTGATGCTCACAAGTCAAAAGAGATTCACGATACCCACTGGGGCTTTCCCTGAATCAACTTTTTGCTACATCCGGTTTTCCACGTGCAGCGAAGTTCCTAAATAAAGGATGCGCGAGCGAGAATGAGGGGGCCTTTTCATCTTCAAAGGACCTGCAGTGTTACACCAAGAACTGTGCTTCAATTGTACTTGGAATGCAAGCCGACCACCTCCTTGAGGATGCGTGACTCTAAGTGTGAAATGTGAAAAGGGATTAGAAGCAGAGTGTTTTTCTCAGTAGAGTTCGGCTAGGGGAATCAGGTTACATCCACTGCATGGAGGACAGTCTAGAAGTGTGTTCCTGAATCCTGTGTAGAGCTGAGGTCATCTGGCTCTCCCAAGGAAGAGTGCAGTGTGTTGCCTTTCTCTAGCCAACACTGCGGTGTTCCAAAAGGCCTACGGGGCTGGAAGTTGCTTAACAGGACTAGAGCTTCCTGTGTCTCCCTAATATTCTGGTACGGAAACGGGTGCTGAAGCAAGGTCCCTAGGAGTCTTGAAAGGCTTACTACCGTGAAACTAAAGCAGAACAGTGATGAAGTCCTCATGGAGCTGCTGCACACCTCTCCATTGGCAAGGCAAATCAGAGCCTTACTTCGAGGCTAGGGTTCACGTTGACTTTCACTTGAGGTAGAGAGCAGAGCAGGGTGAGCTTCCAACAAGGAACTGGAAACCCAAGGTTTCTTAGGAGAAAACTCATTTTCTTCTCAGAACCATGCCGGCAGTGAGGAAAACCCCGCCAACAACAATGCTTTTCAGGTAGCTTCGAGGCCGCATGAACGGAGCTTTCATAATGGGAAAACAAGCCTTATGCCATCAGTCTCTAATTTCTAGGTGGACACGCAGCATACACGCAGGACCAGAGCTTCCTGGTTCTACGCAGTGTTCTGGTACCGAAACGGGTCCTGAAGCATGGTCCCTAAGAGTCTTGGAGAGCTTACTACCGTTAAACTAAAGCAGAACAGCCTTGAAGGCCTCATGGAGCTGCTGCACGCCTACCGTTTTGCAAGGATAAGCAGGGCTGTACTTCGAGGCTACTGCTCACGTTGAGTTTCACGTTTGGTATAGAGCAGAGCAGGGTGAGCGTCCAACTAGGAACTAGAAGCACAAGGTTTCTTTCGAGAAAACTTATTTTCTTCTCTGAGCCATGCCGGCTGTAAGTAAAAGCTCGGTAACAAGAGTGCTTTTCAGGTAGCTTTGAGCCCGCATGAATGGAGCTTTCAAAACGGGAAAACAAGCTCTGTGCCTTCAGTCTCCCATTTCCAGGTTGACACGCAGCATAAGTACATGTTGATGCTCACAAGTCAAAAGAGATTCACGATACGCACTGGGGCTTCCCCTGAATCAACTTTTTGCTACGACCGGTTTTCCGCGTGCAGCAAAGTGCCTAAACGAAGGATGCGCGAGGGAGATTTAGAGACCTGTGCATCTTCAAAAGACCTACTGTGTTACACTAAGAACTGTGCTTCAATTGTACTTCGAATGCAAGCCGACCACCTCCTTGAGGATGCGTGACTCGAAGTGTAAAAAGTGAAACGGGATTAGAAGCAGAGTGTTTTTCTCAATAGAGTTCAGCTAGGGGAATGAGGTTACATCCACTGCATGGAGGACAGTCTAGAAGTGTGTTCCTGAATCCTGTGTAGAGCTGAGGTAATCTGGCTCTCCCAAGGAAGAGTGCAGTGTTTTGCCTTTCTCTAGCCAACACTGGGGTGTTCCAAAAGGCCTACGGGGCTGGAAGTTGCTTAACAGGACTAGAGCTTCCTGTGTCTCCCTAATATTCTGGTACAGAAACGGGTGCTGAAGCAAGGTCCCTAGGAGTCTTGAAAAGCTTACTACCGTGAAACTAAAGCAGAACAGTGAGGAAGTCCTCACGGATCTGCTGCACGCCTCCCCATTGGCAAGGCAAATCAGGGCCTTACTTCGAGGCTAGGGCTCACGTTGACGTTCACTTTTGGTATAGAGCAGAGCAGGGTGAGCTTCCAACAAGGAACTGGAAGCACAAGGTTTCTTACATGAAAACTCATTTTCTTCTCAGAACCATGTCGGCAGTGACGAAAACCCCGCCAACAACAATGCTTTTCAGGTAGCTTCGAGGCCGCATGAACGGAGCTTTCATAATGGGAAAACAATCCTTATGCCATCAGTCTCTAATTTCTAGGTGGACACGCAGCATACACGCAGGACCAGAGCTTCCTGGTTCTACGCAGTGTTCTGGTACTGAAACGGGTGCTGAAGCAAGGTCCCTAGGAGTCTTGAAAGGCTTACTACCGGGAAACTAAAGCAAAACAACGATGAAGGCCTCATGGAGCTGCTGCACGCCTCTCGTTTTGCAAGGATAATCAGGGCCTTACTTCGAAGCTAGGGCTCACGTTGACCTTCACTTCAGGTATAGAGCAGAGCAGGGTGAGCTTCCTACAAGGAACTGGAAGCACGAGGTTTCTTACGAGAAAACTCATTTTCTTCTCAGAACCATGCCGGCAGTGAGTAAAACCCCGCCAACAACAATGCTTTTCAGGTAGCTTCGAGGACGCATGAACGGAGCTTTCGTAATGGGAAAACAAGCCTTGTGCCATCAGTCTCTAATTTCTAGGTTGACACGCAGCATACACGAAGGACCAGAGCTTACTGTCTCTACGCAGTGTTCTGGTACCGAAACGGTTGCTTAAGCAAAGTCCCTAGGAGTCTTGGAAAGCTTACTACCGTGAAACTAAAGCAGAACAGCGATGAAGGCTTCATGGAGCTGCTGCACGCCTCCCGTTTTGCCAGCATAATCAGGGCCTTACTTCGAGGCTAGTGCTCACATTGACTTTCACGTTTGGTATCGAGCAGAGCAGGGTTAGCTTCCAACTAGAAACTGGAAGCACAAGGTTTCTTTCGAGAAAACTCATTTTCTTCTCTGAGCCATGCCGGCTGTAAGTAAAAGCACGGTAACAACAGTGCTTTTCAGGTAGCTTCGGGGCCGCATCAACGGAGCTTTCATAATGGGAAAACTAGCCTTGTGCCATCAGTCTCTAATTTCTAGGTTGACACGCAGCATACACGCAGGACCAGAGCTAACTGTCTCTACGCAGTGTTCTGGTACCGAAACGGTTGCTTAAGCAAAGTCCCTAGGAGTCTTGGAAAGCTTACTACTGTGAAACTAAAGCAGAACAGCGATGAAGGCCTCATGGAGCTGCTGCACGCCTCCCGTTTTGCCAGCATAATCAGGGCCTTACTTCGAGGCTAGTGCTCACATTGACTTTCACGTTTGGTACAGAGCAGAGCCGGGTGAGCTTCCAACTAGGACCTGGAAGCACAAGGTTTCTTTCGAGAAAACTCATTTTCTTCTCTGAGCCATGCCGGCTGTATGTAAAAGCACGGTAACAAGAGTGCTTTTCAGGTAGCTTTGAAGCCGCATGAATGGAGCTTTTAAAACGGGAAAACAAGCTTTGTGCCTTCAGTCTCCCATTTCAAGGTTGACACGCAGCATAAGTATATGTTGATGCTCACAAGTCAAAAGAGATTCACGATACCCACTGGGGCTTCCCCTGAATCAACTTTTTGCTACGACCGGTTTTCCGCGTGCAGCAAAGTGCCTAAACAAAGGATGCGCGAGGGAGACTTAGAGACCTGTGCATCTTCAAAAGACCTGCTGTGTTACACTAAGAACTGTGCTTAAATTGTATTTGGAAGGCAAGCCGACCACCTCCTTGAGGATCCGTGCCTCGAAGTGTAAAAAGTGAAAAGGGATTATAAGCAGAGTGTTTTTCTCAATAGAGTTCAGCTAGGGGAATGAGGTTACATCCACTGCATGGAGGACAGTGTAGAAGTGTGTTCCTGAATCCTATGTAGAGCTGAGGTAATCTGGCTCTCCCAAGGAAGAGTGTAGTATGTTGCCTTTCTCTAGCCAACACTGGGGCGTTCCAAAAATCCTACGGGGCTGGAAGTTGTTTAACAGGACTAGAGCTTCCTGTGTCTCCCTAATATTCTGGTACTGAAACGGGTGCTGAAGCAAGGTCCCTAGGAGTCTTGAAAGGCTTACTACTGTGAAACTGAAGCAGAACAGTGATGAAGGTCTCACGGAGCTGCTGCACGCCTCCCCATTGGCAAGGCAAATCAGGGCCTTACTTCGAGGCTAGGGCTCACGTTGACTTTAACTGTTGGTATAGAGCAGAGCAGGGTGAGCTTTCAACAAGGAACAGGAAGCACCAGGTTTCTTACATGAAAACTCATTTTCTTCTCAGAACCATGTCGGCAGTGACGAATACCCCGCCAACAACAATGCTTTTCAGGTAGCTTCGAGGCCGCATGAACGGAGCTTTCATAATGGGAAAACAAGCCTTATGCCATCAGTCTGCAAATTCTAGGCTGACAAGCAGCATAAACGCAGGACCAGAGCTTACTGTCTCTACGCAGTGTTCTGGTACCGAAACGGTTGCTTAAGCAAAGTCCCTAGGAGTCTTGGAAAGCTTACTACCGTGAAACTAAAGCAGAACAGCGATGAAGGCCTCATGGAGCTGCTGCACGCCTCCCGTTTTGCCAGGATAATCTGGGCCTTACTTCGAGGCTAGTGCTCACATTGACTTTCACGTTTGGTATAGAGCAGAGCAGGGTGAGCTTCCAACTAGGAACTGGAAGCACAAGGTTTCTTTCGAGAAAACTCATTTTCTTCTCTGAGCCATGCCGGCTGTAAGTAAAAGCACGGTAACAAGAGTGCTTTTCAGGTAGCTTTGAGGCCGCATGAATGGAGCTTTCAAAATGGGAAAACAAGCTTTGTGCCTTCAGTCTCCCATTTCCAGGTTGACACGCAACATAAATACATGTTGATGCTCACAAGTCAAAAGAGATTCACGATACCCACTGGGGCTTTCCCTGAATCAACTTTTTTCTACATGCGGTTTTCCGCGTGCAGCGAAGTTCCTAAACAACGGATGCGCGAGCGAGACTGAGGGGGCCTTTGCATCTTCAAAGGACCTGCAGTGTTACACCAAGAACTGTGCTTCAATTGTACTTGGAATGCAAGCCGACCACCTCCTTGAGGATGCGTGACTCTAAGTGTGAAATGTGAAAAGGGATTAGAAGCAGAGTGTTTTTCTCAGTAGAGTTCAGCTAGGGGAATCAGGTTACATCCACTGCATGGAGGACAGTCTAGAAGTGTGTTCCTGAATCCTGTGTAGAGCTGAGGTCATCTGGCTCTCCCAAGGAAGAGTGCAGTGTGTTGCCTTTCTCTAGCCAACACTGCAGTGTTCCAAAAGGCCTACGGGGCTGGAAGTTGCTTAACAGGACTAGAGCTTCCTGTGTCTCCCTAATATTCTGGTACGGAAACGGGTGCTGAAGCAAGGTCCCTAGGAGTCTTGAAAGGCTTACTACCGTGAAACTAAAGCAGAACAGTGATGAAGGCCTCATGGAGCTGCTGCACACCTCCCCATTGGCAAGGCAAATCAGAGCCTTACTTCGAAGCTAGGGTTCACGTTGACTTTCACTTGAGGTAGAGAGCAGAGCAGGGTGAGCTTCCAACAAGGAACTGGAAACCCAAGGTTTCTTAGGAGAAAACTCATTTTCTTCTCAGAACCATGCCGGCAGTGAGGAAAACCCCGCCAACAACAATGCTTTTCAGGTAGCTTCGAGGCCGCATGAACGGAGCTTTCATAATGGGAAAACAAGCCTTATGCCATCAGTCTCCAAATTCTAGGCTGACAAGCAGCATAAACGCAGGAACAGAGCTTCCTGGCTCTACGCAGTGTTCTGGTACCGAAACGGGTCCTGAAGCATGGTCCCTAAGAGTCTTGGAGAGCTTACTACCGTTAAACTAAAGCAGAATAGCCTCGAAGGCCTCATGGAGCTTCTGCACGCCTCCCGTTTCGCAAGGATAAGCAGGGCTGTACTTCGAGGCTACTGCTCACGTTGAGTTTCACGTTTGGTATAGAGCAGAGCAGGGTGAGCGTCCAACTAGGAACTGGAAGCACAAGGTTTCTTTCGAGAAAACTCATTTTCTTCTCTGAGCCATGCCGGCTGTAAGTAAAAGCACGGTAACAAGAGTGCTTTTCAGGTAGCTTTGAGGCCGCATGAATGGAGCTTTCAAAACGGGAAAACAAGCTTTGTGCCTTCAGTCTCCCATTTCCAGGTTGACACGCAACATAAGTACATGTTGATGCTCACAAGTCAAAAGAGATTCACGATACCCACTGGGGCTTTCCCTGAATCAACTTTTTTCTACATGCGGTTTTCCGCGTGCAGCGAAGTTCCTAAACAAAGGATGCGCGAGCGAGACTGAGGGGGCCTTTGCATCTTCAAAGGACCTGCATTGTTACACCAAAAACTGTGCTTCAATTGTACTTGGAATGCAAGCCGACCACCTCCTTGAGGATGCGTGACTCTAAGTGTGAAATGTGAAAAGGGATTAGAAGCAGAGTGTTTTTCTCAATAGAGTTCAGCTAGGGGAATGAGGTTACACCCTTTGTATGGAGGACAGTCTAGAAGTGTGTTCTTGAATCTTGTGTGGAGCTGAGTTAATCTGGCTCTCCCAAGGAAGAGTGCAGTGTGTTGGTTCTCTCTAGCCAACACTGGGGTGTTCCAAAAAGGCCTACGGGGCTGGAAGTTGCTTAACAGGACCAGAGCTTCCTTGCTCTACTCAGTATTCTGGTACGGAAACGGGTGCTGAAGCAAGGTCCCTAAGAGTTTTGAAAGGCTTACTACCGTGAAACTGAAGCAGAACAGTGATGAAGGTCTCACGGAGCTGCTGCACGCCTCCCCATTGGCAAGGCAAATCAGGGCCTTACTTCGAGGCTAGGGCTCACGTTGACTTTAACTTTTGGTATAGAGCAGAGCAGGGTGAGCTTCCAACAAGGAACAGGAAGCACCAGGTTTCTTACATGAAAACTCATTTTCTTCTCAGAACCATGTCGGCAGTGACGAAAACCCCGCCAACAACAATGCTTTTCAGGTAGCTTCGAGGCCGCATGAACGGAGCTTTCATAATGGGAAAACAAGCCTTATGCCATCAGTCTGCAAATTCTAGGCTGACAAGCAGCATAAACGCAGGACCAGAGGTTACTGTCTCTACGCAGTGTTCTGGTACCGAAACGGTTGCTTAAGCAAAGTCCCTAGGAGTCTTGGAAAGCTTACTACCGTGAAACTAAAGCAGAACAGCGATGAAGGCCTCATGGAGCTGCTGCACGCCTCCCGTTTTGCCAGGATAATCTGGGCCTTACTTCGAGGCTAGTGCTCACATTGACTTTCACGTTTGGTATAGAGCAGAGCAGGGTGAGCTTCCAACTAGGAACTGGAAGCACAAGGTTTCTTTCGAGAAAACTCATTTTCTTCTCTGAGCCATGCCGGCTGTAAGTAAAAGCACGGTAACAAGAGTGCTTTTCAGGTAGCTTTGAGGCCGCATGAATGGAGCTTTCAAAACGGGAAAACAAGCTTTGTGCCTTCAGTCTCCCATTTCCAGGTTGACACGCAACATAAGTACATGTTGATGCTCACAAGTCAAAAGAGATTCACGATACCCACTGGGGCTTTCCCTGAATCAACTTTTTTCTACATGCGGTTTTCCGCGTGCAGCGAAGTTCCTAAACAACGGATGTGCGAGCGAGACTGAGGGGGCCTTTGCATCTTCAAAGGATCTGCAGTGTTACACCAAGAACTGTGCTTCAATTGTACTTGGAATGCAAGCCGACCACCTCCTTGAGGATGCGTGACTCTAAGTGTGAAATGTGAAAAGGGATTAGAAGCAGAGTGTTTTTCTCAGTAGAGTTCAGCTAGGGGAATCAGGTTACATCCACTGCATGGAGGACAGTCTAGAAGTGTGTTCCTGAATCCTGTGTAGAGCTGAGGTCATCTGGCTCTCCCAAGGAAGAGTGCAGTGTGTTGCCTTTCTCTAGCCAACACTGCGGTGTTCCAAAATGCCTACGGGGCTGGAAGTTGCTTAACAGGACTAGAGCTTCCTGTGTCTCCCTAATATTCTGGTACGGAAACGGGTGCTGAAGCAAGGTCCCTAGGAGTCTTGAAAGGCTTACTACCGTGAAACTAAAGCAGAACAGTGATGAAGGCCTCATGGAGCTGCTGCACACCTCCCCATTGGCAAGGCAAATCAGAGCCTTACTTCGAAGCTAGGGTTCACGTTGACTTTCACTTGAGGTAGAGAGCAGAGCAGGGTGAGCTTCCAACAAGGAACTGGAAACCCAAGGTTTCTTAGGAGAAAACTCATTTTCTTCTCAGAACCATGCCGG
This sequence comes from Eubalaena glacialis, assembly GCF_028564815.1. Lineage (NCBI taxonomy): Eukaryota > Metazoa > Chordata > Mammalia > Artiodactyla > Balaenidae > Eubalaena > Eubalaena glacialis. The sequence goes on along the minus strand of NW_026871161.1, from coordinate 233,318 downwards.
CAGTGAGGAAAACCCCGCCAACAACAATGCTTTTCAGGTAGCTTCGAGGCCGCATGAACGGAGCTTTCATAATGGGAAAACAAGCCTTATGCCATCAGTCTCTAATTTCTTGGTGGACACGCAGCATACACGCAGGACCAGAGCTTCCTGGTTCTAGGCAGTGTTCTGGTACTGAAACGGGTGCTGAAGCAAGGTCCCTAGGAGTGTTGAAAGGCTTACTACCGTGAAACTAAAGCAGAACAACGATAAAGGCCTCATGGAGCTGCTGCACGCCTCTCGTTTTGCAAGGATAATCAGGGCCTTACTTTGAAGCTAGGGCTCACGTTGACCTTCACTTCAGGTATAGAGCAGAGTAGGGTGAGCTTCCTACAAGGAACTGGAAGCACGAGGTTTCTTATGAGAAAACTCATTTTCTTCTCAGAACCATGCCGGCCGTGAGGAAAACCCCGGCAACAATAATGCTTTTCAGGTAGCTTCGATGCCGCATGAACGGAGCTTTCATAATGGGAAAACAAGCCTTATGCCATCAGTCTCCAAATTCTAGGCTGACAAGCAGCATAAACGCAGGAACAGAGCTTCCTGGCTCTACGCAGTGTTCTGGTACCGAAACGGGTCCTGAAGCATGGTCCCTAAGAGTCTTGGAGAGCTTACTACCGTTAAACTAAAGCAGAACAGCCTCGAAGGCCTCATGGAGCTGCTGCACGCCTCCCGTTTCGCAAGGATAAGCAGGGCTGTACTTCGAGGCTACTGCTCACGTTGAGTTTCACGTTTGGTATAGAGCAGAGCAGGGTGAGCTTCCAACTAGGAACTGGAAGCACAAGGTTTCTTTCGAGAAAACTCATTTTCTTCTCTGAGCCATGCCGGCTGTAAGTAAAAGCACGGTAACAAGAGTGCTTTTCAGGTAGCTTTGAGGCCGCATGAATGGAGCTTTCAAAACGGGAAAACAAGCTTTGTGCCTTCAGTCTCCCATTTCCAGGTTGACACGCAACATAAGTACATGTTGATGCTCATGAGTCAAAAGAGATTCACGATACCCACTGGGGCTTTCCCTGAATCAACTTTTTTCTACATGCGGTTTTCCGCGTGCAGCGAAGTTCCTAAACAATGGATGCGCGAGCGAGACTGAGGGGGCCTTTGCATCTTCAAAGGACCTGCAGTGTTACACCAAGAACTGTGCTTCAATTGTACTTGGAATGCAAGCCGACCACCTCCTTGAGGATGCGTGACTCTAAGTGTGAAATGTGAAAAGGGATTAGAAGCAGAGTGTTTTTCTCAATAGAGTTCAGCTAGGGGAATGAGGTTACACCCATTGTATGGAGGACAGTCTAGAAGTGTGTTCGTGAATCCTGTGTGGAGCTGAGTTAATCTGGCTCTCCCAAGGAAGAGTGCAGTGTGTTGGTTCTCTCTAGCCAACACTGGGGTGTTCCAAAAAGGCCTACGGGGCTGGAAGTTGCTTAACAGGACCAGAGCTTCCTTGCTCTACTCAGTATTCTGGTACGGAAACGGGTGCTGAAGCAAGGTCCCTAAGAGTTTTGAAAGGCTTACTACCGTGAAACCAAAGCAGAACTGTGATGAAGGCCTCATGGAGCTGCTGCACACCTCCCCATTGGCAAGGCAAATCAGAGCCTTACTTCGAGGCTAGGGTTCACGTTGACTTTCACTTGAGGTAGAGAGCAGAGCAGGGTGAGCTTCCAACAAGGAACTGGAAACCCAAGGTTTCTTTGGAGAAAACTCATTTTCTTCTCAGAACCATGCCGGCAGTGAGGAAAACCCCGGCAACAACAATGCTTTTCAGGTAGCTTCGAGGCCGCATGAACGGAGCTTTCAAAATGGGAAAACAAGCCTTATGCCATCAGTCTCCAAATTCTAGGCTGACAAGCAGCATAAACGCAGGAACAGAGCTTCCTGGCTCTACGCAGTGTTCTGGTACCGAAACGGTTGCTTAAGCAAAGTCCCTAGGAGTCTTGGAAAGCTTACTACGGTGAAACTAAAGCAGAACAGCGATGAAGGCCTCATGGAGCTGCTGCACGCCTCCCGTTTTGCCAGCATAATCAGGGCCTTACTTCGAGGCTAGTGCTCACATTGACTTTCACGTTTGGTACAGAGCAGAGCCGGGTGAGCTTCCAACTAGGACCTGGAAGCACAAGGTTTCTTTCGAGAAAACTCATTTTCTTCTCTGAGCCATGCCGGCTGTATGTAAAAGCACGGTAACAAGAGTGCTTTTCAGGTAGCTTTGAAGCCGCATGAATGGAGCTTTTAAAACGGGAAAACAAGCTTTGTGCCTTCAGTCTCCCATTTCAAGGTTGACACGCAGCATAAGTACATGTTGATGCTCACAAGTCAAAAGAGATTCACGATACCCACTGGGGCTTCCCCTGAATCAACTTTTTGCTACGACCGGTTTTCCATGTGCAGCAAAGTGCCTAAACAATGGATGCGCGAGGGAGATTTAGAGACCTGTGCATCTTCAAAAGACCTGCTGTGTTACACTAAGAACTGTGCTTAAATTGTATTTGGAAGGCAAGCCGACCACCTCCTTGAGGATCCGTGCCTCGAAGTGTAAAAAGTGAAAAGGGATTATAAGCAGAGTGTTTTTCTCAATAGAGTTCAGCTAGGGGAATGAGGTTACATCCACTGCATGGAGGACAGTGTAGAAGTGTGTTCCTGAATCCTATGTAGAGCTGAGGTAATCTGGCTCTCCCAAGGAAGAGTGTAGTATGTTGCCTTTCTCTAGCCAACACTGGGGCGTTCCAAAAATCCTACGGGGCTGGAAGTTGTTTAACAGGACTAGAGCTTCCTGTGTCTCCCTAATATTCTGGTACTGAAACGGGTGCTGAAGCAAGGTCCCTAGGAGTCTTGAAAGGCTTACTACCGTGAAACTGAAGCAGAACAGTGATGAAGGTCTCACGGAGCTGCTGCACGCCTCCCCATTGGCAAGGCAAATCAGGGCCTTACTTCGAGGCTAGGGCTCACGATGACTTTAACTTTTGGTATAGAGCAGAGCAGGGTGAGCTTCCAACAAGGAACAGGAAGCACCAGGTTTCTTACATGAAAACTCATTTTCTTCTCAGAACCATGTCGGCAGTGACGAAAACCCCGCCAACAACAATGCTTTTCAGGTAGCTTCGAGGCCGCATGAACGGAGCTTTCATAATGGGAAAACAAGCCTTATGCCATCAGTCTCCAAATTCTAGGCTGACAAGCAGCATAAACGCAGGAACAGAGCTTCCTGGCTCTACGCAGTGTTCTGGTACCGAAACGGGTCCTGAAGCATGGTCCCTAAGAGTCTTGGAGAGCTTACTACCGTTAAACTAAAGCAGAGCAGCCTCGAAGGCCTCATGGAGCTGCTGCACGCCTCCCGTTTCGCAAGGATAAGCAGGGCTGTACTTCGAGGCTACTGCTCACGTTGAGTTTCACTTTTGGTATAGAGCAGAGCAGGGTGAGCTTCCAACTAGGAACTGGAAGCACAAGGTTTCTTTCGAGAAAACTCATTTTCTTCTCTGAGCCATGCCGGCTGTAAGTAAAAGCACGGTAACAAGAGTGCTTTTCAGGTAGCTTTGAGGCCGCATGAATGGAGCTTTCAAAACGGGAAAACAAGCTTTGTGCCTTCAGTCTCCCATTTCCAGGTTGACACGCAGCATAAGTACATGTTGATGCTCACAAGTCAAAAGAGATTCACGATACCCACTGGGGCTTTCCCTGAATCAACTTTTTTCTACATGCGGTTTTCCGCGTGCAGCGAAGTTCCTAAACAACGGATGCGCGAGCGAGACTGAGGGGGCCTTTGCATCTTCAAAGGACCTGCAGTGTTACACCAAGAACTGTGCTTCAATTGTACTTGGAATGCAAGCCGACCACCTCCTTGAGGATGCGTGACTCTAAGTGTGAAATGTGAAAAGGGATTAGAAGCAGAGTGTTTTTCTCAGTAGAGTTCAGCTAGGGGAATCAGGTTACATCCACTGCATGGAGGACAGTCTAGAAGTGTGTTCCTGAATCCTGTGTAGAGCTGAGGTCATCTGGCTCTCCCAAGGAAGAGTGCAGTGTGTTGCCTTTCTCTAGCCAACACTGCGGTGTTCCAAAAGGCCTACGGGGCTGGAAGTTGCTTAACAGGACTAGAGCTTCCTGTGTCTCCCTAATATTCTGGTACGGAAACGGGTGCTGAAGCAAGGTCCCTAGGAGTCTTGAAAGGCTTACTACCGTGAAACTAAAGCAGAACAGTGATGAAGGCCTCATGGAGCTGCTGCACACCTCCCCATTGGCAAGGCAAATCAGAGCCTTACTTCGAAGCTAGGGTTCACGTTGACTTTCACTTGAGGTAGAGAGCAGAGCAGGGTGAGCTTCCAACAAGGAACTGGAAACCCAAGGTTTCTTAGGAGAAAACTCATTTTCTTCTCAGAACCATGCCGGCAGTGAGGAAAACCCCGCCAACAACAATGCTTTTCAGGTAGCTTCGAGGCCGCATGAACGGAGCTTTCATAATGGGAAAACAAGCCTTATGCCATCAGTCTCTAATTTCTAGGTGGACACGCAGCATACACGCAGGACCAGAGCTTCCTGGTTCTAGGCAGTGTTCTGGTACTGAAACGGGTGCTGAAGCAAGGTCCCTAGGAGTGTTGAAAGGCTTACTACCGTGAAACTAAAGCAGAACAACGATAAAGGCCTCATGGAGCTGCTGCACGCCTCTCGTTTTGCAAGGATAATCAGGGCCTTACTTCGAAGCTAGGGCTCACGTTGACCTTCACTTCAGGTATAGAGCAGAGCAGGGTGAGCTTCCTACAAGGAACTGGAAGCACGAGGTTTCTTATGAGAAAACTCATTTTCTTCTCAGAACCATGCCGGCCGTGAGGAAAACCCCGGCAACAATAATGCTTTTCAGGTAGCTTCGATGCCGCATGAACGGAGCTTTCATAATGGGAAAACAAGCCTTATGCCATCAGTCTCCAAATTCTAGGCTGACAAGCAACATAAACGCAGGAACAGAGCTTCCTGGCTCTACGCAGTGTTCTGGTACCGAAACGGGTCCTGAAGCATGGTCCCTAAGAGTCTTGGAGAGCTTACTACCGTTAAACTAAAGCAGAACAGCCTCGAAGGCCTCATGGAGCTGCTGCACGCCTCCCGTTTCGCAAGGATAAGCACGGCTGTACTTCGAGGCTACTGCTCACGTTGAGTTTCACGTTTGGTATAGAGCAGAGCAGGGTGAGCGTCCAACTAGGAACTGGAAGCACAAGGTTTCTTTCGAGAAAACTCATTTTCTTCTCTGAGCCATGCCGGCTGTAAGTAAAAGCACGGTAACAAGAGTGCTTTTCAGGTAGCTTTGAGGCCGCATGAATGGAGCTTTCAAAACGGGAAAACAAGCTTTGTGCCTTCAGTCTCCCATTTCCAGGTTGACACGCAACATAAGTACATGTTGATGCTCATAAGTCAAAAGAGATTCACGATACCCACTGGGGCTTTCCCTGAATCAACTTTTTTCTACATGCGGTTTTCCGCGTGCAGCGAAGTTCCTAAACAACGGATGCGCGAGCGAGACTGAGGGGGCCTTTGCATCTTCAAAGGACCTGCAGTGTTACACCAAGAACTGTGCTTCAATTGTACTTGGAATGCAAGCCGACCACCTCCTTGAGGATGCGTGACTCTAAGTGTGAAATGTGAAAAGGGATTAGAAGCAGAGTGTTTTTCTCAATAGAGTTCAGCTAGGGGAATGAGGTTACACCCATTGTATGGAGGACAGTCTAGAAGTGTGTTCGTGAATCCTGTGTGGAGCTGAGTTAATCTGGCTCTCCCAAGGAAGAGTGCAGTGTGTTGGTTCTCTCTAGCCAACACTGGGGTGTTCCAAAAAGGCCTACGGGGCTGGAAGTTGCTTAACAGGACTAGAGCTTCCTTGCTCTACTCAGTACTCTGGTACGGAAACGGGTGCTGAAGCAAGGTCCCTAAGAGTTTTGAAAGGCTTACTACCGTGAAACTAAAGCAGAACTGTGATGAAGGCCTCATGGAGCTGCTGCACACCTCCCCATTGGCAAGGCAAATCAGAGCCTTACTTCGAGGCTAGGGTTCACGTTGACTTTCACTTGAGGTAGAGAGCAGAGCAGGGTGAGCTTCCAACAAGGAACTGGAAACCCAAGGTTTCTTTGGAGAAAACTCATTTTCTTCTCAGAACCATGCCGGCAGTGAGGAAAACCCCGGCAACAACAATGCTTTTCAGGTAGCTTCGAGGCCGCATGAACGGAGCTTTCATAATGGGAAAACAAGCCTTATGCCATCAGTCTCTAATTTCTAGGTGGACACGCAGCATACACGCAGGACCAGAGCTTCCTGGTTCTACGCAGTGTTCTGGTACTGAAACGGGTGCTGAAGCAAGGTCCCTAGGAGTCTTGAAAGGCTTACTACCGGGAAACTAAAGCAGAACAACGATGAAGGCCTCATGGAGCTGCTGCACGCCTCTCGTTTTGCAAGGATAATCAGGGCCTTACTTCGAAGCTAGGGCTCACGTTGACCTTCACTTCAGGTATAGAGCAGAGCAGGGTGAGCTTCCTACAAGGAACTGGAAGCACGAGGTTTCTTACGAGAAAACTCATTTTCTTCTCAGAACCATGCCGGCAGTGAGGAAAACCCCGGCAACAACAATGCTTTTCAGGTAGCTTCGAGGCCGCATGAACGGAGCTTTCATAATGGGAAAAGAAGCCTTATGCCATCAGTCTCCAATTTCTAGGTTGACACGCAGCATACACGCAGGACCAGAGCTTACTGTCTCTACGCAGTGTTCTGGTACCGAAACGGTTGCTTAAGCAAAGTCCCTAGGAGTCTTGGAAAGCTTACTACTGTGAAACTAAAGCAGAACAGCGATGAAGGCCTCATGGAGCTGCTGCACGCCTCCCGTTTTGCCAGCATAATCAGGGCCTTACTTCGAGGCTAGTGCTCACATTGACTTTCACGTTTGGTACAGAGCAGAGCCGGGTGAGCTTCCAACTAGGACCTGGAAGCACAAGGTTTCTTTCGAGAAAACTCATTTTCTTCTCTGAGCCATGCCGGCTGTATGTAAAAGCACGGTAACAAGAGTGCTTTTCAGGTAGCTTTGAAGCCGCATGAATGGAGCTTTTAAAACGGGAAAACAAGCTTTGTGCCTTCAGTCTCCCATTTCAAGGTTGACACGCAGCATAAGTACATGTTGATGCTCACAAGTCAAAAGAGATTCACGATACCCACTGGGGCTTCCCCTGAATCAACTTTTTGCTACGACCGGTTTTCCGCGTGCAGCAAAGTGCCTAAACAAAGGATGCGCGAGGGAGACTTAGAGACCTGTGCATCTTCAAAAGACCTGCTGTGTTACACTAAGAACTGTGCTTAAATTGTATTTGGAAGGCAAGCCGACCACCTCCTTGAGGATCCGTGCCTCGAAGTGTAAAAAGTGAAAAGGGATTATAAGCAGAGTGTTTTTCTCAATAGAGTTCAGCTAGGGGAATGAGGTTACATCCACTGCATGGAGGACAGTGTAGAAGTGTGTTCCTGAATCCTATGTAGAGCTGAGGTAATCTGGCTCTCCCAAGGAAGAGTGTAGTATGTTGCCTTTCTCTAGCCAACACTGGGGCGTTCCAAAAATCCTACGGGGCTGGAAGTTGTTTAACAGGACTAGAGCTTCCTGTGTCTCCCTAATATTCTGGTACTGAAACGGGTTCTGAAGCAAGGTCCCTAGGAGTCTTGAAAGGCTTACTACCGTGAAACTGAAGCAGAACAGTGATGAAGGTCTCACGGAGCTGCTGCACGCCTCCCCATTGGCAAGGCAAATCAGGGCCTTACTTCGAGGCTAGGGCTCACGTTGACTTTAACTTTTGGTATAGAGCAGAGCAGGGTGAGCTTCCAACAAGGAACAGGAAGCACCAGGTTTCTTACATGAAAACTCATTTTCTTCTCAGAACCATGTCGGCAGTGACGAAAACCCCGCCAACAACAATGCTTTTCAGGTAGCTTCGAGGCCGCATGAACGGAGCTTTCATAATGGGAAAACAAGCCTTATGCCATCAGTCTCCAAATTCTAGGCTGACAAGCAGCATAAACGCAGGAACAGAGCTTCCTGGCTCTACGCAGTGTTCTGGTACCGAAACGGGTCCTGAAGCATGGTCCCTAAGAGTCTTGGAGAGCTTACTACCGTTAAACTAAAGCAGAGCAGCCTCGAAGGCCTCATGGAGCTGCTGCACGCCTCCCGTTTCGCAAGGATAAGCAGGGCTGTACTTCGAGGCTACTGCTCACGTTGAGTTTCACTTTTGGTATAGAGCAGAGCAGGGTGAGCTTCCAACTAGGAACTGGAAATACAAGGTTTCTTTCGAGAAAACTCATTTTCTTCTCTGAGCCATGCCGGCTGTAAGTAAAAGCACGGTAACAAGAGTGCTTTTCAGGTAGCTTTGAGGCCGCATGAATGGAGCTTTCAAAACGGGAAAACAAGCTTTGTGCCTTCAGTCTCCCATTTCCAGGTTGACACGCAGCATAAGTACATGTTGATGCTCACAAGTCAAAAGAGATTCACGATACCCACTGGGGCTTTCCCTGAATCAACTTTTTTCTACATGCGGTTTTCCGCGTGCAGCGAAGTTCCTAAACAACGGATGCGCGAGCGAGACTGAGGGGGCCTTTGCATCTTCAAAGGACCTGCAGTGTTACACCAAGAACTGTGCTTCAATTGTACTTGGAATGCAAGCCGACCACCTCCTTGAGGATGCGTGACTCTAAGTGTGAAATGTGAAAAGGGATTAGAAGCAGAGTGTTTTTCTCAGTAGAGTTCAGCTAGGGGAATCAGGTTACATCCACTGCATGGAGGACAGTCTAGAAGTGTGTTCCTGAATCCTGTGTAGAGCTGAGGTCATCTGGCTCTCCCAAGGAAGAGTGCAGTGTGTTGCCTTTCTCTAGCCAACACTGCGGTGTTCCAAAAGGCCTACGGGGCTGGAAGTTGCTTAACAGGACTAGAGCTTCCTGTGTCTCCCTAATATTCTGGTACGGAAACGGGTGCTGAAGCAAGGTCCCTAGGAGTCTTGAAAGGCTTACTACCGTGAAACTAAAGCAGAACAGTGATGAAGGCCTCATGGAGCTGCTGCACACCTCCCCATTGGCAAGGCAAATCAGAGCCTTACTTCGAAGCTAGGGTTCACGTTGACTTTCACTTGAGGTAGAGAGCAGAGCAGGGTGAGCTTCCAACAAGGAACTGGAAACCCAAGGTTTCTTAGGAGAAAACTCATTTTCTTCTCAGAACCATGCCGGCAGTGAGGAAAACCCCGGCAACAACAATGCTTTTCAGGTAGCTTCGAGGCCGCATGAACGGAGCTTTCATAATGGGAAAACAAGCCTTATGCCATCAGTCTCTAATTTCTAGGTGGACACGCAGCATACACGCAGGACCAGAGCTTCCTGGTTCTAGGCAGTGTTCTGGTACTGAAACGGGTGCTGAAGCAAGGTCCCTAGGAGTGTTGAAAGGCTTACTACCGTGAAACTAAAGCAGAACAACGATAAAGGCCTCATGGAGCTGCTGCACGCCTCTCGTTTTGCAAGGATAATCAGGGCCTTACTTCGAAGCTAGGGCTCACGTTGACCTTCACTTCAGGTATAGAGCAGAGCAGGGTGAGCTTCCTACAAGGAACTGGAAGCACGAGGTTTCTTATGAGAAAACTCATTTTCTTCTCAGAACCATGCCGGCCGTGAGGAAAACCCCGGCAACAATAATGCTTTTCAGGTAGCTTCGATGCCGCATGAACGGAGCTTTCATAATGGGAAAACAAGCCTTATGCCATCAGTCTCCAAATTCTAGGCTGACAAGCAACATAAACGCAGGAACAGAGCTTCCTGGCTCTACGCAGTGTTCTGGTACCGAAACGGGTCCTGAAGCATGGTCCCTAAGAGTCTTGGAGAGCTTACTACCGTTAAACTAAAGCAGAACAGCCTCGAAGGCCTCATGGAGCTGCTGCACGCCTCCCGTTTCGCAAGGATAAGCACGGCTGTACTTCGAGGCTACTGCTCACGTTGAGTTTCACGTTTGGTATAGAGCAGAGCAGGGTGAGCGTCCAACTAGGAACTGGAAGCACAAGGTTTCTTTCGAGAAAACTCATTTTCTTCTCTGAGCCATGCCGGCTGTAAGTAAAAGCACGGTAACAAGAGTGCTTTTCAGGTAGCTTTGAGGCCGCATGAATGGAGCTTTCAAAACGGGAAAACAAGCTTTGTGCCTTCAGTCTCCCATTTCCAGGTTGACACGCAACATAAGTACATGTTGATGCTCATAAGTCAAAAGAGATTCACGATACCCACTGGGGCTTTCCCTGAATCAACTTTTTTCTACATGCGGTTTTCCGCGTGCAGCGAAGTTCCTAAACAACGGATGCGCGAGCGAGACTGAGGGGGCCTTTCATCTTCAAAGGACCTGCAGTGTTACACCAAGAACTGTGCTTCAATTGTACTTGGAATGCAAGCCGACCACCTCCTTGAGGATGCGTGACTCTAAGTGTGAAATGTGAAAAGGGATTAGAAGCAGAGTGTTTTTCTCAATAGAGTTCAGCTAGGGGAATGAGGTTACACCCATTGTATGGAGGACAGTCTAGAAGTGTGTTCGTGAATCCTGTGTGGAGCTGAGTTAATCTGGCTCTCCCAAGGAAGAGTGCAGTGTGTTGGTTCTCTCTAGCCAACACTGGGGTGTTCCAAAAAGGCCTACGGAGCTGGAAGTTGCTTAACAGGACCAGAGCTTCCTTGCTCTACTCAGTATTCTGGTACGGAAACGGGTGCTGAAGCAAGGTCCCTAAGAGTTTTGAAAGGCTTACTACCGTGAAACTAAAGCAGAACTGTGATGAAGGCCTCATGGAGCTGCTGCACACCTCCCCATTGGCAAGGCAAATCAGAGCCTTACTTCGAGGCTAGGGTTCACGTTGACTTTCACTTGAGGTAGAGAGCAGAGCAGGGTGAGCTTCCAACAAGGAACTGGAAACCCAAGGTTTCTTTGGAGAAAACTCATTTTCTTCTCAGAACCATGCCGGCAGTGAGGAAAACCCCGGCAACAACAATGCTTTTCAGGTAGCTTCGAGGCCGCATGAACGGAGCTTTCATAATGGGAAAACAAGCCTTATGCCATCAGTCTCTAATTTCTAGGTGGACACGCAGCATACACGCAGGACCAGAGCTTCCTGGTTCTACGCAGTGTTCTGGTACTGAAACGGGTGCTGAAGCAAGGTCCCTAGGAGTCTTGAAAGGCTTACTACCGGGAAACTAAAGCAGAACAACGATGAAGGCCTCATGGAGCTGCTGCACGCCTCTCGTTTTGCAAGGATAATCAGGGCCTTACTTCGAAGCTAGGGCTCACGTTGACCTTCACTTCAGGTATAGAGCAGAGCAGGGTGAGCTTCCTACAAGGAACTGGAAGCACGAGGTTTCTTACGAGAAAACTCATTTTCTTCTCAGAACCATGCCGGCAGTGAGGAAAACCCCGGCAACAACAATGCTTTTCAGGTAGCTTCGAGGCCGCATGAACGGAGCTTTCATAATGGGAAAAGAAGCCTTATGCCATCAGTTTCCAATTTCTAGGTTGACACGCAGCATACACGCAGGACCAGAGCTTACTGTCTCTACGCAGTGTTCTGGTACCGAAACGGTTGCTTAAGCAAAGTCCCTAGGAGTCTTGGAAAGCTTACTACTGTGAAACTAAAGCAGAACAGCGATGAAGGCCTCATGGAGCTGCTGCACGCCTCCCGTTTTGCCAGCATAATCAGGGCCTTACTTCGAGGCTAGTGCTCACATTGACTTTCACGTTTGGTACAGAGCAGAGCCGGGTGAGCTTCCAACTAGGACCTGGAAGCACAAGGTTTCTTTCGAGAAAACTCATTTTCTTCTCTGAGCCATGCCGGCTGTATGTAAAAGCACGGTAACAAGAGTGCTTTTCAGGTAGCTTTGAAGCCGCATGAATGGAGCTTTTAAAACGGGAAAACAAGCTTTGTGCCTTCAGTCTCCCATTTCAAGGTTGACACGCAGCATAAGTACATGTTGATGCTCACAAGTCAAAAGAGATTCACGATACCCACTGGGGCTTCCCCTGAATCAACTTTTTGCTACGACCGGTTTTCCGCGTGCAGCAAAGTGCCTAAACAAAGGATGCGCGAGGGAGACTTAGAGACCTGTGCATCTTCAAAAGACCTGCTGTGTTACACTAAGAACTGTGCTTAAATTGTATTTGGAAGGCAAGCCGACCACCTCCTTGAGGATCCGTACCTCGAAGTGTAAAAAGTGAAAAGGGATTATAAGCAGAGTGTTTTTCTCAATAGAGTTCAGCTAGGGGAATGAGGTTACATCCACTGCATGGAGGACAGTGTAGAAGTGTGTTCCTGAATCCTATGTAGAGCTGAGGTAATCTGGCTCTCCCAAGGAAGAGTGTAGTATGTTGCCTTTCTCTAGCCAACACTGGGGCGTTCCAAAAATCCTACGGGGCTGGAAGTTGTTTAACAGGACTAGAGCTTCCTGTGTCTCCCTAATATTCTGGTACTGAAACGGGTTCTGAAGCAAGGTCCCTAGGAGTCTTGAAAGGCTTACTACCGTGAAACTGAAGCAGAACAGTGATGAAGGTCTCACGGAGCTGCTGCACGCCTCCCCATTGGCAAGGCAAATCAGGGCCTTACTTCGAGGCTAGGGCTCACGTTGACTTTAACTTTTGGTATAGAGCAGAGCAGGGTGAGCTTCCAACAAGGAACAGGAAGCACCAGGTTTCTTACATGAAAACTCATTTTCTTCTCAGAACCATGTCGGCAGTGACGAAAACCCCGCCAACAACAATGCTTTTCAGGTAGCTTCGAGGCCGCATGAACGGAGCTTTCATAATGGGAAAACAAGCCTTATGCCATCAGTCTCCAAATTCTAGGCTGACAAGCAGCATAAACGCAGGAACAGAGCTTCCTGGCTCTACGCAGTGTTCTGGTACCGAAACGGGTCCTGAAGCATGGTCCCTAAGAGTCTTGGAGAGCTTACTACCGTTAAACTAAAGCAGAGCAGCCTCGAAGGCCTCATGGAGCTGCTGCACGCCTCCCGTTTCGCAAGGATAAGCAGGGCTGTACTTCGAGGCTACTGCTCACGTTGAGTTTCACTTTTGGTATAGAGCAGAGCAGGGTGAGCTTCCAACTAGGAACTGGAAATACAAGGTTTCTTTCGAGAAAACTCATTTTCTTCTCTGAGCCATGCCGGCTGTAAGTAAAAGCACGGTAACAAGAGTGCTTTTCAGGTAGCTTTGAGGCCGCATGAATGGAGCTTTCAAAACGGGAAAACAAGCTTTGTGCCTTCAGTCTCCCATTTCCAGGTTGACACGCAGCATAAGTACATGTTGATGCTCACAAGTCAAAAGAGATTCACGATACCCACTGGGGCTTTCCCTGAATCAACTTTTTTCTACATGCGGTTTTCCGCGTGCAGCGAAGTTCCTAAACAACGGATGCGCGAGCGAGACTGAGGGGGCCTTTGCATCTTCAAAGGACCTGCAGTGTTACACCAAGAACTGTGCTTCAATTGTACTTGGAATGCAAGCCGACCACCTCCTTGAGGATGCGTGACTCTAAGTGTGAAATGTGAAAAGGGATTAGAAGCAGAGTGTTTTTCTCAGTAGAGTTCAGCTAGGGGAATCAGGTTACATCCACTGCATGGAGGACAGTCTAGAAGTGTGTTCCTGAATCCTGTGTAGAGCTGAGGTCATCTGGCTCTCCCAAGGAAGAGTGCAGTGTGTTGCCTTTCTCTAGCCAACACTGCGGTGTTCCAAAAGGCCTACGGGGCTGGAAGTTGCTTAACAGGACTAGAGCTTCCTGTGTCTCCCTAATATTCTGGTACGGAAACGGGTGCTGAAGCAAGGTCCCTAGGAGTCTTGAAAGGCTTACTACCGTGAAACTAAAGCAGAACAGTGATGAAGGCCTCATGGAGCTGCTGCACACCTCCCCATTGGCAAGGCAAATCAGAGCCTTACTTCGAAGCTAGGGTTCACGTTGACTTTCACTTGAGGTAGAGAGCAGAGCAGGGTGAGCTTCCAACAAGGAACTGGAAACCCAAGGTTTCTTAGGAGAAAACTCATTTTCTTCTCAGAACCATGCCGGCAGTGAGGAAAACCCCGGCAACAACAATGCTTTTCAGGTAGCTTCGAGGCCGCATGAACGGAGCTTTCATAATGGGAAAACAAGCCTTATGCCATCAGTCTCTAATTTCTAGGTGGACACGCAGCATACACGCAGGACCAGAGCTTCCTGGTTCTAGGCAGTGTTCTGGTACTGAAACGGGTGCTGAAGCAAGGTCCCTAGGAGTGTTGAAAGGCTTACTACCGTGAAACTAAAGCAGAACAACGATAAAGGCCTCATGGAGCTGCTGCACGCCTCTCGTTTTGCAAGGATAATCAGGGCCTTACTTCGAAGCTAGGGCTCACGTTGACCTTCACTTCAGGTATAGAGCAGAGCAGGGTGAGCTTCCTACAAGGAACTGGAAGCACGAGGTTTCTTATGAGAAAACTCATTTTCTTCTCAGAACCATGCCGGCCGTGAGGAAAACCCCGGCAACAATAATGCTTTTCAGGTAGCTTCGATGCCGCATGAACGGAGCTTTCATAATGGGAAAACAAGCCTTATGCCATCAGTCTCCAAATTCTAGGCTGACAAGCAACATAAACGCAGGAACAGAGCTTCCTGGCTCTACGCAGTGTTCTGGTACCGAAACGGGTCCTGAAGCATGGTCCCTAAGAGTCTTGGAGAGCTTACTACCGTTAAACTAAAGCAGAACAGCCTCGAAGGCCTCATGGAGCTGCTGCACGCCTCCCGTTTCGCAAGGATAAGCACGGCTGTACTTCGAGGCTACTGCTCACGTTGAGTTTCACGTTTGGTATAGAGCAGAGCAGGGTGAGCGTCCAACTAGGAACTGGAAGCACAAGGTTTCTTTCGAGAAAACTCATTTTCTTCTCTGAGCCATGCCGGCTGTAAGTAAAAGCACGGTAACAAGAGTGCTTTTCAGGTAGCTTTGAGGCCGCATGAATGGAGCTTTCAAAACGGGAAAACAAGCTTTGTGCCTTCAGTCTCCCATTTCCAGGTTGACACGCAACATAAGTACATGTTGATGCTCATAAGTCAAAAGAGATTCACGATACCCACTGGGGCTTTCCCTGAATCAACTTTTTTCTACATGCGGTTTTCCGCGTGCAGCGAAGTTCCTAAACAACGGATGCGCGAGCGAGACTGAGGGGGCCTTTCATCTTCAAAGGACCTGCAGTGTTACACCAAGAACTGTGCTTCAATTGTACTTGGAATGCAAGCCGACCACCTCCTTGAGGATGCGTGACTCTAAGTGTGAAATGTGAAAAGGGATTAGAAGCAGAGTGTTTTTCTCAATAGAGTTCAGCTAGGGGAATGAGGTTACACCCATTGTATGGAGGACAGTCTAGAAGTGTGTTCGTGAATCCTGTGTGGAGCTGAGTTAATCTGGCTCTCCCAAGGAAGAGTGCAGTGTGTTGGTTCTCTCTAGCCAACACTGGGGTGTTCCAAAAAGGCCTACGGAGCTGGAAGTTGCTTAACAGGACCAGAGCTTCCTTGCTCTACTCAGTATTCTGGTACGGAAACGGGTGCTGAAGCAAGGTCCCTAAGAGTTTTGAAAGGCTTACTACCGTGAAACTAAAGCAGAACTGTGATGAAGGCCTCATGGAGCTGCTGCACACCTCCCCATTGGCAAGGCAAATCAGAGCCTTACTTCGAGGCTAGGGTTCACGTTGACTTTCACTTGAGGTAGAGAGCAGAGCAGGGTGAGCTTCCAACAAGGAACTGGAAACCCAAGGTTTCTTTGGAGAAAACTCATTTTCTTCTCAGAACCATGCCGGCAGTGAGGAAAACCCCGGCAACAACAATGCTTTTCAGGTAGCTTCGAGGCCGCATGAACGGAGCTTTCATAATGGGAAAACAAGCCTTATGCCATCAGTCTCTAATTTCTAGGTGGACACGCAGCATACACGCAGGACCAGAGCTTCCTGGTTCTACGCAGTGTTCTGGTACTGAAACGGGTGCTGAAGCAAGGTCCCTAGGAGTCTTGAAAGGCTTACTACCGGGAAACTAAAGCAGAACAACGATGAAGGCCTCATGGAGCTGCTGCACGCCTCTCGTTTTGCAAGGATAATCAGGGCCTTACTTCGAAGCTAGGGCTCACGTTGACCTTCACTTCAGGTATAGAGCAGAGCAGGGTGAGCTTCCTACAAGGAACTGGAAGCACGAGGTTTCTTACGAGAAAACTCATTTTCTTCTCAGAACCATGCCGGCAGTGAGGAAAACCCCGGCAACAACAATGCTTTTCAGGTAGCTTCGAGGCCGCATGAACGGAGCTTTCATAATGGGAAAAGAAGCCTTATGCCATCAGTTTCCAATTTCTAGGTTGACACGCAGCATACACGCAGGACCAGAGCTTACTGTCTCTACGCAGTGTTCTGGTACCGAAACGGTTGCTTAAGCAAAGTCCCTAGGAGTCTTGGAAAGCTTACTACTGTGAAACTAAAGCAGAACAGCGATGAAGGCCTCATGGAGCTGCTGCACGCCTCCCGTTTTGCCAGCATAATCAGGGCCTTACTTCGAGGCTAGTGCTCACATTGACTTTCACGTTTGGTACAGAGCAGAGCCGGGTGAGCTTCCAACTAGGACCTGGAAGCACAAGGTTTCTTTCGAGAAAACTCATTTTCTTCTCTGAGCCATGCCGGCTGTATGTAAAAGCACGGTAACAAGAGTGCTTTTCAGGTAGCTTTGAAGCCGCATGAATGGAGCTTTTAAAACGGGAAAACAAGCTTTGTGCCTTCAGTCTCCCATTTCAAGGTTGACACGCAGCATAAGTACATGTTGATGCTCACAAGTCAAAAGAGATTCACGATACCCACTGGGGCTTCCCCTGAATCAACTTTTTGCTACGACCGGTTTTCCGCGTGCAGCAAAGTGCCTAAACAAAGGATGCGCGAGGGAGACTTAGAGACCTGTGCATCTTCAAAAGACCTGCTGTGTTACACTAAGAACTGTGCTTAAATTGTATTTGGAAGGCAAGCCGACCACCTCCTTGAGGATCCGTACCTCGAAGTGTAAAAAGTGAAAAGGGATTATAAGCAGAGTGTTTTTCTCAATAGAGTTCAGCTAGGGGAATGAGGTTACATCCACTGCATGGAGGACAGTGTAGAAGTGTGTTCCTGAATCCTATGTAGAGCTGAGGTAATCTGGCTCTCCCAAGGAAGAGTGCAGTGTGTTGGTTCTCTCTAGCCAACACTGGGGTGTTCCAAAAAGGCCTACGGGGCTGGAAGTTGCTTAACAGGACCAGAGCTTCCTTGCTCTACTCAGTATTCTGGTACGGAAACGGGTGCTGAAGCAAGGTCCCTAAGAGTTTTGAAAGGCTTACTACCGTGAAACTGAAGCAGAACAGTGATGAAGGTCTCACGGAGCTGCTGCACGCCTCCCCATTGGCAAGGCAAATCAGGGCCTTACTTCGAGGCTAGGGCTCACGTTGACTTTAACTTTTGGTATAGAGCAGAGCAGGGTGAGCTTCCAACAAGGAACAGGAAGCACCAGGTTTCTTACATGAAAACTCATTTTCTTCTCAGAACCATGTCGGCAGTGACGAAAACCCCGCCAACAACTATGCTTTTCAGGTAGCTTCGAGGCCGCATGAACGGAGCTTTCATAATGGGAAAACAAGCCTTATGCCATCAGTCTCCAAATTCTAGGCTGACAAGCAGCATAAACGCAGGAACAGAGCTTCCTGGCTCTACGCAGTGTTCTGGTACCGAAACGGGTCCTGAAGCATGGTCCCTAAGAGTCTTGGAGAGCTTACTACCGTTAAACTAAAGCAGAGCAGCCTCGAAGGCCTCATGGAGCTGCTGCACGCCTCCCGTTTCGCAAGGATAAGCAGGGCTGTACTTCGAGGCTACTGCTCACGTTGAGTTTCACTTTTGGTATAGAGCAGAGCAGGGTGAGCTTCCAACTAGGAACTGGAAGCACAAGGTTTCTTTCGAGAAAACTCATTTTCTTCTCTGAGCCATGCCGGCTGTAAGTAAAAGCACGGTAACAAGAGTGCTTTTCAGGTAGCTTTGAGGCCGCATGAATGGAGCTTTCAAAACGGGAAAACAAGCTTTGTGCCTTCAGTCTCCCATTTCCAGGTTGACACGCAGCATAAGTACATGTTGATGCTCACAAGTCAAAAGAGATTCACGATACCCACTGGGGCTTTCCCTGAATCAACTTTTTTCTACATGCGGTTTTCCGCGTGCAACGAAGTTCCTAAACAACGGATGCGCGAGCGAGACTGAGGGGGCCTTTGCATCTTCAAAGGACCTGCAGTGTTACACCAAGAACTGTGCTTCAATTGTACTTGGAATGCAAGCCGACCACCTCCTTGAGGATGCGTGACTCTAAGTGTGAAATGTGAAAAGGGATTAGAAGCAGAGTGTTTTTCTCAGTAGAGTTCAGCTAGGGGAATCAGGTTACATCCACTGCATGGAGGACAGTCTAGAAGTGTGTTCCTGAATCCTGTGTAGAGCTGAGGTCATCTGGCTCTCCCAAGGAAGAGTGCAGTGTGTTGCCTTTCTCTAGCCAACACTGCGGTGTTCCAAAAGGCCTACGGGGCTGGAAGTTGCTTAACAGGACTAGAGCTTCCTGTGTCTCCCTAATATTCTGGTACGGAAACGGGTGCTGAAGCAAGGTCCCTAGGAGTCTTGAAAGGCTTACTACCGTGAAACTAAAGCAGAACAGTGATGAAGGCCTCATGGAGCTGCTGCACACCTCCCCATTGGCAAGGCAAATCAGAGCCTTACTTCGAAGCTAGGGTTCACGTTGACTTTCACTTGAGGTAGAGAGCAGAGCAGGGTGAGCTTCCAACAAGGAACTGGAAACCCAAGGTTTCTTAGGAGAAAACTCATTTTCTTCTCAGAACCATGCCGGCAGTGAGGAAAACCCCGCCAACAACAATGCTTTTCAGGTAGCTTCGAGGCCGCATGAACGGAGCTTTCATAATGGGAAAACAAGCCTTATGCCATCAGTCTCTAATTTCTAGGTGGACACGCAGCATACACGCAGGACCAGAGCTTCCTGGTTCTAGGCAGTGTTCTGGTACTGAAACGGGTGCTGAAGCAAGGTCCCTAGGAGTGTTGAAAGGCTTACTACCGTGAAACTAAAGCAGAACAACGATAAAGGCCTCATGGAGCTGCTGCACGCCTCTCGTTTTGCAAGGATAATCAGGGCCTTACTTCGAAGCTAGGGCTCACGTTGACCTTCACTTCAGGTATAGAGCAGAGCAGGGTGAGCTTCCTACAAGGAACTGGAAGCACGAGGTTTCTTATGAGAAAACTCATTTTCTTCTCAGAACCATGCCGGCCGTGAGGAAAACCCCGGCAACAATAATGCTTTTCAGGTAGCTTCGATGCCGCATGAACGGAGCTTTCATAATGGGAAAACAAGCCTTATGCCATCAGTCTCCAAATTCTAGGCTGACAAGCAACATAAACGCAGGAACAGAGCTTCCTGGCTCTACGCAGTGTTCTGGTACCGAAACGGGTCCTGAAGCATGGTCCCTAAGAGTCTTGGAGAGCTTACTACCGTTAAACTAAAGCAGAACAGCCTCGAAGGCCTCATGGAGCTGCTGCACGCCTCCCGTTTCGCAAGGATAAGCACGGCTGTACTTCGAGGCTACTGCTCACGTTGAGTTTCACGTTTGGTATAGAGCAGAGCAGGGTGAGCGTCCAACTAGGAACTGGAAGCACAAGGTTTCTTTCGAGAAAACTCATTTTCTTCTCTGAGCCATGCCGGCTGTAAGTAAAAGCACGGTAACAAGAGTGCTTTTCAGGTAGCTTTGAGGCCGCATGAATGGAGCTTTCAAAACGGGAAAACAAGCTTTGTGCCTTCAGTCTCCCATTTCCAGGTTGACACGCAACATAAGTACATGTTGATGCTCATAAGTCAAAAGAGATTCACGATACCCACTGGGGCTTTCCCTGAATCAACTTTTTTCTACATGCGGTTTTCCGCGTGCAGCGAAGTTCCTAAACAACGGATGCGCGAGCGAGACTGAGGGGGCCTTTGCATCTTCAAAGGACCTGCAGTGTTACACCAAGAACTGTGCTTCAATTGTACTTGGAATGCAAGCCGACCACCTCCTTGAGGATGCGTGACTCTAAGTGTGAAATGTGAAAAGGGATTAGAAGCAGAGTGTTTTTCTCAATAGAGTTCAGCTAGGGGAATGAGGTTACACCCATTGTATGGAGGACAGTCTAGAAGTGTGTTCGTGAATCCTGTGTGGAGCTGAGTTAATCTGGCTCTCCCAAGGAAGAGTGCAGTGTGTTGGTTCTCTCTAGCCAACACTGCGGTGTTCCAAAAAGGCCTACGGGGCTGGAAGTTGCTTAACAGGACCAGAGCTTCCTTGCTCTACTCAGTATTCTGGTACGGAAACGGGTGCTGAAGCAAGGTCCCTAAGAGTTTTGAAAGGCTTACTACCGTGAAACTAAAGCAGAACTGTGATGAAGGCCTCATGGAGCTGCTGCACACCTCCCCATTGGCAAGGCAAATCAGAGCCTTACTTCGAGGCTAGGGTTCACGTTGACTTTCACTTGAGGTAGAGAGCAGAGCAGGGTGAGCTTCCAACAAGGAACTGGAAACCCAAGGTTTCTTTGGAGAAAACTCATTTTCTTCTCAGAACCATGCCGGCAGTGAGGAAAACCCCGGCAACAACAATGCTTTTCAGGTAGCTTCGAGGCCGCATGAACGGAGCTTTCATAATGGGAAAACAAGCCTTATGCCATCAGTCTCTAATTTCTAGGTGGACACGCAGCATACACGCAGGACCAGAGCTTCCTGGTTCTACGCAGTGTTCTGGTACTGAAACGGGTGCTGAAGCAAGGTCCCTAGGAGTCTTGAAAGGCTTACTACCGGGAAACTAAAGCAGAACAACGATGAAGGCCTCATGGAGCTGCTGCACGCCTCTCGTTTTGCAAGGATAATCAGGGCCTTACTTCGAAGCTAGGGCTCACGTTGACCTTCACTTCAGGTATAGAGCAGAGCAGGGTGAGCTTCCTACAAGGAACTGGAAGCACGAGGTTTCTTACGAGAAAACTCATTTTCTTCTCAGAACCATGCCGGCAGTGAGGAAAACCCAGGCAACAACAATGCTTTTCAGGTAGCTTCGAGGCCGCATGAACGGAGCTTTCATAATGGGAAAAGAAGCCTTATGCCATCAGTTTCCAATTTCTAGGTTGACACGCAGCATACACGCAGGACCAGAGCTTACTGTCTCTACGCAGTGTTCTGGTACCGAAACGGTTGCTTAAGCAAAGTCCCTAGGAGTCTTGGAAAGCTTACTACTGTGAAACTAAAGCAGAACAGCGATGAAGGCCTCATGGAGCTGCTGCACGCCTCCCGTTTTGCCAGCATAATCAGGGCCTTACTTCGAGGCTAGTGCTCACATTGACTTTCACGTTTGGTACAGAGCAGAGCCGGGTGAGCTTCCAACTAGGACCTGGAAGCACAAGGTTTCTTTCGAGAAAACTCATTTTCTTCTCTGAGCCATGCCGGCTGTATGTAAAAGCACGGCAACAAGAGTGCTTTTCAGGTAGCTTTGAAGCCGCATGAATGGAGCTTTTAAAACGGGAAAACAAGCTTTGTGCCTTCAGTCTCCCATTTCAAGGTTGACACGCAGCATAAGTACATGTTGATGCTCACAAGTCAAAAGAGATTCACGATACCCACTGGGGCTTCCCCTGAATCAACTTTTTGCTACGACCGGTTTTCCGCGTGCAGCAAAGTGCCTAAACAAAGGATGCGCGAGGGAGACTTAGAGACCTGTGCATCTTCAAAAGACCTGCTGTGTTACACTAAGAACTGTGCTTAAATTGTATTTGGAAGGCAAGCCGACCACCTCCTTGAGGATCCGTGCCTCGAAGTGTAGAAAGTGAAAAGGGATTATAAGCAGAGTGTTTTTCTCAATAGAGTTCAGCTAGGGGAATGAGGTTACATCCACTGCATGGAGGACAGTGTAGAAGTGTGTTCCTGAATCCTATGTAGAGCTGAGGTAATCTGGCTCTCCCAAGGAAGAGTGTAGTATGTTGCCTTTCTCTAGCCAACACTGGGGCGTTCCAAAAATCCTACGGGGCTGGAAGTTGTTTAACAGGACTAGAGCTTCCTGTGTCTCCCTAATATTCTGGTACTGAAACGGGTGCTGAAGCAAGGTCCCTAGGAGTCTTGAAAGGCTTACTACCGTGAAACTGAAGCAGAACAGTGATGAAGGTCTCACGGAGCTGCTGCACGCCTCCCCATTGGCAAGGCAAATCAGGGCCTTACTTCGAGGCTAGGGCTCACGTTGACTTTAACTTTTGGTATAGAGCAGAGCAGGGTGAGCTTCCAACAAGGAACAGGAAGCACCAGGTTTCTTACATGAAAACTCATTTTCTTCTCAGAACCATGTCGGCAGTGACGAAAACCCCGCCAACAACAATGCTTTTCAGGTAGCTTCGAGGCCGCATGAACGGAGCTTTCATAATGGGAAAACAAGCCTTATGCCATCAGTCTCCAAATTCTAGGCTGACAAGCAGCATAAACGCAGGAACAGAGCTTCCTGGCTCTACGCAGTGTTCTGGTACCGAAACGGGTCCT
The DNA here is from genome assembly GCF_028564815.1 of Eubalaena glacialis. Taxonomy (NCBI): domain Eukaryota; kingdom Metazoa; phylum Chordata; class Mammalia; order Artiodactyla; family Balaenidae; genus Eubalaena; species Eubalaena glacialis. The sequence continues at coordinate 210,696 of NW_026871161.1, read as the reverse complement.
GAAGCATGGTCCCTAAGAGTCTTGGAGAGCTTACTACCGTTAAACTAAAGCAGAGCAGCCTCGAAGGCCTCATGGAGCTGCTGCACGCCTCCCGTTTCGCAAGGATAAGCAGGGCTGTACTTCGAGGCTACTGCTCACGTTGAGTTTCACTTTTGGTATAGAGCAGAGCAGGGTGAGCTTCCAACTAGGAACTGGAAGCACAAGGTTTCTTTCGAGAAAACTCATTTTCTTCTCTGAGCCATGCCGGCTGTAAGTAAAAGCACGGTAACAAGAGTGCTTTTCAGGTAGCTTTGAGGCCGCATGAATGGAGCTTTCAAAACGGGAAAACAAGCTTTGTGCCTTCAGTCTCCCATTTCCAGGATGACACGCAGCATAAGTACATGTTGATGCTCACAAGTCAAAAGAGATTCACGATACCCACTGGGGCTTTCCCTGAATCAACTTTTTTCTACATGCGGTTTTCCGCGTGCAGCGAAGTTCCTAAACAACGGATGCGCGAGCGAGACTGAGGGGGCCTTTGCATCTTCAAAGGACCTGCAGTGTTACACCAAGAACTGTGCTTCAATTGTACTTGGAATGCAAGCCGACCACCTCCTTGAGGATGCGTGACTCTAAGTGTGAAATGTGAAAAGGGATTAGAAGCAGAGTGTTTTTCTCAGTAGAGTTCAGCTAGGGGAATCAGGTTACATCCACTGCATGGAGGACAGTCTAGAAGTGTGTTCCTGAATCCTGTGTAGAGCTGAGGTCATCTGGCTCTCCCAAGGAAGAGTGCAGTGTGTTGCCTTTCTCTAGCCAACACTGCGGTGTTCCAAAAGGCCTACGGGGCTGGAAGTTGCTTAACAGGACTAGAGCTTCCTGTGTCTCCCTAATATTCTGGTACGGAAACGGGTGCTGAAGCAAGGTCCCTAGGAGTCTTGAAAGGCTTACTACCGTGAAACTAAAGCAGAACAGTGATGAAGGCCTCATGGAGCTGCTGCACACCTCCCCATTGGCAAGGCAAATCAGAGCCTTACTTCGAAGCTAGGGTTCACGTTGACTTTCACTTGAGGTAGAGAGCAGAGCAGGGTGAGCTTCCAACAAGGAACTGGAAACCCAAGGTTTCTTAGGAGAAAACTCATTTTCTTCTCAGAACCATGCCGGCAGTGAGGAAAACCCCGGCAACAACAATGCTTTTCAGGTAGCTTCGAGGCCGCATGAACGGAGCTTTCATAATGGGAAAACAAGCCTTATGCCATCAGTCTCTAATTTCTAGGTGGACACGCAGCATACACGCAGGACCAGAGCTTCCTGGTTCTAGGCAGTGTTCTGGTACTGAAACGGGTGCTGAAGCAAGGTCCCTAGGAGTGTTGAAAGGCTTACTACCGTGAAACTAAAGCAGAACAACGATAAAGGCCTCATGGAGCTGCTGCACGCCTCTCGTTTTGCAAGGATAATCAGGGCCTTACTTCGAAGCTAGGGCTCACGTTGACCTTCACTTCAGGTATAGAGCAGAGCAGGGTGAGCTTCCTACAAGGAACTGGAAGCACGAGGTTTCTTATGAGAAAACTCATTTTCTTCTCAGAACCATGCCGGCCGTGAGGAAAACCCCGGCAACAATAATGCTTTTCAGGTAGCTTCGATGCCGCATGAACGGAGCTTTCATAATGGGAAAACAAGCCTTATGCCATCAGTCTCCAAATTCTAGGCTGACAAGCAACATAAACGCAGGAACAGAGCTTCCTGGCTCTACGCAGTGTTCTGGTACCGAAACGGGTCCTGAAGCATGGTCCCTAAGAGTCTTGGAGAGCTTACTACCGTTAAACTAAAGCAGAACAGCCTCGAAGGCCTCATGGAGCTGCTGCACGCCTCCCGTTTCGCAAGGATAAGCACGGCTGTACTTCGAGGCTACTGCTCACGTTGAGTTTCACGTTTGGTATAGAGCAGAGCAGGGTGAGCGTCCAACTAGGAACTGGAAGCACAAGGTTTCTTTCGAGAAAACTCATTTTCTTCTCTGAGCCATGCCGGCTGTAAGTAAAAGCACGGTAACAAGAGTGCTTTTCAGGTAGCTTTGAGGCCGCATGAATGGAGCTTTCAAAACGGGAAAACAAGCTTTGTGCCTTCAGTCTCCCATTTCCAGGTTGACACGCAACATAAGTACATGTTGATGCTCATAAGTCAAAAGAGATTCACGATACCCACTGGGGCTTTCCCTGAATCAACTTTTTTCTACATGCGGTTTTCCACGTGCAGCGAAGTTCCTAAACAACGGATGCGCGAGCGAGACTGAGGGGGCCTTTGCATCTTCAAAGGACCTGCAGTGTTACACCAAGAACTGTGCTTCAATTGTACTTGGAATGCAAGCCGACCACCTCCTTGAGGATGCGTGACTCTAAGTGTGAAATGTGAAAAGGGATTAGAAGCAGAGTGTTTTTCTCAATAGAGTTCAGCTAGGGGAATGAGGTTACACCCATTGTATGGAGGACAGTCTAGAAGTGTGTTCGTGAATCCTGTGTGGAGCTGAGTTAATCTGGCTCTCCCAAGGAAGAGTGCAGTGTGTTGGTTCTCTCTAGCCAACACTGGGGTGTTCCAAAAAGGCCTACGGGGCTGGAAGTTGCTTAACAGGACCAGAGCTTCCTTGATCTACTCAGTATTCTGGTACGGAAACGGGTGCTGAAGCAAGGTCCCTAAGAGTTTTGAAAGGCTTACTACCGTGAAACTAAAGCAGAACTGTGATGAAGGCCTCATGGAGCTGCTGCACACCTCCCCATTGGCAAGGCAAATCAGAGCCTTACTTCGAGGCTAGGGTTCACGTTGACTTTCACTTGAGGTAGAGAGCAGAGCAGGGTGAGCTTCCAACAAGGAACTGGAAACCCAAGGTTTCTTTGGAGAAAACTCATTTTCTTCTCAGAACCATGCCGGCAGTGAGGAAAACCCCGGCAACAACAATGCTTTTCAGGTAGCTTCGAGGCCGCATGAACGGAGCTTTCATAATGGGAAAACAAGCCTTATGCCATCAGTCTCTAATTTCTAGGTGGACACGCAGCATACACGCAGGACCAGAGCTTCCTGGTTCTACGCAGTGTTCTGGTACTGAAACGGGTGCTGAAGCAAGGTCCCTAGGAGTCTTGAAAGGCTTACTACCGGGAAACTAAAGCAGAACAACGATGAAGGCCTCATGGAGCTGCTGCACGCCTCTCGTTTTGCAAGGATAATCAGGGCCTTACTTCGAAGCTAGGGCTCACGTTGACCTTCACTTCAGGTATAGAGCAGAGCAGGGTGAGCTTCCTACAAGGAACTGGAAGCACGAGGTTTCTTACGAGAAAACTCATTTTCTTCTCAGAACCATGCCGGCAGTGAGGAAAACCCCGGCAACAACAATGCTTTTCAGGTAGCTTCGAGGCCGCATGAACGGAGCTTTCATAATGGGAAAAGAAGCCTTATGCCATCAGTCTCCAATTTCTAGGTTGACACGCAGCATACACGCAGGACCAGAGCTTACTGTCTCTACGCAGTGTTCTGGTACCGAAACGGTTGCTTAAGCAAAGTCCCTAGGAGTCTTGGAAAGCTTACTATTGTGAAACTAAAGCAGAACAGCGATGAAGGCCTCATGGAGCTGCTGCACGCCTCCCGTTTTGCCAGCATAATCAGGGCCTTACTTCGAGGCTAGTGCTCACATTGACTTTCACGTTTGGTACAGAGCAGAGCCGGGTGAGCTTCCAACTAGGACCTGGAAGCACAAGGTTTCTTTCGAGAAAACTCATTTTCTTCTCTGAGCCATGCCGGCTGTATGTAAAAGCACGGTAACAAGAGTGCTTTTCAGGTAGCTTTGAAGCCGCATGAATGGAGCTTTTAAAACGGGAAAACAAGCTTTGTGCCTTCAGTCTCCCATTTCAAGGTTGACACGCAGCATAAGTACATGTTGATGCTCACAAGTCAAAAGAGATTCACGATACCCACTGGGGCTTCCCCTGAATCAACTTTTTGCTACGACCGGTTTTCCATGTGCAGCAAAGTGCCTAAACAAAGGATGCGCGAGGGAGACTTAGAGACCTGTGCATCTTCAAAAGACCTGCTGTGTTACACTAAGAACTGTGCTTAAATTGTATTTGGAAGGCAAGCCGACCACCTCCTTGAGGATCCGTGCCTCGAAGTGTAAAAAGTGAAAAGGGATTATAAGCAGAGTGTTTTTCTCAATAGAGTTCAGCTAGGGGAATGAGGTTACATCCACTGCATGGAGGACAGTGTAGAAGTGTGTTCCTGAATCCTATGTAGAGCTGAGGTAATCTGGCTCTCCCAAGGAAGAGTGTAGTATGTTGCCTTTCTCTAGCCAACACTGGGGCGTTCCAAAAATCCTACGGGGCTGGAAGTTGTTTAACAGGACTAGAGCTTCCTGTGTCTCCCTAATATTCTGGTACTGAAACGGGTGCTGAAGCAAGGTCCCTAGGAGTCTTGAAAGGCTTACTACCGTGAAACTGAAGCAGAACAGTGATGAAGGTCTCACGGAGCTGCTGCACGCCTCCCCATTGGCAAGGCAAATCAGGGCCTTACTTCGAGGCTAGGGCTCACGTTGACTTTAACTTTTGGTATAGAGCAGAGCAGGGTGAGCTTCCAACAAGGAACAGGAAGCACCAGGTTTCTTACATGAAAACTCATTTTCTTCTCAGAACCATGTCGGCAGTGACGAAAACCCCGCCAACAACAATGCTTTTCAGGTAGCTTCGAGGCCGCATGAATGGAGCTTTCAAAACGGGAAAACAAGCTTTGTGCCTTCAGTCTCCCATTTCCAGGTTGACACGCAGCATAAGTACATGTTGATGCTCACAAGTCAAAAGAGATTCACGATACCCACTGGGGCTTTCCCTGGATCAACTTTTTTCTACATGCGGTTTTCCGCATGCAGCGAAGTTCCTAAACAACGGATGCGCGAGCGAGACTGAGGGGGCCTTTGCATCTTCAAAGGACCTGCAGTGTTACACCAAGAACTGTGCTTCAATTGTACTTGGAATGCAAGCCGACCACCTCCTTGAGGATGCGTGACTCTAAGTGTGAAATGTGAAAAGGGATTAGAAGCAGAGTGTTTTTCTCAGTAGAGTTCAGCTAGGGGAATCAGGTTACATCCACTGCATGGATGACAGTCTAGAAGTGTGTTCCTGAATCCTGTGTAGAGCTGAGGTCATCTGGCTCTCCCAAGGAAGAGTGCAGTGTGTTGCCTTTCTCTAGCCAACACTGCGGTGTTCCAAAAGGCCTACGGGGCTGGAAGTTGCTTAACAGGACTAGAGCTTCCTGTGTCTCCCTAATATTCTGGTACGGAAACGGGTGCTGAAGCAAGATCCCTAGGAGTCTTGAAAGGCTTACTACCGTGAAACTAAAGCAGAACAGTGATGAAGGCCTCATGGAGCTGCTGCACACCTCCCCATTGGCAAGGCAAATCAGAGCCTTACTTCGAGGCTAGGGTTCACTTTGACTTTCACTTGAGGTAGAGAGCAGAGCAGGGTGAGCTTCCAAAAAGGAACTGGAAACCCAAGGTTTCTTAGGAGAAAACTCATTTTCTTCTCAGAACCATGCCGGCAGTGACGAAAACCCCGCCAACAACAATGCTTTTCAGGTAGCTTCGAGGCCGCATGAACGGAGCTTTCATAATGGGAAAACAAGCCTTATGCCATCAGTCTCCAAATTCTAGGCTGACAAGCAGCATAAACGCAGGAACAGAGCTTCCTGGCTCTACGCAGTGTTCTGGTACCGAAACGGGTCCTGAAGCATGGTCCCTAAGAGTCTTGGAGAGCTTACTACCGTTAAACTAAAGCAGAACAGCCTTGAAGGCCTCATGGAGCTGCTGCACGCCTCCCGTTTCGCAAGGATAAGCAGGGCTGTACTTCGAGGCTACTGCTCACGTTGAGTTTCACTTTTGGTATGGAGCAGAGCAGGGTGAGCTTCCAACTAGGAACTGGAAGCACAAGGTTTCTTTCGAGAAAACTCATTTCCTTCTCTGAGCCATGCCGGCTGTAAGTAAAAGCACGGTAACAAGAGTGCTTTTAAGGTAGCTTTGAGGCCGCATGAATGGAGATTTCAAAACGGGAAAACAAGCTTTGTGCCTTCAGTCTCCCATTTCCAGGTTGACACGCAGCATAAGTACATGTTGATGCTCACAAGTCAAAAGAGATTCACGATACCCACTGGGGCTTTCCCTGAATCAACTTTTTTCTACATGCGGTTTTCCGCGTGCAGCGAAGTTCCTAAACAACGGATGCGCGAGCGAGACTGAGGGGGCCTTTGCATCTTCAAAGGACCTGCAGTGTTACACCAAGAACTGTGCTTCAATTGTACTTGGAATGCAAGCCGACCACCTCCTTGAGGATGCGTGACTCTAAGTGTGAAATGTGAAAAGGGATTAGAAGCAGAGTGTTTTTCTCAGTAGAGTTCGGCTAGGGGAATCAGGTTACATCCACTGCATGGAGGACAGTCTAGAAGTGTGTTCCTGAATCCTGTGTAGAGCTGAGGTCATCTGGCTCTCCCAAGGAAGAGTGCAGTGTGTTGCCTTTCTCTAGCCAACACTGCGGTGTTCCAAAAGGCCTACGGGGTGGAAGTTGCTTAACAGGACTAGAGCTTCCTGTGTCTCCCTAATATTCTGGTACGGAAACGGGTGCTGAAGCAAGGTCCCTAGGAGTCTTGAAAGGCTTACTACCGTGAAACTAAAGCAGAACTGTGATGAAGGCCTCATGGAGCTGCTGCACACCTCCCCATTGGCAAGGCAAATCAGAGCCTTACTTCGAGGCTAGGGTTCACGTTGACTTTCACTTGAGGTAGAGAGCAGAGCAGGGTGAGCTTCCAACAAGGAACTGGAAACCCAAGGTTTCTTAGTAGAAAACTCATTTTCTTCTCAGAACCATGCCGGCAGTGAGGAAAACCCCGGCAACAACAATGCTTTTCAGGTAGCTTCGAGGCCGCATGAACGGAGCTTTCATAATGGGAAAACAAGCCTTATGCCATCAGTCTCCAAATTCTAGGCTGACAAGCAGCATAAACGCAGGAACAGAGCTTCCTGGCTCTACGCAGTGTTCTGGTACTGAAACGGGTCCTGAAGCATGGTCCCTAAGAGTCTTGGAGAGCTTACTACCGTTAAAATAAAGCAGAACAGCCTCGAAGGCCTCATGGAGCTGCTGCACGCCTCCCGTTTCGCAAGGATAAGCAGGGCTGTACTTCGAGGCTACTGCTCACGTTGAGTTTCACTTTTGGTATAGAGCAGAGCAGGGTGAGCTTCCAACTAGGAACTGGAAGCACAAGGTTTCTTTCGAGAAAACTCATTTTCTTCTCTGAGCCATGCCGGCTGTAAGTAAAAGCACGGTAACAAGAGTGCTTTTCAGGTAGCTTTGAGGCCGCATGAATGGAGCTTTCAAAACGGGAAAACAAGCTTTGTGCCTTCAGTCTCCCATTTCCAGGTTGACACGCAGCATAAGTACATGTTGATGCTCACAAGTCAAAAGAGATTCACGATACCCACTGGGGCTTTCCCTGAATCAACTTTTTTCTGCATGCGGTTTTCCGCGTGCAGCGAAGTTCCTAAACAACGGATGCGCGAGCGAGACTGAGGGGGCCTTTGCATCTTCAAAGGACCTTCAGTGTTACACCAAGAACTGTGCTTCAATTGTACTTGGAATGCAAGCCGACCACCTCCTTGAGGATGCGTGACTCTAAGTGTGAAATGTGAAAAGGGATTAGAAGCAGAGTGTTTTTCTCAGTAGAGTTCGGCTAGGGGAATCAGGTTACATCCACTGCATGGAGGACAGTCTAGAAGTGTGTTCCTGAATCCTGTGTAGAGCTGAGGTCATCTGGCTCTCCCAAGGAAGAGTGCAGTGTGTTGCCTTTCTCTAGCCAACACTGCGGTGTTCCAAAAGGCCTACGGGGTGGAAGTTGCTTAACAGGACTAGAGCTTCCTGTGTCTCCCTAATATTCTGGTACGGAAACGGGTGCTGAAGCAAGGTCCCTAGGAGTCTTGAAAGGCTTACTACCGTGAAACTAAAGCAGAACTGTGATGAAGGCCTCATGGAGCTGCTGCACACCTCCCCATTGGCAAGGCAAATCAGAGCCTTACTTCGAGGCTAGGGTTCACGTTGACTTTCACTTGAGGTAGAGAGCAGAGCAGGGTGAGCTTCCAACAAGGAACTGGAAACCCAAGGTTTCTTAGTAGAAAACTCATTTTCTTCTCAGAACCATGCCGGCAGTGAGGAAAACCCCGGCAACAACAATGCTTTTCAGGTAGCTTCGAGGCCGCATGAACGGAGCTTTCATAATGGGAAAACAAGCCTTATGCCATCAGTCTCCAAATTCTAGGCTGACAAGCAGCATAAACGCAGGAACAGAGCTTCCTGGCTCTACGCAGTGTTCTGGTACTGAAACGGGTCCTGAAGCATGGTCCCTAAGAGTCTTGGAGAGCTTACTACCGTTAAAATAAAGCAGAACAGCCTCGAAGGCCTCATGGAGCTGCTGCACGCCTCCCGTTTCGCAAGGATAAGCAGGGCTGTACTTCGAGGCTACTGCTCACGTTGAGTTTCACTTTTGGTATAGAGCAGAGCAGGGTGAGCTTCCAACTAGGAACTGGAAGCACAAGGTTTCTTTCGAGAAAACTCATTTTCTTCTCTGAGCCATGCCGGCTGTAAGTAAAAGCACGGTAACAAGAGTGCTTTTCAGGTAGCTTTGAGGCCGCATGAATGGAGCTTTCAAAACGGGAAAACAAGCTTTGTGCCTTCAGTCTCCCATTTCCAGGTTGACACGCAGCATAAGTACATGTTGATGCTCACAAGTCAAAAGAGATTCACGATACCCACTGGGGCTTTCCCTGAATCAACTTTTTTCTACATGCGGTTTTCCGCGTGCAGCGAAGTTCCTAAACAACGGATGCGCGAGCGAGACTGAGGGGGCCTTTGCATCTTCAAAGGACCTGCAGTGTTACACCAAGAACTGTGCTTCAATTGTACTTGGAATGCAAGCCGACCACCTCCTTGAGGATGCGTGACTCTAAGTGTGAAATGTGAAAAGGGATTAGAAGCAGAGTGTTTTTCTCAGTAGAGTTCAGCTAGGGGAATCAGGTTACATCCACTGCATGGAGGACAGTCTAGAAGTGTGTTCCTGAATCCTGTGTAGAGCTGAGGTCATCTGGCTCTCCCAAGGAAGAGTGCAGTGTGTTGCCTTTCTCTAGCCAACACTGCGGTGTTCCAAAAGGCCTACGGGGCTGGAAGTTGCTTAACAGGACTAGAGCTTCCTGTGTCTCCCTAATATTCTGGTACGGAAACGGGTGCTGAAGCAAGGTCTCTAGGAGTCTTGAAAGGCTTACTACCGTGAAACTAAAGCAGAACAGTGATGAAGGCCTCATGGAGCTGCTGCACACCTCCCCATTGGCAAGGCAAATCAGAGCCTTACTTCGAGGCTAGGGTTCACTTTGACTTTCACTTGAGGTAGAGAGCAGAGCAGGGTGAGCTTCCAACAAGGAACTGGAAACCCAAGGTTTCTTAGGAGAAAACTCATTTTCTTCTCAGAACCATGCCGGCAGTGAGGAAAACCCCGCCAACAACAATGCTTTTCAGGTAGCTTCGAGGCCGCATGAACGGAGCTTTCATAATGGGAAAACAAGCCTTATGCCATCAGTCTCCAATTTCTAGGTTGACACGCAGCATACACGCAGGACCAGAGCTTACTGTCTCTACGCAGTGTTCTGGTACCGAAACGGTTGCTTAAGCAAAGTCCCTAGGAGTCTTGGAAAGCTTACTACCGTGAAACTAAAGCAGAACAGCGATGAAGGCTTCATGGAGCTGCTGCACGCCTCCCGTTTTGCCAGCATAATCAGGACCTTACTTCGAGGCTAGTGCTCACATTGACTTTCACGTTTGGTATCGAGCAGAGCAGGGTTAGCTTCCAACTAGGAACTGGAAGGACAAGGTTTCTTTCGAGAAAACTCATTTTCTTCTCTGAGCCATGCCGGCTGTAAGTAAAAGCACGGTAACAAGAGTGCTTTTCAGGTAGCTTCGAGGCCGCATGAATGGAGCTTTCAAAACGGGAAAACAAGCTTTGTGCCTTCAGTCTCCCATTTCCAGGTTGACACGCAGCATAAGTACATGTTGATGCTCACAAGTCAAAAGAGATTCACGATACCCACTGGGGCTTTCCCTGGATCAACTTTTTTCTACATGCGGTTTTCCGCATGCAGCGAAGTTCCTAAACAACGGATGCGCGAGCGAGACTGAGGGGGCCTTTGCATCTTCAAAGGACCTGCAGTGTTACACCAAGAACTGTGCTTCAATTGTACTTGGAATGCAAGCCGACCACCTCCTTGAGGATGCGTGACTCTAAGTGTGAAATGTGAAAAGGGATTAGAAGCAGAGTGTTTTTCTCAGTAGAGTTCAGCTAGGGGAATCAGGTTACATCCACTGCATGGATGACAGTCTAGAAGTGTGTTCCTGAATCCTGTGTAGAGCTGAGGTCATCTGGCTCTCCCAAGGAAGAGTGCAGTGTGTTGCCTTTCTCTAGCCAACACTGCGGTGTTCCAAAAGGCCTACGGGGCTGGAAGTTGCTTAACAGGACTAGAGCTTCCTGTGTCTCCCTAATATTCTGGTACGGAAACGGGTGCTGAAGCAAGATCCCTAGGAGTCTTGAAAGGCTTACTACCGTGAAACTAAAGCAGAACAGTGATGAAGGCCTCATGGAGCTGCTGCACACCTCCCCATTGGCAAGGCAAATCAGAGCCTTACTTCGAGGCTAGGGTTCACTTTGACTTTCACTTGAGGTAGAGAGCAGAGCAGGGTGAGCTTCCAAAAAGGAACTGGAAACCCAAGGTTTCTTAGGAGAAAACTCATTTTCTTCTCAGAACCATGCCGGCAGTGACGAAAACCCCGCCAACAACAATGCTTTTCAGGTAGCTTCGAGGCCGCATGAACGGAGCTTTCATAATGGGAAAACAAGCCTTATGCCATCAGTCTCCAAATTCTAGGCTGACAAGCAGCATAAACGCAGGAACAGAGCTTCCTGGCTCTACGCAGTGTTCTGGTACCGAAACGGGTCCTGAAGCATGGTCCCTAAGAGTCTTGGAGAGCTTACTACCGTTAAACTAAAGCACAACAGCCTCGAAGGCCTCATGGAGCTGCTGCACGCCTCCCGTTTCGCAAGGATAAGCAGGGCTGTACTTCGAGGCTACTGCTCACGTTGAGTTTCACTTTTGGTATAGAGCAGAGCAGGGTGAGCTTCCAACTAGGAACTGGAAGCACAAGGTTTCTTTCGAGAAAACTCATTTCCTTCTCTGAGCCATGCCGGCTGTAAGTAAAAGCACGGTAACAAGAGTGCTTTTAAGGTAGCTTTGAGGCCGCATGAATGGAGATTTCAAAACGGGAAAACAAGCTTTGTGCCTTCAGTCTCCCATTTCCAGGTTGACACGCAGCATAAGTACATGTTGATGCTCACAAGTCAAAAGAGATTCACGATACCCACTGGGGCTTTCCCTGAATCAACTTTTTTCTACATGCGGTTTTCCGCGTGCAGCGAAGTTCCTAAACAACGGATGCGCGAGCGAGACTGAGGGGGCCTTTGCATCTTCAAAGGACCTGCAGTGTTACACCAAGAACTGTGCTTCAATTGTACTTGGAATGCAAGCCGACCACCTCCTTGAGGATGCGTGACTCTAAGTGTGAAATGTGAAAAGGGATTAGAAGCAGAGTGTTTTTCTCAGTAGAGTTCGGCTAGGGGAATCAGGTTACATCCACTGCATGGAGGACAGTCTAGAAGTGTGTTCCTGAATCCTGTGTAGAGCTGAGGTCATCTGGCTCTCCCAAGGAAGAGTGCAGTGTGTTGCCTTTCTCTAGCCAACACTGCGGTGTTCCAAAAGGCCTACGGGGTGGAAGTTGCTTAACAGGACTAGAGCTTCCTGTGTCTCCCTAATATTCTGGTACGGAAACGGGTGCTGAAGCAAGGTCCCTAGGAGTCTTGAAAGGCTTACTACCGTGAAACTAAAGCAGAACTGTGATGAAGGCCTCATGGAGCTGCTGCACACCTCCCCATTGGCAAGGCAAATCAGAGCCTTACTTCGAGGCTAGGGTTCACGTTGACTTTCACTTGAGGTAGAGAGCAGAGCAGGGTGAGCTTCCAACAAGGAACTGGAAACCCAAGGTTTCTTAGTAGAAAACTCATTTTCTTCTCAGAACCATGCCGGCAGTGAGGAAAACCCCGGCAACAACAATGCTTTTCAGGTAGCTTCGAGGCCGCATGAACGGAGCTTTCATAATGGGAAAACAAGCCTTATGCCATCAGTCTCCAAATTCTAGGCTGACAAGCAGCATAAACACAGGAACAGAGCTTCCTGGCTCTACGCAGTGTTCTGGTACTGAAACGGGTCCTGAAGCATGGTCCCTAAGAGTCTTGGAGAGCTTACTACCGTTAAAATAAAGCAGAACAGCCTCGAAGGCCTCATGGAGCTGCTGCACGCCTCCCGTTTCGCAAGGATAAGCAGGGCTGTACTTCGAGGCTACTGCTCACGTTGAGTTTCACTTTTGGTATAGAGCAGAGCAGGGTGAGCTTCCAACTAGGAACTGGAAGCACAAGGTTTCTTTCGAGAAAACTCATTTTCTTCTCTGAGCCATGCCGGCTGTAAGTAAAAGCACGGTAACAAGAGTGCTTTTCAGGTAGCTTTGAGGCCGCATGAATGGAGCTTTCAAAACGGGAAAACAAGCTTTGTGCCTTCAGTCTCCCATTTCCAGGTTGACACGCAGCATAAGTACATGTTGATGCTCACAAGTCAAAAGAGATTCACGATACCCACTGGGGCTTTCCCTGAATCAACTTTTTTCTACATGCGGTTTTCCGCGTGCAGCGAAGTTCCTAAACAACGGATGCGCGAGCGAGACTGAGGGGGCCTTTGCATCTTCAAAGGACCTGCAGTGTTACACCAAGAACTGTGCTTCAATTGTACTTGGAATGCAAGCCGACCACCTCCTTGAGGATGCGTGACTCTAAGTGTGAAATGTGAAACGGGATTAGAAGCAGAGTGTTTTTCTCAGTAGAGTTCAGCTAGGGGAATCAGGTTACATCCACTGCATGGAGGACAGTCTAGAAGTGTGTTCCTGAATCCTGTGTAGAGCTGAGGTCATCTGGCTCTCCCAAGGAAGAGTGCAGTGTGTTGCCTTTCTCTAGCCAACACTGCGGTGTTCCAAAAGGCCTACGGGGCTGGAAGTTGCTTAACAGGACTAGAGCTTCCTGTGTCTCCCTAATATTCTGGTACGGAAACGGGTGCTGAAGCAAGGTCTCTAGGAGTCTTGAAAGGCTTACTACCGTGAAACTAAAGCAGAACAGTGATGAAGGCCTCATGGAGCTGCTGCACACCTCCCCATTGGCAAGGCAAATCAGAGCCTTACTTCGAGGCTAGGGTTCACTTTGACTTTCACTTGAGGTAGAGAGCAGAGCAGGGTGAGCTTCCAACAAGGAACTGGAAACCCAAGGTTTCTTAGGAGAAAACTCATTTTCTTCTCAGAACCATGCCGGCAGTGAGGAAAACCCCGCCAACAACAATGCTTTTCAGGTAGCTTCGAGGCCGCATGAACGGAGCTTTCATAATGGGAAAACAAGCCTTATGCCATCAGTCTCCAAATTCTAGGCTGACAAGCAGCCTAAACGCAGGAACAGAGATTCCTGGCTCTACGCAGTGTTCTGGTACCGAAACGGGTCCTGAAGCATGGTCCCTAAGTGTCTTGGAGAGCTTACTACCGTTAAACTAAAGCAGAACAGCCTTGAAGGCCTCATGGAGCTGCTGCACGCCTCCCGTTTCGCAAGGATAAGCAGGGCTGTATTTCGAGGCTACTGCTCACGTTGAGTTTCACGTTTGGTATAGAGCAGAGCAGGGTGAGCTTCCAACTAGGAACTGGAAGCACAAGGTTTCTTTCGAGAAAACTCATTTTCTTCTCTGAGCCATGCCGGCTGTAAGTAAAAGCACGGTAACAAGAGTGCTTTTCAGGTAGCTTTGAGGCCGCATGAATGGAGCTTTCAAAACGGGAAAACAAGCTTTGTGCCTTCAGTCTCCCATTTCCAGGTTGACACGCAGCATAAGTACATGTTGATGCTCACAAGTCAAAAGAGATTCACGATACACACTGGGGCTTCCCCTGAATCAACTTTTTGCTACGACCGGTTTTCCGCGTGCAGCAAAGTGCCTAAACAAAGGATGCGCGAGGGAGACTTAGAGACCTGTGCATCTTCAAAAGACCTGCTGTGTTACACTAAGAACTGTGCTTCAATTGTACTTGGAATGCAAGCCGACCACCTCCTTGAGGATGCGTGACTCGAAGTGTAAAAAGTGAAACGGGATTAGAAGCAGAGTGTTTTTCTCAATAGAGTTCAGCTAGGGGAATGAGGTTACATCCACTGCATGGAGGACAGTCTAGAAGTGTGTTCCTGAATCCTGTGTAGAGCTGAGGTCATCTGGCTCTCCCAAGGAAGAGTGCAGTGTGTTGCCTTTCTCTAGCCAACACTGGGGCGTTCCAAAAGGCCTACGGGGCTGGAAGTTGCTTAACAGGACTAGAGCTTCCTGTGTCTCCCTAATATTCTGGTACTGAAACGGGTGCTGAAGCAAGGTCCCTAGGAGTCTTGAAAGGCTTACTACCGTGAAACTAAAGCAGAACAGTGAGGAAGGCCTCACGGAGCTGCTGCACGCCTCCCCATTGGCAAGGCAAATCAGGGCCTTACTTCGAGGCTAGGGCTCACGTTGACGTTCACTTTTGGTATAGAGCAGAGCAGGGTGAGCTTCCAACAAGGAACTGGAAGCACAAGGTTTCTTACATGAAAACTCATTTTCTTCTCAGAACCATGTCGGCAGTGACGAAAACCCCGCCAACAACAATGCTTTTCAGGTAGCTTCGAGGCCGCATGAACGGAGCTTTCATAATGGGAAAACAATCCTTGTGCCATCAGTCTCTAATTTCTAGGTGGACACGCAGCATACACGCAGGACCAGAGCTTCCTGGTTCTACGCAGTGTTCTGGTACTGAAACGGGTGCTGAAGCAAGGTCCCTAGGAGTCTTGAAAGGCTTACTACCGGGAAACTAAAGCAGAACAACGATGAAGGCCTCATGGAGCTGCTGCACGCCTCTCGTTTTGCAAGGATAATCAGGGCCTTACTTCGAAGCTAGGGCTCACGTTGACCTTCACTTCAGGTATAGAGCAGAGCAGGGTGAGCTTCCTACAAGGAACTGGAAGCACGAGGTTTCTTACGAGAAAACTCATTTTCTTCTCAGAACCATGCCGGCAGTGAGTAAAACCCCGCCAACAACAATGCTTTTCAGGTAGCTTCGAGGACGCATGAACGGAGCTTTCGTAATGGGAAAACAAGCCTTGTGCCATCAGTCTCTAATTTCTAGGTTGACACGCAGCATACACGCGGGACCAGAGCTTACTGTCTCTACGCAGTGTTCTGGTACCGAAACCGTTGCTTAAGCAAAGTCCCTAGGAGTCTTGGAAAGCTTACTACCGTGAAACTAAAGCAGAACAGCGATGAAGGCTTCATGGAGCTGCTGCACGCCTCCCGTTTTGCCAGCATAATCAGGGCCTTACTTCGAGGCTAGTGCTCACATTGACTTTCACGTTTGGTATCGTGCAGAGCAGGGTTAGCTTCCAACTAGGAACTGGAAGCACAAGGTTTCTTTCGAGAAAACTCATTTTCTTCTCTGAGCCATGCCGGCTGTAAGTAAAAGCACGGTAACAAGAGTGCTTTTCAGGTAGCTTCGAGGCCGCATGAATGGAGCTTTCAAAACGGGAAAACAAGCTTTGTGCCTTCAGTCTCCCATTTCCAGGTTGACACGCAGCATAAGTACATGTTGATGCTCACAAGTCAAAAGAGATTCACGATACCCACTGGGGCTTTCCCTGGATCAACTTTTTTCTACATGCGGTTTTCCGCATGCAGCGAAGTTCCTAAACAACGGATGCGCGAGCGAGACTGAGGGGGCCTTTGCATCTTCAAAGGACCTGCAGTGTTACACCAAGAACTGTGCTTCAATTGTACTTGGAATGCAAGCCGACCACCTCCTTGAGGATGCGTGACTCTAAGTGTGAAATGTGAAAAGGGATTAGAAGCAGAGTGTTTTTCTCAGTAGAGTTCAGCTAGGGGAATCAGGTTACATCCACTGCATGGAGGACAGTCTAGAAGTGTGTTCCTGAATCCTGTGTAGAGCTGAGGTCATCTGGCTCTCCCAAGGAAGAGTGCAGTGTGTTGCCTTTCTCTAGCCAACACTGCGGTGTTCCAAAAGGCCTACGGGGCTGGAAGTTGCTTAACAGGACTAGAGCTTCCTGTGTCTCCCTAATATTCTGGTACGGAAACGGGTGCTGAAGCAAGGTCCCTAGGAGTCTTGAAAGGCTTACTACCGTGAAACTAAAGCAGAACAGTGATGAAGGCCTCATGGAGCTGCTGCACACCTCCCCATTGGCAAGGCAAATCAGAGCCTTACTTCGAGGCTAGGGTTCACGTTGACTTTCACTTGAGGTAGAGAGCAGAGCAGGGTGAGCTTCCAACAAGGAACTGGAAACCCAAGGTTTCTTAGGAGAAAACTCATTTTCTTCTCAGAACCATGCCGGCAGTGAGGAAAACCCCGGCAACAAGAATGCTTTTCAGGTAGCTTCGAGGCCGCATGAACGGAGCTTTCATAATGGGAAAACAAGCCTTATGCCATCAGTCTCCAAATTCTAGGCTGACAAGCAGCATAAACGCAGGAACAGAGCTTCCTGGCTCTACGCAGTGTTCTGGTACTGAAACGGGTCCTGAAGCATGGTCCCTAAGAGTCTTGGAGAGCTTACTACCGTTAAAATAAAGCAGAACAGCCTCGAAGGCCTCATGGAGCTGCTGCACGCCTCCCGTTTCGCAAGGATAAGCAGGGCTGTACTTCGAGGCTACTGCTCACGTTGAGTTTCACTTTTGGTATAGAGCAGAGCAGGGTGAGCTTCCAACTAGGAACTGGAAGCACAAGGTTTCTTTCGAGAAAACTCATTTTCTTCTCTGAGCCATGCCGGCTGTAAGTAAAAGCACGGTAACAAGAGTGCTTTTCAGGTAGCTTTGAGGCCGCATGAATGGAGCTTTCAAAACGGGAAAACAAGCTTTGTGCCTTCAGTCTCCCATTTCCAGGTTGACACGCAGCATAAGTACATGTTGATGCTCACAAGTCAAAAGAGATTCACGATACCCACTGGGGCTTTCCCTGAATCAACTTTTTTCTACATGCGGTTTTCCGCGTGCAGCGAAGTTCCTAAACAACGGATGCGCGAGCGAGACTGAGGGGGCCTTTGCATCTTCAAAGGACCTGCAGTGTTACACCAAGAACTGTGCTTCAATTGTACTTGGAATGCAAGCCGACCACCTCCTTGAGGATGCGTGACTCTAAGTGTGAAATGTGAAAAGGGATTAGAAGCAGAGTGTTTTTCTCAGTAGAGTTCAGCTAGGGGAATCAGATTACATCCACTGCATGGAGGACAGTCTAGAAGTGTGTTCCTGAATCCTGTGTAGAGCTGAGGTCATCTGGCTCTCCCAAGGAAGAGTGCAGTGTGTTGCCTTTCTCTAGCCAACACTGCGGTGTTCCAAAAGGCCTACGGGGCTGGAAGTTGCTTAACAGGACTAGAGCTTCCTGTGTCTCCCTAATATTCTGGTACGGAAACGGGTGCTGAAGCAAGGTCCCTAGGAGTCTTGAAAGGCTTACTACCGTGAAACTAAAGCAGAACAGTGATGAAGGCCTCATGGAGCTGCTGCACACCTCCCCATTGGCAAGGCAAATCAGAGCCTTACTTCGAGGCTAGGGTTCACTTTGACTTTCACTTGAGGTAGAGAGCAGAGCAGGGTGAGCTTCCAACAAGGAACTGGAAACCCAAGGTTTCTTAGGAGAAAACTCATTTTCTTCTCAGAACCATGCCGTCAGTGAGGAAAACCCCGCCAACAACAATGCTTTTCAGGTAGCTTCGAGGCCGCATGAACGGAGCTTTCATAATGGGAAAACAAGCCTTATGCCATCAGTCTCTAATTTCTAGGTGGACACGCAGCATACACGCAGGACCAGAGCTTCCTGGTTCTAGGCAGTGTTCTGGTACGGAAACGGGTGCTGAAGCAAGGTCCCTAGGAGTGTTGAAAGGCTTACTACCGTGAAACTAAAGCAGAACAACGATAAAGGCCTCATGGAGCTGCTGCACGCCTCTCGTTTTGCAAGGATAATCAGGGCCTTACTTCGAAGCTAGGGCTCACGTTGACCTTCACTTCAGGTATAGAGCAGAGCAGGGTGAGATTCCTACAAGGAACTGGAAGCACGAGGTTTCTTATGAGAAAACTCATTTTCTTCTCAGAACCATGCCGGCAGTGAGTAAAACCCCGCCAACAACAATGCTTTTCAGGTAGCTTCGAGGCCGCATGAACGGAGCTTTCATAATGGGAAAACAAGCCTTATGCCATCAGTCTCCAAATTCTAGGCTGACAAGCAGCCTAAACGCAGGAACAGAGATTCCTGGCTCTACGCAGTGTTCTGGTACCGAAACGGGTCCTGAAGCATGGTCCCTAAGAGTCTTGGAGAGCTTACTACCGTTAAACTAAAGCAGAACAGCCTTGAAGGCCTCATGGAGCTGCTGCACGCCTCCCGTTTCGCAAGGATAAGCAGGGCTGTACTTCGAGGCTACTGCTCACGTTGAGTTTCACGTTTGGTATAGAGCAGAGCAGGGTGAGCGTCCAACTAGGAACTGGAAGCACAAGGTTTCTTTCGAGAAAACTCATTTTCTTCTCTGAGCCATGCCGGCTGTAAGTAAAAGCACGGTAACAAGAGTGCTTTTCAGGTAGCTTTGAGGCCGCATGAATGGAGCTTTCAAAACGGGAAAACAAGCTTTGTGCCTTCAGTCTCCCATTTCCAGGTTGACACGCAGCATAAGTACATGTTGATGCTCACAAGTCAAAAGAGATTCACGATACCCACTGGGGCTTCCCCTGAATCAACTTTTTGCTACGACCGGTTTTCCGCGTGCAGCAAAGTGCCTAAACAAAGGATGCGCGAGGGAGACTTAGACACCTGTGCATCTTCAAAAGACCTGCTGTGTTACACTAAGAACTGTGCTTCAATTGTACTTGGAATGCAAGCCGACCACCTCCTTGAGGATGCGTGACTCGAAGTGTAAAAAGTGAAACGGGATTAGAAGCAGAGTGTTTTTCTCAATAGAGTTCAGCTAGGGGAATGAGGTTACATCCACTGCATGGAGGACAGTCTAGAAGTGTGTTCCTGAATCCTGTGTAGAGCTGAGGTCATCTGGCTCTCCCAAGGAAGAGTGCAGTGTGTTGCCTTTCTCTAGCCAACACTGGGGCGTTCCAAAAGGCCTACGGGGCTGGAAGTTGCTTAACAGGACTAGAGCTTCCTGTGTCTCCCTAATATTCTGGTACGGAAACGGGTGCTGAAGCAAGGTCCCTAGGAGTCTTGAAAGGCTTACTACCGTGAAACTAAAGCAGAACAGTGAGGAAGGCCTCACGGAGCTGCTGCACGCCTCCCCATTGGCAAGGCAAATCAGGGCCTTACTTCGAGGCTAGGGCTCACGTTGACGTTCACTTTTGGTATAGAGCAGAGCAGGGTGAGCTTCCAACAAGGAACTGGAAGCACAAGGTTTCTTACATGAAAACTCATTTTCTTCTCAGAACCATGTCGGCAGTGACGAAAACCCCGCCAACAACAATGCTTTTCAGGTAGCTTCGAGGCCGCATGAACGGAGCTTTCATAATGGGAAAACAATCCTTGTGCCATCAGTCTCTAATTTCTAGGTGGACACGCAGCATACACGCAGGACCAGAGCTTCCTGGTTCTACGCAGTGTTCTGGTACTGAAACGGGTGCTGAAGCAAGGTCCCTAGGAGTCTTGAAAGGCTTACTACCGGGAAACTAAAGCAGAACAACGATGAAGGCCTCATGGAGCTGCTGCACGCCTCTCGTTTTGCAAGGATAATCAGGGCCTTACTTCGAAGCTAGGGCTCACGTTGACCTTCACTTCAGGTATAGAGCAGAGCAGGGTGAGCTTCCTACAAGGAACTGGAAGCACGAGGTTTCTTACGAGAAAACTCATTTTCTTCTCAGAACCATGCCGGCAGTGAGTAAAACCCCGCCAACAACAATGCTTTTCAGGTAGCTTCGAGGACGCATGAACGGAGCTTTCGTAATGGGAAAACAAGCCTTGTGCCATCAGTCTCTAATTTCTAGGTTGACACGCAGCATACACGCAGGACCAGAGCTTACTGTCTCTACGCAGTGTTCTGGTACCGAAACCGTTGCTTAAGCAAAGTCCCTAGGAGTCTTGGAAAGCTTACTACCGTGAAACTAAAGCAGAACAGCGATGAAGGCTTCATGGAGCTGCTGCACGCCTCCCGTTTTGCCAGCATAATCAGGGCCTTACTTCGAGGCTAGTGCTCACATTGACTTTCACGTTTGGTATCGTGCAGAGCAGGGTTAGCTTCCAACTAGGAACTGGAAGCACAAGGTTTCTTTCGAGAAAACTCATTTTCTTCTCTGAGCCATGCCGGCTGTAAGTAAAAGCACGGTAACAAGAGTGCTTTTCAGGTAGCTTCGAGGCCGCATGAATGGAGCTTTCAAAACGGGAAAACAAGCTTTGTGCCTTCAGTCTCCCATTTCCAGGTTGACACGCAGCATAAGTACATGTTGATGCTCACAAGTCAAAAGAGATTCACGATACCCACTGGGGCTTTCCCTGGATCAACTTTTTTCTACATGCGGTTTTCCGCATGCAGCGAAGTTCCTAAACAACGGATGCGCGAGCGAGACTGAGGGGGCCTTTGCATCTTCAAAGGACCTGCAGTGTTACACCAAGAACTGTGCTTCAATTGTACTTGGAATGCAAGCCGACCACCTCCTTGAGGATGCGTGACTCTAAGTGTGAAATGTGAAAAGGGATTAGAAGCAGAGTGTTTTTCTCAGTAGAGTTCAGCTAGGGGAATCAGGTTACATCCACTGCATGGAGGACAGTCTAGAAGTGTGTTCCTGAATCCTGTGTAGAGCTGAGGTCATCTGGCTCTCCCAAGGAAGAGTGCAGTGTGTTGCCTTTCTCTAGCCAACACTGCGGTGTTCCAAAAGGCCTACGGGGCTGGAAGTTGCTTAACAGGACTAGAGCTTCCTGTGTCTCCCTAATATTCTGGTACGGAAACGGGTGCTGAAGCAAGGTCCCTAGGAGTCTTGAAAGGCTTACTACCGTGAAACTAAAGCAGAACAGTGATGAAGGCCTCATGGAGCTGCTGCACACCTCCCCATTGGCAAGGCAAATCAGAGCCTTACTTCGAGGCTAGGGTTCACGTTGACTTTCACTTGAGGTAGAGAGCAGAGCAGGGTGAGCTTCCAACAAGGAACTGGAAACCCAAGGTTTCTTAGGAGAAAACTCATTTTCTTCTCAGAACCATGCCGGCAGTGAGGAAAACCCCGGCAACAAGAATGCTTTTCAGGTAGCTTCGAGGCCGCATGAACGGAGCTTTCATAATGGGAAAACAAGCCTTATGCCATCAGTCTCCAAATTCTAGGCTGACAAGCAGCATAAACGCAGGAACAGAGCTTCCTGGCTCTACGCAGTGTTCTGGTACTGAAACGGGTCCTGAAGCATGGTCCCTAAGAGTCTTGGAGAGCTTACTACCGTTAAAATAAAGCAGAACAGCCTCGAAGGCCTCATGGAGCTGCTGCACGCCTCCCGTTTCGCAAGGATAAGCAGGGCTGTACTTCGAGGCTACTGCTCACGTTGAGTTTCACTTTTGGTATAGAGCCGAGCAGGGTGAGCTTCCAACTAGGAACTGGAAGCACAAGGTTTCTTTCGAGAAAACTCATTTTCTTCTCTGAGCCATGCCGGCTGTAAGTAAAAGCACGGTAACAAGAGTGCTTTTCAGGTAGCTTTGAGGCCGCATGAATGGAGCTTTCAAAACGGGAAAACAAGCTTTGTGCCTTCAGTCTCCCATTTCCAGGTTGACACGCAGCATAAGTACATGTTGATGCTCACAAGTCAAAAGAGATTCACGATACCCACTGGGGCTTTCCCTGAATCAACTTTTTTCTACATGCGGTTTTCCGCGTGCAGCGAAGTTCCTAAACAACGGATGCGCGAGCGAGACTGAGGGGGCCTTTGCATCTTCAAAGGACCTGCAGTGTTACACCAAGAACTGTGCTTCAATTGTACTTGGAATGCAAGCCGACCACCTCCTTGAGGATGCGTGACTCTAAGTGTGAAATGTGAAAAGGGATTAGAAGCAGAGTGTTTTTCTCAGTAGAGTTCGGCTAGGGGAATCAGGTTACATCCACTGCATGGAGGACAGTCTAGAAGTGTGTTCCTGAATCCTGTGTAGAGCTGAGGTCATCTGGCTCTCCCAAGGAAGAGTGCAGTGTGTTGCCTTTCTCTAGCCAACACTGCGGTGTTCCAAAAGGCCTACGGGGCTGGAAGTTGCTTAACAGGACTAGAGCTTCCTTGCTCTACTCAGTATTCTGGTACGGAAACGGGTGCTGAAGCAAGGTCCCTAAGAGTTTTGAAAGGCTTACTACCGTGAAACTAAAGCAGAACTGTGATGAAGGCCTCATGGAGCTGCTGCACACCTCCCCATTGGCAAGGCAAATCAGAGCCTTACTTCGAGGCTAGGGTTCACGTTGACTTTCACTTGAGGTAGAGAGCAGAGCAGGGTGAGCTTCCAACAAGGAACTGGAAACCCAAGGTTTCTTAGGAGAAAACTCATTTTCTTCTCAGAACCATGCCGGCAGTGAGGAAAACCCCGGCAACAACAATGCTTTTCAGGTAGCTTCGAGGCCGCATGAACGGAGCTTTCATAATGGGAAAACAAGCCTTATGCCATCAGTCTCCAAATTCTAGGCTGACAAGCAGCATAAACGCAGGAACAGAGCTTCCTGGCTCTACGCAGTGTTCTGGTACTGAAACGGGTCCTGAAGCATGGTCCCTAAGAGTCTTGGAGAGCTTACTACCGTTAAAATAAAGCAGAACAGCCTCGAAGGCCTCATGGAGCTGCTGCACGCCTCCCGTTTCGCAAGGATAAGCAGGGCTGTACTTCGAGGCTACTGCTCACGTTGAGTTTCACTTTTGGTATAGAGCAGAGCAGGGTGAGCTTCCAACTAGGAACTGGAAGCACAAGGTTTCTTTCGAGAAAACTCATTTTCTTCTCTGAGCCATGCCGGCTGTAAGTAAAAGCACGGTAACAAGAGTGCTTTTCAGGTAGCTTCGAGGCCGCATGAATGGAGCTTTCAAAACGGGAAAACAAGCTTTGTGCCTTCAGTCTCCCATTTCCAGGTTGACACGCAGCATAAGTACATGTTGATGCTCACAAGTCAAAAGAGATTCACGATACCCACTGGGGCTTTCCCTGAATCAACTTTTTTCTACATGCGGTTTTCCGCGTGCAGCGAAGTTCCTAAACAACGGATGCGCGAGCGAGACTGAGGGGGCCTTTGCATCTTCAAAGGACCTGCAGTGTTACACCAAGAACTGTGCTTCAATTGTACTTGGAATGCAAGCCGACCACCTCCTTGAGGATGCGTGACTCTAAGTGTGAAATGTGAAAAGGGATTAGAAGCAGAGTGTTTTTCTCAGTAGAGTTCAGCTAGGGGAATCAGGTTACATCCACTGCATGGAGGACAGTCTAGAAGTGTGTTCCTGAATCCTGTGTAGAGCTGAGGTCATCTGGCTCTCCCAAGGAAGAGTGCAGTGTGTTGCCTTTCTCTAGCCAACACTGCGGTGTTCCAAAAGGCCTACGGGGCTGGAAGTTGCTTAACAGGACTAGAGCTTCCTGTGTCTCCCTAATATTCTGGTACGGAAACGGGTGCTGAAGCAAGGTCCCTAGGAGTCTTGAAAGGCTTACTACCGTGAAACTAAAGCAGAACAGTGATGAAGGCCTCATGGAGCTGCTGCACACCTCCCCATTGGCAAGGCAAATCAGAGCCTTACTTCGAGGCTAGGGTTCACTTTGACTTTCACTTGAGGTAGAGAGCAGAGCAGGGTGAGCTTCCAACAAGGAACTGGAAACCCAAGGTTTCTTAGGAGAAAACTCATTTTCTTCTCAGAACCATGCCGGCAGTGAGGAAAATCCCGCCAACAACAATGCTTTTCAGGTAGCTTCGAGGCCGCATGAACGGAGCTTTCATAATGGGAAAACAAGCCTTATGCCATCAGTCTCTAATTTCTCGGTGGACACGCAGCATACACGCAGGACCAGAGCTTCCTGGTTCTAGGCAGTGTTCTGGTACTGAAACGGGTGCTGAAGCAAGGTCCCTAGGAGTGTTGAAAGGCTTACTACTGTGAAACTAAAGCAGAACAACGATAAAGGCCTCATGGAGCTGCTGCACGCCTCTCGTTTTGCAAGGATAATCAGGGCCTTACTTCGAAGCTAGGGCTCACGTTGACCTTCACTTCAGGTATAGAGCAGAGCAGGGTGAGCTTCCTACAAGGAACTGGAAGCACGAGGTTTCTTATGAGAAAACTCATTTTCTTCTCAGAACCATGCCGGCAGTGAGTAAAACCCCGCCAACAACAATGCTTTTCAGGTAGCTTCGAGGCCGCATGAACGGAGCTTTCATAATGGGAAAACAAGCCTTATGCCATCAGTCTCCAAATTCTAGGCTGACAAGCAGCCTAAACGCAGGAACAGAGATTCCTGGCTCTACGCAGTGTTCTGGTACCGAAACGGGTCCTGAAGCATGGTCCCTAAGAGTCTTGGAGAGCTTACTACCGTTAAACTAAAGCAGAACAGCCTTGAAGGCCTCATGGAGCTGCTGCACGCCTCCCGTTTCGCAAGGATAAGCAGGGCTGTACTTCGAGGCTACTGCTCACGTTGAGTTTCACGTTTGGTATAGAGCAGAGCAGGGTGAGCGTCCAACTAGGAACTGGAAGCACAAGGTTTCTTTCGAGAAAACTCATTTTCTTCTCTGAGCCATGCCGGCTGTAAGTAAAAGCACGGTAACAAGAGTGCTTTTCAGGTAGCTTTGAGGCCGCATGAATGGAGCTTTCAAAATGGGAAAACAAGCTTTGTGCCTTCAGTCTCCCATTTCCAGGTTGACACGCAGCATAAGTACATGTTGATGCTCACAAGTCAAAAGAGATTCACGATACCCACTGGGGCTTCCCCTGAATCAACTTTTTGCTACGACCGGTTTTCCGCGTGCAGCAAAGTGCCTAAACAAAGGATGCGCGAGGGAGACTTAGACACCTGTGCATCTTCAAAAGACCTGCTGTGTTACACTAAGAACTGTGCTTCAATTGGACTTGGAATGCAAGCCGACCACCTCCTTGAGGATGCGTGACTCGAAGTGTAAAAAGTGAAACGGGATTAGAAGCAGAGTGTTTTTCTCAATAGAGTTCAGCTAGGGGAATGAGGTTACATCCACTGCATGGAGGACAGTCTAGAAGTGTGTTCCTGAATCCTGTGTAGAGCTGAGGTCATCTGGCTCTCCCAAGGAAGAGTGCAGTGTGTTGCCTTTCTCTAGCCAACACTGCGGTGTTCCAAAAGGCCTACGGGGCTGGAAGTTGCTTAACAGGACTAGAGCTTCCTGTGTCTCCCTAATATTCTGGTACGGAAACGGGTGCTGAAGCAAGGTCCCTAGGAGTCTTGAAAGGCTTACTACCGTGAAACTAAAGCAGAACAGTGAGGAAGGCCTCACGGAGCTGCTGCACGCCTCCCCATTGGCAAGGCAAATCAGGGCCTTACTTCGAGGCTAGGGCTCACGTTGACGTTCACTTTTGGTATAGAGCAGAGCAGGGTGAGCTTCCAACAAGGAACTGGAAGCACAAGGTTTCTTACATGAAAACTCATTTTCTTCTCAGAACCATGTCGGCAGTGAGGAAAACCCCGCCAACAACAATGCTTTTCAGGTAGCTTCGAGGCCGCATGAACGGAGCTTTCATAATGGGAAAACAAGCCTTGTGCCATCAGTCTCTAATTTCTAGGTGGACACGCAACATACACGCAGGACCAGAGCTTCCTGGTTCTACGCAGTGTTCTGGTACTGAAACGGGTGCTGAAGCAAGGTCCCTAGGAGTCTTGAAAGGCTTACTACCGGGAAACTAAAGCAGAACAACGATGAAGGCCTCATGGAGCTGCTGCACGCCTCTCGTTTTGCAAGGATAATCAGGGCCTTACTTCGAAGCTAGGGCTCACGTAGACTTTCACTTTAGGTATAGAGCAGAGCAGGGTGAGCTTCCTACAAGGAACTGGAAGCACGAGGTTTCTTACGAGAAAACTCATTTTCTTCTCAGAACCATGCCGGCAGTGAGTAAAACCCCGCCAACAACAATGCTTTTCAGGTACCTTCGAAGCCGCATGAACGGAGCTTTCATAATGGGAAAAGAAGCCTTATGCCATCAGTCTCCAAATTCTAGGCTGACAAGCAGCATAAACGCAGGAACAGAGCTTCCTCCCTCTATGCAGTGTTCTGGTACCGAAAACGGTCCTGAAGCATGGTCCCTAAGAGTCTTGGAGAGCTTACTACCGTTAAACTAAAGCACAACAGCCTCGAAGGCCTCATGGAGCTGCTGCACGCCTCCCGTTTCGCAAGGATAAGCAGGGCTGTACTTCGAGGCTACTGCTCACGTTGAGTTTCACTTTTGGTATAGAGCAGAGCAGGGTGAGCTTCCAACTAGGAACTGGAAGCACAAGGTTTCTTTCGAGAAAACTCATTTTCTTCTCTGAGCCATGCCGGCTGTAAGTAAAAGCACGGTAACAAGAGTGCTTTTCAGGTAGCTTCGAGGCCGCATGAATGGAGCTTTCAAAACGAGAAAACAAGCTTTGTGCCTTCAGTCTCCCATTTCCAGGTTGACACGCAGCATAAGTACATGTTGATGCTCACAAGTCAAAAGAGATTCACGATACCCACTGGGGCTTTCCCTGAATCAACTTTTTGCTACATCCGGTTTTCCGCGTGCAGCGAAGTTCCTAAACAAAGGATGCGCGAGCGAGAATGAGGGGGCCATTGCATCTTCAAAGGACCTGCAGTGTTACACCAAGAACTGTGCTTCAATTGTACTTGGAATGCAAGCCGACCACCTCCTTGAGGATGCGTGACTCTAAGTGTGAAATGTGAAAAGGGATTAGAAGCAGAGTGTTTTTCTCAGTAGAGTTCGGCTAGGGGAATCAGGTTACATCCACTGCATGGAGGACAGTCTAGAAGTGTGTTCCTGAATCCTGTGTAGAGCTGAGGTCATCTGGCTCTCCCAAGGAAGAGTGCAGTGTGTTGCCTTTCTCTAGCCAACACTGCGGTGTTCCAAAAGGCCTACGGGGCTGGAAGTTGCTTAACAGGACTAGAGCTTCCTGTGTCTCCCTAATATTCTGGTACGGAAACGGGTGCTGAAGCAAGGTCCCTAGGAGTCTTGAAAGGCTTACTACCGTGAAACTAAAGCAGAACAGTGATGAAGGCCTCATGGAGCTGCTGCACACCTCCCCATTGGCAAGGCAAATCAGAGCCTTACTTCGAGGCTAGGGTTCACGTTGACTTTCACTTGAGGTAGAGAGCAGAGCAGGGTGAGCTTCCAACAAGGAACTGGAAACCCAAGGTTTCTTAGGAGAAAACTCATTTTCTTCTCAGAACCATGCCGGCAGTGAGGAAAACCCCGCCAACAACAATGCTTTTCAGGTAGCTTCGAGGCCGCATGAACGGAGCTTTCATAATGGGAAAACAAGCCTTATGCCATCAGTCTCCAAATTCTAGGCTGACAAGCAGCATAAACGCAGGAACAGAGCTTCCTGGCTCTACGCAGTGTTCTGGTACCGAAACGGGTCCTGAAGCATGGTCCCTAAGAGTCTTGGAGAGCTTACTACCGTTAAACTAAAGCAGAACAGCCTTGAAGGCCTCATGGAGCTGCTGCACGCCTCCCGTTTCGCAAGGATAAGCAGGGCTGTACTTCGAGGCTACTGCTCACGTTGAGTTTCACGTTTGGTATAGAGCAGAGCAGGGTGAGCGTCCAACTAGGAACTGGAAGCACAAGGTTTCTTTCGAGAAAACTCATTTTCTTCTCTGAGCCATGCCGGCTGTAAGTAAAAGCTCTGTAACAAGAGTGCTTTTCAGGTAGCTTTGAGGCCGCATGAATGGAGCTTTCAAAACGGGAAAACAAGCTTTGTGCCTTCAGTCTCCCATTTCCAGGTTGACACGCAGCATAAGTACATGTTGATGCTCACAAGTCAAAAGAGATTCACGATACCCACTGGGGCTTCGCCTGAATCAACATTTTGCTACGACCGGTTTTCCGCGTGCAGCAAAGTGCCTAAACAAAGGATGCGCGAGGGAGACTTAGAGACCTGTGCATCTTCAGAAGACCTGCTGTGTTACACTAAGAACTGTGCTTCAATTGTACTTGGAATGCAAGCCGACCACCTCCTTGAGGATGCGTGACTCGAAGTGTAAAAAGTGAAACGGGATTAGAAGCAGAGTGTTTTTCTCAATAGAGTTCAGCTAGGGGAATGAGGTTACATCCACTGCATGGAGGACAGTCTAGAAGTGTGTTCCTGAATCCTGTGTAGAGCTGAGGTCATCTGGCTCTCCCAAGGAAGAGTGCAGTGTGTTGCCTTTCTCTAGCCAACACTGGGGCGTTCCAAAAGGCCTACGGGGCTGGAAGTTGCTTAACAGGACTAGAGCTTCCTGTGTCTCCCTAATATTCTGGTACTGAAACGGGTGCTGAAGCAAGGTCCCTAGGAGTCTTGAAAGGCTTACTACCGTGAAACTAAAGCAGAACAGTGAGGAAGGCCTCACGGAGCTGCTGCACGCCTCCCCATTGGCAAGGCAAATCAGGGCCTTACTTCGAGGCTAGGGCTCACGTTGACGTTCACTTTTGGTATAGAGCAGAGCAGGGTGAGCTTCCAACAAGGAACTGGAAGCACAAGGTTTCTTACATGAAAACTCATTTTCTTCTCAGAACCATGTCGGCAGTGACGAAAACCCCGCCAACAACAATGCTTTTCAGGTAGCTTCGAGGCCGCATGAACGGAGCTTTCATAATGGGAAAACAATCCTTATGCCATCAGTCTCTAATTTCTAGGTGGACACGCAGCATACACGCAGGACCAGAGCTTCCTGGTTCTACGCAGTGTTCTGGTACTGAAACGGGTGCTGAAGCAAGGTCCCTAGGAGTCTTGAAAGGCTTACTACCGGGAAACTAAAGCAGAACAACGATGAAGGCCTCATGGAGCTGCTGCACGCCTCTCGTTTTGCAAGGATAATCAGGGCCTTACTTCGAAGCTAGGGCTCACGTTGACCTTCACTTCAGGTATAGAGTAGAGCAGGGTGAGCTTCCTACAAGGAACTGGAAGCACGAGGTTTCTTACGAGAAAACTCATTTTCTTCTCAGAACCATGCCGGCAGTGAGTAAAACCCCGCCAACAACAATGCTTTTCAGGTAGCTTCGAGGACGCATGAACGGAGCTTTCGTAATGGGAAAACAAGCCTTGTGCCATCAGTCTCCAATTTCTAGGTTGACACGCAGCATACACGCAGGACCAGAGCTTACTGTCTCTACGCAGTGTTCTGGTACCGAAACCGTTGCTTAAGCAAAGTCCCTAGGAGTCTTGGAAAGCTTACTACCGTGAAACTAAAGCAGAACAGCGATGAAGGCTTCATGGAGCTGCTGCACGCCTCCCGTTTTGCCAGCATAATCAGGGCCTTACTTCGAGGCTAGTGCTCACATTGACTTTCACGTTTGGTATCGAGCAGAGCAGGGTTAGCTTCCAACTAGGAACTGGAAGCACAAGGTTTCTTTCGAGAAAACTCATTTTCTTCTCTGAGCCATGCTGGCTGTAAGTAAAAGCACGGTAACAAGAGTGCTTTTCAGGTAGCTTCGAGGCCGCATGAATGGAGCTTTCAAAACGGGAAAACAAGCTTTGTGCCTTCAGTCTCCCATTTCCAGGTTGACACGCAGCATAAGTACATGTTGATGCTCACAAGTCAAAAGAGATTCACGATACCCACTGGGGCTTTCCCCGAATCAACTTTTTTCTACATGCGGTTTTCCGCGTGCAGCGAAGTTCCTAAACAACGGATGCGCGAGCGAGACTGAGGGGGCCTTTGCATCTTCAAAGGACCTGCAGTGTTACACCAAGAACTGTGCTTCAATTGTACTTGGAATGCAAGCCGACCACCTCCTTGAGGATGCGTGACTCTAAGTGTGAAATGTGAAAAGGGATTAGAAGCAGAGTGTTTTTCTCAGTAGAGTTCAGCTAGGGGAATTAGGTTACATCCACTGCATGGAGGACAGTCTAGAAGTGTGTTCCTGAATCCTGTGTAGAGCTGAGGTCATCTGGCTCTCCCAAGGAAGAGTGCATTGTGTTGCCTTTCTCTAGCCAACACTGGGGCGTTCCAAAAGACCTACGGGGCTGGAAGTTGCTTAACAGGACTAGAGCTTCCTGTGTCTCCCTAATATTCTGGTACGGAAACGGATGCTGAAGCAAGGTCCCTAGGAGTCTTGAAAGGCTTACTACCGTGAAACTAAAGCAGAACAGTGAGGAAGGCCTCACGGAGCTGCTGCTCACCTCCCCATTGGCAAGGCAAATCAGGGCCTTACTTCGAGGCTAGGGCTCACGTTGACGTTCACTTTTGGTATAGAGCAGAGCAGGGTGAGCTTCCAACAAGGAACTGGAAGCACAAGGTTTCTTACATGAAAACTCATTTTCTTCTCAGAACCATGTCGGCAGTGACGAAAACCCCGCCAACAACAATGCTTTTCAGGTAGCTTCGAGGCCGCATGAACGGAGCTTTCATAATGGGAAAACAAGCCTTGTGCCATCAGTCTCTAATTTCTAGGTGGACACGCAGCATACACGCAGGACCAGAGCTTCCTGGTTCTACGCAGTGTTCTGGTACTGAAACGGGTGCTGAAGCAAGGTCCCTAGGAGTCTTGAAAGGCTTACTACCGGGAAACTAAAGCAGAACAACGATGAAGGCCTCATGGAGCTGCTGCACGCCTCTCGTTTTGCAAGGATAATCAGGGCCTTACTTCGAAGCTAGGGCTCACGTTGAATTTCACTTCAGGTATAGAGCAGAGCAGGGTGAGCTTCCTACAAGGAACTGGAAGCACGAGGTTTCTTACGAGAAAACTCATTTTCTTCTCAGAACCATGCCGGCAGTGAGTAAAACCCCGCCAACAACAATGCTTTTCAGGTAGCTTCGAGGCCGCATGAACGGAGCTTTCATAATGGGAAAAGAAGCCTTATGCCATCAGTCTCCAAATTCTAGGCTGACAACAGCATAAACGCAGGAACAGAGCTTCCTGGCTCTACGCAGTGTTCTGGTACCGAAACGGGTCCTGAAGCATGGTCCCTAAGAGTCTTGGAGAGCTTACTACCGTTAAACTAAAGCAGAACAGCCTTGAAGGCCTCATGGAGCTGCTGCACGCCTCCCGTTTCACAAGGATAAGCAGGGCTGTACTTCGAGGCTACTGCTCACGTTGAGTTTCACTTTTGGTATAGAGCAGAGCAGGGTGAGCTTCCAACTAGGAACTGGAAGCACAAGGTTTCTTTCGAGAAAACTCATTTTCTTCTCTGAGCCATGCCGGCTGTAAGTAAAAGCACGGTAACAAGAGTGCTTTTCAGGTAGCTTTGAGGCCGCATGAATGGAGCTTTCAAAACGGGAAAACAAGCTTTGTGCCTTCAGTCTCCCATTTCCAGGTTGACACGCAGCATAAGTACATGTTGATGCTCACAAGTCAAAAGAGATTCACGATACGCACTGGGGCTTCCCCTGAATCAACTTTTTGCTACGACCGGTTTTCCGCGTGCAGCAAAGTGCCTAAACAAAGGATGCGCGAGGGAGACTTAGAGACCAGTGCATCTTCAAAAGACCTGCTGTGTTACACTAAGAACTGTGCTTCAATTGTACTTGGAATGCAAGCCAACCACCTCCTTGAGGATACGT
This sequence comes from Eubalaena glacialis, assembly GCF_028564815.1. Lineage (NCBI taxonomy): Eukaryota > Metazoa > Chordata > Mammalia > Artiodactyla > Balaenidae > Eubalaena > Eubalaena glacialis. The sequence goes on along the minus strand of NW_026871161.1, from coordinate 178,817 downwards.
GACTCGAAGTGTAAAAAGTGAAACGGGATTAGAAGCAGACTGTTTTTCTCAATAGAGTTCAGCTAGGGGAATGAGGTTACATCCACTGCATGGAGGACAGTCTAGAAGTGTGTTCCTGAATCCTGTGTAGAGCTGAGGTCATCTGGCTCTCCCAAGGAAGAGTGCAGTGTGTTGCCTTTCTCTAGCCAACACTGGGGTGTTCCAAAAGGCCTACGGGGCTGGAAGTTGCTTAACAGGACTAGAGCTTCCTGTGTCTCCCTAATATTCTGGTACTGAAACGGGTGCTGAAGCAAGGTCCCTAGGAGTCTTGAAAGGCTTACTACCGTGAAACTAAAGCAGAAAAGTGAGGAAAGCCTCATGGAGCTGCTGCACGCCTCCCCATTGGCAAGGCAAATCAGGGCCTTACTTCGAGGCTAGGGCTCACGTTGACGTTCACTTTTGGTATAGAGCAGAGCAGGGTGAGCTTCCAACAAGGAACTGGAAGCACGAGGTTTCTTACATGAAAACTCATTTTCTTCTCAGAACCATGTCGGCAGTGACGAAAACCCCGCCAACAACAATGCTTTTCAGGTAGCTTCGAGACCGCATGAAGGGAGCTTTCATAATGGGAAAACAAGCCTTGTGCCATCAGTCTCTAATTTCTAGATGGACACGCAGCATACACGCAGGACCAGAGCTTCCTGGTTCTACGCAGTGTTCTGGTACTGAAACGGGTGCTGAAGCAAGGTCCCTAGGAGTCTTGAAAGGCTTAATACCGTGAAACTAAAGCAGAACAACGATGAAGGCCTCATGGAGCTGCTGCACGCCTCTCGTTTTGCAAGGATAATCAGGGCCTTACTTCGAAGCTAAGGCTCACGTTGACCTTCACTTCAGGTATAGAGCAGAGCAGGGTGAGCTTCCTACAAGGAACTGGAAGCACGAGGTTTCTTACGAGAAAACTCATTTTCTTCTCAGAACCATGCCGGCAGTGAGTAAAACCCCGCCAACAACAATGCTTTTCAGGTAGCTTCGAGGCCGCATGAACGGAGCTTTCATAATGGGAAAAGAAGCCTTGTGCCATCAGTCTCTAATTTCTAGGTTGACACGCAGCATACACGCAGGACCAGAGCTTACTGTCTCTACGCAGTGTTCTGGTACCGAAACCGTTGCTTAAGCAAAGTCCCTAGGAGTCTTGGAAAGCTTACTACCGTGAAACTAAAGCAGAACAGCGATGAAGGCCTCATGGAGCTCCTGCAAGCCTCTCGTTTTGCCAGCATAATCAGGGCCTTACTTCGAGGCTAGTGCTCACATTGACTTTCACGTTTGGTATCGAGCAGAGCAGGGTGAGCTTCCTACAAGGAACTGGAAGCACGAGGTTTCTTACGAGAAAACTCATTTTCTTCTCAGAACCATGCCGGCAGTGAGTAAAACCCCGCCAACAACAATGCTTTTCAGGTAGCTTCGAGGCCGCATGAACGGAGCTTTCGTAATGGGAAAACAAGCCTTGTGCCATCAGTCTCTAATTTCTAGGTTGACACGCAGCATACACGCAGGACCAGAGCTTACTGTCTCTACGCAGTGTTCTGGTACCGAAACCGTTGCTTAAGCAAAGTCCCTAGGAGTCTTGGAAAGCTTACTACCGTGAAACTAAAGCAGAACAGCGATGAAGGCTTCATGGAGCTGCTGCACGCCTCCCGTTTTGGCAGCATAATCAGGGCCTTACTTCGAGGCTAGTGCTCACATTGACTTTCACGTTTGGTATTGAGCAGAGCAGGGTTAGCTTCCAACTAGGAACTGGAAGCACAAGGTTTCTTTCGAGAAAACTCATTTTCTTCTCTGAGCCATGCCGGCTGTAAGTAAAAGCACGGTAACAAGAGTGCTTTTCAGGTAGCTTCGAAGCCGCATGAATGGAGCTTTCAAACGGGAAAACAAGCTTTGTGCCTTCAGTCTCCCATTTCCAGGTTGACACGCAGCATAAGTACATGTTGATGCTCACAAGTCAAAAGAGATTCACGATACCCACTGGGGCTTCCCCTGAATCAACTTTTTGCTACGACCGGTTTTCCGCGTGCAGCAAAGTGCCTAAACAAAGGATGCGCGAGGGAGACTTAGAGACCTGTGCATCTTCAAAAGACCTACTGTGTTACACTAAGAACTGTGCTTGAATTGTACTTGGAATGCAAGCCGACCACCTCCTTGAGGATGCGTGACTCGAAGTGTAAAAAGTGAAACGGTATTAGAAGCAGAGTGTTTTTCTCAATAGAGTTCAGCTAGCGGAATGAGGTTACATCCACTGCATGGAGGACAGTCTAGAAGTTTGTTCCTGAATCCTGTGTAGAGCTGAGGTCATCTGGCTCTCCCAAGGAAGAGTGCAGTGTGTTGCCTTTCTCTAGCCAACACTGGGGTGTTCCAAAAGGCCTACGGGGCTGGAAGTTGCTTAACAGGACTAGAGCTTCCTGTGTCTCCCTAATATTCTGGTAGTGAAACGGGTGCTGAAGCAAGGTCCCTAGGAGTCTTGAAAGGCTTACTACCGTGAAACTAACGCAGAACACTGAGGAAGGCCTCACGGAGCTGCTGCACGCCTCCCCATTGGCAACGCAAATCAGGGCCTTACTTCGAGGCTAGGGCTCACGTTGACGTTCACTTTTGGTATAGAGCAGAGCAGGGTGAGCTTCCAACAAGGAACTGGAAGCACAAGGTTTCTTACATGAAAACTCATTTTCTTCTCACAACCATGCCGGCAGTGAGGAAAACCCCGACAACAACAATGCTTTTCAGGGAGCTTCGAGGCCGCATGAACGGAGCTCTCATAATGGGAAAACAATCCTTATGCCATCAGTCTCTAATTTCTAGGTGGACACGCAGCATACACGCAGGACCAGAGCTTCCTGGTTCTACGCAGTGTTCTGGTACTGAAACGGGTGCTGAAGCAAGGTCCCTAGGAGTCTTGAAAGGCTTACTACCGTGAAACTAAAGCAGAACAACGATGAAGGCCTCATGGAGCTGCTGCACGCCTCTCGTTTTGCAAGGATAATCAGGGCCTTACTTCGAAGCTAGGGCTCACGTTGACCTTCACTTCAGGTATAGAGCAGAGCAGGGTGAGCTTCCTACAAGGAACTGGAAGCACGAGGTTTCTTACGAGAAAACTCATTTTCTTCTCAGAACCATGCCGGCAGTGAAGAAAACCCCGGCAACAACAATGCTTTTCAGGTAGCTTCGAGGCCGCATGAACGGAGCTTTCGTAATGGGAAAACAAGCCTTGTGCCATCAGTCTCTAATTTCTAGGTTGACACCCAGCATACACGCAGGACCAGAGCTTACTGTCTCTACGCAGTGTTCTGGTACCGAAACCGTTGCTTAAGCAAAGTCCCTAGGAGTCTTGGAAAGCTTACTACCGTGAAACTAAAGCAGAACAGCGATGAAGGCTTCATGGAGCTGCTGCACGCCTCCCGTTTTCCCAGCATAATCAGGGCCTTACTTCGAGGCTAGTGCTCACATTGACTTTCACGTTTGGTATCGAGCAGAGCAGGGTTAGCTTCCAACTAGGAACTGGAAGCACAAGGTTTCTTTCGAGAAAACTCATTTTCTTCTCTGAGCCATGCCGGCTGTAAGTAAAAGCACGGTAACAAGAGTGCTTTTCAGGTAGCTTCGAGGCCGCATGAATGGAGCTTTCAAAACGGGAAAACAAGCTTTGTGCCTTCAGTCTCCCATTTCCAGGTTGACACGCAGCATAAGTACATGTTGATGCTCACAAGTCAAAAGAGATTCACGATACCCACTGGGGCTTTCCCTGAATCAACTTTTTTCTACATCCGGTTTTCCGCGTGCAGCGAAGTTCCTAAAGAAAGGATGCGCGAGCGAGACTGAGGGGGCCTTTGCATCTTCAAAGGACCTGCAGTGTTACACTAAGAACTGTGCTTCAATTGTACTTGGAATGCAAGCCGACCACCTCTTGAGGTTGCGTGACTCTAAGTGTGAAATGTGAAAAGGGATTAGAAGCAGAGTGTTTTTCTCAGTAGAGTTCAGCTAGGGGAATGAGGTTACATCCACTGCATGGAGGACAGTCTAGAAGTGTGTTCCTGAATCCTGTGTAGAGCTTAGGTAATCTGGCTATCGCAAGGAGGAGTGCAGTGTGTTGCCTTTCTCTAGCCAACACTGGGGTGTTCCAAAAGGCCTACGGGGCTGGAAGTTGCTTAACAGGACTAGAGCTTCCTGTGTCTCCCTAATATTCTGGTACTAAAACGGGTGCTGAAGCAAGGTCCCTAGGAGTCTTGAAAGGCTTATTACCGTGAAACTAAAGCAGAACAGTGAGGAAGGCCACACGGAGCTGCTGCACGCCTCCCCATTGGCAAGGCAAATCAGGGCCTTACTTCGAGGCTAGGGCTCTCGTTGACTTTCACTTTTGGTATAGAGCAGAGCAGGGTGAGCTTCCAACTAGGAACTGGAAGCACAAGGTTTCTTTCGAGAAAACTCATTTTCTCCTATGAGCCATGCCGGCTATAAGTAAAAGCACGGTAACAACAGTGATTTTCAGGTAGCTTCGAGGCCGTACGAATGGAACTTTCAAAACGGGAAAACAAGCTTTGTGCCATCAGTCTCCCATTTCCAGGTTGACACGCAGCATAAGTACATGTTGATGCTCACAAGTCAAAAGAGATTCACGATACCCACTGGGGCTTTCCCTGAATCAACTCCTTTCTACATCCGGTTTTCTGCATGCAGAGAAGCTCTTAAAAAAAGGATGCGCGAGGGAGACTTAGGGACCTGTGCATCCTCAAAAGACCTGCTGTGTTACACCAAGAACTGTGCTTAAATTGTACTTGGAATGCAAGCCGACCACCTCTTTGAGGATGCGTGACTCTACGTGTAAAATGTGCAAAGGGATTATAAGCAGAGTGTTTTTCTCAATAGAGTTCAGCTAGGGGAATGAGGTTACATCCCTTGCATGGAGGACAGTCTAGAAGTGTGTTCGTGAATCCTGTGTAGAGCTGAGGTCATCTGGCTCTCCCAAGGAAGAGTGCAGTGTGTTGCCTTTCTCTAGCCAACACTGGGGTGTTGCAAAAGGCCTAGGGGGCTGGAAGTTGCTTAACAGGACCAGAGCTTCCTGGCTCTACTCAGTATTCTGGTACCGAAACGGGTGCTGAAGCAAGGTCCCTAGGAGTCTGGAAAGCTTACTACCGTGAAACGAAAGCAGAACAGCGATGAAGGTCTCATGGAGCTGCTACACGGCGCCCGTTTGGCATGGCAAACCAGGGCCTTACTTCGAGGCTAGTGCTCCCTTTGCGTTTCACTTTAGGTATAGAGCAGAGCGGAATGAACTTCCAACTAGGAACTGGAAGCACAAGGTTTCTTTCGGGAAAACTCATTTTCTTCTCTGAGCCATGCAGGCAGTAACTAAAAGCCCGGTAACAACAATGCTTTTCAAGTAGCTTCTAGGCCACATGAATGGAGCTTTTAAATTTGGAAAACAAGCCTTGTGCCATCAGTCTCCCTTTTCCAGGTTGACAGGCAGCATAAGTACATCTTGATTCTCACAACTCAAAAGAGACTCAAGTTACCCCCTGGGCCCTCCCCTGAATCACCTTTATCTCTGCCCGCTATTGTGCCTGTACTGAGCTGCCTAAAGGAAGAATGCTCGAGGTCCACAAAGGGGCCTGTGCATCTTCCAAAAGCCTGCAGTGTTACACCAAGAACTTTGCTTATGTTGCAGTTGGAACGCACTCCGACCGTCTCCTCGAGGGATGGGTGATTCAGGTAAGAGGTGTTCGAAGGAATTATAAGCAGAGTGTTTGTCTCAGTTTGGCCCATCTCAGGCAAGGAGGCCGACTTCTTTGGCGTGCTGGAGAATCTAGACCTGTGTTCCCTAAGCTGTTGTAGAGCTGAGGAAATCTATCAGTCCCAAGCAAGAGTGCGGTGTGTTGCCCCTCACTCGGCAAGAACAGGGTTCCTCGGAAGGGCCTATGGGGACGGATGTTGCTTAACAGGCCCAGGGCATCCTGGTGGTACCTAGTGTTCTGGAATGGAAACGGGTGCTGACGCGGGAGTCCTAGGAGACCTGAAAAGCTTACTACTATTAAACTAAAGCAGAACAGTGACGAAGACCTCATGGAGCTGCTGCTCGCCTCCCTTTTGGCAAGGCAAATCTGGGCCTTAATTCGAGACTAGGGCTCACGTTGAGTTTCACTTTAGGTATAGAGCAGAGCAGGGTGAGCTTCCAACAGGGAACTGGAAGCACAAGTTTTCTTGCGAGAAACTCATTTTCTTCTCAGAACCATGTCGGCAGTGACGAAAACCCCGGCAACAACAATGCTTTTCAGGTAGCTTCGAGGTCGCATGAACGGAGCTTTCATAATGGGAAAACAAGCTTTGTGCCATCAGTCTCCAATTTCTAGGTTGACACGCAGCATACACGCAGGACCAGAGCTTCCTGGCTCTATGCAGTGTTCTGGTACCGAAACGGGTGCTGAAGCAAGGTCCGTAGGAGTCTTGGAAAGCTTACTACCGTGAAACTAAAGCAGAACAGCGATGAAGGCTACATGGAGCTGCTGCACGCCTCCCGTTTTGCAAGCATAATCAGGGCCTTACTTCGAGGCTAGTGCTCACGTTGACTTTCACGTTTGGTATAGAGCAGAGCAGGGTGAGCTTCCAACTAGGAACTGGAAGCACAAGGTTTCTTTCGAGAAAACTCATTTTCTTCTATGAGCCATGCCGGCTATAAGTAAAAGCACGGTAACAACAGTGCTTTTCAGGTAGCTTCGAGGCCGCACGAATGGAACTTTCAAAACGGGAAAACAAGCTTTGTGCCATCAGTCTCCCATTTCCAGGTTGACACGCAGCATAAGTACATGTTGATGCTCACAAGTCAAAAGAGATTCACGATACCCACTGGGGCTTTCCCTGAATCAACTCCTTTCTACATCCGGTTTTCTGCGTGCAGAGAAGTTCTTAAAAAAAGGATGCGCGAGGGAGACTTAGGGACCTGTGCATCCTCAAAAGACCTGCTGTGTTACACCAAGAACTGTGCTTAAATTGTACTTGGAATGCAAGCCGACCACCTCTTTGAGGATGCGTGACTCTACGTGTAAAATGTGCAAAGGGATTATAAGCAGAGTGTTTTTCTCAATAGAGTTCAGCTAGGGGAATGAGGTTACATCCCTTGCATGGAGGACAGTCTAGAAGTGTGTTCGTGAATCCTGTGTAGAGCTGAGGTCATCTGGCTCTCCCAAGGAAGAGTGCAGTGTGTTGCCTTTCTCTAGCCAACACTGGGGTGTTGCAAAAGGCCTAGGGGGCTGGAAGTTGCTTAACAGGACCAGAGCTTCCTGGCTCTACTCAGTATTCTGGTACCGAAACGGGTGCTGAAGCAAGGTCCCTAGGAGTCTGGAAAGCTTACTACCGTGAAACGAAAGCAGAACAGCGATGAAGGTCTCATGGAGCTGCTACACGGCGCCCGTTTGGCATGGCAAACCAGGGCCTTACTTCGAGGCTAGTGCTCCCTTTGCGTTTCACTTTAGGTATAGAGCAGAGCGGAATGAACTTCCAACTAGGAACTGGAAGCACAAGGTTTCTTTCGGGAAAACTCATTTTCTTCTCTGAGCCATGCAGGCAGTAACTAAAAGCCCGGTAACAACAATGCTTTTCAAGTAGCTTCTAGGCCACATGAATGGAGCTTTTAAATTTGGAAAACAAGCCTTGTGCCATCAGTCTCCCTTTTCCAGGTTGACAGGCAGCATAAGTACATCTTGATTCTCACAACTCAAAAGAGACTCAAGTTACCCCCTGGGCCCTCCCCTGAATCACCTTTATCTCTGCCCGCTATTGTGCCTGTACTGAGCTGCCTAAAGGAAGAATGCTCGAGGTCCACAAAGGGGCCTGTGCATCTTCCAAAAGCCTGCAGTGTTACACCAAGAACTTTGCTTATGTTGCAGTTGGAACGCACTCCGACCGTCTCCTCGAGGGATGGGTGATTCAGGTAAGAGGTGTTCGAAGGAATTATAAGCAGAGTGTTTGTCTCAGTTTGGCCCATCTCAGGCAAGGAGGCCGACTTCTTTGGCGTGCTGGAGAATCTAGACCTGTGTTCCCTAAGCTGTTGTAGAGCTGAGGAAATCTATCAGTCCCAAGCAAGAGTGCGGTGTGTTGCCCCTCACTCGGCAAGAACAGGGTTCCTCGGAAGGGCCTATGGGGACGGATGTTGCTTAACAGGCCCAGGGCATCCTGGTGGTACCTAGTGTTCTGGAATGGAAACGGGTGCTGACGCGGGAGTCCTAGGAGACCTGAAAAGCTTACTACTATTAAACTAAAGCAGAACAGTGACGAAGACCTCATGGAGCTGCTGCTCGCCTCCCTTTTGGCAAGGCAAATCTGGGCCTTAATTCGAGACTAGGGCTCACGTTGAGTTTCACTTTAGGTATACAGCAGAGCAGGGTGAGCTTCCAACAGGGAACTGGAAGCACAAGTTTTCTTGCGAGAAACTCATTTTCTTCTCAGAACCATGTCGGCAGTGACGAAAACCCCGGCAACAACAATGCTTTTCAGGTAGCTTCGAGGTCGCATGAACGGAGCTTTCATAATGGGAAAACAAGCTTTGTGCCATCAGTCTCCAATTTCTAGGTTGACACGCAGCATACACGCAGGACCAGAGCTTCCTGGCTCTATGCAGTGTTCTGGTACCGAAACGGGTGCTGAAGCAAGGTCCGTAGGAGTCTTGGAAAGCTTACTACCGTGAAACTAAAGCAGAACAGCGATGAAGGCTACATGGAGCTGCTGCACGCCTCCCGTTTTGCAAGCATAATCAGGGCCTTACTTCGAGGCTAGTGCTCACGTTGACTTTCACTTTTGGTATAGAGCAGAGCAGGGTGAGCTTCCAACTAGGAACTGGAAGCACAAGGTTTCTTTCGAGAAAACTCATTTTCTCCTATGAGCCATGCCGGCTATAAGTAAAAGCACGGTAACAACAGTGCTTTTCAGGTAGCTTCGAGGCCGCACGAATGGAACTTTCAAAGCGGGAAAACAAGCTTTGTGCCATCAGTCTCCCATTTCCAGGTTGACACGCAGCATAAGTACATGTTGATGCTCACAAGTCAAAAGAGATTCACGATACCCACTGGGGCTTTCCCTGAATCAACTCCTTTCTACATCCGGTTTTCTGCGTGCAGAGAAGTTCTTAAAAAAAGATGCGCGAGGGAGACTTAGGGACCTGTGCATCCTCAAAAGACCTGCTGTGTTACACCAAGAACTGTGCTTAAATTGTACTTGGAATGCAAGCCGACCACCTCTTTGAGGATGCGTGACTCTACGTGTAAAATGTGCAAAGGGATTATAAGCAGAGTGTTTTTCTCAATAGAGTTCAGCTAGGGGAATGAGGTTACATCCCTTGCATGGAGGACAGTCTAGAAGTGTGTTCGTGAATCCTGTGTAGAGCTGAGGTCATCTGGCTCTCCCAAGGAAGAGTGCAGTGTGTTGCCTTTCTCTAGCCAACACTGGGGTGTTGCAAAAGGCCTAGGGGGCTGGAAGTTGCTTAACAGGACCAGAGCTTCCTGGCTCTACTCAGTATTCTGGTACCGAAACGGGTGCTGAAGCAAGGTCCCTAGGAGTCTGGAAAGCTTACTACCGTTAAACGAAAGCAGAACAGCGATGAAGGTCTCATGGAGCTGCTACACGGCGCCCGTTTGGCATGGCAAACCAGGGCCTTACTTCGAGGCTAGTGCTCCCTTTGAGTTTCACTTTCGGTATAGAGCAGAGCAGGATGAACTTCCAACTAGGAACTGGAAGCACAAGGTTTCTTTCGGGAAAACTCATTTTCTTCTCTGAGCCATGCAGGCAGTAACTAAAAGCCCGGTAACAACAATGCTTTTCAAGTAGCTTCTAGGCCACATGAATGGAGCTTTTAAATTTGGAAAACAAGCCTTGTGCCATCAGTCTCCCTTTTCCAGGTTGACAGGCAGCATAAGTACATCTTGATTCTCACAACTCAAAAGAGACTCAAGTTACCCCCTGGGCCCTCCCCTGAATCACCTTTATCTCCGCCCGCTATTGTGCCTGTACTGAGCTGCCTAAAGGAAGAATGCTCGAGGTCCACAAAGGGGCCTGTGCATCTTCCAAAAGCCTGCAGTGTTACACCAAGAACTTTGCTTATGTTGCAGTTGGAACGCACTCCGACTGTCTCCTTGAGGGATGGGTGATTCAGGTAAGAGGTGTTCGAAGGAATTATAAGCAGAGTGTTTGTCTCAGTTTGGCCCATCTCAGGCAAGGAGGACGACTTCTTTGGCGTGCTGGAGAATCTAGACCTGTGTTCCCTAAGCTGTTGTAGAGCTGAGGAAATCTATCCGTCCCAAGGAAGAGTGCGGTGTGTTGCCCCTCACTCGGCAAGAACAGGGGTCCTCGGAAGGGCCTATGGGGACGGATGTTGCTTAAGAGGCCCAGGGCATCCTGGTGGTACCTAGTGTTCTGGAATGGAAACGGGTGCTGACGCGGGAGTCCTAGGAGACCTGAAAAGCTTACTACTATTAAACTACAGCAGAACAGTGACGAAGACCTCATGGAGCTGCTGCTCGCCTCCCTTTTGGCAAGGCAAATCTGGGCCTTAATTCGAGACTAGGGCTCACGTTGAGTTTCACTTTAGGTATAGAGCAGAGCAGGGTGAGCTTCCAACAGGGAACTGGAAGCACAAGTTTTCTTGCGAGAAACTCATTTTCTTCTCAGAACCATGTCGGCAGTGACGAAAACCCCGGCAACAACAATGCTTTTCAAGTAGCTTTGAGGCCGCATGAACGGAGCTTTCGTAATGGGAAAACAAGCCTTGTGCCATCAGTCTCCAATTTCTAGGTTGACACGCAGCATACACGCAGGACCAGAGCTTCCTGGCTCTACGCAGTGTTCTGGTACCGAAACGGGTGCTGAAGCAAGGTCCGTAGGAGTCTTGGAAAGCTTACTACCGTGAAACTAAAGCAGAACAGCGATGAAGGCTACATGGACCTGCTGCACGCCTCCCGTTTTGCAAGCATAATCAGGGCCTTACTTCGAGGCTAGTGCTCACGTTGACTTTCACGTTTGGTATAGAGCAGAGCAGGGTGAGCTTCCAACTAGGAACTGGAAGCACAAGGTTTCTTTCGAGAAAACTCATTTTCTTCTATGAGCCATGCCGGCTATAAGTAAAAGCACGGTAACAACAGTGCTTTTCAGGTAGCTTCGAGGCCGCACGAATGGAACTTTCAAAACGGGAAAACAAGCTTTGTGCCATCAGTCTCCCATTTCCAGGTTGACACGCAGCATAAGTACATGTTGATGCTCACAAGTCAAAAGAGATTCACGATACCCACTGGGGCTTTCCCTGAATCAACTCCTTTCTACATCCGGTTTTCTGCGTGCAGAGAAGTTCTTAAAAAAAGGATGCGCGAGGGAGACTTAGGGACCTGTGCATCCTCAAAAGACCTGCTGTGTTACACCAAGAACTGTGCTTAAATTGTACTTGGAATGCAAGCCGACCACCTCTTTGAGGATGCGTGACTCTACGTGTAAAATGTGCAAAGGGATTATAAGCAGAGTGTTTTTCTCAATAGAGTTCAGCTAGGGGAATGAGGTTACATCCCTTGCATGGAGGACAGTCTAGAAGTGTGTTCGTGAATCCTGTGTAGAGCTGAGGTCATCTGGCTCTCCCAAGGAAGAGTGCAGTGTGTTGCCTTTCTCTAGCCAACACTGGGGTGTTCCAAAAGGCCTAGGGGGCTGGAAGTTGCTTAACAGGACCAGAGCTTCCTGGCTCTACTCAGTATTCTGGTACCGAAATGGGTGCTGAAGCAAGGTCCCTAGGAGTCTGGAAAGCTTACTACCGTTAAACGAAAGCAGAACAGCGATGAAGGTCTCATGGAGCTGCTACACGGCGCCCGTTTGGCATGGCAAACCAGGGCCTTACTTCGAGGCTAGTGCTCCCTTTGCGTTTCACTTTAGGTATAGAGCAGAGCGGGATGAACTTCCAACTAGGAACTGGAAGCACAAGGTTTCTTTCGGGAAAACTCATTTTCTTCTCTGAGCCATGCAGGCAGTAACTAAAAGCCCGGTAACAACAATGCTTTTCAAGTAGCTTCTAGGCCACATGAATGGAGCTTTTAAATTTGGAAAACAAGCCTTGTGCCATCAGTCTCCCTTTTCCAGGTTGACAGGCAGCATAAGTACATCTTGATTCTCACAACTCAAAAGAGACTCAAGTTACCCCCTGGGCCCTCCCCTGAATCACCTTTATCTCCGCCCGCTATTGTGCCTGTACTGAGCTGCCTAAAGGAAGAATGCTCGAGGTCCACAAAGGGGCCTGTGCATCTTCCAAAAGCCTGCAGTGTTACACCAAGAACTTTGCTTATGTTGCAGTTGGAACGCACTCCGACCGTCTCCTTGAGGGATGGGTGATTCAGGTAAGAGGTGTTCGAAGGAATTATAAGCAGAGTGTTTGTCTCAGTTTGGCCCATCTCAGGCAAGGAGGCCGACTTCTTTGGCGTGCTGGAGAATCTAGACCTGTGTTCCCTAAGCTGTTGTAGAGCTGAGGAAATCTATCCGTCCCAAGGAAGAGTGCGGTGTGTTGCCCCTCACTCGGCAAGAACAGGGGTCCTCGGAAGGGCCTATGGGGACGGATGTTGCTTAAGAGGCCCAGGGCATCCTGGTGGTACCTAGTGTTCTGGAATGGAAACGGGTGCTGACGCGGGAGTCCTAGGAGACCTGAAAAGCTTACTACTATTAAACTACAGCAGAACAGTGACGAAGTCCTCATGGAGCTGCTGCTCGCCTCCCTTTTGGCAAGGCAAATCTGGGCCTTAATTCGAGACTAGGGCTCACGTTGAGTTTCACTTTAGGTATAGAGCAGAGCAGGGTGAGCTTCCAACAGGGAACTGGAAGCACAAGTTTTCTTGCGAGAAACTTATTTTCTTCTCAGAACCATGTCGGCAGTGACGAAAACCCCGGCAACAACAATGCTTTTCAAGTAGCTTTGAGGCCGCATGAACGGAGCTTTCGTAATGGGAAAACAAGCCTTGTGCCATCAGTCTCCAATTTCTAGTTTGACACGCAGCATACACGCAGGACCAGAGCTTCCTGGCTCTACGCAGTGTTCTGGTACCGAAACGGGTGCTGAAGCAAGGTCCGTAGGAGTCTTGGAAAGCTTACTACCGTGAAACTAAAGCAGAACAGCGATGAAGGCTACATGGAGCTGCTGCACGCCTCCCGTTTTGCAAGCATAATCAGGGCCTTACTTCGAGGCTAGTGCTCACGTTGACTTTCACTTTTGGTATAGAGCAGAGCAGGGTGAGCTTCCAACTAGGAACTGGAAGCACAAGGTTTCTTTCGAGAAAACTCATTTTCTCCTATGAGCCATGCCGGCTATAAGTAAAAGCACGGTAACAACAGTGCTTTTCAGGTAGCTTCGAGGCCGCACGAATGGAACTTTCAAAGCGGGAAAACAAGCTTTGTGCCATCAGTCTCCCATTTCCAGGTTGACACGCAGCATAAGTACATGTTGATGCTCACAAGTCAAAAGAGATTCACGATACCCACTGGGGCTTTCCCTGAATCAACTCCTTTCTACATCCGGTTTTCTGCGTGCAGAGAAGTTCTTAAAAAAAGGATGCGCGAGGGAGACTTAGGGACCTGTGCATCCTCAAAAGACCTGCTGTGTTACACCAAGAACTGTGCTTAAATTGTACTTGGAATGCAAGCCGACCACCTCTTTGAGGATGCGTGACTCTACGTGTAAAATGTGCAAAGGGATTATAAGCAGAGTGTTTTTCTCAATAGAGTTCAGCTAGGGGAATGAGGTTACATCCCTTGCATGGAGGACAGTCTAGAAGTGTGTTCGTGAATCCTGTGTAGAGCTGAGGTCATCTGGCTCTCCCAAGGAAGAGTGCAGTGTGTTGCCTTTCTCTAGCCAACACTGGGGTGTTGCAAAAGGCCTAGGGGGCTGGAAGTTGCTTAACAGGACCAGAGCTTCCTGGCTCTACTCAGTATTCTGGTACCGAAACGGGTGCTGAAGCAAGGTTCCTAGGAGTCTGGAAAGCTTACTACCGTTAAACGAAAGCAGAACAGCGATGAAGGTCTCATGGAGCTGCTACACGGCGCCCGTTTGGCATGGCAAACCAGGGCCTTACTTCGAGGCTAGTGCTCCCTTTGAGTTTCACTTTCGGTATAGAGCAGAGCGGGATGAACTTCCAACTAGGAACTGGAAGCACAAGGTTTCTTTCGGGAAAACTCATTTTCTTCTCTGAGCCATGCAGGCAGTAACTAAAAGCCCGGTAACAACAATGCTTTTCAAGTAGCTTCTAGGCCACATGAATGGAGCTTTTAAATTTGGAAAACAAACCTTGTGCCATCAGTCTCCCTTTTCCAGGTTGACAGGCAGCATAAGTACATCTTGATTCTCACAACTCAAAAGAGACTCAAGTTACCCCCTGGGCCCTCCCCTGAATCACCTTTATCTCCGCCCGCTATTGTGCCTGTACTGAGCTGCCTAAAGGAAGAATGCTCGAGGTCCACAAAGGGGCCTGTGCATCTTCCAAAAGCCTGCAGTGTTACACCAAGAACTTTGCTTATGTTGCAGTTGGAACGCACTCCGACCGTCTCCTTGAGGGATGGGTGATTCAGGTAAGAGGTGTTCGAAGGAATTATAAGCAGAGTGTTTGTCTCAGTTTGGCCCATCTCAGGCAAGGAGGCCGACTTCTTTGGCGTGCTGGAGAATCTAGACCTGTGTTCCCTAAGCTGTTGTAGAGCTGAGGAAATCTATCAGTCCCAAGGAAGAGTGCGGTGTGTTGCCCCTCACTCGGCAAGAACAGGGGTCCTCGGAAGGGCCTATGGGGACGGATGTTGCTTAACAGGCCCAGGGCATCCTGGTGGTACCTAGTGTTCTGGAATGGAAACGGGTGCTGACGCGGGAGTCCTAGGAGACCTGAAAAGCTTACTACTATTAAACTACAGCAGAACAGTGACGAAGACCTCATGGAGCTGCTGCTCGCCTCCCTTTTGGCAAGGCAAATCTGGGCCTTAATTCGAGGCTAGGGCTCACGTTGAGTTTCACTTTAGGTATAGAGCAGAGCAGGGTGAGCTTCCAACAGGGAACTGGAAGCACAAGTTTTCTTGCGAGAAACTCATTTTCTTCTCAGAACCATGTCGGCAGTGACGAAAACCCCGGCAACAACAATGCTTTTGAAGTAGCTTTGAGGCCGCATGAACGGAGCTTTCGTAATGGGAAAACAAGCCTTGTGCCATCAGTCTCCAATTTCTAGGTTGACACACAGCATACACGCAGGACCAGAGCTTCCTGGCTCTACGCAGTGTTCTGGTACCGAAACGGGTGCTGAAGCAAGGTCCGTAGGAGTCTTGGAAAGCTTACTACCGTGAAACTAAAGCAGAACAGCGATGAAGGCTACATGGAGCTGCTGCACGCCTCCCGTTTTGCAAGCATAATCAGGGCCTTACTTCGAGGCTAGTGCTCACGTTGACTTTCACGTTTGGTATAGAGCAGAGCAGGGTGAGCTTCCAACTAGGAACTGGAAGCACAAGGTTTCTTTCGAGAAAACTCATTTTCTTCTATGAGCCATGCCGGCTATAAGTAAAAGCACGGTAACAACAGTGCTTTTCAGGTAGCTTCGAGGCCGCACGAATGGAACTTTCAAAACGGGAAAACAAGCTTTGTGCCATCAGTCTCCCATTTCCAGGTTGACACGCAGCATAAGTACATGTTGATGCTCACAAGTCAAAAGAGATTCACGATACCCACTGGGGCTTTCCCTGAATCAACTCCTTTCTACATCCGGTTTTCTGCGTGCAGAGAAGTTCTTAAAAAAAGGATGCGCGAGGGAGACTTAGGGACCTGTGCATCCTCAAAAGACCTGCTGTGTTACACCAAGAACTGTGCTTAAATTGTACTTGGAATGCAAGCCGACCACCTCTTTGAGGATGCGTGACTCTACGTGTAAAATGTGCAAAGGGATTATAAGCAGAGTGTTTTTCTCAATAGAGTTCAGCTAGGGGAATGAGGTTACATCCCTTGCATGGAGGACAGTCTAGAAGTGTGTTCGTGAATCCTGTGTAGAGCTGAGGTCATCTGGCTCTCCCAAGGAAGAGTGCAGTGTGTTGCCTTTCTCTAGCCAACACTGGGGTGTTCCAAAAGGCCTAGGGGGCTGGAAGTTGCTTAACAGGACCAGAGCTTCCTGGCTCTACTCAGTACTCTGGTACCGAAATGGGTGCTGAAGCAAGGTCCCTAGGAGTCTGGAAAGCTTACTACCGTTAAACGAAAGCAGAACAGCGATGAAGGTCTCATGGAGCTGCTACACGGCGCCCGTTTGGCATGGCAAACCAGGGCCTTACTTCGAGGCTAGTGCTCCCTTTGCGTTTCACTTTAGGTATAGAGCAGAGCGGGATGAACTTCCAACTAGGAACTGGAAGCACAAGGTTTCTTTCGGGAAAACTCATTTTCTTCTCTGAGCCATGCAGGCAGTAACTAAAAGCCCGGTAACAACAATGCTTTTCAAGTAGCTTCTAGGCCACATGAATGGAGCTTTTAAATTTGGAAAACAAACCTTGTGCCATCAGTCTCCCTTTTCCAGGTTGACAGGCAGCATAAGTACATCTTGATTCTCACAACTCAAAAGAGACTCAAGTTACCCCCTGGGCCCTCCCCTGAATCACCTTTATCTCCGCCCGCTATTGTGCCTGTACTGAGCTGCCTAAAGGAAGAATGCTCGAGGTCCACAAAGGGGCCTGTGCATCTTCCAAAAGCCTGCAGTGTTACACCAAGAACTTTGCTTATGTTGCAGTTGGAACGCACTCCGACCGTCTCCTTGAGGGATGGGTGATTCAGGTAAGAGGTGTTCGAAGGAATTATAAGCAGAGTGTTTGTCTCAGTTTGGCCCATCTCAGGCAAGGAGGCCGACTTCTTTGGCGTGCTGGAGAATCTAGACCTGTGTTCCCTAAGCTGTTGTAGAGCTGAGGAAATCTATCAGTCCCAAGGAAGAGTGCGGTGTGTTGCCCCTCACTCGGCAAGAACAGGGGTCCTCGGAAGGGCCTATGGGGACGGATGTTGCTTAACAGGCCCAGGGCATCCTGGTGGTACCTAGTGTTCTGGAATGGAAACGGGTGCTGACGCGGGAGTCCTAGGAGACCTGAAAAGCTTACTACTATTAAACTACAGCAGAACAGTGACGAAGACCTCATGGAGCTGCTGCTCGCCTCCCTTTTGGCAAGGCAAATCTGGGCCTTAATTCGAGGCTAGGGCTCACGTTGAGTTTCACTTTAGGTATAGAGCAGAGCAGGGTGAGCTTCCAACAGGGAACTGGAAGCACAAGTTTTCTTGCGAGAAACTCATTTTCTTCTCAGAACCATGTCGGCAGTGACGAAAACCCCGGCAACAACAATGCTTTTGAAGTAGCTTTGAGGCCGCATGAACGGAGCTTTCGTAATGGGAAAACAAGCCTTGTGCCATCAGTCTCCAATTTCTAGGTTGACACACAGCATACACGCAGGACCAGAGCTTCCTGGCTCTACGCAGTGTTCTGGTACCGAAACGGGTGCTGAAGCAAGGTCCGTAGGAGTCTTGGAAAGCTTACTACCGTGAAACTAAAGCAGAACAGCGATGAAGGCTACATGGAGCTGCTGCACGCCTCCCGTTTTGCAAGCATAATCAGGGCCTTACTTCGAGGCTAGTGCTCACGTTGACTTTCACGTTTGGTATAGAGCAGAGCAGGGTGAGCTTCCAACTAGGAACTGGAAGCACAAGGTTTCTTTCGAGAAAACTCATTTTCTTCTATGAGCCATGCCGGCTATAAGTAAAAGCACGGTAACAACAGTGCTTTTCAGGTAGCTTCGAGGCCGCACGAATGGAACTTTCAAAACGGGAAAACAAGCTTTGTGCCATCAGTCTCCCATTTCCAGGTTGACACGCAGCATAAGTACATGTTGATGCTCACAAGTCAAAAGAGATTCACGATACCCACTGGGGCTTTCCCTGAATCAACTCCTTTCTACATCCGGTTTTCTGCGTGCAGAGAAGTTCTTAAAAAAAGGATGCGCGAGGGAGACTTAGGGACCTGTGCATCCTCAAAAGACCTGCTGTGTTACACCAAGAACTGTGCTTAAATTGTACTTGGAATGCAAGCCGACCACCTCTTTGAGGATGCGTGACTCTACGTGTAAAATGTGCAAAGGGATTATAAGCAGAGTGTTTTTCTCAATAGAGTTCAGCTAGGGGAATGAGGTTACATCCCTTGCATGGAGGACAGTCTAGAAGTGTGTTCGTGAATCCTGTGTAGAGCTGAGGTCATCTGGCTCTCCCAAGGAAGAGTGCAGTGTGTTGCCTTTCTCTAGCCAACACTGGGGTGTTGCAAAAGGCCTAGGGGGCTGGAAGTTGCTTAACAGGACCAGAGCTTCCTGGCTCTACTCAGTATTCTGGTACCGAAACGGGTGCTGAAGCAAGGTCCCTAGGAGTCTGGAAAGCTTACTACCGTTAAACGAAAGCAGAACAGCGATGAAGGTCTCATGGAGCTGCTACACGGCGCCCGTTTGGCATGGCAAACCAGGGCCTTACTTCGAGGCTAGTGCTCCCTTTGAGTTTCACTTTCGGTATAGAGCAGAGCGGGATGAACTTCCAACTAGGAACTGGAAGCACAAGGTTTCTTTCGGGAAAACTCATTTTCTTCTCTGAGCCATGCAGGCAGTAACTAAAAGCCCGGTAACAACAATGCTTTTCAAGTAGCTTCTAGGCCACATGAATGGAGCTTTTAAATTTGGAAAACAAACCTTGTGCCATCAGTCTCCCTTTTCCAGGTTGACAGGCAGCATAAGTACATCTTGATTCTCACAACTCAAAAGAGACTCAAGTTACCCCCTGGGCCCTCCCCTGAATCACCTTTATCTCCGCCCGCTATTGTGCCTGTACTGAGCTGCCTAAAGGAAGAATGCTCGAGGTCCACAAAGGGGCCTGTGCATCTTCCAAAAGCCTGCAGTGTTACACCAAGAACTTTGCTTATGTTGCAGTTGGAACGCACTCCGACCGTCTCCTTGAGGGATGGGTGATTCAGGTAAGAGGTGTTCGAAGGAATTATAAGCAGAGTGTTTGTCTCAGTTTGGCCCATCTCAGGCAAGGAGGCCGACTTCTTTGGCGTGCTGGAGAATCTAGACCTGTGTTCCCTAAGCTGTTGTAGAGCTGAGGAAATCTATCAGTCCCAAGGAAGAGTGCGGTGTGTTGCCCCGCACTCGGCAAGAACAGGGGTCCTCGGAAGGGCCTATGGGGACGGATGTTGCTTAACAGGCCCAGGGCATCCTGGTGGTACCTAGTGTTCTGGAATGGAAACGGGTGCTGACGCGGGAGTCCTAGGAGACCTGAAAAGCTTACTACTATTAAACTACAGCAGAACAGTGACGAAGACCTCATGGAGCTGCTGCTCGCCTCCCTTTTGGCAAGGCAAATCTGGGCCTTAATTCGAGGCTAGGGCTCACGTTGAGTTTCACTTTAGGTATAGAGCAGAGCAGGGTGAGCTTCCAACAGGGAACTGGAAGCACAAGTTTTCTTGCGAGAAACTCATTTTCTTCTCAGAACCATGTCGGCAGTGACGAAAACCCCGGCAACAACAATGCTTTTCAAGTAGCTTTGAGGCCGCATGAACGGAGCTTTCGTAATGGGAAAACAAGCCTTGTGCCATCAGTCTCCAATTTCTAGGTTGACACGCAGCATACACGCAGGACCAGAGCTTCCTGGCTCTACGCAGTGTTCTGGTACCGAAACGGGTGCTGAAGCAAGGTCCGTAGGAGTCTTGGAAAGCTTACTACCGTGAAACTAAAGCAGAACAGCGATGAAGGCTACATGGAGCTGCTGCACGCCTCCCGTTTTGCAAGCATAATCAGGGCCTTACTTCGAGGCTAGTGCTCACGTTGACTTTCACGTTTGGTATAGAGCAGAGCAGGGTGAGCTTCCAACTAGGAACTGGAAGCACAAGGTTTCTTTCGAGAAAACTCATTTTCTCCTATGAGCCATGCCGGCTATAAGTAAAAGCACGGTAACAACAGTGCTTTTCAGGTAGCTTCGAGGCCGCACGAATGGAACTTTCAAAATGGGAAAACAAGCTTTGTGCCATCAGTCTCCCATTTCCAGGTTGACACGCAGCATAAGTACATGTTGATGCTCACAAGTCAAAAGAGATTCACGATACCCACTGGGGCTTTCCCTGAATCAACTCCTTTCTACATCCGGTTTTCTGCGTGCAGAGAAGTTCTTAAAAAAAGGATGCGCGAGGGAGACTTAGGGACCTGTGCATCCTCAAAAGACCTGCTGTGTTACACCAAGAACTGTGCTTAAATTGTACTTGGAATGCAAGCCGACCACCTCTTTGAGGATGCGTGACTCTACGTGTAAAATGTGCAAAGGGATTATAAGCAGAGTGTTTTTCTCAATAGAGTTCAGCTAGGGGAATGAGGTTACATCCCTTGCATGGAGGACAGTCTAGAAGTGTGTTCGTGAATCCTGTGTAGAGCTGAGGTCATCTGGCTCTCCCAAGGAAGAGTGCAGTGTGTTGCCTTTCTCTAGCCAACACTGGGGTGTTCCA
Source organism: Eubalaena glacialis (assembly GCF_028564815.1). Lineage (NCBI taxonomy): Eukaryota > Metazoa > Chordata > Mammalia > Artiodactyla > Balaenidae > Eubalaena > Eubalaena glacialis. The sequence goes on along the minus strand of NW_026871161.1, from coordinate 158,274 downwards.
AAAGGCCTAGGGGGCTGGAAGTTGCTTAACAGGACCAGAGCTTCCTGGCTCTACTCAGTATTCTGGTACCGAAATGGGTGCTGAAGCAAGGTCCCTAGGAGTCTGGAAAGCTTACTACCGTTAAACGAAAGCAGAACAGCGATGAAGGTCTCATGGAGCTGCTACACGGCGCCCGTTTGGCATGGCAAACCAGGGCCTTACTTCGAGGCTAGTGCTCCCTTTGCGTTTCACTTTAGGTATAGAGCAGAGCGGGATGAACTTCCAACTAGGAACTGGAAGCACAAGGTTTCTTTCGGGAAAACTCATTTTCTTCTCTGAGCCATGCAGGCAGTAACTAAAAGCCCGGTAACAACAATGCTTTTCAAGTAGCTTCTAGGCCACATGAATGGAGCTTTTAAATTTGGAAAACAAGCCTTGTGCCATCAGTCTCCCTTTTCCAGGTTGACAGGCAGCATAAGTACATCTTGATTCTCACAACTCAAAAGAGACTCAAGTTACCCCCTGGGCCCTCCCCTGAATCACCTTTATCTCCGCCCGCTATTGTGCCTGTACTGAGCTGCCTAAAGGAAGAATGCTCGAGGTCCACAAAGGGGCCTGTGCATCTTCCAAAAGCCTGCAGTGTTACACCAAGAACTTTGCTTATGTTGCAGTTGGAACGCACTCCGACCGTCTCCTTGAGGGATGGGTGATTCAGGTAAGAGGTGTTCGAAGGAATTATAAGCAGAGTGTTTGTCTCAGTTTGGCCCATCTCAGGCAAGGAGGCCGACTTCTTTGGCGTGCTGGAGAATCTAGACCTGTGTTCCCTAAGCTGTTGTAGAGCTGAGGAAATCTATCCGTCCCAAGGAAGAGTGCGGTGTGTTGCCCCTCACTCGGCAAGAACAGGGGTCCTCGGAAGGGCCTATGGGGACGGATGTTGCTTAAGAGGCCCAGGGCATCCTGGTGGTACCTAGTGTTCTGGAATGGAAACGGGTGCTGACGCGGGAGTCCTAGGAGACCTGAAAAGCTTACTACTATTAAACTACAGCAGAACAGTGACGAAGTCCTCATGGAGCTGCTGCTCGCCTCCCTTTTGGCAAGGCAAATCTGGGCCTTAATTCGAGACTAGGGCTCACGTTGAGTTTCACTTTAGGTATAGAGCAGAGCAGGGTGAGCTTCCAACAGGGAACTGGAAGCACAAGTTTTCTTGCGAGAAACTTATTTTCTTCTCAAAACCATGTCGGCAGTGACGAAAACCCCGGCAACAACAATGCTTTTCAAGTAGCTTTGAGGCCGCATGAACGGAGCTTTCGTAATGGGAAAACAAGCCTTGTGCCATCAGTCTCCAATTTCTAGGTTGACACGCAGCATACACGCAGGACCAGAGCTTCCTGGCTCTACGCAGTGTTCTGGTACCGAAACGGGTGCTGAAGCAAGGTCCGTAGGAGTCTTGGAAAGCTTACTACCGTGAAACTAAAGCAGAACAGCGATGAAGGCTACATGGAGCTGCTGCACGCCTCCCGTTTTGCAAGCATAATCAGGGCCTTACTTCGAGGCTAGTGCTCACGTTGACTTTCACTTTTGGTATAGAGCAGAGCAGGGTGAGCTTCCAACTAGGAACTGGAAGCACAAGGTTTCTTTCGAGAAAACTCATTTTCTCCTATGAGCCATGCCGGCTATAAGTAAAAGCACGGTAACAACAGTGCTTTTCAGGTAGCTTCGAGGCCGCACGAATGGAACTTTCAAAACGGGAAAACAAGCTTTGTGCCATCAGTCTCCCATTTCCAGGTTGACACGCAGCATAAGTACATGTTGATGCTCACAAGTCAAAAGAGATTCACGATACCCACTGGGGCTTTCCCTGAATCAACTCCTTTCTACATCCGGTTTTCTGCGTGCAGAGAAGTTCTTAAAAAAAGGATGCGCGAGGGAGACTTAGGGACCTGTGCATCCTCAAAAGACCTGCTGTGTTACACCAAGAACTGTGCTTAAATTGTACTTGGAATGCAAGCCGACCACCTCTTTGAGGATGCGTGACTCTACGTGTAAAATGTGCAAAGGGATTATAAGCAGAGTGTTTTTCTCAATAGAGTTCAGCTAGGGGAATGAGGTTACATCCCTTGCATGGAGGACAGTCTAGAAGTGTGTTCGTGAATCCTGTGTAGAGCTGAGGTCATCTGGCTCTCCCAAGGAAGAGTGCAGTGTGTTGCCTTTCTCTAGCCAACACTGGGGTGTTGCAAAAGGCCTAGGGGGCTGGAAGTTGCTTAACAGGACCAGAGCTTCCTGGCTCTACTCAGTATTCTGGTACCGAAACGGGTGCTGAAGCAAGGTCCCTAGGAGTCTGGAAAGCTTACTACCCTTAAACGAAAGCAGAACAGCGATGAAGGTCTCATGGAGCTGCTACACGGCGCCCGTTTGGCATGGCAAACCAGGGCCTTACTTCGAGGCTAGTGCTCCCTTTGAGTTTCACTTTCGGTATAGAGCAGAGCGGGATGAACTTCCAACTAGGAACTGGAAGCACAAGGTTTCTTTCGGGAAAACTCATTTTCTTCTCTGAGCCATGCAGGCAGTAACTAAAAGCCCGGTAACAACAATGCTTTTCAAGTAGCTTCTAGGCCACATGAATGGAGCTTTTAAATTTGGAAAACAAACCTTGTGCCATCAGTCTCCCTTTTCCAGGTTGACAGGCAGCATAAGTACATCTTGATTCTCACAACTCAAAAGAGACTCAAGTTACCCCCTGGGCCCTCCCCTGAATCACCTTTATCTCCGCCCGCTATTGTGCCTGTACTGAGCTGCCTAAAGGAAGAATGCTCGAGGTCCACAAAGGGGCCTGTGCATCTTCCAAAAGCCTGCAGTGTTACACCAAGAACTTTGCTTATGTTGCAGTTGGAACGCACTCCGACCGTCTCCTTGAGGGATGGGTGATTCAGGTAAGAGGTGTTCGAAGGAATTATAAGGAGAGTGTTTGTCTCAGTTTGGCCCATCTCAGGCAAGGAGGCCGACTTCTTTGGCGTGCTGGAGAATCTAGACCTGTGTTCCCTAAGCTGTTGTAGAGCTGAGGAAATCTATCAGTCCCAAGGAAGAGTGCGGTGTGTTGCCCCTCACTCGGCAAGAACAGGGGTCCTCGGAAGGGCCTATGGGGACGGATGTTGCTTAACAGGCCCAGGGCATCCTGGTGGTACCTAGTGTTCTGGAATGGAAACGGGTGCTGACGCGGGAGTCCTAGGAGACCTGAAAAGCTTACTACTATTAAACTAAAGCAGAACAGTGACGAAGACCTCATGGAGCTGCTGCTCGCCTCCCGTTTTGCAAGCATAATCAGGGCCTTACTTCGAGGCTAGTGCTCACGTTGACTTTCACTTTTGGTATAGAGCAGAGCAGGGTGAGCTTCCAACAGGGAACTGGAAGCACAAGTTTTCTTGCGAGAAACTCATTTTCTTCTCAGAACCATGTCGGCAGTGACGAAAACCCCGGCAACAACAATGCTTTTCAAGTAGCTTTGAGGCCGCATGAACGGAGCTTTCGTAATGGGAAAACAAGCCTTGTGCCATCAGTCTCCAATTTCTAGTTTGACACGCAGCATACACGCAGGACCAGAGCTTCCTGGCTCTACGCAGTGTTCTGGTACCGAAACGGGTGCTGAAGCAAGGTCCGTAGGAGTCTTGGAAAGCTTACTACCGTGAAACTAAAGCAGAACAGCGATGAAGGCTACATGGAGCTGCTGCACGCCTCCCGTTTTGCAAGCATAATCAGGGCCTTACTTCGAGGCTAGTGCTCACGTTGACTTTCACTTTTGGTATAGAGCAGAGCAGGGTGAGCTTCCAACTAGGAACTGGAAGCACAAGGTTTCTTTCGAGAAAACTCATTTTCTCCTATGAGCCATGCCGGCTATAAGTAAAAGCACGGTAACAACAGTGCTTTTCAGGTAGCTTCGAGGCCGCACGAATGGAACTTTCAAAACGGGAAAACAAGCTTTGTGCCATCAGTCTCCCATTTCCAGGTTGACACGCAGCATAAGTACATGTTGATGCTCACAAGTCAAAAGAGATTCACGATACCCACTGGGGCTTTCCCTGAATCAACTCCTTTCTACATCCGGTTTTCTGCGTGCAGAGAAGTTCTTAAAAAAAGGATGCGCGAGGGAGACTTAGGGACCTGTGCATCCTCAAAAGACCTGCTGTGTTACACCAAGAACTGTGCTTAAATTGTACTTGGAATGCAAGCCGACCACCTCTTTGAGGATGCGTGACTCTACGTGTAAAATGTGCAAAGGGATTATAAGCAGAGTGTTTTTCTCAGTAGAGTTCAGCTAGGGGAATGAGGTTACATCCCTTGCATGGAGGACAGTCTAGAAGTGTGTTCGTGAATCCTGTGTAGAGCTGAGGTCATCTGGCTCTCCCAAGGAAGAGTGCAGTGTGTTGCCTTTCTCTAGCCAACACTGGGGTGTTGCAAAAGGCCTAGGGGGCTGGAAGTTGCTTAACAGGACCAGAGCTTCCTGGCTCTACTCAGTACTCTGGTACCGAAACGGGTGCTGAAGCAAGGTCCCTAGGAGTCTGGAAAGCTTACTACCGTTAAACGAAAGCAGAACAGCGATGAAGGTCTCATGGAGCTGCTACACGGCGCCCGTTTGGCATGGCAAACCAGGGCCTTACTTCGAGGCTAGTGCTCCCTTTGAGTTTCACTTTCGGTATAGAGCAGAGCGGGATGAACTTCCAACTAGGAACTGGAAGCACAAGGTTTCTTTCGGGAAAACTCATTTTCTTCTCTGAGCCATGCAGGCAGTAACTAAAAGCCCGGTAACAACAATGCTTTTCAAGTAGCTTCTAGGCCACATGAATGGAGCTTTTAAATTTGGAAAACAAGCCTTGTGCCATCAGTCTCCCTTTTCCAGGTTGACAGGCAGCATAAGTACATCTTGATTCTCACAACTCAAAAGAGACTCAAGTTACCCCCTGGGCCCTCCCCTGAATCACCTTTATCTCCGCCCGCTATTGTGCCTGTACTGAGCTGCCTAAAGGAAGAATGCTCGAGGTCCACAAAGGGGCCTGTGCATCTTCCAAAAGCCTGCAGTGTTACACCAAGAACTTTGCTTATGTTGCAGTTGGAACGCACTCCGACCGTCTCCTTGAGGGATGGGTGATTCAGGTAAGAGGTGTTCGAAGGAATTATAAGCAGAGTGTTTGTCTCAGTTTGGCCCATCTCAGGCAAGGAGGCCGACTTCTTTGGCGTGCTGGAGAATCTAGACCTGTGTTCCCTAAGCTGTTGTAGAGCTGAGGAAATCTATCAGTCCCAAGGAAGAGTGCGGTGTGTTGCCCCTCACTCGGCAAGAACAGGGGTCCTCGGAAGGGCCTATGGGGACGGATGTTGCTTAACAGGCCCAGGGCATCCTGGTGGTACCTAGTGTTCTGGAATGGAAACGGGTGCTGACGCGGGAGTCCTAGGAGACCTGAAAAGCTTACTACTATTAAACTACAGCAGAACAGTGACGAAGACCTCATGGAGCTGCTGCTCGCCTCCCTTTTGGCAAGGCAAATCTGGGCCTTAATTCGAGGCTAGGGCTCACGTTGAGTTTCACTTTAGGTATAGAGCAGAGCAGGGTGAGCTTCCAACAGGGAACTGGAAGCACAAGTTTTCTTGCGAGAAACTCATTTTCTTCTCAGAACCATGTCGGCAGTGACGAAAACCCCGGCAACAACAATGCTTTTCAAGTAGCTTTGAGGCCGCATGAACGGAGCTTTCGTAATGGGAAAACAAGCCTTGTGCCATCAGTCTCCAATTTCTAGTTTGACACGCAGCATACACGCAGGACCAGAGCTTCCTGGCTCTACGCAGTGTTCTGGTACCGAAACGGGTGCTGAAGCAAGGTCCGTAGGAGTCTTGGAAAGCTTACTACCGTGAAACTAAAGCAGAACAGCGATGAAGGCTACATGGAGCTGCTGCACGCCTCCCGTTTTGCAAGCATAATCAGGGCCTTACTTCGAGGCTAGTGCTCACGTTGACTTTCACTTTTGGTATAGAGCAGAGCAGGGTGAGCTTCCAACTAGGAACTGGAAGCACAAGGTTTCTTTCGAGAAAATTCATTTTCTCCTATGAGCCATGCCGGCTATAAGTAAAAGCACGGTAACAACAGTGCTTTTCAGGTAGCTTCGAGGCCGTACGAATGGAACTTTCAAAACGGGAAAACAAACTTTGTGCCATCAGTCTCCCATTTCCAGGTTGACACGCAGCATAAGTACATGTTGATGCTCACAAGTCAAAAGAGATTCACGATACCCACTGGGGCTTTCCCTGAATCAACTCCTTTCTACATCCGGTTTTCTGCGTGCAGAGAAGTTCTTAAAAAAAGGATGCGCGAGGGAGACTTAGGGACCTGTGCATCCTCAAAAGACCTGCTGTGTTACACCAAGAACTGTGCTTAAATTGTACTTGGAATGCAAGCCGACCACCTCTTTGAGGATGCGTGACTGTACGTGTAAAATGTGCAAAGGGATTATAAGCAGAGTGTTTTTCTCAATAGAGTTCAGCTAGGGGAATGAGGTTACATCCCTTGCATGGAGGACAGTCTAGAAGTGTGTTCCTGAATCCTGTGTAGAGCTGAGGTCATCTGGCTCTCCCAAGGAAGAGTGCAGTGTGTTGCCTTTCTCTAGCCAACACTGGGGTGTTCCAAAAGGCCTAGGGGGCTGGAAGTTGCTTAACAGGACCAGAGCTTCCTGGCTCTACTCAGTATTCTGGTACCGAAATGGGTGCTGAAGCAAGGTCCCTAGGAGTCTGGAAAGCTTACTACCGTTAAACGAAAGCAGAACAGCGATGAAGGTCTCATGGAGCTGCTACACGGCGCCCGTTTGGCATGGCAAACCAGGGCCTTACTTCGAGGCTAGTGCTCCCTTTGCGTTTCACTTTAGGTATAGAGCAGAGCGGGGTGAACTTCCAAGTAGGAACTGGAAGCACAAGGTTTCTTTCGGGAAAACTCATTTTCTTCTCTGAGCCATGCAGGCAGTAACTAAAAGCCCGGTAACAACAATGCTTTTCAAGTAGCTTCTAGGCCACATGAATGGAGCTTTTAAATTTGGAAAACAAGCCTTGTGCCATCAGTCTCCCTTTTCCAGGTTGACAGGCAGCATAAGTACATCTTGATTCTCACAACTCAAAAGAGACTCAAGTTACCCCCTGGGCCCTCCCCTGAATCACCTTTATCTCTGCCCGCTATTGTGCCTGTACTGAGCTGCCTAAAGGAAGAATGCTCGAGGTCCACAAAGGGGCCTGTGCATCTTCCAAAAGCCTGCAGTGTTACACCAAGAACTTTGCTTATGTTGCAGTTGGAACGCACTCCGACCGTCTCCTTGAGGGATGGGTGATTCAGGTAAGAAGTGTTCGAAGGAATTATAAGCAGAGTGTTTGTCTCAGTTTGGCCCATCTCAGGCAAGGAGGCCGACTTCTTTGGCGTGCTGGAGAATCTAGACCTGTGTTCCCTCAGCTGTTGTAGAGCTGAGGAAATCTATCAGTCCCAAGGAAGAGTGCGGTGTGTTGCCCCTCACTCGGCAAGAACAGGGGTCCTCGGAAGGGCCTATGGGGACGGATGTTGCTTAACAGGCCCAGGGCATCCTGGTGGTACCTAGTGTTCTGGAATGGAAACGGGTGCTGACGCGGGAGTCCTAGGAGACCTGAAAAGCTTACTACTATTAAACTAAAGCAGAACAGTGACGAAGACCTCATGGAGCTGCTGCTCGCCTCCCTTTTGGCAAGGCAAATCTGGGCCTTAATTCGAGACTAGGGCTCACGTTGAGTTTCACTTTAGGTATAGAGCAGAGCAGGGTGAGCTTCCAACAGGGAACTGGAAGCACAAGTTTTCTTGCGAGAAACTCATTTTCTTCTCAGAACCATGTCGGCAGTGACGAAAACCCCGGCAACAACAATGCTTTTCAGGTAGCTTTGAGGCCGCATGAACGGAGCTTTCATAATGGGAAAACAAGCCTTGTGCCATCAGTCTCCAATTTCTAGGTTGACACGCAGCATACACGCAGGACCAGAGCTTCCTGGCTCTACGCAGTGTTCTGGTACCGAAACGGGTGCTGAAGCAAGGTCCGTAGGAGTCTTGGAAAGCTTACTACCGTGAAACTAAAGCAGAACAGCGATGAAGGCTACATGGAGCTGCTGCACGCCTCCCGTTTTGCAAGCATAATCAGGGCCTTACTTCGAGGCTAGTGCTCACGTTGACTTTCACTTTTGGTATAGAGCAGAGCAGGGTGAGCTTCCAACTAGGAACTGGAAGCACAAGGTTTCTTTCGAGAAAACTCATTTTCTCCTATGAGCCATGCCGGCTATAAGTAAAAGCACGGTAACAATAGTGCTTTTCAGGTAGCTTCGAGGCCGTACGAATGGAACTTTCAAAACGGGAAAACAAGCTTTGTGCCATCAGTCTCCCATTTCCAGGTTGACACGCAGCATAAGTACATGTTGATGCTCACAAGTCAAAAGAGATTCACGATACCCACTGGGGCTTTCCCTGAATCAACTCCTTTCTACATCCGGTTTTCTGCGTGCAGAGAAGTTCTTAAAAAAAGGATGCGCGAGGGAGACTTAGGGACCTGTGCATCCTCAAAAGACCTGCTGTGTTACACCAAGAACTGTGCTTAAATTGTACTTGGAATGCAAGCCGACCACCTCTTTGAGGATGCGTGACTCTACGTGTAAAATGTGCAAAGGGATTATAAGCAGAGTGTTTTTCTCAATAGAGTTCAGCTAGGGGAATGAGGTTACATCCCTTGCATGGAGGACAGTCTAGAAGTGTGTTCCTGAATCCTGTGTAGAGCTGAGGTAATCTGGCTCTCCCAAGGAAGAGTGCAGTGTGTTGCCTTTCTCTAGCCAACACTGGGGTGTTCCAAAAGGCCTAGGGGGCTGGAAGTTGCTTAACAGGACCAGAGCTTCCTGGCTCTACTCAGTATTCTGGTACCGAAATGGGTGCTGAAGCAAGGTCCCTAGGAGTCTGGAAAGCTTACTACCGTTAAACGAAAGCAGAACAGCGATGAAGGTCTCATGGAGCTGCTACACGGCGCCCGTTTGGCATGGCAAACCAGGGCCTTACTTCGAGGCTAGTGCTCCCTTTGCGTTTCACTTTAGGTATAGAGCAGAGCGGGGTGAACTTCCAAGTAGGAACTGGAAGCACAAGGTTTCTTTCGGGAAAACTCATTTTCTTCTCTGAGCCATGCAGGCAGTAACTAAAAGCCCGGTAACAACAATGCTTTTCAAGTAGCTTCTAGGCCACATGAATGGAGCTTTTAAATTTGGAAAACAAGCCTTGTGCCATCAGTCTCCCTTTTCCAGGTTGACAGGCAGCATAAGTACATCTTGATTCTCACAACTCAAAAGAGACTCAAGTTACCCCCTGGGCCCTCCCCTGAATCACCTTTATCTCTGCCCGCTATTGTGCCTGTACTGAGCTGCCTAAAGGAAGAATGCTCGAGGTCCACAAAGGGGCCTGTGCATCTTCCAAAAGCCTGCAGTGTTACACCAAGAACTTTGCTTATGTTGCAGTTGGAACGCACTCCGACCGTCTCCTTGAGGGATGGGTGATTCAGGTAAGAGGTGTTCGAAGGAATTATAAGCAGAGTGTTTGTCTCAGTTTGGCCCATCTCAGGCAAGGAGGACGACTTCTTTGGCGTGCTGGAGAATCTAGACCTGTGTTCCCTAAGCTGTTGTAGAGCTGAGGAAATCTATCAGTCCCAAGGAAGAGTGCGGTGTGTTGCCCCTCACTCGGCAAGAACAGGGGTCCTCGGAAGGGCCTATGGGGACGGATGTTGCTTAAGAGGCCCAGGGCATCCTGGTGGTACCTAGTGTTCTGGAATGGAAACGGGTGCTGACGCGGGAGTCCTAGGAGACCTGAAAAGCTTACTACTATTAAACTACAGCAGAACAGTGACGAAGTCCTCATGGAGCTGCTGCTCGCCTCCCTTTTGGCAAGGCAAATCTGGGCCTTAATTCGAGACTAGGGCTCACGTTGAGTTTCACTTTAGGTATAGAGCAGAGCAGGGTGAGCTTCCAACAGGGAACTGGAAGCACAAGTTTTCTTGCGAGAAACTCATTTTCTTCTCAGAACCATGTCGGCAGTGACGAAAACCCTGGCAACAACAATGCTTTTCAAGTAGCTTTGAGACCGCATGAACGGAGCTTTCGTAATGGGAAAACAAGCCTTGTGCCATCAGTCTCCAATTTCTAGGTTGACACGCAGCATACACGCAGGAGCAGAGCTTCCTGGCTCTACGCAGTGTTCTGGTACCGAAACGGGTGCTGAAGCAAGGTCCGTAGGAGTCTTGGAAAGCTTACTACCGTGAAACTAAAGCAGAACAGCGATGAAGGCTACATGGAGCTGCTGCACGCCTCCCGTTTTGCAAGCATAATCAGGGCCTTACTTCGAGGCTAGTGCTCACGTTGACTTTCACTTTTGGTATAGAGCAGAGCAGGGTGAGCTTCCAACTAGGAACTGGAAGCACAAGGTTTCTTTCGAGAAAACTCATTTTCTTCTATGAGCCATGCCGGCTATAAGTAAAAGCACGGTAACAACAGTGCTTTTCAGGTAGCTTCGAGGCCGCACGAATGGAACTTTCAAAACGGGAAAACAAGCTTTGTGCCATCAGTCTCCCATTTCCAGGTTGACACGCAGCATAAGTACATGTTGATGCTCACAAGTCAAAAGAGATTCACGATACCCACTGGGGCTTTCCCTGAATCAACTCCTTTCTACATCCGGTTTTCTGCGTGCAGAGAAGTTCTTAAAAAAAGGATGCGCGAGGGAGACTTAGGGACCTGTGCATCCTCAAAAGACCTGCTGTGTTACACCAAGAACTGTGCTTAAATTGTACTTGGAATGCAAGCCGACCACCTCTTTGAGGATGCGTGACTCTACGTGTAAAATGTGCAAAGGGATTATAAGCAGAGTGTTTTTCTCAATAGAGTTCAGCTAGGGGAATGAGGTTACATCCCTTGCATGGAGGACAGTCTAGAAGTGTGTTCGTGAATCCTGTGTAGAGCTGAGGTCATCTGGCTCTCCCAAGGAAGAGTGCAGTGTGTTGCCTTTCTCTAGCCAACACTGGGGTGTTCCAAAAGGCCTAGGGGGCTGGAAGTTGCTTAACAGGACCAGAGTTTCCTGGCTCTACTCAGTATTCTGGTACCGAAACGGGTGCTGAAGCAAGGTCCCTAGGAGTCTGGAAAGCTTACTACCGTTAAACGAAAGCAGAACAGCGATGAAGGTCTCATGGAACTGCTACACGGCGCCCGTTTGGCATGGCAAACCAGGGCCTTACTTCGAGGCTAGTGCTCCCTTTGAGTTTCACTTTCGGTATAGAGCAGAGCGGGATGAACTTCCAACTAGGAACTGGAAGCACAAGGTTTCTTTCGGGAAAACTCATTTTCTTCTCTGAGCCATGCAGGCAGTAACTAAAAGCCCGGTAACAACAATGCTTTTCAAGTAGCTTCTAGGCCACATGAATGGAGCTTTTAAATTTGGAAAACAAGCCTTGTGCCATCAGTCTCCCTTTTCCAGGTTGACAGGCAGCATAAGTACATCTTGATTCTCACAACTCAAAAGAGACTCAAGTTACCCCCTGGGCCCTCCCCTGAATCACCTTTATCTCCGCCCGCTATTGTGCCTGTACTGAGCTGCCTAAAGGAAGAATGCTCGAGGTCCACAAAGGGGCCTGTGCATCTTCCAAAAGCCTGCAGTGTTACACCAAGAACTTTGCTTATGTTGCAGTTGGAACGCACTCCGACCGTCTCCTTGAGGGATGGGTGATTCAGGTAAGAGGTGTTCGAAGGAATTATAAGCAGAGTGTTTGTCTCAGTTTGGCCCATCTCAGGCAAGGAGGCCGACTTCTTTGGCGTGCTGGAGAATCTAGACCTGTGTTCCCTAAGCTGTTGTAGAGCTGAGGAAATCTATCAGTCCCAAGGAAGAGTGCGGTGTGTTGCCCCTCACTCGGCAAGAACAGGGGTCCTCGGAAGGGCCTATGGGGACGGATGTTGCTTAACAGGCCCAGGGCATCCTGGTGGTACCTAGTGTTCTGGAATGGAAACGGGTGCTGACGCGGGAGTCCTAGGAGACCTGAAAAGCTTACTACTATTAAACTAAAGCAGAACAGTGACGAAGACCTCATGGAGCTGCTGCTCGCCTCCCGTTTTGCAAGCATAATCAGGGCCTTACTTCGAGGCTAGAGCTCACGTTGACTTTCACTTTTGGTATAGAGCAGAGCAGGGTGAGCTTCCAACTAGGAACTGGAAGCACAAGGTTTCTTTCGAGAAAACTCATTTTCTTCTATGAGCCATGCCGGCTATAAGTAAAAGCACGGTAACAACAGTGCTTTTCAGGTAGCTTCGAGGCCGCACGAATGGAACTTTCAAAACGGGAAAACAAGCTTTGTGCCATCAGTCTCCCATTTCCAGGTTGACACGCAGCATAAGTACATGTTGATGCTCACAAGTCAAAAGAGATTCACGATACCCACTGGGGCTTTCCCTGAATCAACTCCTTTCTACATCCGGTTTTCTGCGTGCAGAGAAGTTCTTAAAAAAAGGATGCGCGAGGGAGACTTAGGGACCTGTGCATCCTCAAAAGACCTGCTGTGTTACACCAAGAACTGTGCTTAAATTGTACTTGGAATGCAAGCCGACCACCTCTTTGAGGATGCGTGACTCTACGTGTAAAATGTGCAAAGGGATTATAAGCAGAGTGTTTTTCTCAATAGAGTTCAGCTAGGGGAATGAGGTTACATCCCTTGCATGGAGGACAGTCTAGAAGTGTGTTCCTGAATCCTGTGTAGAGCTGAGGTAATCTGGCTCTCCCAAGGAAGAGTGCAGTGTGTTGCCTTTCTCTAGCCAACACTGGGGTGTTCCAAAAGGCCTAGGGGGCTGGAAGTTGCTTAACAGGACCACAACTTCCTGGCTCTACTCAGTATTCTGGTACCGAAATGGGTGCTGAAGCAAGGTCCCTAGGAGTCTGGAAAGCTTACTACCGTTAAACGAAAGCAGAACAGCGATGAAGGTCTCATGGAGCTGCTACACGGCGCCCGTTTGGCATGGCAAACCAGGGCCTTACTTCGAGGCTAGTGCTCCCTTTGAGTTTCACTTTCGGTATAGAACAGAGCGGGATGAACTTCCAAGTAGGAACTGGAAGCACAAGGTTTCTTTCGGGAAAACTCATTTTCTTCTCTGAGCCATGCAGGCAGTAACTAAAAGCCCGGTAACAACAATGCTTTTCAAGTAGCTTCTAGGCCACATGAATGGAGCTTTTAAATTTGGAAAACAAGCCTTGTGCCATCAGTCTCCCTTTTCCAGGTTGACAGGCAGCATAAGTACATCTTGATTCTCACAACTCAAAAGAGACTCAAGTTACCCCCTGGGCCCTCCCCTGAATCACCTTTATCTCTGCCCGCTATTGTGCCTGTACTGAGCTGCCTAAAGGAAGAATGCTCGAGGTCCACAAAGGGGCCTGTGCATCTTCCAAAAGCCTGCAGTGTTACACCAAGAACTTTGCTTATGTTGCAGTTGGAACGCACTCCGACCGTCTCCTTGAGGGATGGGTGATTCAGGTAAGAGGTGTTCGAAGGAATTATAAGCAGAGTGTTTGTCTCAGTTTGGCCCATCTCAGGCAAGGAGGCCGACTTCTTTGGCGTGCTGGAGAATCTAGACCTGTGTTCCCTAAGCTGTTGTAGAGCTGAGGAAATCTATCAGTCCCAAGGAAGAGTGCGGTGTGTTGCCCCTCACTCGGCAAGAACAGGGGTCCTCGGAAGGGCCTATGGGGACGGATGTTGCTTAAGAGGCCCAGGGCATCCTGGTGGTACCTAGTGTTCTGGAATGGAAACGGGTGCTGACGCGGGAGTCCTAGGAGACCTGAAAAGCTTACTACTATTAAACTACAGCAGAACAGTGACGAAGTCCTCATGGAGCTGCTGCTCGCCTCCCTTTTGGCAAGGCAAATCTGGGCCTTAATTCGAGACTAGGGCTCACGTTGAGTTTCACTTTAGGTATAGAGCAGAGCAGGGTGAGCTTCCAACAGGGAACTGGAAGCACAAGTTTTCTTGCGAGAAACTCATTTTCTTCTCAGAACCATGTCGGCAGTGACGAAAACCCCGGCAACAACAATGCTTTTGAAGTAGCTTTGAGGCCGCATGAACGGAGCTTTCGTAATGGGAAAACAAGCCTTGTGCCATCAGTCTCCAATTTCTAGGTTGACACGCAGCATACACGCAGGACCAGAGCTTCCTGGCTCTACGCAGTGTTCTGGTACCGAAACGGGTGCTGAAGCAAGGTCCGTAGGAGTCTTGGAAAGCTTACTACCGTGAAACTAAAGCAGAACAGCGATGAAGGCTACATGGAGCTGCTGCACGCCTCCCGTTTTGCAAGCATAATCAGGGCCTTACTTCGAGGCTAGTGCTCACGTTGACTTTCACTTTTGGTATAGAGCAGAGCAGGGTGAGCTTCCAACTAGGAACTGGAAGCACAAGGTTTCTTTCGAGAAAACTCATTTTCTTCTATGAGCCATGCCGGCTATAAGTAAAAGCACGGTAACAACAGTGCTTTTCAGGTAGCTTCGAGGCCGCACGAATGGAACTTTCAAAACGGGAAAACAAGCTTTGTGCCATCAGTCTCCCATTTCCAGGTTGACACGCAGCATAAGTACATGTTGATGCTCACAAGTCAAAAGAGATTCACGATACCCACTGGGGCTTTCCCTGAATCAACTCCTTTCTACATCCGGTTTTCTGCGTGCAGAGAAGTTCTTAAAAAAAGGATGCGCGAGGGAGACTTAGGGACCTGTGCATCCTCAAAAGACCTGCTGTGTTACACCAAGAACTGTGCTTAAATTGTACTTGGAATGCAAGCCGACCACCTCTTTGAGGATGCGTGACTCTACGTGTAAAATGTGCAAAGGGATTATAAGCAGAGTGTTTTTCTCAATAGAGTTCAGCTAGGGGAATGAGGTTACATCCCTTGCATGGAGGACAGTCTAGAAGTGTGTTCGTGAATCCTGTGTAGAGCTGAGGTCATCTGGCTCTCCCAAGGAAGAGTGCAGTGTGTTGCCTTTCTCTAGCCAACACTGGGGTGTTCCAAAAGGCCTAGGGGGCTGGAAGTTGCTTAACAGGACCAGAGTTTCCTGGCTCTACTCAGTATTCTGGTACCGAAACGGGTGCTGAAGCAAGGTCCCTAGGAGTCTGGAAAGCTTACTACCGTTAAACGAAAGCAGAACAGCGATGAAGGTCTCATGGAACTGCTACACGGCGCCCGTTTGGCATGGCAAACCAGGGCCTTACTTCGAGGCTAGTGCTCCCTTTGAGTTTCACTTTCGGTATAGAGCAGAGCGGGATGAACTTCCAACTAGGAACTGGAAGCACAAGGTTTCTTTCGGGAAAACTCATTTTCTTCTCTGAGCCATGCAGGCAGTAACTAAAAGCCCGGTAACAACAATGCTTTTCAAGTAGCTTCTAGGCCACATGAATGGAGCTTTTAAATTTGGAAAACAAACCTTGTGCCATCAGTCTCCCTTTTCCAGGTTGACAGGCAGCATAAGTACATCTTGATTCTCACAACTCAAAAGAGACTCAAGTTACCCCCTGGGCCCTCCCCTGAATCACCTTTATCTCTGCCCGCTATTGTGCCTGTACTGAGCTGCCTAAAGGAAGAATGCTCGAGGTCCACAAAGGGGCCTGTGCATCTTCCAAAAGCCTGCAGTGTTACACCAAGAACTTTGCTTATGTTGCAGTTGGAACGCACTCCGACCGTCTCCTTGAGGGATGGGTGATTCAGGTAAGAGGTGTTCGAAGGAATTATAAGCAGAGTGTTTGTCTCAGTTTGGCCCATCTCAGGCAAGGAGGCCGACTTCTTTGGCGTGCTGGAGAATCTAGACCTGTGTTCCCTAAGCTGTTGTAGAGCTGAGGAAATCTATCAGTCCCAAGGAAGAGTGCGGTGTGTTGCCCCTCACTCGGCAAGAACAGGGGTCCTCGGAAGGGCCTATGGGGACGGATGTTGCTTAACAGGCCCAGGGCATCCTGGTGGTACCTAGTGTTCTGGAATGGAAACGGGTGCTGACGCGGGAGTCCTAGGAGACCTGAAAAGCTTACTACTATTAAACTACAGCAGAACAGTGACGAAGTCCTCATGGATCTGCTGCTCGCCTCCCTTTTGGCAAGGCAAATCTGGGCCTTAATTCGAGACTAGGGCTCACGTTGAGTTTCACTTTAGGTACAGAGCAGAGCAGGGTGAGCTTCCAACAGGGAACTGGAAACACAAGTTTTCTTGCGAGAAACTCATTTTCTTCTCAGAACCATGTCGGCAGTGACGAAAACCCTGGCAACAACAATGCTTTTCAAGTAGCTTTGAGGCCGCATGAACGGAGCTTTCGTAATGGGAAAACAAGCCTTGTGCCATCAGTCTCCAATTTCTAGGTTGACACGCAGCATACACGCAGGACCAGAGCTTCCTGGCTCTACGCAGTGTTCTGGTACCGAAACGGGTGCTGAAGCAAGGTCCGTAGGAGTCTTGGAAAGCTTACTACCGTGAAACTAAAGCAGAACAGCGATGAAGGCTACATGGAGCTGCTGCACGCCTCCCGTTTTGCAAGCATAATCAGGGCCTTACTTCGAGGCTAGTGCTCACGTTGACTTTCACTTTTGGTATAGAGCAGAGCAGGGTGAGCTTCCAACTAGGAACTGGAAGCACAAGGTTTCTTTCGAGAAAACTCATTTTCTTCTATGAGCCATGCCGGCTATAAGTAAAAGCACGGTAACAACAGTGCTTTTCAGGTAGCTTCGAGGCCGCACGAATGGAACTTTCAAAATGGGAAAACAAGCTTTGTGCCATCAGTCTCCCATTTCCAGGTTGACACGCAGCATAAGTACATGTTGATGCTCACAAGTCAAAAGAGATTCACGATACCCACTGGGGCTTTCCCTGAATCAACTCCTTTCTACATCCGGTTTTCTGCGTGCAGAGAAGTTCTTAAAAAAAGGATGCGCGAGGGAGACTTAGGGACCTGTGCATCCTCAAAAGACCTGCTGTGTTACACCAAGAACTGTGCTTAAATTGTACTTGGAATGCAAGCCGACCACCTCTTTGAGGATGCGTGACTCTACGTGTAAAATGTGCAAAGGGATTATAAGCAGAGTGTTTTTCTCAATAGAGTTCAGCTAGGGGAATGAGGTTACATCCCTTGCATGGAGGACAGTCTAGAAGTGTGTTCGTGAATCCTGGGTAGAACTGAGGTCATCTGGCTCTCCCAAGGAAGAGTGCAGTGTGTTGCCTTTCTCTAGCCAACACTGGGGTGTTCCAAAAGGCCTAGGGGGCTGGAAGTTGCTTAACAGGACCAGAGTTTCCTGGCTCTACTCAGTATTCTGGTACCGAAACGGGTGCTGAAGCAAGGTCCCTAGGAGTCTGGAAAGCTTACTACCGTTAAACGAAAGCAGAACAGCGATGAAGGTCTCATGGAACTGCTACACGGCGCCCGTTTGGCATGGCAAACCAGGGCCTTACTTCGAGGCTAGTGCTCCCTTTGCGTTTCACTTTCGGTATAGAGCAGAGCGGGATGAACTTCCAACTAGGAACTGGAAGCACAAGGTTTCTTTCGGGAAAACTCATTTTCTTCTCTGAGCCATGCAGGCAGTAACTAAAAGCCCGGTAACAACAATGCTTTTCAAGTAGCTTCTAGGCCACATGAATGGAGCTTTTAAATTTGGAAAACAAGCCTTGTGCCATCAGTCTCCCTTTTCCAGGTTGACAGGCAGCATAAGTACATCTTGATTCTCACAACTCAAAAGAGACTCAAGTTACCCCCTGGGCCCTCCCCTGAATCACCTTTATCTCCGCCCGCTATTGTGCCTGTACTGAGCTGCCTAAAGGAAGAATGCTCGAGGTCCACAAAGGGGCCTGTGCATCTTCCAAAAGCCTGCAGTGTTACACCAAGAACTTTGCTTATGTTGCAGTTGGAACGCACTCCGACCGTCTCCTTGAGGGATGGGTGATTCAGGTAAGAGGTGTTCGAAGGAATTATAAGCAGAGTGTTTGTCTCAGTTTGGCCCATCTCAGGCAAGGAGGCCGACTTCTTTGGCGTGCTGGAGAATCTAGACCTGTGTTCCCTAAGCTGTTGTAGAGCTGAGGAAATCTATCAGTCCCAAGGAAGAGTGCGGTGTGTTGCCCCTCACTCGGCAAGAACAGGGGTCCTCGGAAGGGCCTATGGGGACGGATGTTGCTTAACAGGCCCAGGGCATCCTGGTGGTACCTAGTGTTCTGGAATGGAAACGGGTGCTGACGCGGGAGTCCTAGGAGACTTGAAAAGCTTACTACTATTAAACTAAAGCAGAACAGTGACGAAGACCTCATGGAGCTGCTGCTCGCCTCCCGTTTTGCAAGCATAATCAGGGCCTTACTTCGAGGCTAGTGCTCACGTTGACTTTCACTTTTGGTATAGAGCAGAGCAGGGTGAGCTTCCAACTAGGAACTGGAAGCACAAGGTTTCTTTCGAGAAAACTCATTTTCTTCTATGAGCCATGCCGGCTATAAGTAAAAGCACGGTAACAACAGTGCTTTTCAGGTAGCTTCGAGGCCGCACGAATGGAACTTTCAAAACGGGAAAACAAGCTTTGTGCCATCAGTCTCCCATTTCCAGGTTGACACGCAGCATAAGTACATGTTGATGCTCACAAGTCAAAAGAGATTCACGATACCCACTGGGGCTTTCGCTGAATCAACTCCTTTCTACATCCGGTTTTCTGCGTGCAGAGAAGTTCTTAAAAAAAGGATGCGCGAGGGAGACTTAGGGACCTGTGCATCCTCAAAAGACCTGCTGTGTTACACCAAGAACTGTGCTTAAATTGTACTTGGAATGCAAGCCGACCACCTCTTTGAGGATGCGTGACTCTACGTGTAAAATGTGCAAAGGGATTATAAGCAGAGTGTTTTTCTCAATAGAGTTCAGCTGGGGGAATCAGGTTACATCCCTTGCATGGAGGACAGTCTAGAAGTGTGTTCGTGAATCCTGTGTAGAGCTGAGGTCATCTGGCTCTCCCAAGGAAGAGTGCAGTGTGTTGCCTTTCTCTAGCCAACACTGGGGTGTTCCAAAAGGCCTAGGGGGCTGGAAGTTGCTTAACAGGACCAGAGCTTCCTGGCTCTACTCAGTATTCTGGTACCGAAACGGGTGCTGAAGCAAGGTCCCTAGGAGTCTGGAAAGCTTACTACCGTTAAACGAAAGCAGAACAGCGATGAAGGTCTCATGGAGCTGCTACACGGCGCCCGTTTGGCATGGCAAACCAGGGCCTTACTTCGAGGCTAGTGCTCCCTTTGAGTTTCACTTTCGGTATAGAGCAGAGCGGGATGAACTTCCAACTAGGAACTGGAAGCACAAGGTTTCTTTCGGGAAAACTCATTTTCTTCTCTGAGCCATGCAGGCAGTAACTAAAAGCCCGGTAACAACAATGCTTTTCAAGTAGCTTCTAGGCCACATGAATGGAGCTTTTAAATTTGGAAAACAAGCCTTGTGCCATCAGTCTCCCTTTTCCAGGTTGACAGGCAGCATAAGTACATCTTGATTCTCACAACTCAAAAGAGACTCAAGTTACCCCCTGGGCCCTCCCCTGAATCACCTTTATCTCTGCCCGCTATTGTGCCTGTACTGAGCTGCCTAAAGGAAGAATGCTCGAGGTCCACAAAGGGGCCTGTGCATCTTCCAAAAGCCTGCAGTGTTACACCAAGAACTTTGCTTATGTTGCAGTTGGAACGCACTCCGACCGTCTCCTTGAGGGATGGGTGATTCAGGTAAGAGGTGTTCGAAGGAATTATAAGCAGAGTGTTTGTCTCAGTTTGGCCCATCTCAGGCAAGGAGGCCGACTTCTTTGGCGTGCTGGAGAATCTAGACCTGTGTTCCCTAAGCTGTTGTAGAGCTGAGGAAATCTATCAGTCCCAAGGAAGAGTGCGGTGTGTTGCCCCTCACTCGGCAAGAACAGGGGTCCTCGGAAGGGCCTATGGGGACGGATGTTGCTTAACAGGCCCAGGGCATCCTGGTGGTACCTAGTGTTCTGGAATGGAAACGGGTGCTGACGCGGGAGTCCTAGGAGACCTGAAAAGCTTACTACTATTAAACTAAAGCAGAACAGTGACGAAGACCTCATGGAGCTGCTGCTCGCCTCCCTTTTGGCAAGGCAAATCTGGGCCTTAATTCGAGACTAGGGCTCACGTTGAGTTTCACTTTAGGTATAGAGCAGAGCAGGGTGAGCTTCCAACAGGGAACTGGAAGCACAAGTTTTCTTGCGAGAAACTCATTTTCTTCTCAGAACCATGTCGGCAGTGACGAAAACCCCGGCAACAACAATGCTTTTCAGGTAGCTTCGAGGCCGCATGAACGGAGCTTTCATAATGGGAAAACAAGCCTTGTGCCATCAGTCTCCAATTTCTAGGTTGACACGCAGCATACACGCAGGACCAGAGCTTCCTGGCTCTACGCAGTGTTCTGGTACCGAAACGGGTGCTGAAGCAAGGTCCGTAGGAGTCTTGGAAAGCTTACTACCGTGAAACTAAAGCAGAACAGCGATGAAGGCTACATGGAGCTGCTGCACGCCTCCCGTTTTGCAAGCATAATCAGGGCCTTACTTCGAGGCTAGTGCTCACGTTGACTTTCACTTTTGGTATAGAGCAGAGCAGGGTGAGCTTCCAACTAGGAACTGGAAGCACAAGGTTTCTTTCGAGAAAACTCATTTTCTCCTATGAGCCATGCCGGCTATAAGTAAAAGCACGGTAACAACAGTGCTTTTCAGGTAGCTTCGAGGCCGCACGAATGGAACTTTCAAAACGGGAAAACAAGCTTTGTGCCATCAGTCTCCCATTTCCAGGTTGACACGCAGCATAAGTACATGTTGATGCTCACAAGTCAAAAGAGATTCACGATACCCACTGGGGCTTTCCCTGAATCAACTCCTTTCTACATCCGGTTTTCTGCGTGCAGAGAAGTTCTTAAAAAAAGGATGCGCGAGGGAGACTTAGGGACCTGTGCATCCTCAAAAGACCTGCTGTGTTACACCAAGAACTGTGCTTAAATTGTACTTGGAATGCAAGCCGACCACCTCTTTGAGGATGCGTGACTCTACGTGTAAAATGTGCAAAGGGATTATAAGCAGAGTGTTTTTCTCAATAGAGTTCAGCTAGGGGAATGAGGTTACATCCCTTGCATGGAGGACAGTCTAGAAGTGTGTTCGTGAATCCTGTGTAGAGCTGAGGTAATCTGGCTCTCCCAAGGAAGAGTGCAGTGTGTTGCCTTTCTCTAGCCAACACTGGGGTGTTCCAAAAGGCCTAGGGGGCTGGAAGTTGCTTAACAGGACCAGAGCTTCCTGGCTCTACTCAGTATTCTGGTACCGAAACGGGTGCTGAAGCAAGGTCCCTAGGAGTCTGGAAAGCTTACTACCGTTAAACGAAAGCAGAACAGCGATGAAGGTCTCATGGAGCTGCTACACGGCGCCCGTTTGGCATGGCAAACCAGGGCCTTACTTCGAGGCTAGTGCTCCCTTTGCGTTTCACTTTCGGTATAGAGCAGAGCGGGATGAACTTCCAACTAGGAACTGGAAGCACAAGGTTTCTTTCGGGAAAACTCATTTTCTTCTCTGAGCCATGCAGGCAGTAACTAAAAGCCCGGTAACAACAATGCTTTTCAAGTAGCTTCTAGGCCACATGAATGGAGCTTTTAAATTTGGAAAACAAGCCTTGTGCCATCAGTCTCCCTTTTCCAGGTTGACAGGCAGCATAAGTACATCTTGATTCTCACAACTCAAAAGAGACTCAAGTTACCCCCTGGGCCCTCCCCTGAATCACCTTTATCTCTGCCCGCTATTGTGCCTGTACTGAGCTGCCTAAAGGAAGAATGCTCGAGGTCCACAAAGGGGCCTGTGCATCTTCCAAAAGCCTGCAGTGTTACACCAAGAACTTTGCTTATGTTGCAGTTGGAACGCACTCCGACCGTCTCCTTGAGGGATGGGTGATTCAGGTAAGAGGTGTTCGAAGGAATTATAAGCAGAGTGTTTGTCTCAGTTTGGCCCATCTCAGGCAAGGAGGCCGACTTCTTTGGCGTGCTGGAGAATCTAGACCTGTGTTCCCTAAGCTGTTGTAGAGCTGAGGAAATCTATCAGTCCCAAGGAAGAGTGCGGTGTGTTGCCCCTCACTCGGCAAGAACAGGGGTCCTCGGAAGGGCCTATGGGGACGGATGTTGCTTAACAGGCCCAGGGCATCCTGGTGGTACCTAGTGTTCTGGAATGGAAACGGGTGCTGACGCGGGAGTCCTAGGAGACCTGAAAAGCTTACTACTATTAAACTAAAGCAGAACACTGACGAAGACCTCATGGAGCTGCTGCTCGCCTCCCGTTTTGCAAGCATAATCAGGGCCTTACTTCGAGGCTAGTGCTCACGTTGACTTTCACTTTTGGTATAGAGCAGAGCAGGGTGAGCTTCCAACTAGGAACTGGAAGCACAAGGTTTCTTTCGAGAAAACTCATTTTCTTCTATGAGCCATGCCGGCTATAAGTAAAAGCACGGTAACAACAGTGCTTTTCAGGTAGCTTCGAGGCCGCACGAATGGAACTTTCAAAACGGGAAAACAAGCTTTGTGCCATCAGTCTCCCATTTCCAGGTTGACACGCAGCATAAGTACATGTTGATGCTCACAAGTCAAAAGAGATTCACGATACCCACTGGGGCTTTCCCTGAATCAACTCCTTTCTACATCCGGTTTTCTGCGTGCAGAGAAGTTCTTAAAAAAAGGATGCGCGAGGGAGACTTAGGGACCTGTGCATCCTCAAAAGACCTGCTGTGTTACACCAAGAACTGTGCTTAAATTGTACTTGGAATGCAAGCCGACCACCTCTTTGAGGATGCGTGACTCTACGTGTAAAATGTGCAAAGGGATTATAAGCAGAGTGTTTTTCTCAATAGAGTTCAGCTAGGGGAATGAGGTTACATCCCTTGCATGGAGGACAGTCTAGAAGTGTGTTCCTGAATCCTGTGTAGAGCTGAGGTCATCTGGCTCTCCCAAGGAAGAGTGCAGTGTGTTGCCTTTCTCTAGCCAACACTGGGGTGTTCCAAAAGGCCTAGGGGGCTGGAAGTTGCTTAACAGGACCAGAGCTTCCTGGCTCTACTCAGTATTCTGGTACCGAAACGGGTGCTGAAGCAAGGTCCCTAGGAGTCTGGAAAGCTTACTACCGTTAAACGAAAGCAGAACAGCGATGAAGGTCTCATGGAGCTGCTACACGGCGCCCGTTTGGCATGGCAAACCAGGGCCTTACTTCGAGGCTAGTGCTCCCTTTGCGTTTCACTTTCGGTATAGAGCAGAGCGGGATGAACTTCCAACTAGGAACTGGAAGCACAAGGTTTCTTTCGGGAAAACTCATTTTCTTCTCTGAGCCATGCAGGCAGTAACTAAAAGCCCGGTAACAACAATGCTTTTCAAGTAGCTTCTAGGCCACATGAATGGAGCTTTTAAATTTGGAAAACAAGCCTTGTGCCATCAGTCTCCCTTTTCCAGGTTGACAGGCAGCATAAGTACATCTTGATTCTCACAACTCAAAAGAGACTCAAGTTACCCCCTGGGCCCTCCCCTGAATCACCTTTATCTCTGCCCGCTATTGTGCCTGTACTGAGCTGCCTAAAGGAAGAATGCTCGAGGTCCACAAAGGGGCCTGTGCATCTTCCAAAAGCCTGCAGTGTTACACCAAGAACTTTGCTTATGTTGCAGTTGGAACGCACTCCGACCGTCTCCTTGAGGGATGGGTGATTCAGGTAAGAGGTGTTCGAAGGAATTATAAGCAGAGTGTTTGTCTCAGTTTGGCCCATCTCAGGCAAGGAGGCCGACTTCTTTGGCGTGCTGGAGAATCTAGACCTGTGTTCCCTAAGCTGTTGTAGAGCTGAGGAAATCTATCAGTCCCAAGGAAGAGTGCGGTGTGTTGCCCCTCACTCGGCAAGAACAGGGGTCCTCGGAAGGGCCTATGGGGACGGATGTTGCTTAAGAGGCCCAGGGCATCCTGGTGGTACCTAGTGTTCTGGAATGGAAACGGGTGCTGACGCGGGAGTCCTAGGAGACCTGAAAAGCTTACTACTATTAAACTAAAGCAGAACAGTGACGAAGTCCTCATGGAGCTGCTGCTCGCCTCCCTTTTGGCAAGGCAAATCTGGGCCTTAATTCGAGACTAGGGCTCACGTTGAGTTTCACTTTAGGTATAGAGCAGAGCAGGGTGAGCTTCCAACAGGGAACTGGAAGCACAAGTTTTCTTGCGAGAAACTCATTTTCTTCTCAGAACCATGTCGGCAGTGACGAAAACCCCGGCAACAACAATGCTTTTCAAGTAGCTTTGAGGCCGCATGAACGGAGCTTTCGTAATGGGAAAACAAGCCTTGTGCCATCAGTCTCCAATTTCTAGGTTGACACGCAGCATACACGCAGGACCAGAGCTTCCTGGCTCTACGCAGTGTTCTGGTACCGAAACGGGTGCTGAAGCAAGGTCCGTAGGAGTCTTGGAAAGCTTACTACCATGAAACTAAAGCAGAACAGCGATGAAGGCTACATGGAGCTGCTGCACGCCTCCCGTTTTGCAAGCATAATCAGGGCCTTACTTCGAGGCTAGTGCTCACGTTGACTTTCACTTTTGGTATAGAGCAGAGCAGGGTGAGCTTCCAACTAGGAACTGGAAGCACAAGGTTTCTTTCGAGAAAACTCATTTTCTTCTATGAGCCATGCCGGCTATAAGTAAAAGCACGGTAACAACAGTGCTTTTCAGGTAGCTTCGAGGCCGCACGAATGGAACTTTCAAAACGGGAAAACAAGCTTTGTGCCATCAGTCTCCCATTTCCAGGTTGACACGCAGCATAAGTACATGTTGATGCTCACAAGTCAAAAGAGATTCACGATACCCACTGGGGCTTTCCCTGAATCAACTCCTTTCTACATCCGGTTTTCTGCGTGCAGAGAAGTTCTTAAAAAAAGGATGCGCGAGGGAGACTTAGGGACCTGTGCATCCTCAAAAGACCTGCTGTGTTACACCAAGAACTGTGCTTAAATTGTACTTGGAATGCAAGCCGACCACCTCTTTGAGGATGCGTGACTCTACGTGTAAAATGTGCAAAGGGATTATAAGCAGAGTGTTTTTCTCAATAGAGTTCAGCTAGGGGAATGAGGTTACATCCCTTGCATGGAGGACAGTCTAGAAGTGTGTTCGTGAATCCTGTGTAGAGCTGAGGTCATCTGGCTCTCCCAAGGAAGAGTGCAGTGTGTTGCCTTTCTCTAGCCAACACTGGGGTGTTCCAAAAGGCCTAGGGGGCTGGAAGTTGCTTAACAGGACCAGAGTTTCCTGGCTCTACTCAGTATTCTGGTACCGAAACGGGTGCTGAAGCAAGGTCCCTAGGAGTCTGGAAAGCTTACTACCGTTAAACGAAAGCAGAACAGCGATGAAGGTCTCATGGAACTGCTACACGGCGCCCGTTTGGCATGGCAAACCAGGGCCTTACTTCGAGGCTAGTGCTCCCTTTGAGTTTCACTTTCGGTATAGAGCAGAGCGGGATGAACTTCCAACTAGGAACTGGAAGCACAAGGTTTCTTTCGGGAAAACTCATTTTCTTCTCTGAGCCATGCAGGCAGTAACTAAAAGCCCGGTAACAACAATGCTTTTCAAGTAGCTTCTAGGCCACATGAATGGAGCTTTTAAATTTGGAAAACAAGCCTTGTGCCATCAGTCTCCCTTTTCCAGGTTGACAGGCAGCATAAGTACATCTTGATTCTCACAACTCAAAAGAGACTCAAGTTACCCCCTGGGCCCTCCCCTGAATCACCTTTATCTCTGCCCGCTATTGTGCCTGTACTGAGCTGCCTAAAGGAAGAATGCTCGAGGTCCACAAAGGGGCCTGTGCATCTTCCAAAAGCCTGCAGTGTTACACCAAGAACTTTGCTTATGTTGCAGTTGGAACGCACTCCGACCGTCTCCTTGAGGGATGGGTGATTCAGGTAAGAGGTGTTCGAAGGAATTATAAGCAGAGTGTTTGTCTCAGTTTGGCCCATCTCAGGCAAGGAGGCCGACTTCTTTGGCGTGCTGGAGAATCTAGACCTGTGTTCCCTAAGCTGTTGTAGAGCTGAGGAAATCTATCAGTCCCAAGGAAGAGTGCGGTGTGTTGCCCCTCACTCGGCAAGAACAGGGGTCCTCGGAAGGGCCTATGGGGACGGATGTTGCTTAAGAGGCCCAGGGCATCCTGGTGGTACCTAGTGTTCTGGAATGGAAACGGGTGCTGACGCGGGAGTCCTAGGAGACCTGAAAAGCTTACTACTATTAAACTAAAGCAGAACAGTGACGAAGTCCTCATGGAGCTGCTGCTCGCCTCCCTTTTGGCAAGGCAAATCTGGGCCTTAATTCGAGACTAGGGCTCACGTTGAGTTTCACTTTAGGTATAGAGCAGAGCAGGGTGAGCTTCCAACAGGGAACTGGAAGCACAAGTTTTCTTGCGAGAAACTCATTTTCTTCTCAGAACCATGTCGGCAGTGACGAAAACCCCGGCAACAACAATGCTTTTCAAGTAGCTTTGAGGCCGCATGAACGGAGCTTTCGTAATGGGAAAACAAGCCTTGTGCCATCAGTCTCCATTTTCTAGGTTGACACGCAGCATACACGCAGGACCAGAGCTTCCTGGCTCTACGCAGTGTTCTGGTACCGAAACGGGTGCTGAAGCAAGGTCCGTAGGAGTCTTGGAAAGCTTACTACCGTGAAACTAAAGCAGAACAGCGATGAAGGCTACATGGAGCTGCTGCACGCCTCCCGTTTTGCAAGCATAATCAGGGCCTTACTTCGAGGCTAGTGCTCACGTTGACTTTCACTTTTGGTATAGAGCAGAGCAGGGTGAGCTTCCAACTAGGAACTGGAAGCACAAGGTTTCTTTCGAGAAAACTCATTTTCTTCTATGAGCCATTCCGGCTATAAGTAAAAGCACGGTAACAACAGTGCTTTTCAGGTAGCTTCGAGGCCGCACGAATGGAACTTTCAAAACGGGAAAACAAGCTTTGTGCCATCAGTCTCCCATTTCCAGGTTGACACGCAGCATAAGTACATGTTGATGCTCACAAGTCAAAAGAGATTCACGATACCCACTGGGGCTTTCCCTGAATCAACTCCTTTCTACATCCGGTTTTCTGCGTGCAGAGAAGTTCTTAAAAAAAGGATGCGCGAGGGAGACTTAGGGACCTGTGCATCCTCAAAAGACCTGCTGTGTTACACCAAGAACTGTGCTTAAATTGTACTTGGAATGCAAGCCGACCACCTCTTTGAGGATGCGTGACTCTACGTGTAAAATGTGCAAAGGGATTATAAGCAGAGTGTTTTTCTCAATAGAGTTCAGCTAGGGGAATGAGGTTACATCCCTTGCATGGAGGACAGTCTAGAAGTGTGTTCGTGAATCCTGTGTAGAGCTGAGGTCATCTGGCTCTCCCAAGGAAGAGTGCAGTGTGTTGCCTTTCTCTAGCCAACACTGGGGTGTTCCAAAAGGCCTAGGGGGCTGGAAGTTGCTTAACAGGACCAGAGTTTCCTGGCTCTACTCAGTATTCTGGTACCGAAACGGGTGCTGAAGCAAGGTCCCTAGGAGTCTGGAAAGCTTACTACCGTTAAACGAAAGCAGAACAGCGATGAAGGTCTCATGGAACTGCTACACGGCGCCCGTTTGGCATGGCAAACCAGGGCCTTACTTCGAGGCTAGTGCTCCCTTTGAGTTTCACTTTCGGTATAGAGCAGAGCGGGATGAACTTCCAACTAGGAACTGGAAGCACAAGGTTTCTTTCGGGAAAACTCATTTTCTTCTCTGAGCCATGCAGGCAGTAACTAAAAGCCCGGTAACAACAATGCTTTTCAAGTAGCTTCTAGGCCACATGAATGGAGCTTTTAAATTTGGAAAACAAGCCTTGTGCCATCAGTCTCCCTTTTCCAGGTTGACAGGCAGCATAAGTACATCTTGATTCTCACAACTCAAAAGAGACTCAAGTTACCCCCTGGGCCCTCCCCTGAATCACCTTTATCTCTGCCCGCTATTGTGCCTGTACTGAGCTGCCTAAAGGAAGAATGCTCGAGGTCCACAAAGGGGCCTGTGCATCTTCCAAAAGCCTGCAGTGTTACACCAAGAACTTTGCTTATGTTGCAGTTGGAACGCACTCCGACCGTCTCCTTGAGGGATGGGTGATTCAGGTAAGAGGTGTTCGAAGGAATTATAAGCAGAGTGTTTGTCTCAGTTTGGCCCATCTCAGGCAAGGAGGCCGACTTCTTTGGCGTGCTGGAGAATCTAGACCTGTGTTCCCTAAGCTGTTGTAGAGCTGAGGAAATCTATCAGTCCCAAGGAAGAGTGCGGTGTGTTGCCCCTCACTCGGCAAGAACAGGGGTCCTCGGAAGGGCCTATGGGGACGGATGTTGCTTAACAGGCCCAGGGCATCCTGGTGGTACCTAGTGTTCTGGAATGGAAACGGGTGCTGACGCGGGAGTCCTAGGAGACCTGAAAAGCTTACTACTATTAAACTACAGCAGAACAGTGACGAAGTCCTCATGGAGCTGCTGCTCGCCTCCCTTTTGGCAAAGCAAATCTGGGCCTTAATTCGAGACTAGGGCTCACGTTGAGTTTCACTTTAGGTATAGAGCAGAGCAGGGTGAGCTTCCAACAGGGAACTGGAAGCACAAGTTTTCTTGCGAGAAACTCATTTTCTTCTCAGAACCATGTCGGCAGTGACGAAAACCCCGGCAACAACAATGCTTTTCAAGTAGCTTTGAGGCCGCATGAACGGAGCTTTCGTAATGGGAAAACAAGCCTTGTGCCATCAGTCTCCAATTTCTAGGTTGACACGCAGCATACACGCAGGACCAGAGCTTCCTGGCTCTACGCAGTGTTCTGGTACCGAAACGGGTGCTGAAGCAAGGTCCGTAGGAGTCTTGGAAAGCTTACTACCGTGAAACTAAAGCAGAACAGCGATGAAGGCTACATGGAGCTGCTGCACGCCTCCCGTTTTGCAAGCATAATCAGGGCCTTACTTCGAGGCTAGTGCTCACGTTGACTTTCACTTTTGGTATAGAGCAGAGCAGGGTGAGCTTCCAACTAGGAACTGGAAGCACAAGGTTTCTTTCGAGAAAACTCATTTTCTTCTATGAGCCATGCCGGCTATAAGTAAAAGCACGGTAACAACAGTGCTTTTCAGGTAGCTTCGAGGCCGCACGAATGGAACTTTCAAAACGGGAAAACAAGCTTTGTGCCATCAGTCTCCCATTTCCAGGTTGACACGCAGCATAAGTACATGTTGATGCTCACAAGTCAAAAGAGATTCACGATACCCACTGGGGCTTTCCCTGAATCAACTCCTTTCTACATCCGGTTTTCTGCGTGCAGAGAAGTTCTTAAAAAAAGGATGCGCGAGGGAGACTTAGGGACCTGTGCATCCTCAAAAGACCTGCTGTGTTACACCAAGAACTGTGCTTAAATTGTACTTGGAATGCAAGCCGACCACCTCTTTGAGGATGCGTGACTCTACGTGTAAAATGTGCAAAGGGATTATAAGCAGAGTGTTTTTCTCAATAGAGTTCAGCTAGGGGAATGAGGTTACATCCCTTGCATGGAGGACAGTCTAGAAGTGTGTTCCTGAATCCTGTGTAGAGCTGAGGTCATCTGGCTCTCCCAAGGAAGAGTGCAGTGTGTTGCCTTTCTCTAGCCAACACTGGGGTGTTCCAAAAGGCCTAGGGGGCTGGAAGTTGCTTAACAGGACCAGAGTTTCCTGGCTCTACTCAGTATTCTGGTACCGAAACGGGTGCTGAAGCAAGGTCCCTAGGAGTCTGGAAAGCTTACTACCGTTAAACGAAAGCAGAACAGCGATGAAGGTCTCATGGAACTGCTACACGGCGCCCGTTTGGCATGGCAAACCAGGGCCTTACTTCGAGGCTAGTGCTCCCTTTGCGTTTCACTTTCGGTATAGAGCAGAGCGGGATGAACTTCCAACTAGGAACTGGAAGCACAAGGTTTCTTTCGGGAAAACTCATTTTCTTCTCTGAGCCATGCAGGCAGTAACTAAAAGCCCGGTAACAACAATGCTTTTCAAGTAGCTTCTAGGCCACATGAATGGAGCTTTTAAATTTGGAAAACAAGCCTTGTGCCATCAGTCTCCCTTTTCCAGGTTGACAGGCAGCATAAGTACATCTTGATTCTCACAACTCAAAAGAGACTCAAGTTACCCCCTGGGCCCTCCCCTGAATCACCTTTATCTCTGCCCGCTATTGTGCCTGTACTGAGCTGCCTAAAGGAAGAATGCTCGAGGTCCACAAAGGGGCCTGTGCATCTTCCAAAAGCCTGCAGTGTTACACCAAGAACTTTGCTTATGTTGCAGTTGGAACGCACTCCGACCGTCTCCTTGAGGGATGGGTGATTCAGGTAAGAGGTGTTCGAAGGAATTATAAGCAGAGTGTTTGTCTCAGTTTGGCCCATCTCAGGCAAGGAGGCCGACTTCTTTGGCGTGCTGGAGAATCTAGACCTGTGTTCCCTAAGCTGTTGTAGAGCTGAGGAAATCTATCAGTCCCAAGGAAGAGTGCGGTGTGTTGCCCCTCACTCGGCAAGAACAGGGGTCCTCGGAAGGGCCTATGGGGACGGATGTTGCTTAACAGGCCCAGGGCATCCTGGTGGTACCTAGTGTTCTGGAATGGAAACGGGTGCTGACGCGGGAGTCCTAGGAGACTTGAAAAGCTTACTACTATTAAACTAAAGCAGAACAGTGACGAAGAACTCATGGAGCTGCTGCTCGCCTCCCGTTTTGCAAGCATAATCAGGGCCTTACTTCGAGGCTAGTGCTCACGTTGACTTTCACTTTTGATATAGAGCAGAGCAGGGTGAGCTTCCAACTAGGAACTGGAAGCACAAGGTTTCTTTCGAGAAAACTCATTTTCTTCTATGAGCCATGCCGGCTATAAGTAAAAGCACGGTAACAACAGTGCTTTTCAGGTAGCTTCGAGGCCGCACGAATGGAACTTTCAAAACGGGAAAACAAGCTTTGTGCCATCAGTCTCCCATTTCCAGGTTGACACGCAGCATAAGTACATGTTGATGCTCACAAGTCAAAAGAGATTCACGATACCCACTGGGGCTTTCGCTGAATCAACTCCTTTCTACATCCGATTTTCTGCGTGCAGAGAAGTTCTTAAAAAAAGGATGCGCGAGGGAGACTTAGGGACCTGTGCATCCTCAAAAGACCTGCTGTGTTACACCAAGAACTGTGCTTAAATTGTACTTGGAATGCAAGCCGACCACCTCTTTGAGGATGCGTGACTCTACGTGTAAAATGTGCAAAGGGATTATAAGCAGAGTGTTTTTCTCAATAGAGTTCAGCTGGGGGAATCAGGTTACATCCCTTGCATGGAGGACAGTCTAGAAGTGTGTTCGTGAATCCTGTGTAGAGCTGAGGTCATCTGGCTCTCCCAAGGAAGAGTGCAGTGTGTTGCCTTTCTCTAGCCAACACTGGGGTGTTCCAAAAGGCCTAGGGGGCTGGAAGTTGCTTAACAGGACCAGAGCTTCCTGGCTCTACTCAGTATTCTGGTACCGAAACGGGTGCTGAAGCAAGGTCCCTAGGAATCTGGAAAGCTTACTACCGTTAAACGAAAGCAGAATAGCGATGAAGGTCTCATGGAGCTGCTACACGGCGCCCGTTTGGCATGGCAAACCAGGGCCTTACTTCGAGGCTAGTGCTCCCTTTGAGTTTCACTTTCGGTATAGAGCAGAGCGGGATGAACTTCCAAGTAGGAACTGGAAGCACAAGGTTTCTTTCGGGAAAACTCATTTTCTTCTCTGAGCCATGCAGGCAGTAACTAAAAGCCCGGTAACAACAATGCTTTTCAAGTAGCTTCTAGGCCACATGAATGGAGCTTTTAAATTTGGAAAACAAGCCTTGTGCCATCAGTCTCCCTTTTCCAGGTTGACAGGCAGCATAAGTACATCTTGATTCTCACAACACAAAAGAGACTCAAGTTACCCCCTGGGCCCTCCCCTGAATCACCTTTATCTCTGCCCGCTATTGTGCCTGTACTGAGCTGCCTAAAGGAAGAATGCTCGAGGTCCACAAAGGGGCCTGTGCATCTTCCAAAAGCCTGCAGTGTTACACCAAGAACTTTGCTTATGTTGCA
The DNA here is from genome assembly GCF_028564815.1 of Eubalaena glacialis. Taxonomy (NCBI): domain Eukaryota; kingdom Metazoa; phylum Chordata; class Mammalia; order Artiodactyla; family Balaenidae; genus Eubalaena; species Eubalaena glacialis. The sequence continues at coordinate 126,124 of NW_026871161.1, read as the reverse complement.
GTTGGAACGCACTCCGACCGTCTCCTTGAGGGATGGGTGATTCAGGTAAGAGGTGTTCGAAGGAATTATAAGCAGAGTGTTTGTCTCAGTTTGGCCCATCTCAGGCAAGGAGGCCGACTTCTTTGGCGTGCTGGAGAATCTAGACCTGTGTTCCCTAAGCTGTTGTAGAGCTGAGGAAATCTATCAGTCCCAAGGAAGAGTGCGGTGTGTTGCCCCTCACTCGGCAAGAAGAGGGGTCCTCGGAAGGGCCTATGGGGACGGATGTTGCTTAACAGGCCCAGGGCATCCTGGTGGTACCTAGTGTTCTGGAATGGAAACGGGTGCTGACGCGGGAGTCCTAGGAGACCTGAAAAGCTTACTACTATTAAACTAAAGCAGAACAGTGACGAAGACCTCATGGAGCTGCTGCTCGCCTCCCTTTTGGCAAGGCAAATCTGGGCCTTAATTCGAGACTAGGGCTCACGTTGAGTTTCACTTTAGGTATAGAGCAGAGCAGGGTGAGCTTCCAACAGGGAACTGGAAGCACAAGTTTTCTTGCGAGAAACTCATTTTCTTCTCAGAACCATGTCGGCAGTGACGAAAACCCCGGCAACAACAATGCTTTTCAGGTAGCTTTGAGGCCGCATGAACGGAGCTTTCATAATGGGAAAACAAGCCTTGTGCCATCAGTCTCCAATTTCTAGGTTGACACGCAGCATACACGCAGGACCAGAGCTTCCTGGCTCTACGCAGTGTTCTGGTACCGAAACGGGTGCTGAAGCAAGGTCCGTAGGAGTCTTGGAAAGCTTACTACCGTGAAACTAAAGCAGAACAGCGATGAAGGCTACATGGAGCTGCTGCACGCCTCCCGTTTTGCAAGCATAATCAGGGCCTTACTTCGAGGCTAGTGCTCACGTTGACTTTCACTTTTGGTATAGAGCAGAGCAGGGTGAGCTTCCAACTAGGAACTGGAAGCACAAGGTTTCTTTCGAGAAAACTCATTTTCTTCTATGAGCCATGCCGGCTGTAAGTAAAAGCACGGTAACAACAGTGCTTTTCAGGTAGCTTCGAGGCCGCACGAATGGAACTTTCAAAACGGGAAAACAAGCTTTGTGCCATCAGTCTCCCATTTCCAGGTTGACACGCAGCATAAGTACATGTTGATGCTCACAAGTCAAAAGAGATTCACGATACCCACTGGGGCTTTCGCTGAATCAACTCCTTTCTACATCCGGTTTTCTGCGTGCAGAGAAGTTCTTAAAAAAAGGATGCGCGAGGGAGACTTCGGGACCTGTGCATCCTCAAAAGACCTGCTGTGTTACACCAAGAACTGTGCTTAAATTGTACTTGGAATGCAAGCCGACCACCTCTTTGAGGATGCGTGACTCTACGTGTAAAATGTGCAAAGGGATTATAAGCAGAGTGTTTTTCTCAATAGAGTTCAGCTAGGGGAATGAGGTTACATCCCTTGCATGGAGGACAGTCTAGAAGTGTGTTCGTGAATCCTGTGTAGAGCTGAGGTCATCTGGCTCTCCCAAGGAAGAGTGCAGTGTGTTGCCTTTCTCTAGCCAACACTGGGGTGTTGCAAAAGGCCTAGGGGGCTGGAAGTTGCTTAACAGGACCAGAGCTTCCTGGCTCTACTCAGTATTCTGGTACCGAAACGGGTGCTGAAGCAAGGTCCCTAGGAGTCTGGAAAGCTTACTACCATTAAACGAAAGTAGAACAGCGATGAAGGTCTCATGGAGCTGCTACGCGGCGCCCGTTTGGCATGGCAAACCAGGGCCTTACTTCGAGGCTAGTGCTCCCTTTGAGTTTCACTTTCGGTATAGAGCAGAGCGGGATGAACTTCCAACTAGGAACTGGAAGCACAAGGTTTCTTTCGGGAAAACTCATTTTCTTCTCTGAGCCATGCAGGCAGTAACTAAAAGCCCGGTAACAACAATGCTTTTCAAGTAGCTTCTAGGCCACATGAATGGAGCTTTTAAATTTGGAAAACAAGCCTTGTGCCATCAGTCTCCCTTTTCCAGGTTGACAGGCAGCATAAGTACATCTTGATTCTCACAACTCAAAAGAGACTCAAGTTACCCCCTGGGCCCTCCCCTGAATCACCTTTATCTCTGCCCGCTATTGTGCCTGTACTGAGCTGCCTAAAGGAAGAATGCTCGAGGTCCACAAAGGGGCCTGTGCATCTTCCAAAAGCCTGCAGTGTTACACCAAGAACTTTGCTTATGTTGCAGTTGGAACGCACTCCGACCGTCTCCTTGAGGGATGGGTGATTCAGGTAAGAGGTGTTCGAAGGAATTATAAGCAGAGTGTTTGTCTCAGTTTGGCCCATCTCAGGCAAGGAGGCCGACTTCTTTGGCGTGCTGGAGAATCTAGACCTGTGTTCCCTAAGCTGTTGTAGAGCTGAGGAAATCTATCAGTCCCAAGGAAGAGTGCGGTGTGTTGCCCCTCACTCGGCAAGAAGAGGGGTCCTCGGAAGGGCCTATGGGGACGGATGTTGCTTAACAGGCCCAGGGCATCCTGGTGGTACCTAGTGTTCTGGAATGGAAACGGGTGCTGACGCGGGAGTCCTAGGAGACCTGAAAAGCTTACTACTATTAAACTAAAGCAGAACAGTGACGAAGACCTCATGGAGCGGCTGCTCGCCTCCCGTTTTGCAAGCATAATCAGGGCCTTACTTCGAGGCTAGTGCTCACGTTGACTTTCACTTTTGGTATAGAGCAGAGCAGGGTGAGCTTCCAACTAGGAACTGGAAGCACAAGGTTTCTTTCGAGAAAACTCATTTTCTCCTTTGAGCCATGCCGGCTATAAGTAAAAGCACGGTAACAACAGTGCTTTTCAGGTAGCTTCGAGGCCGCACGAATGGAACTTTCAAAACGGGAAAACAAGCTTTGTGCCATCAGTCTCCCATTTCCAGGTTGACACGCAGCATAAGTACATGTTGATGCTCACAAGTCAAAAGAGATTCACGATACCCACTGGGGCTTTCCCTGAATCAACTCCTTTCTACATCCGGTTTTCTGCGTGCAGAGAAGTTCTTAAAAAAAGGATGCGCGAGGGAGACTTAGGGACCTGTGCATCCTCAAAAGACCTGCTGTGTTACACCAAGAACTGTGCTTAAATTGTACTTGGAATGCAAGCCGACCACCTCTTTGAGGATGCGTGACTGTACGTGTAAAATGTGCAAAGGGATTATAAGCAGAGTGTTTTTCTCAATAGAGTTCAGCTAGGGGAATGAGGTTACATCCCTTGCATGGAGGACAGTCTAGAAGTGTGTTCGTGAATCCTGTGTAGAGCTGAGGTCATCTGGCTCTCCCAAGGAAGAGTGCAGTGTGTTGCCTTTCTCTAGCCAACACTGGGGTGTTGCAAAAGGCCTAGGGGGCTGGAAGTTGCTTAACAGGACCAGAGCTTCCTGGCTCTACTCAGTATTCTGGTACCGAAACGGGTGCTGAAGCAAGGTCCCTAGGAGTCTGGAAAGCTTACTACCGTTAAACGAAAGCAGAACAGCGATGAAGGTCTCATGGAGCTGCTACACGGCGCCCATTTGGCATGGCAAACCAGGGCCTTACTTCGAGGCTAGTGCTCCCTTTGCGTTTCACTTTCGGTATAGAGCAGAGCGGGATGAACTTCCAACTAGGAACTGGAAGCACAAGGTTTCTTTCGGGAAAACTCATTTTCTTCTCTGAGCCATGCAGGCAGTAACTAAAAGCCCGGTAACAACAATGCTTTTCAAGTAGCTTCTAGGCCACATGAATGGAGCTTTTAAATTTGGAAAACAAGCCTTGTGCCATCAGTCTCCCTTTTCCAGGTTGACAGGCAGCATAAGTACATCTTGATTCTCACAACTCAAAAGAGACTCAAGTTACCCCCTGGGCCCTCCCCTGAATCACCTTTATCTCTGCCCGCTATTGTGCCTGTACTGAGCTGCCTAAAGGAAGAATGCTCGAGGTCCACAAAGGGGCCTGTGCATCTTCCAAAAGCCTGCAGTGTTACACCAAGAACTTTGCTTATGTTGCAGTTGGAACGCACTCCGACCGTCTCCTTGAGGGATGGGTGATTCAGGTAAGAGGTGTTCGAAGGAATTATAAGCAGAGTGTTTGTCTCAGTTTGGCCCATCTCAGGCAAGGAGGCCGACTTCTTTGGCGTGCTGGAGAATCTAGACCTGTGTTCCCTAAGCTGTTGTAGAGCTGAGGAAATCTATCAGTCCCAAGGAAGAGTGCGGTGTGTTGCCCCTCACTCGGCAAGAAGAGGGGTCCTCGGAAGGGCCTATGGGGACGGATGTTGCTTAACAGGCCCAGGGCATCCTGGTGGTACCTAGTGTTCTGGAATGGAAACGGGTGCTGACGCGGGAGTCCTAGGAGACCTGAAAAGCTTACTACTATTAAACTAAAGCAGAACAGTGACGAAGACCTCATGGAGCTGCTGCTCGCCTCCCTTTTGGCAAGGCAAATCTGGGCCTTAATTCGAGACTAGGGCTCACGTTGAGTTTCACTTTAGGTATAGAGCAGAGCAGGGTGAGCTTCCAACAGGGAACTGGAAGCACAAGTTTTCTTGCGAGAAACTCATTTTCTTCTCAGAACCATGTCGGCAGTGACGAAAACCCCGGCAACAACAATGCTTTTCAGGTAGCTTTGAGGCCGCATGAACGGAGCTTTCATAATGGGAAAACAAGCCTTGTGCCATCAGTCTCCAATTTCTAGGTTGACACGCAGCATACACGCAGGACCAGAGCTTCCTGGCTCTACGCAGTGTTCTGGTACCGAAACGGGTGCTGAAGCAAGGTCCGTAGGAGTCTTGGAAAGCTTACTACCGTGAAACTAAAGCAGAACAGCGATGAAGGCTACATGGAGCTGCTGCACGCCTCCCGTTTTGCAAGCATAATCAGGGCCTTACTTCGAGGCTAGTGCTCACGTTGACTTTCACTTTTGGTATAGAGCAGAGCAGGGTGAGCTTCCAACTAGGAACTGGAAGCACAAGGTTTCTTTCGAGAAAACTCATTTTCTCCTATGAGCCATGCCGGCTATAAGTAAAAGCACGGTAACAACAGTGCTTTTCAGGTAGCTTCGAGGCCGCACGAATGGAACTTTCAAAACGGGAAAACAAGCTTTGTGCCATCAGTCTCCCATTTCCAGGTTGACACGCAGCATAAGTACATGTTGATGCTCACAAGTCAAAAGAGATTCACGATACCCACTGGGGCTTTCCCTGAATCAACTCCTTTCTACATCCGGTTTTCTGCGTGCAGAGAAGTTCTTAAAAAAAGGATGCGCGAGGGAGACTTAGGGACCTGTGCATCCTCAAAAGACCTGCTGTGTTACACCAAGAACTGTGCTTAAATTGTACTTGGAATGCAAGCCGACCACCTCTTTGAGGATGCGTGACTCTACGTGTAAAATGTGCAAAGGGATTATAAGCAGAGTGTTTTTCTCAGTAGAGTTCAGCTAGGGGAATGAGGTTACATCCCTTGCATGGAGGACAGTCTAGAAGTGTGTTCGTGAATCCTGTGTAGAGCTGAGGTCATCTGGCTCTCCCAAGGAAGAGTGCAGTGTGTTGCCTTTCTCTAGCCAACACTGGGGTGTTCCAAAAGGCCTAGGGGGCTGGAAGTTGCTTAACAGGACCAGAGCTTCCTGGCTCTACTCAGTATTCTGGTACCGAAACGGGTGCTGAAGCAAGGTCCCTAGGAGTCTGGAAAGCTTACTACCGTTAAACGAAAGCAGAATAGCGATGAAGGTCTCATGGAGCTGCTACACGGCGCCCGTTTGGCATGGCAAACCAGGGCCTTACTTCGAGGCTAGTGCTCCCTTTGAGTTTCACTTTCGGTATAGAGCAGAGCGGGATGAACTTCCAAGTAGGAACTGGAAGCACAAGGTTTCTTTCGGGAAAACTCATTTTCTTCTCTGAGCCATGCAGGCAGTAACTAAAAGCCCGGTAACAACAATGCTTTTCAAGTAGCTTCTAGGCCACATGAATGGAGCTTTTAAATTTGGAAAACAAGCCTTGTGCCATCAGTCTCCCTTTTCCAGGTTGACAGGCAGCATAAGTACATCTTGATTCTCACAACACAAAAGAGACTCAAGTTACCCCCTGGGCCCTCCCCTGAATCACCTTTATCTCTGCCCGCTATTGTGCCTGTACTGAGCTGCCTAAAGGAAGAATGCTCGAGGTCCACAAAGGGGCCTGTGCATCTTCCAAAAGCCTGCAGTGTTACACCAAGAACTTTGCTTATGTTGCAGTTGGAACGCACTCCGACCGTCTCCTTGAGGGATGGGTGATTCAGGTAAGAGGTGTTCGAAGGAATTATAAGCAGAGTGTTTGTCTCAGTTTGGCCCATCTCAGGCAAGGAGGCCGACTTCTTTGGCGTGCTGGAGAATCTAGACCTGTGTTCCCTAAGCTGTTGTAGAGCTGAGGAAATCTATCAGTCCCAAGGAAGAGTGCGGTGTGTTGCCCCTCACTCGGCAAGAAGAGGGGTCCTCGGAAGGGCCTATGGGGACGGATGTTGCTTAACAGGCCCAGGGCATCCTGGTGGTACCTAGTGTTCTGGAATGGAAACGGGTGCTGACGCGGGAGTCCTAGGAGACCTGAAAAGCTTACTACTATTAAACTAAAGCAGAACAGTGACGAAGACCTCATGGAGCTGCTGCTCGCCTCCCTTTTGGCAAGGCAAATCTGGGCCTTAATTCGAGACTAGGGCTCACGTTGAGTTTCACTTTAGGTATAGAGCAGAGCAGGGTGAGCTTCCAACAGGGAACTGGAAGCACAAGTTTTCTTGCGAGAAACTCATTTTCTTCTCAGAACCATGTCGTCAGTGACGAAAACCCCGGCAACAACAATGCTTTTCAAGTAGCTTTGAGGCCGCATGAACGGAGCTTTCGTAATGGGAAAACAAGCCTTGTGCCATCAGTCTCCAATTTCTAGGTTGACACGCAGCATACACGCAGGACCAGAGCTTCCTGGCTCTACGCAGTGTTCTGGTACCGAAACGGGTGCTGAAGCAAGGTCCGTAGGAGTCTTGGAAAGCTTACTACCGTGAAACTAAAGCAGAACAGCGATGAAGGCTACATGGAGCTGCTGCACGCCTCCCGTTTTGCAAGCATAATCAGGGCCTTACTTCGAGGCTAGTGCTCACGTTGACTTTCACTTTTGGTATAGAGCAGAGCAGAGTGAGCTTCCAACTAGGAACTGGAAGCACAAGGTTTCTTTCGAGAAAACTCATTTTCTTCTATGATCCATGCCGGCTATAAGTAAAAGCACGGTAACAACAGTGCTTTTCAGGTAGCTTCGAGGCCGCACGAATGGAACTTTCAAAACGGGAAAACAAGCTTTGTGCCATCAGTCTCCCATTTCCAGGTTGACACGCAGCATAAGTACATGTTGATGCTCACAAGTCAAAAGAGATTCACGATACCCACTGGGGCTTTCCCTGAATCAACTCCTTTCTACATCCGGTTTTCTGCGTGCAGAGAAGTTCTTAAAAAAAGGATGCGCGAGGGAGACTTAGGGAACTGTGCATCCTCAAAAGACCTGCTGTGTTACACCAAGAACTGTGCTTAAATTGTACTTGGAATGCAAGCCGACCACCTCTTTGAGGATGCGTGACTCTACGTGTAAAATGTGCAAAGGGATTATAAGCAGAGTGTTTTTCTCAATAGAGTTCAGCTAGGGGAATGAGGTTACATCCCTTGCATGGAGGACAGTCTAGAAGTGTGTTCCTGAATCCTGTGTAGAGCTGAGGTAATCTGGCTCTCCCAAGGAAGAGTGCAGTGTGTTGCCTTTCTCTAGCCAACACTGGGGTGTTGCAAAAGGCCTAGGGGGCTGGAAGTTGCTTAACAGGACCAGAGCTTCCTGGCTCTACTCAGTATTCTGGTACCGAAACGGGTGCTGAAGCAAGGTCCCTAGGAGTCTGGAAAGCTTACTACCGTTAAACGAAAGCAGAACAGCGATGAAGGTCTCATGGAGCTGCTACACGGCGCCCGTTTGGCATGGCAAACCAGGGCCTTACTTCGAGGCTAGTGCTCCCTTTGCGTTTCACTTTAGGTATAGAGCAGAGCGGGATGAACTTCCAACTAGGAACTGGAAGCACAAGGTTTCTTTCGGGAAAACTCATTTTCTTCTCTGAGCCATGCAGGCAGTAACTAAAAGCCCGGTAACAACAATGCTTTTCAAGTAGCTTCTAGGCCACATGAATGGAGCTTTTAAATTTGGAAAACAAGCCTTGTGCCATCAGTCTCCCTTTTCCAGGTTGACAGGCAGCATAAGTACATCTTGATTCTCACAACTCAAAAGAGACTCAAGTTACCCCCTGGGCCCTCCCCTGAATCACCTTTATCTCTGCCCGCTATTGTGCCTGTACTGAGCTGCCTAAAGGAAGAATGCTCGAGGTCCACAAAGGGGCCTGTGCATCTTCCAAAAGCCTGCAGTGTTACACCAAGAACTTTGCTTATGTTGCAGTTGGAACGCACTCCGACCGTCTCCTTGAGGGATGGGTGATTCAGGTAAGAGGTGTTCGAAGGAATTATAAGCAGAGTGTTTGTCTCAGTTTGGCCCATCTCAGGCAAGGAGGCCGACTTCTTTGGCGTGCTGGAGAATCTAGACCTGTGTTCCCTAAGCTGTTGTAGAGCTGAGGAAATCTATCAGTCCCAAGGAAGAGTGCGGTGTGTTGCCCCTCACTCGGCAAGAAGAGGGGTCCTCGGAAGGGCCTATGGGGACGGATGTTGCTTAACAGGCCCAGGGCATCCTGGTGGTACCTAGTGTTCTGGAATGGAAACGGGTGCTGACGCGGGAGTCCTAGGAGACCTGAAAAGCTTACTACTATTAAACTAAAGCAGAACAGTGACGAAGACCTCATGGAGCGGCTGCTCGCCTCCCGTTTTGCAAGCATAATCAGGGCCTTACTTCGAGGCTAGTGCTCACGTTGACTTTCACTTTTGGTATAGAGCAGAGCAGGGTGAGCTTCCAACTAGGAACTGGAAGCACAAGGTTTCTTTCGAGAAAACTCATTTTCTCCTTTGAGCCATGCCGGCTATAAGTAAAAGCACGGTAACAACAGTGCTTTTCAGGTAGCTTCGAGGCCGCACGAATGGAACTTTCAAAACGGGAAAACAAGCTTTGTGCCATCAGTCTCCCATTTCCAGCTTGACACGCAGCATAAGTACATGTTGATGCTCACAAGTCAAAAGAGATTCACGATACCCACTGGGGCTTTCCCTGAATCAACTCCTTTCTACATCCGGTTTTCTGCGTGCAGAGAAGTTCTTAAAAAAAGGATGCGCGAGGGAGACTTAGGGACCTGTGCATCCTCAAAAGACCTGCTGTGTTACACCAAGAACTGTGCTTAAATTGTACTTGGAATGCAAGCCGACCACCTCTTTGAGGATGCGTGACTCTACGTGTAAAATGTGCAAAGGGATTATAAGCAGAGTGTTTTTCTCAGTAGAGTTCAGCTAGGGGAATGAGGTTACATCCCTTGCATGGAGGACAGTCTAGAAGTGTGTTCGTGAATCCTGTGTAGAGCTGAGGTCATCTGGCTCTCCCAAGGAAGAGTGCAGTGTGTTGCCTTTCTCTAGCCAACACTGGGGTGTTGCAAAAGGCCTAGGGGGCTGGAAGTTGCTTAACAGGACCAGAGCTTCCTGGCTCTACTCAGTATTCTGGTACCGAAACGGGTGCTGAAGCAAGGTCCCTAGGAGTCTGGAAAGCTTACTACCGTTAAACGAAAGCAGAACAGCGATGAAGGTCTCATGGAGCTGCTACACGGCGCCCATTTGGCATGGCAAACCAGGGCCTTACTTCGAGGCTAGTGCTCCCTTTGCGTTTCACTTTCGGTATAGAGCAGAGCGGGATGAACTTCCAACTAGGAACTGGAAGCACAAGGTTTCTTTCGGGAAAACTCATTTTCTTCTCTGAGCCATGCAGGCAGTAACTAAAAGCCCGGTAACAACAATGCTTTTCAAGTAGCTTCTAGGCCACATGAATGGAGCTTTTAAATTTGGAAAACAAGCCTTGTGCCATCAGTCTCCCTTTTCCAGGTTGACAGGCAGCATAAGTACATCTTGATTCTCACAACTCAAAAGAGACTCAAGTTACCCCCTGGGCCCTCCCCTGAATCACCTTTATCTCTGCCCGCTATTGTGCCTGTACTGAGCTGCCTAAAGGAAGAATGCTCGAGGTCCACAAAGGGGCCTGTGCATCTTCCAAAAGCCTGCAGTGTTACACCAAGAACTTTGCTTATGTTGCAGTTGGAACGCACTCCGACCGTCTCCTTGAGGGATGGGTGATTCAGGTAAGAGGTGTTCGAAGGAATTATAAGCAGAGTGTTTGTCTCAGTTTGGCCCATCTCAGGCAAGGAGGCCGACTTCTTTGGCGTGCTGGAGAATCTAGACCTGTGTTCCCTAAGCTGTTGTAGAGCTGAGGAAATCTATCAGTCCCAAGGAAGAGTGCGGTGTGTTGCCCCTCACTCGGCAAGAAGAGGGGTCCTCGGAAGGGCCTATGGGGACGGATGTTGCTTAACAGGCCCAGGGCATCCTGGTGGTACCTAGTGTTCTGGAATGGAAACGGGTGCTGACGCGGGAGTCCTAGGAGACCTGAAAAGCTTACTACTATTAAACTAAAGCAGAACAGTGACGAAGACCTCATGGAGCTGCTGCTCGCCTCCCTTTTGGCAAGGCAAATCTGGGCCTTAATTCGAGACTAGGGCTCACGTTGAGTTTCACTTTAGGTATAGAGCAGAGCAGGGTGAGCTTCCAACAGGGAACTGGAAGCACAAGTTTTCTTGCGAGAAACTCATTTTCTTCTCAGAACCATGTCGGCAGTGACGAAAACCCCGGCAACAACAATGCTTTTCAGGTAGCTTTGAGGCCGCATGAACGGAGCTTTCATAATGGGAAAACAAGCCTTGTGCCATCAGTCTCCAATTTCTAGGTTGACACGCAGCATACACGCAGGACCAGAGCTTCCTGGCTCTACGCAGTGTTCTGGTACCGAAACGGGTCCTGAAGCAAGGTCCGTAGGAGTCTTGGAAAGCTTACTACCGTGAAACTAAAGCAGAACAGCGATGAAGGCTACATGGAGCTGCTGCACGCCTCCCGTTTTGCAAGCATAATCAGGGCCTTACTTCGAGGCTAGTGCTCACGTTGACTTTCACTTTTGGTATAGAGCAGAGCAGGGTGAGCTTCCAACTAGGAACTGGAAGCACAAGGTTTCTTTCGAGAAAACTCATTTTCTCCTATGAGCCATGCCGGCTATAAGTAAAAGCACGGTAACAACAGTGCTTTTCAGGTAGCTTCGAGGCCGCACGAATGGAACTTTCAAAACGGGAAAACAAGCTTTGTGCCATCAGTCTCCCATTTCCAGGTTGACACGCAGCATAAGTACATGTTGATGCTCACAAGTCAAAAGAGATTCACGATACCCACTGGGGCTTTCCCTGAATCAACTCCTTTCTACATCCGGTTTTCTGCGTGCAGAGAAGTTCTTAAAAAAAGGATGTGCGAGGGAGACTTAGGGACCTGTGCATCCTCAAAAGACCTGCTGTGTTACACCAAGAACTGTGCTTAAATTGTACTTGGAATGCAAGCCGACCACCTCTTTGAGGATGCGTGACTCTACGTGTAAAATGTGCAAAGGGATTATAAGCAGAGTGTTTTTCTCAGTAGAGTTCAGCTAGGGGAATGAGGTTACATCCCTTGCATGGAGGACAGTCTAGAAGTGTGTTCGTGAATCCTGTGTAGAGCTGAGGTCATCTGGCTCTCCCAAGGAAGAGTGCAGTGTGTTGCCTTTCTCTAGCCAACACTGGGGTGTTGCAAAAGGCCTAGGGGGCTGGAAGTTGCTTAACAGGACCAGAGCTTCCTGGCTCTACTCAGTATTCTGGTACCGAAACGGGTGCTGAAGCAAGGTCCCTAGGAGTCTGGAAAGCTTACTACCGTTAAACGAAAGCAGAACAGCGATGAAGGTCTCATGGAGCTGCTACACGGCGCCCGTTTGGCATGGCAAACCAGGGCCTTACTTCGAGGCTAGTGCTCCCTTTGCGTTTCACTTTAGGTATAGAGCAGAGCGGGATGAACTTCCAACTAGGAACTGGAAGCACAAGGTTTCTTTCGGGAAAACTCATTTTCTTCTCTGAGCCATGCAGGCAGTAACTAAAAGCCCGGTAACAACAATGCTTTTCAAGTAGCTTCTAGGCCACATGAATGGAGCTTTTAAATTTGGAAAACAAGCCTTGTGCCATCAGTCTCCCTTTTCCAGGTTGACAGGCAGCATAAGTACATCTTGATTCTCACAACTCAAAGAGACTCAAGTTACCCCCTGGGCCCTCCCCTGAATCACCTTTATCTCTGCCCGCTATTGTGCCTGTACTGAGCTGCCTAAAGGAAGAATGCTCGAGGTCCACAAAGGGGCCTGTGCATCTTCCAAAAGCCTGCAGTGTTACACCAAGAACTTTGCTTATGTTGCAGTTGGAACGCACTCCGACCGTCTCCTTGAGGGATGGGTGATTCAGGTAAGAGGTGTTCGAAGGAATTATAAGCAGAGTGTTTGTCTCAGTTTGGCCCATCTCAGGCAAGGAGGCCGACTTCTTTGGCGTGCTGGAGAATCTAGACCTGTGTTCCCTCAGCTGTTGTAGAGCTGAGGAAATCTATCAGTCCCAAGGAAGAGTGCGGTGTGTTGCCCCTCACTCGGCAAGAAGAGGGGTCCTCGGAAGGGCCTATGGGGACGGATGTTGCTTAACAGGCCCAGGGCATCCTGGTGGTACCTAGTGTTCTGGAATGGAAACGGGTGCTGACGCGGGAGTCCTAGGAGACCTGAAAAGCTTACTACTATTAAACTAAAGCAGAACAGTGACGAAGACCTCATGGAGCTGCTGCTCGCCTCCCTTTTGGCAAGGCAAATCTGGGCCTTAATTCGAGACTAGGGCTCACGTTGAGTTTCACTTTAGGTATAGAGCAGAGCAGGGTGAGCTTCCAACAGGGAACTGGAAGCACAAGTTTTCTTGCGAGAAACTCATTTTCTTCTCAGAACCATGTCGGCAGTGACGAAAACCCCGGCAACAACAATGCTTTTCAGGTAGCTTTGAGGCCGCATGAACGGAGCTTTCATAATGGGAAAACAAGCCTTGTGCCATCAGTCTCCAATTTCTAGGTTGACACGCAGCATACACGCAGGACCAGAGCTTCCTGGCTCTACGCAGTGTTCTGGTACCGAAACGGGTGCTGAAGCAAGGTCCGTAGGAGTCTTGGAAAGCTTACTACCGTGAAACTAAAGCAGAACAGCGATGAAGGCTACATGGAGCTGCTGCACGCCTCCCGTTTTGCAAGCATAATCAGGGCCTTACTTCGAGGCTAGTGCTCACGTTGACTTTCACTTTTGGTATAGAGCAGAGCAGGGTGAGCTTCCAACTAGGAACTGGAAGCACAAGGTTTCTTTCGAGAAAACTCATTTTCTCCTATGAGCCATGCCGGCTATAAGTAAAAGCACGGTAACAACAGTGCTTTTCAGGTAGCTTCGAGGCCGCACGAATGGAACTTTCAAAACGGGAAAACAAGCTTTGTGCCATCAGTCTCCCATTTCCAGGTTGACACGCAGCATAAGTACATGTTGATGCTCACAAGTCAAAAGAGATTCACGATACCCACTGGGGCTTTCCCTGAATCAACTCCTTTCTACATCCGGTTTTCTGCGTGCAGAGAAGTTCTTAAAAAAAGGATGCGCGAGGGAGACTTAGGGACCTGTGCATCCTCAAAAGACCTGCTGTGTTACACCAAGAACTGTGCTTAAATTGTACTTGGAATGCAAGCCGACCACCTCTTTGAGGATGCGTGACTCTACGTGTAAAATGTGCAAAGGGATTATAAGCAGAGTGTTTTTCTCAGTAGAGTTCAGCTAGGGGAATGAGGTTACATCCCTTGCATGGAGGACAGTCTAGAAGTGTGTTCGTGAATCCTGTGTAGAGCTGAGGTCATCTGGCTCTCCCAAGGAAGAGTGCAGTGTGTTGCCTTTCTCTAGCCAACACTGGGGTGTTGCAAAAGGCCTAGGGGGCTGGAAGTTGCTTAACAGGACCAGAGCTTCCTGGCTCTACTCAGTATTCTGGTACCGAAACGGGTGCTGAAGCAAGGTCCCTAGGAGTCTGGAAAGCTTACTACCGTTAAACGAAAGCAGAACAGCGATGAAGGTCTCATGGAGCTGCTACACGGCGCCCGTTTGGCATGGCAAACCAGGGCCTTACTTCGAGGCTAGTGCTCCCTTTGCGTTTCACTTTCGGTATAGAGCAGAGCGGGATGAACTTCCAACTAGGAACTGGAAGCACAAGGTTTCTTTCGGGAAAACTCATTTTCTTCTCTGAGCCATGCAGGCAGTAACTAAAAGCCCGGTAACAACAATGCTTTTCAAGTAGCTTCTAGGCCACATGAATGGAGCTTTTAAATTTGGAAAACAAGCCTTGTGCCATCAGTCTCCCTTTTCCAGGTTGACAGGCAGCATAAGTACATCTTGATTCTCACAACTCAAAAGAGACTCAAGTTACCCCCTGGGCCCTCCCCTGAATCACCTTTATCTCTGCCCGCTATTGTGCCTGTACTGAGCTGCCTAAAGGAAGAATGCTCGAGGTCCACAAAGGGGCCTGTGCATCTTCCAAAAGCCTGCAGTGTTACACCAAGAACTTTGCTTATGTTGCAGTTGGAACGCACTCCGACCGTCTCCTTGAGGGATGGGTGATTCAGGTAAGAGGTGTTCGAAGGAATTATAAGCAGAGTGTTTGTCTCAGTTTGGCCCATCTCAGGCAAGGAGGCCGACTTCTTTGGCGTGCTGGAGAATCTAGACCTGTGTTCCCTCAGCTGTTGTAGAGCTGAGGAAATCTATCAGTCCCAAGGAAGAGTGCGGTGTGTTGCCCCTCACTCGGCAAGAACAGGGGTCCTCGGAAGGGCCTATGGGGACGGATGTTGCTTAACAGGCCCAGGGCATCCTGGTGGTACCTAGTGTTCTGGAATGGAAACGGGTGCTGACGCGGGAGTCCTAGGAGACCTGAAAAGCTTACTACTATTAAACTAAAGCAGAACAGTGACGAAGACCTCATGGAGCTGCTGCTCGCCTCCCTTTTGGCAAGGCAAATCTGGGCCTTAATTCGAGACTAGGGCTCACGTTGAGTTTCACTTTAGGTATAGAGCAGAGCAGGGTGAGCTTCCAACAGGGAACTGGAAGCACAAGTTTTCTTGCGAGAAACTCATTTTCTTCTCAGAACCATGTCGGCAGTGACGAAAACCCCGGCAACAACAATGCTTTTCAGGTAGCTTTGAGGCCGCATGAACGGAGCTTTCATAATGGGAAAACAAGCCTTGTGCCATCAGTCTCCAATTTCTAGGTTGACACGCAGCATACACGCAGGACCAGAGCTTCCTGGCTCTACGCAGTGTTCTGGTACCGAAACGGGTGCTGAAGCAAGGTCCGTAGGAGTCTTGGAAAGCTTACTACCGTGAAACTAAAGCAGAAAAGCGATGAAGGCTACATGGAGCTGCTGCACGCCTCCCGTTTTGCAAGCATAATCAGGGCCTTACTTCGAGGCTAGTGCTCACGTTGACTTTCACTTTTGGTATAGAGCAGAGCAGGGTGAGCTTCCAACTAGGAACTGGAAGCACAAGGTTTCTTTCGAGAAAACTCATTTTCTCCTATGAGCCATGCCGGCTATAAGTAAAAGCACGGTAACAACAGTGCTTTTCAGGTAGCTTCGAGGCCGCACGAATGGAACTTTCAAAACGGGAAAACAAGCTTTGTGCCATCAGTCTCCCATTTCCAGGTTGACACGCAGCATAAGTACATGTTGATGCTCACAAGTCAAAAGAGATTCACGATACCCACTGGGGCTTTCCCTGAATCAACTCCTTTCTACATCCGGTTTTCTGCGTGCAGAGAAGTTCTTAAAAAAAGGATGCGCGAGGGAGACTTAGGGACCTGTGCATCCTCAAAAGACCTGCTGTGTTACACCAAGAACTGTGCTTAAATTGTACTTGGAATGCAAGCCGACCACCTCTTTGAGGATGCGTGACTCTACGTGTAAAATGTGCAAAGGGATTATAAGCAGAGTGTTTTTCTCAGTAGAGTTCAGCTAGGGGAATGAGGTTACATCCCTTGCATGGAGGACAGTCTAGAAGTGTGTTCGTGAATCCTGTGTAGAGCTGAGGTCATCTGGCTCTCCCAAGGAAGAGTGCAGTGTGTTGCCTTTCTCTAGCCAACACTGGGGTGTTGCAAAAGGCCTAGGGGGCTGGAAGTTGCTTAACAGGACCAGAGCTTCCTGGCTCTACTCAGTATTCTGGTACCGAAACGGGTGCTGAAGCAAGGTCCCTAGGAGTCTGGAAAGCTTACTACCGTTAAACGAAAGCAGAACAGCGATGAAGGTCTCATGGAGCTGCTACATGGCGCCCGTTTGGCATGGCAAACCAGGGCCTTACTTCGAGGCTAGTGCTCCCTTTGAGTTTCACTTTCGGTATAGAGCAGAGCGGGATGAACTTCCAACTAGGAACTGGAAGCACAAGGTTTCTTTCGGGAAAACTCATTTTCTTCTCTGAGCCATGCAGGCAGTAACTAAAAGCCCGGTAACAACAATGCTTTTCAAGTAGCTTCTAGGCCACATGAATGGAGCTTTTAAATTTGGAAAACAAGCCTTGTGCCATCAGTCTCCCTTTTCCAGGTTGACAGGCAGCATAAGTACATCTTGATTCTCACAACTCAAAAGAGACTCAAGTTACCCCCTGGGCCCTCCCCTGAATCACCTTTATCTCCGCCCGCTATTGTGCCTGTACTGAGCTGCCTAAAGGAAGAATGCTCGAGGTCCACAAAGGGGCCTGTGCATCTTCCAAAAGCCTGCAGTGTTACACCAAGAACTTTGCTTATGTTGCAGTTGGAACGCACTCCGACCGTCTCCTTGAGGGATGGGTGATTCAGGTAAGAGGTGTTCGAAGGAATTATAAGCAGAGTGTTTGTCTCAGTTTGGCCCATCTCAGGCAAGGAGGCCGACTTCTTTGGCGTGCTGGAGAATCTAGACCTGTGTTCCCTCAGCTGTTGTAGAGCTGAGGAAATCTATCAGTCCCAAGGAAGAGTGCGGTGTGTTGCCCCTCACTCGGCAAGAAGAGGGGTCCTCGGAAGGGCCTATGGGGACGGATGTTGCTTAACAGGCCCAGGGCATCCTGGTGGTACCTAGTGTTCTGGAATGGAAACGGGTGCTGACGCGGGAGTCCTAGGAGACCTGAAAAGCTTACTACTATTAAACTAAAGCAGAACAGTGACGAAGACCTCATGGAGCTGCTGCTCGCCTCCCTTTTGGCAAGGCAAATCTGGGCCTTAATTCGAGACTAGGGCTCACGTTGAGTTTCACTTTAGGTATAGAGCAGAGCAGGGTGAGCTTCCAACTAGGAACTGGAAGCACAAGTTTTCTTTCGGGAAAACTCATTTTCTTCTCAGAACCATGTCGGCAGTAACTAAAAGCCCCGTAACAATGCTTTTCAGGTAGCTTCAAGGCCGCATGAATGGAACTTTCGTAATGGGAAAACAAACCTTGTGCCATCAGTCTCCCTTTTCTAGGTTGACACGCAGCATAAGTATATGTTGATGCTAACAAGGTCAAAAGAGCCTCAAGTTACCCACTGCGGCTTTCACTGAATGAAATTATTTGTACGACCGGTGTTCTGCGTTCAGCGAAGTGCCTAAACAAAGGATGCGTGAGGGAGACTTAGGGCCCAGTGCATCTTCCAAAGGCCTGCAGTGTTACACCAAGAACTGTGTTCTTGGAATGCAAGCCGACCACCTCCTTGAGGATGCGTGACTCTCAGTGGGAAATGTGGAAAGGGATTAGAAGCAGAGTGTTTTTCTCAATAGAGTACAGCTAGGGGAATGAGGTTACATTCCTTGCATGGAGGACAGTCTAGAAGTGTGTTCGTGAATCCTGTGTAGAGCTGAGGTCATCTGGCTCTCCCAAGGAAGAGTGCAGTGTGTTGCCTTTCTCTAGCCAACACTGGGGTGTTCCAAAAGGCCTAGGGGGCTGGAAGTTGCTTAACAGGACCAGAGCTTCCTGGCTCTACTCAGTATTCTGGTACCGAAACGGGTGCTGAAGCAAGGTCCCTAGGAGTCTGGAAAGCTTACTACCGTTAAACGAAAGCAGAACAGCAATGAAGGTCTCATGGAGGTGCTACACGGCGCCCGTTTGGCATGGCAAACCAGGGCCTTACTTCGAGGCTAGTGCTCCCTTTGCGTTTCACTTTCGGTATACAGCAGAGCGGGATGAACTTCCAACTAGGAACTGGAAGCACAAGGTTTCTTTCGGGAAAACTCATTTTCTTCTCTGAGCCATGCAGGCAGTAACTAAAAGCCCGGTAACAACAATGCTTTTCAAGTAGCTTCTAGGCCACATGAATGGAGCTTTTAAATTTGGAAAACAAGCCTTGTGCCATCAGTCTCCCTTTTCCAGGTTGACAGGCAGCATAAGTACATCTTGATTCTCACAACTCAAAAGAGACTCAAGTTACCCCCTGGGCCCTCCCCTGAATCACCTTTATCTCCGCCCGCTATTGTGCCTCTACTGAGCTGCCTAAAGGAAGAATGCTCGAGGTCCACAAAGGGGCCTGTGCATCTTCCAAAAGCCTGCAGTGTTACACCAAGAACTTTGCTTATGTTGCAGTTGGAACGCACTCCGACCGTCTCCTTGAGGGATGGGTGATTCAGGTAAGAGGTGTTCGAAGGAATTATAAGCAGAGTGTTTGTCTCAGTTTGGCCCATCTCAGGCAAGGAGGCCGACTTCTTTGGCGTGCTGGAGAATCTAGACCTGTGTTCCCTCAGCTGTTGTAGAGCTGAGGAAATCTATCAGTCCCAAGGAAGAGTGCGGTGTGTTGCCCCTCACTCGGCAAGAACAGGGGTCCTCGGAAGGGCCTATGGGGACGGATGTTGCTTAACAGGCCCAGGGCATCCTGGTGGTACCTAGTGTTCTGGAATGGAAACGGGTGCTGACGCGGGAGTCCTAGGAGACCTGAAAAGCTTACTACTATTAAACTAAAGCAGAACAGTGACGAAGACCTCATGGAGCTGCTGCTCGCCTCCCTTTTGGCAAGGCAAATCTGGGCCTTAATTCGAGACTAGGGCTCACGTTGAGTTTCACTTTAGGTATAGAGCAGAGCAGGGTGAGCTTCCAACAGGGAACTGGAAGCACAAGTTTTCTTGCGAGAAACTCATTTTCTTCTCAGAACCATGTCGGCAGTGACGAAAACCCCGGCAACAACAATGCTTTTCAGGTAGCTTTGAGGCCGCATGAACGGAGCTTTCATAATGGGAAAACAAGCCTTGTGCCATCAGTCTCCAATTTCTAGGTTGACACGCAGCATACACGCAGGACCAGAGCTTCCTGGCTCTACGCAGTGTTCTGGTACCGAAACGGGTGCTGAAGCAAGGTCCGTAGGAGTCTTGGAAAGCTTACTACCGTGAAACTAAAGCAGAACAGCGATGAAGGCTACATGGAGCTGCTGCACGCCTCCCGTTTTGCAAGCATAATCAGGGCCTTACTTCGAGGCTAGTGCTCACGTTGACTTTCACTTTTGGTATAGAGCAGAGCAGGGTGAGCTTCCAACTAGGAACTGGAAGCACAAGGTTTCTTTCGAGAAAACTCATTTTCTCCTATGAGCCATGCCGGCTATAAGTAAAAGCACGGTAACAACAGTGCTTTTCAGGTAGCTTCGAGGCCGCACGAATGGAACTTTCAAAACGGGAAAACAAGCTTTGTGCCATCAGTCTCCCATTTCCAGGTTGACACGCAGCATAAGTACATGTTGATGCTCACAAGTCAAAAGAGATTCACGATACCCACTGGGGCTTTCCCTGAATCAACTCCTTTCTACATCCGGTTTTCTGCGTGCAGAGAAGTTCTTAAAAAAAGGATGCGCGAGGGAGACTTAGGGACCTGTGCATCCTCAAAAGACCTGCTGTGTTACACCAAGAACTGTGCTTAAATTGTACTTGGAATGCAAGCCGACCACCTCTTTGAGGATGCGTGACTCTACGTGTAAAATGTGCAAAGGGATTATAAGCAGAGTGTTTTTCTCAGTAGAGTTCAGCTAGGGGAATGAGGTTACATCCCTTGCATGGAGGACAGTCTAGAAGTGTGTTCGTGAATCCTGTGTAGAGCTGAGGTCATCTGGCTCTCCCAAGGAAGAGTGCAGTGTGTTGCCTTTCTCTAGCCAACACTGGGGTGTTGCAAAAGGCCTAGGGGGCTGGAAGTTGCTTAACAGGACCAGAGCTTCCTGGCTCTACTCAGTATTCTGGTACCGAAACGGGTGCTGAAGCAAGGTCCCTAGGAGTCTGGAAAGCTTACTACCGTTAAACGAAAGCAGAACAGCGATGAAGGTCTCATGGAGCTGCTACACGGCGCCCGTTTGGCATGGCAAACCAGGGCCTTACTTCGAGGCTAGTGCTCCCTTTGCGTTTCACTTTCGGTATAGAGCAGAGCGGGATGAACTTCCAACTAGGAACTGGAAGCACAAGGTTTCTTTCGGGAAAACTCATTTTCTTCTCTGAGCCATGCAGGCAGTAACTAAAAGCCCGGTAACAACAATGCTTTTCAAGTAGCTTCTAGGCCACATGAATGGAGCTTTTAAATTTGGAAAACAAGCCTTGTGCCATCAGTCTCCCTTTTCCAGGTTGACAGGCAGCATAAGTACATCTTGATTCTCACAACTCAAAAGAGACTCAAGTTACCCCCTGGGCCCTCCCCTGAATCACCTTTATCTCTGCCCGCTATTGTGCCTGTACTGAGCTGCCTAAAGGAAGAATGCTCGAGGTCCACAAAGGGGCCTGTGCATCTTCCAAAAGCCTGCAGTGTTACACCAAGAACTTTGCTTATGTTGCAGTTGGAACGCACTCCGACCGTCTCCTTGAGGGATGGGTGATTCAGGTAAGAGGTGTTCGAAGGAATTATAAGCAGAGTGTTTGTCTCAGTTTGGCCCATCTCAGGCAAGGAGGCCGACTTCTTTGGCGTGCTGGAGAATCTAGACCTGTGTTCCCTCAGCTGTTGTAGAGCTGAGGAAATCTATCAGTCCCAAGGAAGAGTGCGGTGTGTTGCCCCTCACTCGGCAAGAACAGGGGTCCTCGGAAGGGCCTATGGGGACGGATGTTGCTTAACAGGCCCAGGGCATCCTGGTGGTACCTAGTGTTCTGGAATGGAAACGGGTGCTGACGCGGGAGTCCTAGGAGACCTGAAAAGCTTACTACTATTAAACTAAAGCAGAACAGTGACGAAGACCTCATGGAGCTGCTGCTCGCCTCCCTTTTGGCAAGGCAAATCTGGGCCTTAATTCGAGACTAGGGCTCACGTTGAGTTTCACTTTAGGTATAGAGCAGAGCAGGGTGAGCTTCCAACAGGGAACTGGAAGCACAAGTTTTCTTGCGAGAAACTCATTTTCTTCTCAGAACCATGTCGGCAGTGACGAAAACCCCGGCAACAACAATGCTTTTCAGGTAGCTTTGAGGCCGCATGAACGGAGCTTTCATAATGGGAAAACAAGCCTTGTGCCATCAGTCTCCAATTTCTAGGTTGACACGCAGCATACACGCAGGACCAGAGCTTCCTGGCTCTACGCAGTGTTCTGGTACCGAAACGGGTGCTGAAGCAAGGTCCGTAGGAGTCTTGGAAAGCTTACTACCGTGAAACTAAAGCAGAAAAGCGATGAAGGCTACATGGAGCTGCTGCACGCCTCCCGTTTTGCAAGCATAATCAGGGCCTTACTTCGAGGCTAGTGCTCACGTTGACTTTCACTTTTGGTATAGAGCAGAGCAGGGTGAGCTTCCAACTAGGAACTGGAAGCACAAGGTTTCTTTCGAGAAAACTCATTTTCTCCTATGAGCCATGCCGGCTATAAGTAAAAGCACGGTAACAACAGTGCTTTTCAGGTAGCTTCGAGGCCGCACGAATGGAACTTTCAAAACGGGAAAACAAGCTTTGTGCCATCAGTCTCCCATTTCCAGGTTGACACGCAGCATAAGTACATGTTGATGCTCACAAGTCAAAAGAGATTCACGATACCCACTGGGGCTTTCCCTGAATCAACTCCTTTCTACATCCGGTTTTCTGCGTGCAGAGAAGTTCTTAAAAAAAGGATGCGCGAGGGAGACTTAGGGACCTGTGCATCCTCAAAAGACCTGCTGTGTTACACCAAGAACTGTGCTTAAATTGTACTTGGAATGCAAGCCGACCACCTCTTTGAGGATGCGTGACTCTACGTGTAAAATGTGCAAAGGGATTATAAGCAGAGTGTTTTTCTCAGTAGAGTTCAGCTAGGGGAATGAGGTTACATCCCTTGCATGGAGGACAGTCTAGAAGTGTGTTCGTGAATCCTGTGTAGAGCTGAGGTCATCTGGCTCTCCCAAGGAAGAGTGCAGTGTGTTGCCTTTCTCTAGCCAACACTGGGGTGTTGCAAAAGGCCTAGGGGGCTGGAAGTTGCTTAACAGGACCAGAGCTTCCTGGCTCTACTCAGTATTCTGGTACCGAAACGGGTGCTGAAGCAAGGTCCCTAGGAGTCTGGAAAGCTTACTACCGTTAAACGAAAGCAGAACAGCGATGAAGGTCTCATGGAGCTGCTACATGGCGCCCGTTTGGCATGGCAAACCAGGGCCTTACTTCGAGGCTAGTGCTCCCTTTGAGTTTCACTTTCGGTATAGAGCAGAGCGGGATGAACTTCCAACTAGGAACTGGAAGCACAAGGTTTCTTTCGGGAAAACTCATTTTCTTCTCTGAGCCATGCAGGCAGTAACTAAAAGCCCGGTAACAACAATGCTTTTCAAGTAGCTTCTAGGCCACATGAATGGAGCTTTTAAATTTGGAAAACAAGCCTTGTGCCATCAGTCTCCCTTTTCCAGGTTGACAGGCAGCATAAGTACATCTTGATTCTCACAACTCAAAAGAGACTCAAGTTACCCCCTGGGCCCTCCCCTGAATCACCTTTATCTCCGCCCGCTATTGTGCCTGTACTGAGCTGCCTAAAGGAAGAATGCTCGAGGTCCACAAAGGGGCCTGTGCATCTTCCAAAAGCCTGCAGTGTTACACCAAGAACTTTGCTTATGTTGCAGTTGGAACGCACTCCGACCGTCTCCTTGAGGGATGGGTGATTCAGGTAAGAGGTGTTCGAAGGAATTATAAGCAGAGTGTTTGTCTCAGTTTGGCCCATCTCAGGCAAGGAGGCCGACTTCTTTGGCGTGCTGGAGAATCTAGACCTGTGTTCCCTCAGCTGTTGTAGAGCTGAGGAAATCTATCAGTCCCAAGGAAGAGTGCGGTGTGTTGCCCCTCACTCGGCAAGAAGAGGGGTCCTCGGAAGGGCCTATGGGGACGGATGTTGCTTAACAGGCCCAGGGCATCCTGGTGGTACCTAGTGTTCTGGAATGGAAACGGGTGCTGACGCGGGAGTCCTAGGAGACCTGAAAAGCTTACTACTATTAAACTAAAGCAGAACAGTGACGAAGACCTCATGGAGCTGCTGCTCGCCTCCCTTTTGGCAAGGCAAATCTGGGCCTTAATTCGAGACTAGGGCTCACGTTGAGTTTCACTTTAGGTATAGAGCAGAGCAGGGTGAGCTTCCAACTAGGAACTGGAAGCACAAGTTTTCTTTCGGGAAAACTCATTTTCTTCTCAGAACCATGTCGGCAGTAACTAAAAGCCCCGTAACAATGCTTTTCAGGTAGCTTCAAGGCCGCATGAATGGAACTTTCGTAATGGGAAAACAAACCTTGTGCCATCAGTCTCCCTTTTCTAGGTTGACACGCAGCATAAGTATATGTTGATGCTAACAAGGTCAAAAGAGCCTCAAGTTACCCACTGCGGCTTTCACTGAATGAAATTATTTGTACGACCGGTGTTCTGCGTTCAGCGAAGTGCCTAAACAAAGGATGCGTGAGGGAGACTTAGGGCCCAGTGCATCTTCCAAAGGCCTGCAGTGTTACACCAAGAACTGTGTTCTTGGAATGCAAGCCGACCACCTCCTTGAGGATGCGTGACTCTCAGTGGGAAATGTGGAAAGGGATTAGAAGCAGAGTGTTTTTCTCAATAGAGTACAGCTAGGGGAATGAGGTTACATTCCTTGCATGGAGGACAGTCTAGAAGTGTGTTCGTGAATCCTGTGTAGAGCTGAGGTCATCTGGCTCTCCCAAGGAAGAGTGCAGTGTGTTGCCTTTCTCTAGCCAACACTGGGGTGTTCCAAAAGGCCTAGGGGGCTGGAAGTTGCTTAACAGGACCAGAGCTTCCTGGCTCTACTCAGTATTCTGGTACCGAAACGGGTGCTGAAGCAAGGTCCCTAGGAGTCTGGAAAGCTTACTACCGTTAAACGAAAGCAGAACAGCAATGAAGGTCTCATGGAGGTGCTACACGGCGCCCGTTTGGCATGGCAAACCAGGGCCTTACTTCGAGGCTAGTGCTCCCTTTGCGTTTCACTTTCGGTATACAGCAGAGCGGGATGAACTTCCAACTAGGAACTGGAAGCACAAGGTTTCTTTCGGGAAAACTCATTTTCTTCTCTGAGCCATGCAGGCAGTAACTAAAAGCCCGGTAACAACAATGCTTTTCAAGTAGCTTCTAGGCCACATGAATGGAGCTTTTAAATTTGGAAAACAAGCCTTGTGCCATCAGTCTCCCTTTTCCAGGTTGACAGGCAGCATAAGTACATCTTGATTCTCACAACTCAAAAGAGACTCAAGTTACCCCCTGGGCCCTCCCCTGAATCACCTTTATCTCCGCCCGCTATTGTGCCTCTACTGAGCTGCCTAAAGGAAGAATGCTCGAGGTCCACAAAGGGGCCTGTGCATCTTCCAAAAGCCTGCAGTGTTACACCAAGAACTTTGCTTATGTTGCAGTTGGAACGCACTCCGACCGTCTCCTTGAGGGATGGGTGATTCAGGTAAGAGGTGTTCGAAGGAATTATAAGCAGAGTGTTTGTCTCAGTTTGGCCCATCTCAGGCAAGGAGGCCGACTTCTTTGGCGTGCTGGAGAATCTAGACCTGTGTTCCCTCAGCTGTTGTAGAGCTGAGGAAATCTATCAGTCCCAAGGAAGAGTGCGGTGTGTTGCCCCTCACTCGGCAAGAACAGGGGTCCTCGGAAGGGCCTATGGGGACGGATGTTGCTTAACAGGCCCAGGGCATCCTGGTGGTACCTAGTGTTCTGGAATGGAAACGGGTGCTGACGCGGGAGTCCTAGGAGACCTGAAAAGCTTACTACTATTAAACTAAAGCAGAACAGTGACGAAGACCTCATGGAGCTGCTGCTCGCCTCCCTTTTGGCAAGGCAAATCTGGGCCTTAATTCGAGACTAGGGCTCACGTTGAGTTTCACTTTAGGTATAGAGCAGAGCAGGGTGAGCTTCCAACTAGGAACTGGAAGCACAAGTTTTCTTTCGGGAAAACTCATTTTCTTCTCAGAACCATGTCGGCAGTAACTAAAAGCCCCGTAACAACAATGCTTTTCAGGTAGCTTCAAGGCCGCATGAATGGAACTTTCGTAATGGGAAAACAAACCTTGTGCCATCAGTCTCCCTTTTCTAGGTTGACACGCAGCATAAGTATATGTTGATGCTAACAGGTCAAAAGAGCCTCAAGTTACCCACTGCGGCTTTCACTGAATGAAATTATTTGTACGACCGGTGTTCTGCGTTCAGCGAAGTGCCTAAACAAAGGATGCGTGAGGGAGACTTAGGGCCCAGTGCATCTTCCAAAGGCCTGCAGTGTTACACCAAGAACTGTGTACTTGGAATGCAAGCCGACCACCTCCTTGAGGATGCGTGACTCTCAGTGGGAAATGTGGAAAGGGATTAGAAGCAGAGTGTTTTTCTCAATAGAGTACAGCTAGGGGAATGAGGTTACATTCCTTGCATGGAGGACAGTCTAGAAGTGTGTTCGTGAATCCTGTGTAGAGCTGAGGTCATCTGGCTCTCCCAAGGAAGAGTGCAGTGTGTTGCCTTTCTCTAGCCAACACTGGGGTGTTCCAAAAGGCCTAGGGGGCTGGAAGTTGCTTAACAGGACCAGAGCTTCCTGGCTCTACTCAGTATTCTGGTACCGAAACGGGTGCTGAAGCAAGGTCCCTAGGAGTCTGGAAAGCTTACTACCGTTAAACGAAAGCAGAACAGCAATGAAGGTCTCATGGAGCTGCTACACGGCGCCCGTTTGGCATGGCAAACCAGGGCCTTACTTCGAGGCTAGTGCTCCCTTTGCGTTTCACTTTCGGTATAGAGCAGAGCGGGATGAACTTCCAACTAGGAACTGGAAGCACAAGGTTTCTTTCGGGAAAACTCATTTTCTTCTCTGAGCCATGCAGGCAGTAACTAAAAGCCCGGTAACAACAATGCTTTTCAAGTAGCTTCTAGGCCACATGAATGGAGCTTTTAAATTTGGAAAACAAGCCTTGTGCCATCAGTCTCCCTTTTCCAGGTTGACAGGCAGCATAAGTACATCTTGATTCTCACAACTCAAAAGAGACTCAAGTTACCCCCTGGGCCCTCCCCTGAATCACCTTTATCTCCGCCCGCTATTGTGCCTGTACTGAGCTGCCTAAAGGAAGAATGCTCGAGGTCCACAAAGGGGCCTGTGCATCTTCCAAAAGCCTGCAGTGTTACACCAAGAACTTTGCTTATGTTGCAGTTGGAACGCACTCCGACCGTCTCCTTGAGGGATGGGTGATTCAGGTAAGAGGTGTTCGAAGGAATTATAAGCAGAGTGTTTGTCTCAGTTTGGCCCATCTCAGGCAAGGAGGCCGACTTCTTTGGCGTGCTGGAGAATCTAGACCTGTGTTCCCTAAGCTGTTGTAGAGCTGAGGAAATCTATCAGTCCCAAGGAAGAGTGCGGTGTGTTGCCCCTCACTCGGCAAGAAGAGGGGTCCTCGGAAGGGCCTATGGGGACGGATGTTGCTTAACAGGCCCAGGGCATCCTGGTGGTACCTAGTGTTCTGGAATGGAAACGGGTGCTGACGCGGGAGTCCTAGGAGACCTGAAAAGCTTACTACTATTAAACTAAAGCAGAACAGTGACGAAGACCTCATGGAGCTGCTGCTCGCCTCCCTTTTGGCAAGGCAAATCTGGGCCTTAATTCGAGACTAGGGCTCACGTTGAGTTTCACTTTAGGTATAGAGCAGAGCAGGGTGAGCTTCCAACAGGGAACTGGAAGCACAAGTTTTCTTGCGAGAAACTCATTTTCTTCTCAGAACCATGTCGGCAGTGACGAAAACCCCGGCAACAACAATGCTTTTCAGGTAGCTTTGAGGCCGCATGAACGGAGCTTTCATAATGGGAAAACAAGCCTTGTGCCATCAGTCTCCAATTTCTAGGTTGACACGCAGCATACACGCAGGACCAGAGCTTCCTGGCTCTACGCAGTGTTCTGGTACCGAAACGGGTGCTGAAGCAAGGTCCGTAGGAGTCTTGGAAAGCTTACTACCGTGAAACTAAAGCAGAAAAGCGATGAAGGCTACATGGAGCTGCTGCACGCCTCCCGTTTTGCAAGCATAATCAGGGCCTTACTTCGAGGCTAGTGCTCACGTTGACTTTCACTTTTGGTATAGAGCAGAGCAGGGTGAGCTTCCAACTAGGAACTGGAAGCACAAGGTTTCTTTCGAGAAAACTCATTTTCTCCTATGAGCCATGCCGGCTATAAGTAAAAGCACGGTAACAACAGTGCTTTTCAGGTAGCTTCGAGGCCGCACGAATGGAACTTTCAAAACGGGAAAACAAGCTTTGTGCCATCAGTCTCCCATTTCCAGGTTGACACGCAGCATAAGTACATGTTGATGCTCACAAGTCAAAAGAGATTCACGATACCCACTGGGGCTTTCCCTGAATCAACTCCTTTCTACATCCGGTTTTCTGCGTGCAGAGAAGTTCTTAAAAAAAGGATGCGCGAGGGAGACTTAGGGACCTGTGCATCCTCAAAAGACCTGCTGTGTTACACCAAGAACTGTGCTTAAATTGTACTTGGAATGCAAGCCGACCACCTCTTTGAGGATGCGTGACTCTACGTGTAAAATGTGCAAAGGGATTATAAGCAGAGTGTTTTTCTCAGTAGAGTTCAGCTAGGGGAATGAGGTTACATCCCTTGCATGGAGGACAGTCTAGAAGTGTGTTCGTGAATCCTGTGTAGAGCTGAGGTCATCTGGCTCTCCCAAGGAAGAGTGCAGTGTGTTGCCTTTCTCTAGCCAACACTGGGGTGTTCCAAAAGGCCTAGGGGGCTGGAAGTTGCTTAACAGGACCAGAGCTTCCTGGCTCTACTCAGTATTCTGGTACCGAAACGGGTGCTGAAGCAAGGTCCCTAGGAGTCTGGAAAGCTTACTACCGTTAAACGAAAGCAGAATAGCGATGAAGGTCTCATGGAGCTGCTACACGGCGCCCGTTTGGCATGGCAAACCAGGGCCTTACTTCGAGGCTAGTGCTCCCTTTGAGTTTCACTTTCGGTATAGAGCAGAGCGGGATGAACTTCCAAGTAGGAACTGGAAGCACAAGGTTTCTTTCGGGAAAACTCATTTTCTTCTCTGAGCCATGCAGGCAGTAACTAAAAGCCCGGTAACAACAATGCTTTTCAAGTAGCTTCTAGGCCACATGAATGGAGCTTTTAAATTTGGAAAACAAGCCTTGTGCCATCAGTCTCCCTTTTCCAGGTTGACAGGCAGCATAAGTACATCTTGATTCTCACAACACAAAAGAGACTCAAGTTACCCCCTGGGCCCTCCCCTGAATCACCTTTATCTCTGCCCGCTATTGTGCCTGTACTGAGCTGCCTAAAGGAAGAATGCTCGAGGTCCACAAAGGGGCCTGTGCATCTTCCAAAAGCCTGCAGTGTTACACCAAGAACTTTGCTTATGTTGCAGTTGGAACGCACTCCGACCGTCTCCTTGAGGGATGGGTGATTCAGGTAAGAGGTGTTCGAAGGAATTATAAGCAGAGTGTTTGTCTCAGTTTGGCCCATCTCAGGCAAGGAGGCCGACTTCTTTGGCGTGCTGGAGAATCTAGACCTGTGTTCCCTAAGCTGTTGTAGAGCTGAGGAAATCTATCAGTCCCAAGGAAGAGTGCGGTGTGTTGCCCCTCACTCGGCAAGAAGAGGGGTCCTCGGAAGGGCCTATGGGGACGGATGTTGCTTAACAGGCCCAGGGCATCCTGGTGGTACCTAGTGTTCTGGAATGGAAACGGGTGCTGACGCGGGAGTCCTAGGAGACCTGAAAAGCTTACTACTATTAAACTAAAGCAGAACAGTGACGAAGACCTCATGGAGCTGCTGCTCGCCTCCCTTTTGGCAAGGCAAATCTGGGCCTTAATTCGAGACTAGGGCTCACGTTGAGTTTCACTTTAGGTATAGAGCAGAGCAGGGTGAGCTTCCAACAGGGAACTGGAAGCACAAGTTTTCTTGCGAGAAACTCATTTTCTTCTCAGAACCATGTCGGCAGTGACGAAAACCCCGGCAACAACAATGCTTTTCAAGTAGCTTTGAGGCCGCATGAACGGAGCTTTCGTAATGGGAAAACAAGCCTTGTGCCATCAGTCTCCAATTTCTAGGTTGACACGCAGCATACACGCAGGACCAGAGCTTCCTGGCTCTACGCAGTGTTCTGGTACCGAAACGGGTGCTGAAGCAAGGTCCGTAGGAGTCTTGGAAAGCTTACTACCGTGAAACTAAAGCAGAACAGCGATGAAGGCTACATGGAGCTGCTGCACGCCTCCCGTTTTGCAAGCATAATCAGGGCCTTACTTCGAGGCTAGTGCTCACGTTGACTTTCACTTTTGGTATAGAGCAGAGCAGAGTGAGCTTCCAACTAGGAACTGGAAGCACAAGGTTTCTTTCGAGAAAACTCATTTTCTTCTATGAGCCATGCCGGCTATAAGTAAAAGCACGGTAACAACAGTGCTTTTCAGGTAGCTTCGAGGCCGCACGAATGGAACTTTCAAAACGGGAAAACAAGCTTTGTGCCATCAGTCTCCCATTTCCAGGTTGACACGCAGCATAAGTACATGTTGATGCTCACAAGTCAAAAGAGATTCACGATACCCACTGGGGCTTTCCCTGAATCAACTCCTTTCTACATCCGGTTTTCTGCGTGCAGAGAAGTTCTTAAAAAAAGGATGCGCGAGGGAGACTTAGGGAACTGTGCATCCTCAAAAGACCTGCTGTGTTACACCAAGAACTGTGCTTAAATTGTACTTGGAATGCAAGCCGACCACCTCTTTGAGGATGCGTGACTCTACGTGTAAAATGTGCAAAGGGATTATAAGCAGAGTGTTTTTCTCAATAGAGTTCAGCTAGGGGAATGAGGTTACATCCCTTGCATGGAGGACAGTCTAGAAGTGTGTTCCTGAATCCTGTGTAGAGCTGAGGTAATCTGGCTCTCCCAAGGAAGAGTGCAGTGTGTTGCCTTTCTCTAGCCAACACTGGGGTGTTCCAAAAGGCCTAGGGGGCTGGAAGTTGCTTAACAGGACCAGAGCTTCCTGGCTCTACTCAGTATTCTGGTACCGAAACGGGTGCTGAAGCAAGGTCCCTAGGAGTCTGGAAAGCTTACTACCGTTAAACGAAAGCAGAACAGCGATGAAGGTCTCATGGAGCTGCTACACGGCGCCCGTTTGGCATGGCAAACCAGGGCCTTACTTCGAGGCTAGTGCTCCCTTTGCGTTTCACTTTAGGTATAGAGCAGAGCGGGATGAACTTCCAACTAGGAACTGGAAGCACAAGGTTTCTTTCGGGAAAACTCATTTTCTTCTCTGAGCCATGCAGGCAGTAACTAAAAGCCCGGTAACAACAATGCTTTTCAAGTAGCTTCTAGGCCACATGAATGGAGCTTTTAAATTTGGAAAACAAGCCTTGTGCCATCAGTCTCCCTTTTCCAGGTTGACAGGCAGCATAAGTACATCTTGATTCTCACAACTCAAAAGAGACTCAAGTTACCCCCTGGGCCCTCCCCTGAATCACCTTTATCTCCGCCCGCTATTGTGCCTGTACTGAGCTGCCTAAAGGAAGAATGCTCGAGGTCCACAAAGGGGCCTGTGCATCTTCCAAAAGCCTGCAGTGTTACACCAAGAACTTTGCTTATGTTGCAGTTGGAACGCACTCCGACCGTCTCCTTGAGGGATGGGTGATTCAGGTAAGAGGTGTTCGAAGGAATTATAGGCAGAGTGTTTGTCTCAGTTTGGCCCATCTCAGGCAAGGAGGACGACTTCTTTGGCGTGCTGGAGAATCTAGACCTGTGTTCCCTAAGCTGTTGTAGAGCTGAGGAAATCTATCCGTCCCAAGGAAGAGTGCGGTGTGTTGCCCCTCACTCGGCAAGAACAGGGGTCCTCGGAAGGGCCTATGGGGACGGATGTTGCTTAAGAGGCCCAGGGCATCCTGGTGGTACCTAGTGTTCTGGAATGGAAAGGGGTGCTGACGCGGGAGTCCTAGGAGACCTGAAAAGCTTACTACTATTAAACTACAGCAGAACAGTGACGAAGACCTCATGGAGCTGCTGCTCGCCTCCCTTTTGGCAAGGCAAATCTGGGCCTTAATTCGAGACTAGGGCTCACGTTGAGTTTCACTTTAGGTATAGAGCAGAGCAGGGTGAGCTTCCAACAGGGAACTGGAAGCACAAGTTTTCTTGCGAGAAACTCATTTTCTTCTCAGAACCATGTCGGCAGTGACGAAAACCCCGGCAACAACAATGCTTTTCAAGTAGCTTTGAGGCCGCATGAACGGAGCTTTCGTAATGGGAAAACAAGCCTTGTGCCATCAGTCTCCAATTTCTAGGTTGACACGCAGCATACACGCAGGACCAGAGCTTCCTGGCTCTACGCAGTGTTCTGGTACCGAAACGGGTGCTGAAGCAAGGTCCGTAGGAGTCTTGGAAAGCTTACTACCGTGAAACTAAAGCAGAACAGCGATGAAGGCTACATGGAGCTGCTGCACGCCTCCCGTTTTGCAAGCATAATCAGGGCCTTACTTCGAGGCTAGTGCTCACGTTGACTTTCACTTTTGGTATAGAGCAGAGCAGGGTGAGCTTCCAACTAGGAACTGGAAGCACAAGGTTTCTTTCGAGAAAACTCATTTTCTCCTTTGAGCCATGCCGGCTATAAGTAAAAGCACGGTAACAACAGTGCTTTTCAGGTAGCTTCGAGGCCGCACGAATGGAACTTTCAAAACGGGAAAACAAGCTTTGTGCCATCAGTCTCCCATTTCCAGCTTGACACGCAGCATAAGTACATGTTGATGCTCACAAGTCAAAAGAGATTCACGATACCCACTGGGGCTTTCCCTGAATCAACTCCTTTCTACATCCGGTTTTCTGCGTGCAGAGAAGTTCTTAAAAAAAGGATGCGCGAGGGAGACTTAGGGACCTGTGCATCCTCAAAAGACCTGCTGTGTTACACCAAGAACTGTGCTTAAATTGTACTTGGAATGCAAGCCGACCACCTCTTTGAGGATGCGTGACTCTACGTGTAAAATGTGCAAAGGGATTATAAGCAGAGTGTTTTTCTCAATAGAGTTCAGCTAGGGGAATGAGGTTACATCCCTTGCATGGAGGACAGTCTAGAAGTGTGTTCGTGAATCCTGTGTAGAGCTGAGGTCATCTGGCTCTCCCAAGGAAGAGTGCAGTGTGTTGCCTTTCTCTAGCCAACACTGGGGTGTTGCAAAAGGCCTAGGGGGCTGGAAGTTGCTTAACAGGACCAGAGCTTCCTGGCTCTACTCAGTATTCTGGTACCGAAACGGGTGCTGAAGCAAGGTCCCTAGGAGTCTGGAAAGCTTACTACCGTTAAACGAAAGCAGAACAGCGATGAAGGTCTCATGGAGCTGCTACACGGCGCCCATTTGGCATGGCAAACCAGGGCCTTACTTCGAGGCTAGTGCTCCCTTTGCGTTTCACTTTCGGTATAGAGCAGAGCGGGATGAACTTCCAACTAGGAACTGGAAGCACAAGGTTTCTTTCGGGAAAACTCATTTTCTTCTCTGAGCCATGCAGGCAGTAACTAAAAGCCCGGTAATAACAATGCTTTTCAAGTAGCTTCTAGGCCACATGAATGGAGCTTTTAAATTTGGAAAACAAGCCTTGTGCCATCAGTCTCCCTTTTCCAGGTTGACAGGCAGCATAAGTACATCTTGATTCTCACAACTCAAAAGAGACTCAAGTTACCCCCTGGGCCCTCCCCTGAATCACCTTTATCTCTGCCCGCTATTGTGCCTGTACTGAGCTGCCTAAAGGAAGAATGCTCGAGGTCCACAAAGGGGCCTGTGCATCTTCCAAAAGCCTGCAGTGTTACACCAAGAACTTTGCTTATGTTGCAGTTGGAACGCACTCCGACCGTCTCCTTGAGGGATGGGTGATTCAGGTAAGAGGTGTTCGAAGGAATTATAAGCAGAGTGTTTGTCTCAGTTTGGCCCATCTCAGGCAAGGAGGCCGACTTCTTTGGCGTGCTGGAGAATCTAGACCTGTGTTCCCTAAGCTGTTGTAGAGCTGAGGAAATCTATCAGTCCCAAGGAAGAGTGCGGTGTGTTGCCCCTCACTCGGCAAGAAGAGGGGTCCTCGGAAGGGCCTATGGGGACGGATGTTGCTTAACAGGCCCAGGGCATCCTGGTGGTACCTAGTGTTCTGGAATGGAAACGGGTGCTGACGCGGGAGTCCTAGGAGACCTGAAAAGCTTACTACTATTAAACTAAAGCAGAACAGTGACGAAGACCTCATGGAGCGGCTGCTCGCCTCCCATTTTGCAAGCATAATCAGGGCCTTACTTCGAGGCTAGTGCTCACGTTGACTTTCACTTTTGGTATAGAGCAGAGCAGGGTGAGCTTCCAACTAGGAACTGGAAGCACAAGGTTTCTTTCGAGAAAACTCATTTTCTCCTTTGAGCCATGCCGGCTATAAGTAAAAGCACGGTAACAAAAGTGCTTTTCAGGTAGCTTCGAGGCCGCACGAATGGAACTTTCAAAACGGGAAAACAAGCTTTGTGCCATCAGTCTCCCATTTCCAGGTTGACACGCAGCATAAGTACATGTTGATGCTCACAAGTCAAAAGAGATTCACGATACCCACTGGGGCTTTCCCTGAATCAACTCCTTTCTACATCCGGTTTTCTGCGTGCAGAGAAGTTCTTAAAAAAAGGATGCGCGAGGGAGACTTAGGGACCTGTGCATCCTCAAAAGACCTGCTGTGTTACACCAAGAACTGTGCTTAAATTGTACTTGGAATGCAAGCCGACCACCTCTTTGAGGATGCGTGACTCTACGTGTAAAATGTGCAAAGGGATTATAAGCAGAGTGTTTTTCTCAGTAGAGTTCAGCTAGGGGAATGAGGTTACATCCCTTGCATGGAGGACAGTCTAGAAGTGTGTTCGTGAATCCTGTGTAGAGCTGAGGTCATCTGGCTCTCCCAAGGAAGAGTGCAGTGTGGTGCCTTTCTCTAGCCAACACTGGGGTGTTGCAAAAGGCCTAGGGGGCTGGAAGTTGCTTAACAGGACCAGAGCTTCCTGGCTCTACTCAGTATTCTGGTACCGAAACGGGTGCTGAAGCAAGGTCCCTAGGAGTCTGGAAAGCTTACTACCGTTAAACTAAAGCAGAACAGCGATGAAGGTCTCATGGAGCTGCTACACGGCGCCCATTTGGCATGGCAAACCAGGGCCTTACTTCGAGGCTAGTGCTCCCTTTGCGTTTCACTTTCGGTATAGAGCAGAGCGGGATGAACTTCCAACTAGGAACTGGAAGCACAAGGTTTCTTTCGGGAAAACTCATTTTCTTCTCTGAGCCATGCAGGCAGTAACTAAAAGCCCGGTAACAACAATGCTTTTCAAGTAGCTTCTAGGCCACATGAATGGAGCTTTTAAATTTGGAAAACAAGCCTTGTGCCATCAGTCTCCCTTTTCCAGGTTGACAGGCAGCATAAGTACATGTTGATGCTCACAAGTCAAAAGAGATTCACGATACCCACTGGGGCTTTCACTGAATGAAATTATTTGTACGACCGGTGTTCTGCGTGCAGCGAAGTGCCTAAACAAAGGATGCGTGAGGGAGACTTAGGGCCCAGTGCATCTTCCAAAGGCCTGCAGTGTTACACCAAGAACTGTGTACTTGGAATGCAAGCCGACCATCTCCTTGAGGATGCGTGACTCTCAGTGTGAAATGTGAAAAGGGATTAGAAGCAGAGTGTTTTTCTCAATAGAGTACAGCTAGGGGAATGTGGTTACATCCATCGCATGGAGGACAGTCTAGAAGTGTGTTCAGCTGAGGTCCTCTGACTCTCCCAAGGAAGAGTGCAGTGTGTTGCCTTTCTCTATCCATCTCTGGGGTGTTCCAAAAGGCCTAGGGGGCTGGAAGTTGCTTAACAGGACCAGAGTTTCCTGGCTCTACTCAGTATTCTGGTACCGAAACGGGTGCTGAAGCAAGGTCCCTAGGAGTCTGGAAAGCTTACTACCGTTAAACTAAAGCAGAACAGCGATGAAGGTCTCATGGAGCTGCTACACGGCCCCCGTTTGGCATGGCAAACCAGGGTCCTTCTTCGAGGCGAGTGCTCACGTTGAGTTTCACTTTAGGTATAGAGCAGAGCAGGATGAGCTTCCAACTAGGAACTGGAAACACAAGGTTTCTTTGGAGAAAACTCATTTTCTTCTCTGAGCCATGCCGGCAGTAACTAAGAGCCCTGTAACATCACTGCTTTTCATGTAGATTCGAGGCCGCATGAATGGAGCTTTCAAAATGGGAAAACAAGCTTTGTGCCTTCAGTCTCCCATTTCCAGGTTGACACGCAGCATAAGTACATGTTGATGCTACAAGTCAAAAGAGATTCACGATACCTACTGGGGCTTTCACTGAATCAACTCTTTTCTACATCCGGTTTTCTGCGTGAATAGAAGTTCTTAAAAAAAAGATGCACGAAGGAGACTTGGGGACCTGTGCATCTTCAAAAGACCTGCTGTGTTACACCAAGAACTGTCCTTAAATTGTACTTGGAATGCAAGCCGACCACATCTTTGAGGATGCGTGACTCTACGTGTAAAATGTGCAAAGGGATTATAAGCAGAGTGTTTTTCTCAATAGAGTTCAGCTAGGGGAATGAGGTTACATCCATCGCATGGAGGACAGTCTAGAAGTGTGTTCAGCTGAGGTCCTCTGACTCTCCCAATGAAGAGTGCAGTGTGTTGCCTTTCTCTATCCAACTCTGGGGTGTTCCAAAAGACCTAGGGGGCTGGAAGTTGCTTAACAGGACCAGAGTTTCCTGGCTCTACTCAGTATTCTGGTACCGAAACGGGTGCTGAAGCAAGGTCCCTAGGAGTCTGGAAAGCTTACTACCGTTAAACTAAAGCAGAACAGCGATGAAGGTCTCATGGAGCTGCTACACGGCGCCCGTTTGGCATGGCTAACCAGGGTCTTACTTCGAGGCTAGTGCTCCCTTTGCGTTTCACTTTAGGTAATGAGCAGAGCGGGATGAACTTCCAACTACGAACTGGAAGCACAAGGTTTCTTTCGGGAAAACTCATTTTCTTCTCTGAGCCATGCAGGCAGTAACTAAAAGCCCAGTAACAACAATGCTTTTCAAGTAGCTTCTAGGCCACAAGAATGGAGCTTTTAAATTTGGAAAACAAGCCTTGTGCCATCAGTCTCCCTTTTCCAGGTTGACAGGCAGCATAAGTACATCTTGATTCTCACAACTCAAAAGAGACTCAAGTTACCCCCTGGGCCCTCCCCTGAATCACCTTTATCTCCGCCCGCTATTGTGCCTGTACTGAGCTGCCTAAAGGAAGAATGCTCGAGGTCCACAAAGGGGCCTGTGCATCTTCCAAAAGCCTGCAGTGTTACACCAAGAACTTTGCTTATGTTGCAGTTGGAGCGCACTCCGACCGTCTCCTTCAGGGATGGGTGATTCAGGTAAGAGGTGTTCGAGGGAATTATAAGCAGAGTGTCTGTCTCAGTTTGGCCCATCTCAGGCAAGGAGGCCGACTTCTTTGGCGTGCTGGAGGATCTAGACCTGTGTTCCCTAAGCTGTTGTAGAGCTGAGGAAATCTATCAGTCCCAAGGAAGAGTACAGCGTGTTGCCCCTCACTCGGCAAGAACAGCGGTCCTCAGAAGGGCCTACGGGGACGGATGTTGCTTAACAGGCCCAGGGCATCCTGGTGGTACCTAGTGTTCTGGAATGGAAACGGGTGCTGACGCGGGAGTCCTAGGAGACCTGAAAAGCTTACTACTATTAAACTAAAGCAGAACAGTGACGAAGACCTCATGGAGCTGCTGCTCGCCTCCCTTTTGGCAAGGCAAATCTGGGCCTTAATTCGAGACTAGGGCTCACGTTGAGTTTCACTTTAGGTATAGAGCAGAGCAGGGTGAGCTTCCAACAGGGAACTGGAAGCACAAGTTTTCTTGCGAGAAACTCATTTTCTTCTCAGAACCATGTCGGCAGTGACGAAAACCCCGGCAACAACAATGCTTTTCAGGTAGCTTTGAGGCCGCATGAACGGAGCTTTCATAATGGGAAAACAAGCCTTGTGCCATCAGTCTCCAATTTCTAGGTTGACACGCAGCATACACGCAGGACCAGAGCTTCCTGGCTCTACGCAGTGTTCTGGTACCGAAACGGGTGCTGAAGCAAGGTCCGTAGGAGTCTTGGAAAGCTTACTACCGTGAAACTAAAGCAGAAAAGCGATGAAGGCTACATGGAGCTGCTGCACGCCTCCCGTTTTGCAAGCATAATCAGGGCCTTACTTCGAGGCTAGTGCTCACGTTGACTTTCACTTTTGGTATAGAGCAGAGCAGGGTGAGCTTCCAACTAGGAACTGGAAGCACAAGGTTTCTTTCGAGAAAACTCATTTTCTCCTATGAGCCATGCCGGCTATAAGTAAAAGCACGGTAACAACAGTGCTTTTCAGGTAGCTTCGAGGCCGCACGAATGGAACTTTCAAAACGGGAAAACAAGCTTTGTGCCATCAGTCTCCCATTTCCAGGTTGACACGCAGCATAAGTACATGTTGATGCTCACAAGTCAAAAGAGATTCACGATACCCACTGGGGCTTTCCCTGAATCAACTCCTTTCTACATCCGGTTTTCTGCGTGCAGAGAAGTTCTTAAAAAAAGGATGCGCGAGGGAGACTTAGGGACCTGTGCATCCTCAAAAGACCTGCTGTGTTACACCAAGAACTGTGCTTAAATTGTACTTGGAATGCAAGCCGACCACCTCTTTGAGGATGCGTGACTCTACGTGTAAAATGTGCAAAGGGATTATAAGCAGAGTGTTTTTCTCAGTAGAGTTCAGCTAGGGGAATGAGGTTACATCCCTTGCATGGAGGACAGTCTAGAAGTGTGTTCGTGAATCCTGTGTAGAGCTGAGGTCATCTGGCTCTCCCAAGGAAGAGTGCAGTGTGTTGCCTTTCTCTAGCCAACACTGGGGTGTTGCAAAAGGCCTAGGGGGCTGGAAGTTGCTTAACAGGACCAGAGCTTCCTGGCTCTACTCAGTATTCTGGTACCGAAACGGGTGCTGAAGCAAGGTCCCTAGGAGTCTGGAAAGCTTACTACCGTTAAACTAAAGCAGAACAGCGATGAAGGTCTCATGGAGCTGCTACACGGCGCCCATTTGGCATGGCAAACCAGGGCCTTACTTCGAGGCTAGTGCTCCCTTTGCGTTTCACTTTCGGTATAGAGCAGAGCGGGATGAACTTCCAACTAGGAACTGGAAGCACAAGGTTTCTTTCGGGAAAACTCATTTTCTTCTCTGAGCCATGCAGGCAGTAACTAAAAGCCCGGTAACAACAATGCTTTTCAAGTAGCTTCTAGGCCACATGAATGGAGCTTTTAAATTTGGAAAACAAGCCTTGTGCCATCAGTCTCCCTTTTCCAGGTTGACAGGCAGCATAAGTACATCTTGATTCTCACAACTCAAAAGAGACTCAAGTTACCCCCTGGGCCCTCCCCTGAATCACCTTTATCTCTGCCCGCTATTGTGCCTGTACTGAGCTGCCTAAAGGAAGAATGCTCGAGGTCCACAAAGGGGCCTGTGCATCTTCCAAAAGCCTGCAGTGTTACACCAAGAACTTTGCTTATGTTGCAGTTGGAACGCACTCCGACCGTCTCCTTGAGGGATGGGTGATTCAGGTAAGAGGTGTTCGAAGGAATTATAAGCAGAGTGTTTGTCTCAGTTTGGCCCATCTCAGGCAAGGAGGCCGACTTCTTTGGCGTGCTGGAGAATCTAGACCTGTGTTCCCTAAGCTGTTGTAGAGCTGAGGAAATCTATCAGTCCCAAGGAAGAGTGCGGTGTGTTGCCCCTCACTCGGCAAGAAGAGGGGTCCTCGGAAGGGCCTATGGGGACGGATGTTGCTTAACAGGCCCAGGGCATCCTGGTGGTACCTAGTGTTCTGGAATGGAAACGGGTGCTGACGCGGGAGTCCTAGGAGACCTGAAAAGCTTACTACTATTAAACTAAAGCAGAACAGTGACGAAGACCTCATGGAGCTGCTGCTCGCCTCCCTTTTGGCAAGGCAAATCTGGGCCTTAATTCGAGACTAGGGCTCACGTTGAGTTTCACTTTAGGTATAGAGCAGAGCAGGGTGAGCTTCCAACAGGGAACTGGAAGCACAAGTTTTCTTGCGAGAAACTCATTTTCTTCTCAGAACCATGTCGGCAGTGACGAAAACCCCGGCAACAACAATGCTTTTCAGGTAGCTTTGAGGCCGCATGAACGGAGCTTTCATAATGGGAAAACAAGCCTTGTGCCATCAGTCTCCAATTTCTAGGTTGACACGCAGCATACACGCAGGACCAGAGCTTCCTGGCTCTACGCAGTGTTCTGGTACCGAAACGGGTGCTGAAGCAAGGTCCGTAGGAGTCTTGGAAAGCTTACTACCGTGAAACTAAAGCAGAACAGCGATGAAGGCTACATGGAGCTGCTGCACGCCTCCCGTTTTGCAAGCATAATCAGGGCCTTACTTCGAGGCTAGTGCTCACGTTGACTTTCACTTTTGGTATAGAGCAGAGCAGGGTGAGCTTCCAACTAGGAACTGGAAGCACAAGGTTTCTTTCGAGAAAACTCATTTTCTCCTATGAGCCATGCCGGCTATAAGTAAAAGCACGGTAACAACAGTGCTTTTCAGGTAGCTTCGAGGCCGCACGAATGGAACTTTCAAAACGGGAAAACAAGCTTTGTGCCATCAGTCTCCCATTTCCAGGTTGACATGCAGCATAAGTACATGTTGATGCTCACAAGTCAAAAGAGATTCACGATACCCACTGGGGCTTTCCCTGAATCAACTCCTTTCTACATCCGGTTTTCTGCGTGCAGAGAAGTTCTTAAAAAAAGGATGCGCGAGGGAGACTTAGGGACCTGTGCATCCTCAAAAGACCTGCTGTGTTACACCAAGAACTGTGCTTAAATTGTACTTGGAATGCAAGCCGACCACCTCTTTGAGGATGCGTGACTCTACGTGTAAAATGTGCAAAGGGATTATAAGCAGAGTGTTTTTCTCAGTAGAGTTCAGCTAGGGGAATGAGGTTACATCCCTTGCATGGAGGACAGTCTAGAAGTGTGTTCGTGAATCCTGTGTAGAGCTGAGGTCATCTGGCTCTCCCAAGGAAGAGTGCAGTGTGTTGCCTTTCTCTAGCCAACACTGGGGTGTTGCAAAAGGCCTAGGGGGCTGGAAGTTGCTTAACAGGACCAGAGCTTCCTGGCTCTACTCAGTATTCTGGTACCGAAACGGGTGCTGAAGCAAGGTCCCTAGGAGTCTGGAAAGCTTACTACCGTTAAACGAAAGCAGAATAGCGATGAAGGTCTCATGGAGCTGCTACACGGCGCCCGTTTGGCATGGCAAACCAGGGCCTTACTTCGAGGCTAGTGCTCCCTTTGAGTTTCACTTTCGGTATAGAGCAGAGCGGGATGAACTTCCAAGTAGGAACTGGAAGCACAAGGTTTCTTTCGGGAAAACTCATTTTCTTCTCTGAGCCATGCAGGCAGTAACTAAAAGCCCGGTAACAACAATGCTTTTCAAGTAGCTTCTAGGCCACATGAATGGAGCTTTTAAATTTGGAAAACAAGCCTTGTGCCATCAGTCTCCCTTTTCCAGGTTGACAGGCAGCATAAGTACATCTTGATTCTCACAACACAAAAGAGACTCAAGTTACCCCCTGGGCCCTCCCCTGAATCACCTTTATCTCTGCCCGCTATTGTGCCTGTACTGAGCTGCCTAAAGGAAGAATGCTCGAGGTCCACAAAGGGGCCTGTGCATCTTCCAAAAGCCTGCAGTGTTACACCAAGAACTTTGCTTATGTTGCAGTTGGAACGCACTCCGACCGTCTCCTTGAGGGATGGGTGATTCAGGTAAGAGGTGTTCGAAGGAATTATAAGCAGAGTGTTTGTCTCAGTTTGGCCCATCTCAGGCAAGGAGGCCGACTTCTTTGGCGTGCTGGAGAATCTAGACCTGTGTTCCCTAAGCTGTTGTAGAGCTGAGGAAATCTATCAGTCCCAAGGAAGAGTGCGGTGTGTTGCCCCTCACTCGGCAAGAAGAGGGGTCCTCGGAAGGGCCTATGGGGACGGATGTTGCTTAACAGGCCCAGGGCATCCTGGTGGTACCTAGTGTTCTGGAATGGAAACGGGTGCTGACGCGGGAGTCCTAGGAGACCTGAAAAGCTTACTACTATTAAACTAAAGCAGAACAGTGACGAAGACCTCATGGAGCTGCTGCTCGCCTCCCTTTTGGCAAGGCAAATCTGGGCCTTAATTCGAGACTAGGGCTCACGTTGAGTTTCACTTTAGGTATAGAGCAGAGCAGGGTGAGCTTCCAACAGGGAACTGGAAGCACAAGTTTTCTTGCGAGAAACTCATTTTCTTCTCAGAACCATGTCGGCAGTGACGAAAACCCCGGCAACAACAATGCTTTTCAAGTAGCTTTGAGGCCGCATGAACGGAGCTTTCGTAATGGGAAAACAAGCCTTGTGCCATCAGTCTCCAATTTCTAGGTTGACACGCAGCATACACGCAGGACCAGAGCTTCCTGGCTCTACGCAGTGTTCTGGTACCGAAACGGGTGCTGAAGCAAGGTCCGTAGGAGTCTTGGAAAGCTTACTACCGTGAAACTAAAGCAGAACAGCGATGAAG
Source organism: Eubalaena glacialis (assembly GCF_028564815.1). Lineage (NCBI taxonomy): Eukaryota > Metazoa > Chordata > Mammalia > Artiodactyla > Balaenidae > Eubalaena > Eubalaena glacialis. The sequence goes on along the minus strand of NW_026871161.1, from coordinate 84,093 downwards.
GCTACATGGAGCTGCTGCACGCCTCCCGTTTTGCAAGCATAATCAGGGCCTTACTTCGAGGCTAGTGCTCACGTTGACTTTCACTTTTGGTATAGAGCAGAGCAGAGTGAGCTTCCAACTAGGAACTGGAAGCACAAGGTTTCTTTCGAGAAAACTCATTTTCTTCTATGAGCCATGCCGGCTATAAGTAAAAGCACGGTAACAACAGTGCTTTTCAGGTAGCTTCGAGGCCGCACGAATGGAACTTTCAAAACGGGAAAACAAGCTTTGTGCCATCAGTCTCCCATTTCCAGGTTGACACGCAGCATAAGTACATGTTGATGCTCACAAGTCAAAAGAGATTCACGATACCCACTGGGGCTTTCCCTGAATCAACTCCTTTCTACATCCGGTTTTCTGCGTGCAGAGAAGTTCTTAAAAAAAGGATGCGCGAGGGAGACTTAGGGAACTGTGCATCCTCAAAAGACCTGCTGTGTTACACCAAGAACTGTGCTTAAATTGTACTTGGAATGCAAGCCGACCACCTCTTTGAGGATGCGTGACTCTACGTGTAAAATGTGCAAAGGGATTATAAGCAGAGTGTTTTTCTCAATAGAGTTCAGCTAGGGGAATGAGGTTACATCCCTTGCATGGAGGACAGTCTAGAAGTGTGTTCCTGAATCCTGTGTAGAGCTGAGGTAATCTGGCTCTCCCAAGGAAGAGTGCAGTGTGTTGCCTTTCTCTAGCCAACACTGGGGTGTTCCAAAAGGCCTAGGGGGCTGGAAGTTGCTTAACAGGACCAGAGCTTCCTGGCTCTACTCAGTATTCTGGTACCGAAACGGGTGCTGAAGCAAGGTCCCTAGGAGTCTGGAAAGCTTACTACCGTTAAACGAAAGCAGAACAGCGATGAAGGTCTCATGGAGCTGCTACACGGCGCCCGTTTGGCATGGCAAACCAGGGCCTTACTTCGAGGCTAGTGCTCCCTTTGCGTTTCACTTTAGGTATAGAGCAGAGCGGGATGAACTTCCAACTAGGAACTGGAAGCACAAGGTTTCTTTCGGGAAAACTCATTTTCTTCTCTGAGCCATGCAGGCAGTAACTAAAAGCCCGGTAACAACAATGCTTTTCAAGTAGCTTCTAGGCCACATGAATGGAGCTTTTAAATTTGGAAAACAAGCCTTGTGCCATCAGTCTCCCTTTTCCAGGTTGACAGGCAGCATAAGTACATCTTGATTCTCACAACTCAAAAGAGACTCAAGTTACCCCCTGGGCCCTCCCCTGAATCACCTTTATCTCCGCCCGCTATTGTGCCTGTACTGAGCTGCCTAAAGGAAGAATGCTCGAGGTCCACAAAGGGGCCTGTGCATCTTCCAAAAGCCTGCAGTGTTACACCAAGAACTTTGCTTATGTTGCAGTTGGAACGCACTCCGACCGTCTCCTTGAGGGATGGGTGATTCAGGTAAGAGGTGTTCGAAGGAATTATAGGCAGAGTGTTTGTCTCAGTTTGGCCCATCTCAGGCAAGGAGGACGACTTCTTTGGCGTGCTGGAGAATCTAGACCTGTGTTCCCTAAGCTGTTGTAGAGCTGAGGAAATCTATCCGTCCCAAGGAAGAGTGCGGTGTGTTGCCCCTCACTCGGCAAGAACAGGGGTCCTCGGAAGGGCCTATGGGGACGGATGTTGCTTAAGAGGCCCAGGGCATCCTGGTGGTACCTAGTGTTCTGGAATGGAAAGGGGTGCTGACGCGGGAGTCCTAGGAGACCTGAAAAGCTTACTACTATTAAACTACAGCAGAACAGTGACGAAGACCTCATGGAGCTGCTGCTCGCCTCCCTTTTGGCAAGGCAAATCTGGGCCTTAATTCGAGACTAGGGCTCACGTTGAGTTTCACTTTAGGTATAGAGCAGAGCAGGGTGAGCTTCCAACAGGGAACTGGAAGCACAAGTTTTCTTGCGAGAAACTCATTTTCTTCTCAGAACCATGTCGGCAGTGACGAAAACCCCGGCAACAACAATGCTTTTCAGGTAGCTTTGAGGCCGCATGAACGGAGCTTTCATAATGGGAAAACAAGCCTTGTGCCATCAGTCTCCAATTTCTAGGTTGACACGCAGCATACACGCAGGACCAGAGCTTCCTGGCTCTACGCAGTGTTCTGGTACCGAAACGGGTGCTGAAGCAAGGTCCGTAGGAGTCTTGGAAAGCTTACTACCGTGAAACTAAAGCAGAACAGCGATGAAGGCTACATGGAGCTGCTGCACGCCTCCCGTTTTGCAAGCATAATCAGGGCCTTACTTCGAGGCTAGTGCTCACGTTGACTTTCACTTTTGGTATAGAGCAGAGCAGGGTGAGCTTCCAACTAGGAACTGGAAGCACAAGGTTTCTTTCGAGAAAACTCATTTTCTCCTATGAGCCATGCCGGCTATAAGTAAAAGCACGGTAACAACAGTGCTTTTCAGGTAGCTTCGAGGCCGCACGAATGGAACTTTCAAAACGGGAAAACAAGCTTTGTGCCATCAGTCTCCCATTTCCAGGTTGACATGCAGCATAAGTACATGTTGATGCTCACAAGTCAAAAGAGATTCACGATACCCACTGGGGCTTTCCCTGAATCAACTCCTTTCTACATCCGGTTTTCTGCGTGCAGAGAAGTTCTTAAAAAAAGGATGCGCGAGGGAGACTTAGGGACCTGTGCATCCTCAAAAGACCTGCTGTGTTACACCAAGAACTGTGCTTAAATTGTACTTGGAATGCAAGCCGACCACCTCTTTGAGGATGCGTGACTCTACGTGTAAAATGTGCAAAGGGATTATAAGCAGAGTGTTTTTCTCAGTAGAGTTCAGCTAGGGGAATGAGGTTACATCCCTTGCATGGAGGACAGTCTAGAAGTGTGTTCGTGAATCCTGTGTAGAGCTGAGGTCATCTGGCTCTCCCAAGGAAGAGTGCAGTGTGTTGCCTTTCTCTAGCCAACACTGGGGTGTTGCAAAAGGCCTAGGGGGCTGGAAGTTGCTTAACAGGACCAGAGCTTCCTGGCTCTACTCAGTATTCTGGTACCGAAACGGGTGCTGAAGCAAGGTCCCTAGGAGTCTGGAAAGCTTACTACCGTTAAACGAAAGCAGAATAGCGATGAAGGTCTCATGGAGCTGCTACACGGCGCCCGTTTGGCATGGCAAACCAGGGCCTTACTTCGAGGCTAGTGCTCCCTTTGAGTTTCACTTTCGGTATAGAGCAGAGCGGGATGAACTTCCAAGTAGGAACTGGAAGCACAAGGTTTCTTTCGGGAAAACTCATTTTCTTCTCTGAGCCATGCAGGCAGTAACTAAAAGCCCGGTAACAACAATGCTTTTCAAGTAGCTTCTAGGCCACATGAATGGAGCTTTTAAATTTGGAAAACAAGCCTTGTGCCATCAGTCTCCCTTTTCCAGGTTGACAGGCAGCATAAGTACATCTTGATTCTCACAACACAAAAGAGACTCAAGTTACCCCCTGGGCCCTCCCCTGAATCACCTTTATCTCTGCCCGCTATTGTGCCTGTACTGAGCTGCCTAAAGGAAGAATGCTCGAGGTCCACAAAGGGGCCTGTGCATCTTCCAAAAGCCTGCAGTGTTACACCAAGAACTTTGCTTATGTTGCAGTTGGAACGCACTCCGACCGTCTCCTTGAGGGATGGGTGATTCAGGTAAGAGGTGTTCGAAGGAATTATAAGCAGAGTGTTTGTCTCAGTTTGGCCCATCTCAGGCAAGGAGGCCGACTTCTTTGGCGTGCTGGAGAATCTAGACCTGTGTTCCCTAAGCTGTTGTAGAGCTGAGGAAATCTATCAGTCCCAAGGAAGAGTGCGGTGTGTTGCCCCTCACTCGGCAAGAAGAGGGGTCCTCGGAAGGGCCTATGGGGACGGATGTTGCTTAACAGGCCCAGGGCATCCTGGTGGTACCTAGTGTTCTGGAATGGAAACGGGTGCTGACGCGGGAGTCCTAGGAGACCTGAAAAGCTTACTACTATTAAACTAAAGCAGAACAGTGACGAAGACCTCATGGAGCTGCTGCTCGCCTCCCTTTTGGCAAGGCAAATCTGGGCCTTAATTCGAGACTAGGGCTCACGTTGAGTTTCACTTTAGGTATAGAGCAGAGCAGGGTGAGCTTCCAACAGGGAACTGGAAGCACAAGTTTTCTTGCGAGAAACTCATTTTCTTCTCAGAACCATGTCGGCAGTGACGAAAACCCCGGCAACAACAATGCTTTTCAAGTAGCTTTGAGGCCGCATGAACGGAGCTTTCGTAATGGGAAAACAAGCCTTGTGCCATCAGTCTCCAATTTCTAGGTTGACACGCAGCATACACGCAGGACCAGAGCTTCCTGGCTCTACGCAGTGTTCTGGTACCGAAACGGGTGCTGAAGCAAGGTCCGTAGGAGTCTTGGAAAGCTTACTACCGTGAAACTAAAGCAGAACAGCGATGAAGGCTACATGGAGCTGCTGCACGCCTCCCGTTTTGCAAGCATAATCAGGGCCTTACTTCGAGGCTAGTGCTCACGTTGACTTTCACTTTTGGTATAGAGCAGAGCAGAGTGAGCTTCCAACTAGGAACTGGAAGCACAAGGTTTCTTTCGAGAAAACTCATTTTCTTCTATGAGCCATGCCGGCTATAAGTAAAAGCACGGTAACAACAGTGCTTTTCAGGTAGCTTCGAGGCCGCACGAATGGAACTTTCAAAACGGGAAAACAAGCTTTGTGCCATCAGTCTCCCATTTCCAGGTTGACACGCAGCATAAGTACATGTTGATGCTCACAAGTCAAAAGAGATTCACGATACCCACTGGGGCTTTCCCTGAATCAACTCCTTTCTACATCCGGTTTTCTGCGTGCAGAGAAGTTCTTAAAAAAAGGATGCGCGAGGGAGACTTAGGGAACTGTGCATCCTCAAAAGACCTGCTGTGTTACACCAAGAACTGTGCTTAAATTGTACTTGGAATGCAAGCCGACCACCTCTTTGAGGATGCGTGACTCTACGTGTAAAATGTGCAAAGGGATTATAAGCAGAGTGTTTTTCTCAATAGAGTTCAGCTAGGGGAATGAGGTTACATCCCTTGCATGGAGGACAGTCTAGAAGTGTGTTCCTGAATCCTGTGTAGAGCTGAGGTAATCTGGCTCTCCCAAGGAAGAGTGCAGTGTGTTGCCTTTCTCTAGCCAACACTGGGGTGTTCCAAAAGGCCTAGGGGGCTGGAAGTTGCTTAACAGGACCAGAGCTTCCTGGCTCTACTCAGTATTCTGGTACCGAAACGGGTGCTGAAGCAAGGTCCCTAGGAGTCTGGAAAGCTTACTACCGTTAAACGAAAGCAGAACAGCGATGAAGGTCTCATGGAGCTGCTACACGGCGCCCGTTTGGCATGGCAAACCAGGGCCTTACTTCGAGGCTAGTGCTCCCTTTGCGTTTCACTTTAGGTATAGAGCAGAGCGGGATGAACTTCCAACTAGGAACTGGAAGCACAAGGTTTCTTTCGGGAAAACTCATTTTCTTCTCTGAGCCATGCAGGCAGTAACTAAAAGCCCGGTAACAACAATGCTTTTCAAGTAGCTTCTAGGCCACATGAATGGAGCTTTTAAATTTGGAAAACAAGCCTTGTGCCATCAGTCTCCCTTTTCCAGGTTGACAGGCAGCATAAGTACATCTTGATTCTCACAACTCAAAAGAGACTCAAGTTACCCCCTGGGCCCTCCCCTGAATCACCTTTATCTCCGCCCGCTATTGTGCCTGTACTGAGCTGCCTAAAGGAAGAATGCTCGAGGTCCACAAAGGGGCCTGTGCATCTTCCAAAAGCCTGCAGTGTTACACCAAGAACTTTGCTTATGTTGCAGTTGGAACGCACTCCGACCGTCTCCTTGAGGGATGGGTGATTCAGGTAAGAGGTGTTCGAAGGAATTATAGGCAGAGTGTTTGTCTCAGTTTGGCCCATCTCAGGCAAGGAGGACGACTTCTTTGGCGTGCTGGAGAATCTAGACCTGTGTTCCCTAAGCTGTTGTAGAGCTGAGGAAATCTATCCGTCCCAAGGAAGAGTGCGGTGTGTTGCCCCTCACTCGGCAAGAACAGGGGTCCTCGGAAGGGCCTATGGGGACGGATGTTGCTTAAGAGGCCCAGGGCATCCTGGTGGTACCTAGTGTTCTGGAATGGAAAGGGGTGCTGACGCGGGAGTCCTAGGAGACCTGAAAAGCTTACTACTATTAAACTACAGCAGAACAGTGACGAAGACCTCATGGAGCTGCTGCTCGCCTCCCTTTTGGCAAGGCAAATCTGGGCCTTAATTCGAGACTAGGGCTCACGTTGAGTTTCACTTTAGGTATAGAGCAGAGCAGGGTGAGCTTCCAACAGGGAACTGGAAGCACAAGTTTTCTTGCGAGAAACTCATTTTCTTCTCAGAACCATGTCGGCAGTGACGAAAACCCCGGCAACAACAATGCTTTTCAAGTAGCTTTGAGGCCGCATGAACGGAGCTTTCGTAATGGGAAAACAAGCCTTGTGCCATCAGTCTCCAATTTCTAGGTTGACACGCAGCATACACGCAGGACCAGAGCTTCCTGGCTCTACGCAGTGTTCTGGTACCGAAACGGGTGCTGAAGCAAGGTCCGTAGGAGTCTTGGAAAGCTTACTACCGTGAAACTAAAGCAGAACAGCGATGAAGGCTACATGGAGCTGCTGCACGCCTCCCGTTTTGCAAGCATAATCAGGGCCTTACTTCGAGGCTAGTGCTCACGTTGACTTTCACTTTTGGTATAGAGCAGAGCAGGGTGAGCTTCCAACTAGGAACTGGAAGCACAAGGTTTCTTTCGAGAAAACTCATTTTCTTCTATGAGCCATGCCGGCTGTAAGTAAAAGCACGGTAACAACAGTGCTTTTCAGGTAGCTTCGAGGCCGCACGAATGGAACTTTCAAAACGGGAAAACAAGCTTTGTGCCATCAGTCTCCCATTTCCAGGTTGACACGCAGCATAAGTACATGTTGATGCTCACAAGTCAAAAGAGATTCACGATACCCACTGGGGCTTTCGCTGAATCAACTCCTTTCTACATCCGGTTTTCTGCGTGCAGAGAAGTTCTTAAAAAAAGGATGCGCGAGGGAGACTTAGGGACCTGTGCATCCTCAAAAGACCTGCTGTGTTACACCAAGAACTGTGCTTAAATTGTACTTGGAATGCAAGCCGACCACCTCTTTGAGGATGCGTGACTCTACGTGTAAAATGTGCAAAGGGATTATAAGCAGAGTGTTTTTCTCAATAGAGTTCAGCTAGGGGAATGAGGTTACATCCCTTGCATGGAGGACAGTCTAGAAGTGTGTTCGTGAATCCTGTGTAGAGCTGAGGTCATCTGGCTCTCCCAAGGAAGAGTGCAGTGTGTTGCCTTTCTCTAGCCAACACTGGGGTGTTGCAAAAGGCCTAGGGGGCTGGAAGTTGCTTAACAGGACCAGAGCTTCCTGGCTCTACTCAGTATTCTGGTACCGAAACGGGTGCTGAAGCAAGGTCCCTAGGAGTCTGGAAAGCTTACTACCATTAAACGAAAGCAGAACAGCGATGAAGGTCTCATGGAGCTGCTACGCGGCGCCCGTTTGGCATGGCAAACCAGGGCCTTACTTCGAGGCTAGTGCTCCCTTTGAGTTTCACTTTCGGTATAGAGCAGAGCGGGATGAACTTCCAACTAGGAACTGGAAGCACAAGGTTTCTTTCGGGAAAACTCATTTTCTTCTCTGAGCCATGCAGGCAGTAACTAAAAGCCCGGTAACAACAATGCTTTTCAAGTAGCTTCTAGGCCACATGAATGGAGCTTTTAAATTTGGAAAACAAGCCTTGTGCCATCAGTCTCCCTTTTCCAGGTTGACAGGCAGCATAAGTACATCTTGATTCTCACAACTCAAAAGAGACTCAAGTTTCCCCCTGGGCCCTCCCCTGAATCACCTTTATCTCTGCCCGCTATTGTGCCTGTACTGAGCTGCCTAAAGGAAGAATGCTCGAGGTCCACAAAGGGGCCTGTGCATCTTCCAAAAGCCTGCAGTGTTACACCAAGAACTTTGCTTATGTTGCAGTTGGAACGCACTCCGACCGTCTCCTTGAGGGATGGGTGATTCAGGTAAGAGGTGTTCGAAGGAATTATAAGCAGAGTGTTTGTCTCAGTTTGGCCCATCTCAGGCAAGGAGGCCGACTTCTTTGGCGTGCTGGAGAATCTAGACCTGTGTTCCCTAAGCTGTTGTAGAGCTGAGGAAATCTATCAGTCCCAAGGAAGAGTGCGGTGTGTTGCCCCTCACTCGGCAAGAAGAGGGGTCCTCGGAAGGGCCTATGGGGACGGATGTTGCTTAACAGGCCCAGGGCATCCTGGTGGTACCTAGTGTTCTGGAATGGAAACGGGTGCTGACGCGGGAGTCCTAGGAGACCTGAAAAGCTTACTACTATTAAACTAAAGCAGAACAGTGACGAAGACCTCATGGAGCGGCTGCTCGCCTCCCGTTTTGCAAGCATAATCAGGGCCTTACTTCGAGGCTAGTGCTCACGTTGACTTTCACTTTTGGTATAGAGCAGAGCAGGGTGAGCTTCCAACTAGGAACTGGAAGCACAAGGTTTCTTTCGAGAAAACTCATTTTCTCCTTTGAGCCATGCCGGCTATAAGTAAAAGCACGGTAACAACAGTGCTTTTCAGGTAGCTTCGAGGCCGCACGAATGGAACTTTCAAAACGGGAAAACAAGCTTTGTGCCATCAGTCTCCCATTTCCAGCTTGACACGCAGCATAAGTACATGTTGATGCTCACAAGTCAAAAGAGATTCACGATACCCACTGGGGCTTTCCCTGAATCAACTCCTTTCTACATCCGGTTTTCTGCGTGCAGAGAAGTTCTTAAAAAAAGGATGCGCGAGGGAGACTTAGGGACCTGTGCATCCTCAAAAGACCTGCTGTGTTACACCAAGAACTGTGCTTAAATTGTACTTGGAATGCAAGCCGACCACCTCTTTGAGGATGCGTGACTCTACGTGTAAAATGTGCAAAGGGATTATAAGCAGAGTGTTTTTCTCAATAGAGTTCAGCTAGGGGAATGAGGTTACATCCCTTGCATGGAGGACAGTCTAGAAGTGTGTTCGTGAATCCTGTGTAGAGCTGAGGTCATCTGGCTCTCCCAAGGAAGAGTGCAGTGTGTTGCCTTTCTCTAGCCAACACTGGGGTGTTGCAAAAGGCCTAGGGGGCTGGAAGTTGCTTAACAGGACCAGAGCTTCCTGGCTCTACTCAGTATTCTGGTACCGAAACGGGTGCTGAAGCAAGGTCCCTAGGAGTCTGGAAAGCTTACTACCGTTAAACGAAAGCAGAATAGCGATGAAGGTCTCATGGAGCTGCTACACGGCGCCCGTTTGGCATGGCAAACCAGGGCCTTACTTCGAGGCTAGTGCTCCCTTTGAGTTTCACTTTCGGTATAGAGCAGAGCGGGATGAACTTCCAAGTAGGAACTGGAAGCACAAGGTTTCTTTCGGGAAAACTCATTTTCTTCTCTGAGCCATGCAGGCAGTAACTAAAAGCCCGGTAACAACAATGCTTTTCAAGTAGCTTCTAGGCCACATGAATGGAGCTTTTAAATTTGGAAAACAAGCCTTGTGCCATCAGTCTCCCTTTTCCAGGTTGACAGGCAGCATAAGTACATCTTGATTCTCACAACACAAAAGAGACTCAAGTTACCCCCTGGGCCCTCCCCTGAATCACCTTTATCTCTGCCCGCTATTGTGCCTGTACTGAGCTGCCTAAAGGAAGAATGCTCGAGGTCCACAAAGGGGCCTGTGCATCTTCCAAAAGCCTGCAGTGTTACACCAAGAACTTTGCTTATGTTGCAGTTGGAACGCACTCCGACCGTCTCCTTGAGGGATGGGTGATTCAGGTAAGAGGTGTTCGAAGGAATTATAAGCAGAGTGTTTGTCTCAGTTTGGCCCATCTCAGGCAAGGAGGCCGACTTCTTTGGCGTGCTGGAGAATCTAGACCTGTGTTCCCTAAGCTGTTGTAGAGCTGAGGAAATCTATCAGTCCCAAGGAAGAGTGCGGTGTGTTGCCCCTCACTCGGCAAGAAGAGGGGTCCTCGGAAGGGCCTATGGGGACGGATGTTGCTTAACAGGCCCAGGGCATCCTGGTTGTACCTAGTGTTCTGGAATGGAAACGGGTGCTGACGCGGGAGTCCTAGGAGACCTGAAAAGCTTACTACTATTAAACTAAAGCAGAACAGTGACGAAGACCTCATGGAGCTGCTGCTCGCCTCCCTTTTGGCAAGGCAAATCTGGGCCTTAATTCGAGACTAGGGCTCACGTTGAGTTTCACTTTAGGTATAGAGCAGAGCAGGGTGAGCTTCCAACAGGGAACTGGAAGCACAAGTTTTCTTGCGAGAAACTCATTTTCTTCTCAGAACCATGTCGGCAGTGACGAAAACCCCGGCAACAACAATGCTTTTCAAGTAGCTTTGAGGCCGCATGAACGGAGCTTTCGTAATGGGAAAACAAGCCTTGTGCCATCAGTCTCCAATTTCTAGGTTGACACGCAGCATACACGCAGGACCAGAGCTTCCTGGCTCTACGCAGTGTTCTGGTACCGAAACGGGTGCTGAAGCAAGGTCCGTAGGAGTCTTGGAAAGCTTACTACCGTGAAACTAAAGCAGAACAGCGATGAAGGCTACATGGAGCTGCTGCACGCCTCCCGTTTTGCAAGCATAATCAGGGCCTTACTTCGAGGCTAGTGCTCACGTTGACTTTCACTTTTGGTATAGAGCAGAGCAGAGTGAGCTTCCAACTAGGAACTGGAAGCACAAGGTTTCTTTCGAGAAAACTCATTTTCTTCTATGAGCCATGCCGGCTATAAGTAAAAGCACGGTAACAACAGTGCTTTTCAGGTAGCTTCGAGGCCGCACGAATGGAACTTTCAAAACGGGAAAACAAGCTTTGTGCCATCAGTCTCCCATTTCCAGGTTGACACGCAGCATAAGTACATGTTGATGCTCACAAGTCAAAAGAGATTCACGATACCCACTGGGGCTTTCCCTGAATCAACTCCTTTCTACATCCGGTTTTCTGCGTGCAGAGAAGTTCTTAAAAAAAGGATGCGCGAGGGAGACTTAGGGAACTGTGCATCCTCAAAAGACCTGCTGTGTTACACCAAGAACTGTGCTTAAATTGTACTTGGAATGCAAGCCGACCACCTCTTTGAGGATGCGTGACTCTACGTGTAAAATGTGCAAAGGGATTATAAGCAGAGTGTTTTTCTCAATAGAGTTCAGCTAGGGGAATGAGGTTACATCCCTTGCATGGAGGACAGTCTAGAAGTGTGTTCCTGAATCCTGTGTAGAGCTGAGGTAATCTGGCTCTCCCAAGGAAGAGTGCAGTGTGTTGCCTTTCTCTAGCCAACACTGGGGTGTTCCAAAAGGCCTAGGGGGCTGGAAGTTGCTTAACAGGACCAGAGCTTCCTGGCTCTACTCAGTATTCTGGTACCGAAACGGGTGCTGAAGCAAGGTCCCTAGGAGTCTGGAAAGCTTACTACCGTTAAACGAAAGCAGAACAGCGATGAAGGTCTCATGGAGCTGCTACACGGCGCCCGTTTGGCATGGCAAACCAGGGCCTTACTTCGAGGCTAGTGCTCCCTTTGCGTTTCACTTTAGGTATAGAGCAGAGCGGGATGAACTTCCAACTAGGAACTGGAAGCACAAGGTTTCTTTCGGGAAAACTCATTTTCTTCTCTGAGCCATGCAGGCAGTAACTAAAAGCCCGGTAACAACAATGCTTTTCAAGTAGCTTCTAGGCCACATGAATGGAGCTTTTAAATTTGGAAAACAAGCCTTGTGCCATCAGTCTCCCTTTTCCAGGTTGGCAGGCAGCATAAGTACATCTTGATTCTCACAACTCAAAAGAGACTCAAGTTACCCCCTGGGCCCTCCCCTGAATCACCTTTATCTCCGCCCGCTATTGTGCCTGTACTGAGCTGCCTAAAGGAAGAATGCTCGAGGTCCACAAAGGGGCCTGTGCATCTTCCAAAAGCCTGCAGTGTTACACCAAGAACTTTGCTTATGTTGCAGTTGGAACGCACTCCGACCGTCTCCTTGAGGGATGGGTGATTCAGGTAAGAGGTGTTCGAAGGAATTATAGGCAGAGTGTTTGTCTCAGTTTGGCCCATCTCAGGCAAGGAGGACGACTTCTTTGGCGTGCTGGAGAATCTAGACCTGTGTTCCCTAAGCTGTTGTAGAGCTGAGGAAATCTATCCGTCCCAAGGAAGAGTGCGGTGTGTTGCCCCTCACTCGGCAAGAACAGGGGTCCTCGGAAGGGCCTATGGGGACGGATGTTGCTTAAGAGGCCCAGGGCATCCTGGTGGTACCTAGTGTTCTGGAATGGAAAGGGGTGCTGACGCGGGAGTCCTAGGAGACCTGAAAAGCTTACTACTATTAAACTACAGCAGAACAGTGACGAAGACCTCATGGAGCTGCTGCTCGCCTCCCTTTTGGCAAGGCAAATCTGGGCCTTAATTCGAGACTAGGGCTCACGTTGAGTTTCACTTTAGGTATAGAGCAGAGCAGGGTGAGCTTCCAACAGGGAACTGGAAGCACAAGTTTTCTTGCGAGAAACTCATTTTCTTCTCAGAACCATGTCGGCAGTGACGAAAACCCCGGCAACAACAATGCTTTTCAAGTAGCTTTGAGGCCGCATGAACGGAGCTTTCGTAATGGGAAAACAAGCCTTGTGCCATCAGTCTCCAATTTCTAGGTTGACACGCAGCATACACGCAGGACCAGAGCTTCCTGGCTCTACGCAGTGTTCTGGTACCGAAACGGGTGCTGAAGCAAGGTCCGTAGGAGTCTTGGAAAGCTTACTACCGTGAAACTAAAGCAGAACAGCGATGAAGGCTACATGGAGCTGCTGCACGCCTCCCGTTTTGCAAGCATAATCAGGGCCTTACTTCGAGGCTAGTGCTCACGTTGACTTTCACTTTTGGTATAGAGCAGAGCAGGGTGAGCTTCCAACTAGGAACTGGAAGCACAAGGTTTCTTTCGAGAAAACTCATTTTCTTCTATGAGCCATGCCGGCTGTAAGTAAAAGCACGGTAACAACAGTGCTTTTCAGGTAGCTTCGAGGCCGCACGAATGGAACTTTCAAAACGGGAAAACAAGCTTTGTGCCATCAGTCTCCCATTTCCAGGTTGACACGCAGCATAAGTACATGTTGATGCTCACAAGTCAAAAGAGATTCACGATACCCACTGGGGCTTTCGCTGAATCAACTCCTTTCTACATCCGGTTTTCTGCGTGCAGAGAAGTTCTTAAAAAAAGGATGCGCGAGGGAGACTTAGGGACCTGTGCATCCTCAAAAGACCTGCTGTGTTACACCAAGAACTGTGCTTAAATTGTACTTGGAATGCAAGCCGACCACCTCTTTGAGGATGCGTGACTCTACGTGTAAAATGTGCAAAGGGATTATAAGCAGAGTGTTTTTCTCAGTAGAGTTCAGCTAGGGGAATGAGGTTACATCCCTTGCATGGAGGACAGTCTAGAAGTGTGTTCGTGAATCCTGTGTAGAGCTGAGGTCATCTGGCTCTCCCAAGGAAGAGTGCAGTGTGTTGCCTTTCTCTAGCCAACACTGGGGTGTTGCAAAAGGCCTAGGGGGCTGGAAGTTGCTTAACAGGACCAGAGCTTCCTGGCTCTACTCAGTATTCTGGTACCGAAACGGGTGCTGAAGCAAGGTCCCTAGGAGTCTGGAAAGCTTACTACCATTAAACGAAAGCAGAACAGCGATGAAGGTCTCATGGAGCTGCTACGCGGCGCCCGTTTGGCATGGCAAACCAGGGCCTTACTTCGAGGCTAGTGCTCCCTTTGAGTTTCACTTTCGGTATAGAGCAGAGCGGGATGAACTTCCAACTAGGAACTGGAAGCACAAGGTTTCTTTCGGGAAAACTCATTTTCTTCTCTGAGCCATGCAGGCAGTAACTAAAAGCCCGGTAACAACAATGCTTTTCAAGTAGCTTCTAGGCCACATGAATGGAGCTTTTAAATTTGGAAAACAAGCCTTGTGCCATCAGTCTCCCTTTTCCAGGTTGACAGGCAGCATAAGTACATCTTGATTCTCACAACTCAAAAGAGACTCAAGTTTCCCCCTGGGCCCTCCCCTGAATCACCTTTATCTCTGCCCGCTATTGTGCCTGTACTGAGCTGCCTAAAGGAAGAATGCTCGAGGTCCACAAAGGGGCCTGTGCATCTTCCAAAAGCCTGCAGTGTTACACCAAGAACTTTGCTTATGTTGCAGTTGGAACGCACTCCGACCGTCTCCTTGAGGGATGGGTGATTCAGGTAAGAGGTGTTCGAAGGAATTATAAGCAGAGTGTTTGTCTCAGTTTGGCCCATCTCAGGCAAGGAGGCCGACTTCTTTGGCGTGCTGGAGAATCTAGACCTGTGTTCCCTAAGCTGTTGTAGAGCTGAGGAAATCTATCAGTCCCAAGGAAGAGTGCGGTGTGTTGCCCCTCACTCGGCAAGAAGAGGGGTCCTCGGAAGGGCCTATGGGGACGGATGTTGCTTAACAGGCCCAGGGCATCCTGGTGGTACCTAGTGTTCTGGAATGGAAACGGGTGCTGACGCGGGAGTCCTAGGAGACCTGAAAAGCTTACTACTATTAAACTAAAGCAGAACAGTGACGAAGACCTCATGGAGCGGCTGCTCGCCTCCCGTTTTGCAAGCATAATCAGGGCCTTACTTCGAGGCTAGTGCTCACGTTGACTTTCACTTTTGGTATAGAGCAGAGCAGGGTGAGCTTCCAACTAGGAACTGGAAGCACAAGGTTTCTTTCGAGAAAACTCATTTTCTCCTTTGAGCCATGCCGGCTATAAGTAAAAGCACGGTAACAACAGTGCTTTTCAGGTAGCTTCGAGGCCGCACGAATGGAACTTTCAAAACGGGAAAACAAGCTTTGTGCCATCAGTCTCCCATTTCCAGCTTGACACGCAGCATAAGTACATGTTGATGCTCACAAGTCAAAAGAGATTCACGATACCCACTGGGGCTTTCCCTGAATCAACTCCTTTCTACATCCGGTTTTCTGCGTGCAGAGAAGTTCTTAAAAAAAGGATGCGCGAGGGAGACTTAGGGACCTGTGCATCCTCAAAAGACCTGCTGTGTTACACCAAGAACTGTGCTTAAATTGTACTTGGAATGCAAGCCGACCACCTCTTTGAGGATGCGTGACTCTACGTGTAAAATGTGCAAAGGGATTATAAGCAGAGTGTTTTTCTCAATAGAGTTCAGCTAGGGGAATGAGGTTACATCCCTTGCATGGAGGACAGTCTAGAAGTGTGTTCGTGAATCCTGTGTAGAGCTGAGGTCATCTGGCTCTCCCAAGGAAGAGTGCAGTGTGTTGCCTTTCTCTAGCCAACACTGGGGTGTTGCAAAAGGCCTAGGGGGCTGGAAGTTGCTTAACAGGACCAGAGCTTCCTGGCTCTACTCAGTATTCTGGTACCGAAACGGGTGCTGAAGCAAGGTCCCTAGGAGTCTGGAAAGCTTACTACCGTTAAACGAAAGCAGAACAGCGATGAAGGTCTCATGGAGCTGCTACACGGCGCCCATTTGGCATGGCAAACCAGGGCCTTACTTCGAGGCTAGTGCTCCCTTTGCGTTTCACTTTCGGTATAGAGCAGAGCGGGATGAACTTCCAACTAGGAACTGGAAGCACAAGGTTTCTTTCGGGAAAACTCATTTTCTTCTCTGAGCCATGCAGGCAGTAACTAAAAGCCCGGTAACAACAATGCTTTTCAAGTAGCTTCTAGGCCACATGAATGGAGCTTTTAAATTTGGAAAACAAGCCTTGTGCCATCAGTCTCCCTTTTCCAGGTTGACAGGCAGCATAAGTACATCTTGATTCTCACAACTCAAAAGAGACTCAAGTTACCCCCTGGGCCCTCCCCTGAATCACCTTTATCTCTGCCCGCTATTGTGCCTGTACTGAGCTGCCTAAAGGAAGAATGCTCGAGGTCCACAAAGGGGCCTGTGCATCTTCCAAAAGCCTGCAGTGTTACACCAAGAACTTTGCTTATGTTGCAGTTGGAACGCACTCCGACCGTCTCCTTGAGGGATGGGTGATTCAGGTAAGAGGTGTTCGAAGGAATTATAAGCAGAGTGTTTGTCTCAGTTTGGCCCATCTCAGGCAAGGAGGCCGACTTCTTTGGCGTGCTGGAGAATCTAGACCTGTGTTCCCTAAGCTGTTGTAGAGCTGAGGAAATCTATCAGTCCCAAGGAAGAGTGCGGTGTGTTGCCCCTCACTCGGCAAGAAGAGGGGTCCTCGGAAGGGCCTATGGGGACGGATGTTGCTTAACAGGCCCAGGGCATCCTGGTGGTACCTAGTGTTCTGGAATGGAAACGGGTGCTGACGCGGGAGTCCTAGGAGACCTGAAAAGCTTACTACTATTAAACTAAAGCAGAACAGTGACGAAGACCTCATGGAGCGGCTGCTCGCCTCCCGTTTTGCAAGCATAATCAGGGCCTTACTTCGAGGCTAGTGCTCACGTTGACTTTCACTTTTGGTATAGAGCAGAGCAGGGTGAGCTTCCAACTAGGAACTGGAAGCACAAGGTTTCTTTCGAGAAAACTCATTTTCTCCTTTGAGCCATGCCGGCTATAAGTAAAAGCACGGTAACAACAGTGCTTTTCAGGTAGCTTCGAGGCCGCACGAATGGAACTTTCAAAACGGGAAAACAAGCTTTGTGCCATCAGTCTCCCATTTCCAGGTTGACACGCAGCATAAGTACATGTTGATGCTCACAAGTCAAAAGAGATTCACGATACCCACTGGGGCTTTCCCTGAATCAACTCCTTTCTACATCCGGTTTTCTGCGTGCAGAGAAGTTCTTAAAAAAAGGATGCGCGAGGGAGACTTAGGGACCTGTGCATCCTCAAAAGACCTGCTGTGTTACACCAAGAACTGTGCTTAAATTGTACTTGGAATGCAAGCCGACCACCTCTTTGAGGATGCGTGACTCTACGTGTAAAATGTGCAAAGGGATTATAAGCAGAGTGTTTTTCTCAGTAGAGTTCAGCTAGGGGAATGAGGTTACATCCCTTGCATGGAGGACAGTCTAGAAGTGTGTTCGTGAATCCTGTGTAGAGCTGAGGTCATCTGGCTCTCCCAAGGAAGAGTGCAGTGTGTTGCCTTTCTCTAGCCAACACTGGGGTGTTGCAAAAGGCCTAGGGGGCTGGAAGTTGCTTAACAGGACCAGAGCTTCCTGGCTCTACTCAGTATTCTGGTACCGAAACGGGTGCTGAAGCAAGGTCCCTAGGAGTCTGGAAAGCTTACTACCGTTAAACTAAAGCAGAACAGCGATGAAGGTCTCATGGAGCTGCTACACGGCGCCCATTTGGCATGGCAAACCAGGGCCTTACTTCGAGGCTAGTGCTCCCTTTGCGTTTCACTTTCGGTATAGAGCAGAGCGGGATGAACTTCCAACTAGGAACTGGAAGCACAAGGTTTCTTTCGGGAAAACTCATTTTCTTCTCTGAGCCATGCAGGCAGTAACTAAAAGCCCGGTAACAACAATGCTTTTCAAGTAGCTTCTAGGCCACATGAATGGAGCTTTTAAATTTGGAAAACAAGCCTTGTGCCATCAGTCTCCCTTTTCCAGGTTGACAGGCAGCATAAGTACATGTTGATGCTCACAAGTCAAAAGAGATTCACGATACCCACTGGGGCTTTCACTGAATGAAATTATTTGTACGACCGGTGTTCTGCGTGCAGCGAAGTGCCTAAACAAAGGATGCGTGAGGGAGACTTAGGGCCCAGTGTATCTTCCAAAGGCCTGCAGTGTTACACCAAGAACTGTGTACTTGGAATGCAAGCCGACCATCTCCTTGAGGATGCGTGACTCTCAGTGTGAAATGTGAAAAGGGATTAGAAGCAGAGTGTTTTTCTCAATAGAGTACAGCTAGGGGAATGTGGTTACATCCATCGCATGGAGGACAGTCTAGAAGTGTGTTCAGCTGAGGTCCTCTGACTCTCCCAAGGAAGAGTGCAGTGTGTTGCCTTTCTCTATCCATCTCTGGGGTGTTCCAAAAGGCCTAGGGGGCTGGAAGTTGCTTAACAGGACCAGAGTTTCCTGGCTCTACTCAGTATTCTGGTACCGAAACGGGTGCTGAAGCAAGGTCCCTAGGAGTCTGGAAAGCTTACTACCGTTAAACTAAAGCAGAACAGCGATGAAGGTCTCATGGAGCTGCTACACGGCCCCCGTTTGGCATGGCAAACCAGGGTCCTTCTTCGAGGCGAGTGCTCACGTTGAGTTTCACTTTAGGTATAGAGCAGAGCAGGATGAGCTTCCAACTAGGAACTGGAAACACAAGGTTTCTTTGGAGAAAACTCATTTTCTTCTCTGAGCCATGCCGGCAGTAACTAAGAGCCCTGTAACATCACTGCTTTTCATGTAGATTCGAGGCCGCATGAATGGAGCTTTCAAAATGGGAAAACAAGCTTTGTGCCTTCAGTCTCCCATTTCCAGGTTGACACGCAGCATAAGTACATGTTGATGCTACAAGTCAAAAGAGATTCACGATACCTACTGGGGCTTTCACTGAATCAACTCTTTTCTACATCCGGTTTTCTGCGTGAATAGAAGTTCTTAAAAAAAAGATGCACGAAGGAGACTTGGGGACCTGTGCATCTTCAAAAGACCTGCTGTGTTACACCAAGAACTGTCCTTAAATTGTACTTGGAATGCAAGCCGACCACATCTTTGAGGATGCGTGACTCTACGTGTAAAATGTGCAAAGGGATTATAAGCAGAGTGTTTTTCTCAATAGAGTTCAGCTAGGGGAATGAGGTTACATCCATCGCATGGAGGACAGTCTAGAAGTGTGTTCAGCTGAGGTCCTCTGACTCTCCCAAGGAAGAGTGCAGTGTGTTGCCTTTCTCTATCCAACTCTGGGGTGTTCCAAAAGACCTAGGGGGCTGGAAGTTGCTTAACAGGACCAGAGTTTCCTGGCTCTACTCAGTATTCTGGTACCGAAACGGGTGCTGAAGCAAGGTCCCTAGGAGTCTGGAAAGCTTACTACCGTTAAACTAAAGCAGAACAGCGATGAAGGTCTCATGGAGCTGCTACACGGCGCCCGTTTGGCATGGCTAACCAGGGTCTTACTTCGAGGCTAGTGCTCCCTTTGCGTTTCACTTTAGGTAATGAGCAGAGCGGGATGAACTTCCAACTACGAACTGGAAGCACAAGGTTTCTTTCGGGAAAACTCATTTTCTTCTCTGAGCCATGCAGGCAGTAACTAAAAGCCCAGTAACAACAATGCTTTTCAAGTAGCTTCTAGGCCACAAGAATGGAGCTTTTAAATTTGGAAAACAAGCCTTGTGCCATCAGTCTCCCTTTTCCAGGTTGACAGGCAGCATAAGTACATCTTGATTCTCACAACTGAAAAGAGACTCAAGTTACCCCCTGGGCCCTCCCCTGAATCACCTTTATCTCCGCCCGCTATTGTGCCTGTACTGAGCTGCCTAAAGGAAGAATGCTCGAGGTCCACAAAGGGGCCTGTGCATCTTCCAAAAGCCTGCAGTGTTACACCAAGAACTTTGCTTATGTTGCAGTTGGAGCGCACTCCGACCGTCTCCTTCAGGGATGGGTGATTCAGGTAAGAGGTGTTCGAGGGAATTATAAGCAGAGTGTCTGTCTCAGTTTGGCCCATCTCAGGCAAGGAGGCCGACTTCTTTGGCGTGCTGGAGAATCTAGACCTGTGTTCCCTAAGCTGTTGTAGAGCTGAGGAAATCTATCAGTCCCAAGGAAGAGTACAGCGTGTTGCCCCTCACTCGGCAAGAACAGCGGTCCTCAGAAGGGCCTACGGGGACGGATGTTGCTTAACAGGCCCAGGGCATCCTGGTGGTACCTAGTGTTCTGGAATGGAAACGGGTGCTGACGCGGGAGTCCTAGGAGACCTGAAAAGCTTACTACTATTAAACTAAAGCAGAACAGTGACGAAGACCTCATGGAGCTGCTGCTCGCCTCCCTTTTGGCAAGGCAAATCTGGGCCTTAATTCGAGACTAGGGCTCACGTTGAATTTCACTTTAGGTATAGAGCAGAGCAGGGTGAGCTTCCAACAGGGAACTGGAAGCACAAGTTTTCTTGCGAGAAACTCATTTTCTTCTCAGAACCATGTCGGCAGTGACGAAAACCCCGGCAACAACAATGCTTTTCAGGTAGCTTTGAGGCCGCATGAACGGAGCTTTCATAATGGGAAAACAAGCCTTGTGCCATCAGTCTCCAATTTCTAGGTTGACACGCAGCATACACGCAGGACCAGAGCTTCCTGGCTCTACGCAGTGTTCTGGTACCGAAACGGGTGCTGAAGCAAGGTCCGTAGGAGTCTTGGAAAGCTTACTACCGTGAAACTAAAGCAGAAAAGCGATGAAGGCTACATGGAGCTGCTGCACGCCTCCCGTTTTGCAAGCATAATCAGGGCCTTACTTCGAGGCTAGTGCTCACGTTGACTTTCACTTTTGGTATAGAGCAGAGCAGGGTGAGCTTCCAACTAGGAACTGGAAGCACAAGGTTTCTTTCGAGAAAACTCATTTTCTCCTATGAGCCATGCCGGCTATAAGTAAAAGCACGGTAACAACAGTGCTTTTCAGGTAGCTTCGAGGCCGCACGAATGGAACTTTCAAAACGGGAAAACAAGCTTTGTGCCATCAGTCTCCCATTTCCAGGTTGACACGCAGCATAAGTACATGTTGATGCTCACAAGTCAAAAGAGATTCACGATACCCACTGGGGCTTTCCCTGAATCAACTCCTTTCTACATCCGGTTTTCTGCGTGCAGAGAAGTTCTTAAAAAAAGGATGCGCGAGGGAGACTTAGGGACCTGTGCATCCTCAAAAGACCTGCTGTGTTACACCAAGAACTGTGCTTAAATTGTACTTGGAATGCAAGCCGACCACCTCTTTGAGGATGCGTGACTCTACGTGTAAAATGTGCAAAGGGATTATAAGCAGAGTGTTTTTCTCAGTAGAGTTCAGCTAGGGGAATGAGGTTACATCCCTTGCATGGAGGACAGTCTAGAAGTGTGTTCGTGAATCCTGTGTAGAGCTGAGGTCATCTGGCTCTCCCAAGGAAGAGTGCAGTGTGTTGCCTTTCTCTAGCCAACACTGGGGTGTTGCAAAAGGCCTAGGGGGCTGGAAGTTGCTTAACAGGACCAGAGCTTCCTGGCTCTACTCAGTATTCTGGTACCGAAACGGGTGCTGAAGCAAGGTCCCTAGGAGTCTGGAAAGCTTACTACCGTTAAACTAAAGCAGAACAGCGATGAAGGTCTCATGGAGCTGCTACACGGCGCCCATTTGGCATGGCAAACCAGGGCCTTACTTCGAGGCTAGTGCTCCCTTTGCGTTTCACTTTCGGTATAGAGCAGAGCGGGATGAACTTCCAACTAGGAACTGGAAGCACAAGGTTTCTTTCGGGAAAACTCATTTTCTTCTCTGAGCCATGCAGGCAGTAACTAAAAGCCCGGTAACAACAATGCTTTTCAAGTAGCTTCTAGGCCACATGAATGGAGCTTTTAAATTTGGAAAACAAGCCTTGTGCCATCAGTCTCCCTTTTCCAGGTTGACAGGCAGCATAAGTACATCTTGATTCTCACAACTCAAAAGAGACTCAAGTTACCCCCTGGGCCCTCCCCTGAATCACCTTTATCTCTGCCCGCTATTGTGCCTGTACTGAGCTGCCTAAAGGAAGAATGCTCGAGGTCCACAAAGGGGCCTGTGCATCTTCCAAAAGCCTGCAGTGTTACACCAAGAACTTTGCTTATGTTGCAGTTGGAACGCACTCCGACCGTCTCCTTGAGGGATGGGTGATTCAGGTAAGAGGTGTTCGAAGGAATTATAAGCAGAGTGTTTGTCTCAGTTTGGCCCATCTCAGGCAAGGAGGCCGACTTCTTTGGCGTGCTGGAGAATCTAGACCTGTGTTCCCTCAGCTGTTGTAGAGCTGAGGAAATCTATCAGTCCCAAGGAAGAGTGCGGTGTGTTGCCCCTCACTCGGCAAGAAGAGGGGTCCTCGGAAGGGCCTATGGGGACGGATGTTGCTTAACAGGCCCAGGGCATCCTGGTGGTACCTAGTGTTCTGGAATGGAAACGGGTGCTGACGCGGGAGTCCTAGGAGACCTGAAAAGCTTACTACTATTAAACTAAAGCAGAACAGTGACGAAGACCTCATGGAGCTGCTGCTCGCCTCCCTTTTGGCAAGGCAAATCTGGGCCTTAATTCGAGACTAGGGCTCACGTTGAGTTTCACTTTAGGTACAGAGCAGAGCAGGGTGAGCTTCCAACAGGGAACTGGAAGCACAAGTTTTCTTGCGAGAAACTCATTTTCTTCTCAGAACCATGTCGGCAGTGACGAAAACCCCGGCAACAACAATGCTTTTCAGGTAGCTTTGAGGCCGCATGAACGGAGCTTTCATAATGGGAAAACAAGCCTTGTGCCATCAGTCTCCAATTTCTAGGTTGACACGCAGCATACACGCAGGACCAGAGCTTCCTGGCTCTACGCAGTGTTCTGGTACCGAAACGGGTGCTGAAGCAAGGTCCGTAGGAGTCTTGGAAAGCTTACTACCGTAAAACTAAAGCAGAACAGCGATGAAGGCTACATGGAGCTGCTGCACGCCTCCCGTTTTGCAAGCATAATCAGGGCCTTACTTCGAGGCTAGTGCTCACGTTGACTTTCACTTTTGGTATAGAGCAGAGCAGGGTGAGCTTCCAACTAGGAACTGGAAGCACAAGGTTTCTTTCGAGAAAACTCATTTTCTCCTATGAGCCATGCCGGCTGTAAGTAAAAGCACGGTAACAACAGTGCTTTTCAGGTAGCTTCGAGGCCGCACGAATGGATCTTTCAAAACGGGAAAACAAGCTTTGTGCCATCAGTCTCCCATTTCCAGGTTGACACGCAGCATAAGTACATGTTGATGCTCACAAGTCAAAAGAGATTCACGATACCCACTGGGGCTTTCCCTGAATCAACTCCTTTCTACATCCGGTTTTCTGCGTGCAGAGAAGTTCTTAAAAAAAGGATGCGCGAGGGAGACTTAGGGACCTGTGCATCCTCAAAAGACCTGCTGTGTTACACCAAGAACTGTGCTTAAATTGTACTTGGAATGCAAGCCGACCACCTCTTTGAGGATGCGTGACTCTACGTGTAAAATGTGCAAAGGGATTATAAGCAGAGTGTTTTTCTCAGTAGAGTTCAGCTAGGGGAATGAGGTTACATCCCTTGCATGGAGGACAGTCTAGAAGTGTGTTCGTGAATCCTGTGTAGAGCTGAGGTCATCTGGCTCTCCCAAGGAAGAGTGCAGTGTGTTGCCTTTCTCTAGCCAACACTGGGGTGTTGCAAAAGGCCTAGGGGGCTGGAAGTTGCTTAACAGGACCAGAGCTTCCTGGCTCTACTCAGTATTCTGGTACCGAAACGGGTGCTGAAGCAAGGTCCCTAGGAGTCTGGAAAGCTTACTACCGTTAAACGAAAGCAGAACAGCGATGAAGGTCTCATGGAGCTGCTACACGGCGCCCGTTTGGCATGGCAAACCAGGGCCTTACTTCGAGGCTAGTGCTCCCTTTGCGTTTCACTTTCGGTATAGAGCAGAGCGGGATGAACTTCCAACTAGGAACTGGAAGCACAAGGTTTCTTTCGGGAAAACTCATTTTCTTCTCTGAGCCATGCAGGCAGTAACTAAAAGCCCGGTAACAACAATGCTTTTCAAGTAGCTTCTAGGCCACATGAATGGAGCTTTTAAATTTGGAAAACAAGCCTTGTGCCATCAGTCTCCCTTTTCCAGGTTGACAGGCAGCATAAGTACATCTTGATTCTCACAACTCAAAAGAGACTCAAGTTACCCCCTGGGCCCTCCCCTGAATCACCTTTATCTCTGCCCGCTATTGTGCCTGTACTGAGCTGCCTAAAGGAAGAATGCTCGAGGTCCACAAAGGGGCCTGTGCATCTTCCAAAAGCCTGCAGTGTTACACCAAGAACTTTGCTTATGTTGCAGTTGGAACGCACTCCGACCGTCTCCTTGAGGGATGGGTGATTCAGGTAAGAGGTGTTCGAAGGAATTATAAGCAGAGTGTTTGTCTCAGTTTGGCCCATCTCAGGCAAGGAGGCCGACTTCTTTGGCGTGCTGGAGAATCTAGACCTGTGTTCCCTCAGCTGTTGTAGAGCTGAGGAAATCTATCAGTCCCAAGGAAGAGTGCGGTGTGTTGCCCCTCACTCGGCAAGAAGAGGGGTCCTCGGAAGGGCCTATGGGGACGGATGTTGCTTAACAGGCCCAGGGCATCCTGGTGGTACCTAGTGTTCTGGAATGGAAACGGGTGCTGACGCGGGAGTCCTAGGAGACCTGAAAAGCTTACTACTATTAAACTAAAGCAGAACAGTGACGAAGACCTCATGGAGCTGCTGCTCGCCTCCCTTTTGGCAAGGCAAATCTGGGCCTTAATTCGAGACTAGGGCTCACGTTGAGTTTCACTTTAGGTATAGAGCAGAGCAGGGTGAGCTTCCAACAGGGAACTGGAAGCACAAGTTTTCTTGCGAGAAACTCATTTTCTTCTCAGAACCATGTCGGCAGTGACGAAAACCCCGGCAACAACAATGCTTTTCAGGTAGCTTTGAGGCCGCATGAACGGAGCTTTCATAATGGGAAAACAAGCCTTGTGCCATCAGTCTCCAATTTCTAGGTTGACACGCAGCATACACGCAGGACCAGAGCTTCCTGGCTCTACGCAGTGTTCTGGTACCGAAACGGGTGCTGAAGCAAGGTCCGTAGGAGTCTTGGAAAGCTTACTACCGTGAAACTAAAGCAGAACAGCGATGAAGGCTACATGGAGCTGCTGCACGCCTCCCGTTTTGCAAGCATAATCAGGGCCTTACTTCGAGGCTAGTGCTCACGTTGACTTTCACTTTTGGTATAGAGCAGAGCAGGGTGAGCTTCCAACTAGGAACTGGAAGCACAAGGTTTCTTTCGAGAAAACTCATTTTCTCCTTTGAGCCATGCCGGCTATAAGTAAAAGCACGGTAACAACAGTGCTTTTCAGGTAGCTTCGAGGCCGCACGAATGGAACTTTCAAAACGGGAAAACAAGCTTTGTGCCATCAGTCTCCCATTTCCAGCTTGACACGCAGCATAAGTACATGTTGATGCTCACAAGTCAAAAGAGATTCACGATACCCACTGGGGCTTTCCCTGAATCAACTCCTTTCTACATCCGGTTTTCTGCGTGCAGAGAAGTTCTTAAAAAAAGGATGCGCGAGGGAGACTTAGGGACCTGTGCATCCTCAAAAGACCTGCTGTGTTACACCAAGAACTGTGCTTAAATTGTACTTGGAATGCAAGCCGACCACCTCTTTGAGGATGCGTGACTCTACGTGTAAAATGTGCAAAGGGATTATAAGCAGAGTGTTTTTCTCAATAGAGTTCAGCTAGGGGAATGAGGTTACATCCCTTGCATGGAGGACAGTCTAGAAGTGTGTTCGTGAATCCTGTGTAGAGCTGAGGTCATCTGGCTCTCCCAAGGAAGAGTGCAGTGTGTTGCCTTTCTCTAGCCAACACTGGGGTGTTGCAAAAGGCCTAGGGGGCTGGAAGTTGCTTAACAGGACCAGAGCTTCCTGGCTCTACTCAGTATTCTGGTACCGAAACGGGTGCTGAAGCAAGGTCCCTAGGAGTCTGGAAAGCTTACTACCGTTAAACGAAAGCAGAATAGCGATGAAGGTCTCATGGAGCTGCTACACGGCGCCCGTTTGGCATGGCAAACCAGGGCCTTACTTCGAGGCTAGTGCTCCCTTTGAGTTTCACTTTCGGTATAGAGCAGAGCGGGATGAACTTCCAAGTAGGAACTGGAAGCACAAGGTTTCTTTCGGGAAAACTCATTTTCTTCTCTGAGCCATGCAGGCAGTAACTAAAAGCCCGGTAACAACAATGCTTTTCAAGTAGCTTCTAGGCCACATGAATGGAGCTTTTAAATTTGGAAAACAAGCCTTGTGCCATCAGTCTCCCTTTTCCAGGTTGACAGGCAGCATAAGTACATCTTGATTCTCACAACACAAAAGAGACTCAAGTTACCCCCTGGGCCCTCCCCTGAATCACCTTTATCTCTGCCCGCTATTGTGCCTGTACTGAGCTGCCTAAAGGAAGAATGCTCGAGGTCCACAAAGGGGCCTGTGCATCTTCCAAAAGCCTGCAGTGTTACACCAAGAACTTTGCTTATGTTGCAGTTGGAACGCACTCCGACCGTCTCCTTGAGGGATGGGTGATTCAGGTAAGAGGTGTTCGAAGGAATTATAAGCAGAGTGTTTGTCTCAGTTTGGCCCATCTCAGGCAAGGAGGCCGACTTCTTTGGCGTGCTGGAGAATCTAGACCTGTGTTCCCTAAGCTGTTGTAGAGCTGAGGAAATCTATCAGTCCCAAGGAAGAGTGCGGTGTGTTGCCCCTCACTCGGCAAGAAGAGGGGTCCTCGGAAGGGCCTATGGGGACGGATGTTGCTTAACAGGCCCAGGGCATCCTGGTTGTACCTAGTGTTCTGGAATGGAAACGGGTGCTGACGCGGGAGTCCTAGGAGACCTGAAAAGCTTACTACTATTAAACTAAAGCAGAACAGTGACGAAGACCTCATGGAGCTGCTGCTCGCCTCCCTTTTGGCAAGGCAAATCTGGGCCTTAATTCGAGACTAGGGCTCACGTTGAGTTTCACTTTAGGTATAGAGCAGAGCAGGGTGAGCTTCCAACAGGGAACTGGAAGCACAAGTTTTCTTGCGAGAAACTCATTTTCTTCTCAGAACCATGTCGGCAGTGACGAAAACCCCGGCAACAACAATGCTTTTCAAGTAGCTTTGAGGCCGCATGAACGGAGCTTTCGTAATGGGAAAACAAGCCTTGTGCCATCAGTCTCCAATTTCTAGGTTGACACGCAGCATACACGCAGGACCAGAGCTTCCTGGCTCTACGCAGTGTTCTGGTACCGAAACGGGTGCTGAAGCAAGGTCCGTAGGAGTCTTGGAAAGCTTACTACCGTGAAACTAAAGCAGAACAGCGATGAAGGCTACATGGAGCTGCTGCACGCCTCCCGTTTTGCAAGCATAATCAGGGCCTTACTTCGAGGCTAGTGCTCACGTTGACTTTCACTTTTGGTATAGAGCAGAGCAGAGTGAGCTTCCAACTAGGAACTGGAAGCACAAGGTTTCTTTCGAGAAAACTCATTTTCTTCTATGAGCCATGCCGGCTATAAGTAAAAGCACGGTAACAACAGTGCTTTTCAGGTAGCTTCGAGGCCGCACGAATGGAACTTTCAAAACGGGAAAACAAGCTTTGTGCCATCAGTCTCCCATTTCCAGGTTGACACGCAGCATAAGTACATGTTGATGCTCACAAGTCAAAAGAGATTCACGATACCCACTGGGGCTTTCCCTGAATCAACTCCTTTCTACATCCGGTTTTCTGCGTGCAGAGAAGTTCTTAAAAAAAGGATGCGCGAGGGAGACTTAGGGAACTGTGCATCCTCAAAAGACCTGCTGTGTTACACCAAGAACTGTGCTTAAATTGTACTTGGAATGCAAGCCGACCACCTCTTTGAGGATGCGTGACTCTACGTGTAAAATGTGCAAAGGGATTATAAGCAGAGTGTTTTTCTCAATAGAGTTCAGCTAGGGGAATGAGGTTACATCCCTTGCATGGAGGACAGTCTAGAAGTGTGTTCCTGAATCCTGTGTAGAGCTGAGGTAATCTGGCTCTCCCAAGGAAGAGTGCAGTGTGTTGCCTTTCTCTAGCCAACACTGGGGTGTTCCAAAAGGCCTAGGGGGCTGGAAGTTGCTTAACAGGACCAGAGCTTCCTGGCTCTACTCAGTATTCTGGTACCGAAACGGGTGCTGAAGCAAGGTCCCTAGGAGTCTGGAAAGCTTACTACCGTTAAACGAAAGCAGAACAGCGATGAAGGTCTCATGGAGCTGCTACACGGCGCCCGTTTGGCATGGCAAACCAGGGCCTTACTTCGAGGCTAGTGCTCCCTTTGCGTTTCACTTTAGGTATAGAGCAGAGCGGGATGAACTTCCAACTAGGAACTGGAAGCACAAGGTTTCTTTCGGGAAAACTCATTTTCTTCTCTGAGCCATGCAGGCAGTAACTAAAAGCCCGGTAACAACAATGCTTTTCAAGTAGCTTCTAGGCCACATGAATGGAGCTTTTAAATTTGGAAAACAAGCCTTGTGCCATCAGTCTCCCTTTTCCAGGTTGGCAGGCAGCATAAGTACATCTTGATTCTCACAACTCAAAAGAGACTCAAGTTACCCCCTGGGCCCTCCCCTGAATCACCTTTATCTCCGCCCGCTATTGTGCCTGTACTGAGCTGCCTAAAGGAAGAATGCTCGAGGTCCACAAAGGGGCCTGTGCATCTTCCAAAAGCCTGCAGTGTTACACCAAGAACTTTGCTTATGTTGCAGTTGGAACGCACTCCGACCGTCTCCTTGAGGGATGGGTGATTCAGGTAAGAGGTGTTCGAAGGAATTATAGGCAGAGTGTTTGTCTCAGTTTGGCCCATCTCAGGCAAGGAGGACGACTTCTTTGGCGTGCTGGAGAATCTAGACCTGTGTTCCCTAAGCTGTTGTAGAGCTGAGGAAATCTATCCGTCCCAAGGAAGAGTGCGGTGTGTTGCCCCTCACTCGGCAAGAACAGGGGTCCTCGGAAGGGCCTATGGGGACGGATGTTGCTTAAGAGGCCCAGGGCATCCTGGTGGTACCTAGTGTTCTGGAATGGAAAGGGGTGCTGACGCGGGAGTCCTAGGAGACCTGAAAAGCTTACTACTATTAAACTACAGCAGAACAGTGACGAAGACCTCATGGAGCTGCTGCTCGCCTCCCTTTTGGCAAGGCAAATCTGGGCCTTAATTCGAGACTAGGGCTCACGTTGAGTTTCACTTTAGGTATAGAGCAGAGCAGGGTGAGCTTCCAACAGGGAACTGGAAGCACAAGTTTTCTTGCGAGAAACTCATTTTCTTCTCAGAACCATGTCGGCAGTGACGAAAACCCCGGCAACAACAATGCTTTTCAAGTAGCTTTGAGGCCGCATGAACGGAGCTTTCGTAATGGGAAAACAAGCCTTGTGCCATCAGTCTCCAATTTCTAGGTTGACACGCAGCATACACGCAGGACCAGAGCTTCCTGGCTCTACGCAGTGTTCTGGTACCGAAACGGGTGCTGAAGCAAGGTCCGTAGGAGTCTTGGAAAGCTTACTACCGTGAAACTAAAGCAGAACAGCGATGAAGGCTACATGGAGCTGCTGCACGCCTCCCGTTTTGCAAGCATAATCAGGGCCTTACTTCGAGGCTAGTGCTCACGTTGACTTTCACTTTTGGTATAGAGCAGAGCAGGGTGAGCTTCCAACTAGGAACTGGAAGCACAAGGTTTCTTTCGAGAAAACTCATTTTCTTCTATGAGCCATGCCGGCTGTAAGTAAAAGCACGGTAACAACAGTGCTTTTCAGGTAGCTTCGAGGCCGCACGAATGGAACTTTCAAAACGGGAAAACAAGCTTTGTGCCATCAGTCTCCCATTTCCAGGTTGACACGCAGCATAAGTACATGTTGATGCTCACAAGTCAAAAGAGATTCACGATACCCACTGGGGCTTTCGCTGAATCAACTCCTTTCTACATCCGGTTTTCTGCGTGCAGAGAAGTTCTTAAAAAAAGGATGCGCGAGGGAGACTTAGGGACCTGTGCATCCTCAAAAGACCTGCTGTGTTACACCAAGAACTGTGCTTAAATTGTACTTGGAATGCAAGCCGACCACCTCTTTGAGGATGCGTGACTCTACGTGTAAAATGTGCAAAGGGATTATAAGCAGAGTGTTTTTCTCAGTAGAGTTCAGCTAGGGGAATGAGGTTACATCCCTTGCATGGAGGACAGTCTAGAAGTGTGTTCGTGAATCCTGTGTAGAGCTGAGGTCATCTGGCTCTCCCAAGGAAGAGTGCAGTGTGTTGCCTTTCTCTAGCCAACACTGGGGTGTTGCAAAAGGCCTAGGGGGCTGGAAGTTGCTTAACAGGACCAGAGCTTCCTGGCTCTACTCAGTATTCTGGTACCGAAACGGGTGCTGAAGCAAGGTCCCTAGGAGTCTGGAAAGCTTACTACCATTAAACGAAAGCAGAACAGCGATGAAGGTCTCATGGAGCTGCTACGCGGCGCCCGTTTGGCATGGCAAACCAGGGCCTTACTTCGAGGCTAGTGCTCCCTTTGAGTTTCACTTTCGGTATAGAGCAGAGCGGGATGAACTTCCAACTAGGAACTGGAAGCACAAGGTTTCTTTCGGGAAAACTCATTTTCTTCTCTGAGCCATGCAGGCAGTAACTAAAAGCCCGGTAACAACAATGCTTTTCAAGTAGCTTCTAGGCCACATGAATGGAGCTTTTAAATTTGGAAAACAAGCCTTGTGCCATCAGTCTCCCTTTTCCAGGTTGACAGGCAGCATAAGTACATCTTGATTCTCACAACTCAAAAGAGACTCAAGTTTCCCCCTGGGCCCTCCCCTGAATCACCTTTATCTCTGCCCGCTATTGTGCCTGTACTGAGCTGCCTAAAGGAAGAATGCTCGAGGTCCACAAAGGGGCCTGTGCATCTTCCAAAAGCCTGCAGTGTTACACCAAGAACTTTGCTTATGTTGCAGTTGGAACGCACTCCGACCGTCTCCTTGAGGGATGGGTGATTCAGGTAAGAGGTGTTCGAAGGAATTATAAGCAGAGTGTTTGTCTCAGTTTGGCCCATCTCAGGCAAGGAGGCCGACTTCTTTGGCGTGCTGGAGAATCTAGACCTGTGTTCCCTAAGCTGTTGTAGAGCTGAGGAAATCTATCAGTCCCAAGGAAGAGTGCGGTGTGTTGCCCCTCACTCGGCAAGAAGAGGGGTCCTCGGAAGGGCCTATGGGGACGGATGTTGCTTAACAGGCCCAGGGCATCCTGGTGGTACCTAGTGTTCTGGAATGGAAACGGGTGCTGACGCGGGAGTCCTAGGAGACCTGAAAAGCTTACTACTATTAAACTAAAGCAGAACAGTGACGAAGACCTCATGGAGCGGCTGCTCGCCTCCCGTTTTGCAAGCATAATCAGGGCCTTACTTCGAGGCTAGTGCTCACGTTGACTTTCACTTTTGGTATAGAGCAGAGCAGGGTGAGCTTCCAACTAGGAACTGGAAGCACAAGGTTTCTTTCGAGAAAACTCATTTTCTCCTTTGAGCCATGCCGGCTATAAGTAAAAGCACGGTAACAACAGTGCTTTTCAGGTAGCTTCGAGGCCGCACGAATGGAACTTTCAAAACGGGAAAACAAGCTTTGTGCCATCAGTCTCCCATTTCCAGCTTGACACGCAGCATAAGTACATGTTGATGCTCACAAGTCAAAAGAGATTCACGATACCCACTGGGGCTTTCCCTGAATCAACTCCTTTCTACATCCGGTTTTCTGCGTGCAGAGAAGTTCTTAAAAAAAGGATGCGCGAGGGAGACTTAGGGACCTGTGCATCCTCAAAAGACCTGCTGTGTTACACCAAGAACTGTGCTTAAATTGTACTTGGAATGCAAGCCGACCACCTCTTTGAGGATGCGTGACTCTACGTGTAAAATGTGCAAAGGGATTATAAGCAGAGTGTTTTTCTCAATAGAGTTCAGCTAGGGGAATGAGGTTACATCCCTTGCATGGAGGACAGTCTAGAAGTGTGTTCGTGAATCCTGTGTAGAGCTGAGGTCATCTGGCTCTCCCAAGGAAGAGTGCAGTGTGTTGCCTTTCTCTAGCCAACACTGGGGTGTTGCAAAAGGCCTAGGGGGCTGGAAGTTGCTTAACAGGACCAGAGCTTCCTGGCTCTACTCAGTATTCTGGTACCGAAACGGGTGCTGAAGCAAGGTCCCTAGGAGTCTGGAAAGCTTACTACCGTTAAACGAAAGCAGAACAGCGATGAAGGTCTCATGGAGCTGCTACACGGCGCCCATTTGGCATGGCAAACCAGGGCCTTACTTCGAGGCTAGTGCTCCCTTTGCGTTTCACTTTCGGTATAGAGCAGAGCGGGATGAACTTCCAACTAGGAACTGGAAGCACAAGGTTTCTTTCGGGAAAACTCATTTTCTTCTCTGAGCCATGCAGGCAGTAACTAAAAGCCCGGTAACAACAATGCTTTTCAAGTAGCTTCTAGGCCACATGAATGGAGCTTTTAAATTTGGAAAACAAGCCTTGTGCCATCAGTCTCCCTTTTCCAGGTTGACAGGCAGCATAAGTACATCTTGATTCTCACAACTCAAAAGAGACTCAAGTTACCCCCTGGGCCCTCCCCTGAATCACCTTTATCTCTGCCCGCTATTGTGCCTGTACTGAGCTGCCTAAAGGAAGAATGCTCGAGGTCCACAAAGGGGCCTGTGCATCTTCCAAAAGCCTGCAGTGTTACACCAAGAACTTTGCTTATGTTGCAGTTGGAACGCACTCCGACCGTCTCCTTGAGGGATGGGTGATTCAGGTAAGAGGTGTTCGAAGGAATTATAAGCAGAGTGTTTGTCTCAGTTTGGCCCATCTCAGGCAAGGAGGCCGACTTCTTTGGCGTGCTGGAGAATCTAGACCTGTGTTCCCTAAGCTGTTGTAGAGCTGAGGAAATCTATCAGTCCCAAGGAAGAGTGCGGTGTGTTGCCCCTCACTCGGCAAGAAGAGGGGTCCTCGGAAGGGCCTATGGGGACGGATGTTGCTTAACAGGCCCAGGGCATCCTGGTGGTACCTAGTGTTCTGGAATGGAAACGGGTGCTGACGCGGGAGTCCTAGGAGACCTGAAAAGCTTACTACTATTAAACTAAAGCAGAACAGTGACGAAGACCTCATGGAGCGGCTGCTCGCCTCCCGTTTTGCAAGCATAATCAGGGCCTTACTTCGAGGCTAGTGCTCACGTTGACTTTCACTTTTGGTATAGAGCAGAGCAGGGTGAGCTTCCAACTAGGAACTGGAAGCACAAGGTTTCTTTCGAGAAAACTCATTTTCTCCTTTGAGCCATGCCGGCTATAAGTAAAAGCACGGTAACAACAGTGCTTTTCAGGTAGCTTCGAGGCCGCACGAATGGAACTTTCAAAACGGGAAAACAAGCTTTGTGCCATCAGTCTCCCATTTCCAGGTTGACACGCAGCATAAGTACATGTTGATGCTCACAAGTCAAAAGAGATTCACGATACCCACTGGGGCTTTCCCTGAATCAACTCCTTTCTACATCCGGTTTTCTGCGTGCAGAGAAGTTCTTAAAAAAAGGATGCGCGAGGGAGACTTAGGGACCTGTGCATCCTCAAAAGACCTGCTGTGTTACACCAAGAACTGTGCTTAAATTGTACTTGGAATGCAAGCCGACCACCTCTTTGAGGATGCGTGACTCTACGTGTAAAATGTGCAAAGGGATTATAAGCAGAGTGTTTTTCTCAGTAGAGTTCAGCTAGGGGAATGAGGTTACATCCCTTGCATGGAGGACAGTCTAGAAGTGTGTTCGTGAATCCTGTGTAGAGCTGAGGTCATCTGGCTCTCCCAAGGAAGAGTGCAGTGTGTTGCCTTTCTCTAGCCAACACTGGGGTGTTGCAAAAGGCCTAGGGGGCTGGAAGTTGCTTAACAGGACCAGAGCTTCCTGGCTCTACTCAGTATTCTGGTACCGAAACGGGTGCTGAAGCAAGGTCCCTAGGAGTCTGGAAAGCTTACTACCGTTAAACTAAAGCAGAACAGCGATGAAGGTCTCATGGAGCTGCTACACGGCGCCCATTTGGCATGGCAAACCAGGGCCTTACTTCGAGGCTAGTGCTCCCTTTGCGTTTCACTTTCGGTATAGAGCAGAGCGGGATGAACTTCCAACTAGGAACTGGAAGCACAAGGTTTCTTTCGGGAAAACTCATTTTCTTCTCTGAGCCATGCAGGCAGTAACTAAAAGCCCGGTAACAACAATGCTTTTCAAGTAGCTTCTAGGCCACATGAATGGAGCTTTTAAATTTGGAAAACAAGCCTTGTGCCATCAGTCTCCCTTTTCCAGGTTGACAGGCAGCATAAGTACATGTTGATGCTCACAAGTCAAAAGAGATTCACGATACCCACTGGGGCTTTCACTGAATGAAATTATTTGTACGACCGGTGTTCTGCGTGCAGCGAAGTGCCTAAACAAAGGATGCGTGAGGGAGACTTAGGGCCCAGTGTATCTTCCAAAGGCCTGCAGTGTTACACCAAGAACTGTGTACTTGGAATGCAAGCCGACCATCTCCTTGAGGATGCGTGACTCTCAGTGTGAAATGTGAAAAGGGATTAGAAGCAGAGTGTTTTTCTCAATAGAGTACAGCTAGGGGAATGTGGTTACATCCATCGCATGGAGGACAGTCTAGAAGTGTGTTCAGCTGAGGTCCTCTGACTCTCCCAAGGAAGAGTGCAGTGTGTTGCCTTTCTCTATCCATCTCTGGGGTGTTCCAAAAGGCCTAGGGGGCTGGAAGTTGCTTAACAGGACCAGAGTTTCCTGGCTCTACTCAGTATTCTGGTACCGAAACGGGTGCTGAAGCAAGGTCCCTAGGAGTCTGGAAAGCTTACTACCGTTAAACTAAAGCAGAACAGCGATGAAGGTCTCATGGAGCTGCTACACGGCCCCCGTTTGGCATGGCAAACCAGGGTCCTTCTTCGAGGCGAGTGCTCACGTTGAGTTTCACTTTAGGTATAGAGCAGAGCAGGATGAGCTTCCAACTAGGAACTGGAAACACAAGGTTTCTTTGGAGAAAACTCATTTTCTTCTCTGAGCCATGCCGGCAGTAACTAAGAGCCCTGTAACATCACTGCTTTTCATGTAGATTCGAGGCCGCATGAATGGAGCTTTCAAAATGGGAAAACAAGCTTTGTGCCTTCAGTCTCCCATTTCCAGGTTGACACGCAGCATAAGTACATGTTGATGCTACAAGTCAAAAGAGATTCACGATACCTACTGGGGCTTTCACTGAATCAACTCTTTTCTACATCCGGTTTTCTGCGTGAATAGAAGTTCTTAAAAAAAAGATGCACGAAGGAGACTTGGGGACCTGTGCATCTTCAAAAGACCTGCTGTGTTACACCAAGAACTGTCCTTAAATTGTACTTGGAATGCAAGCCGACCACATCTTTGAGGATGCGTGACTCTACGTGTAAAATGTGCAAAGGGATTATAAGCAGAGTGTTTTTCTCAATAGAGTTCAGCTAGGGGAATGAGGTTACATCCATCGCATGGAGGACAGTCTAGAAGTGTGTTCAGCTGAGGTCCTCTGACTCTCCCAAGGAAGAGTGCAGTGTGTTGCCTTTCTCTATCCAACTCTGGGGTGTTCCAAAAGACCTAGGGGGCTGGAAGTTGCTTAACAGGACCAGAGTTTCCTGGCTCTACTCAGTATTCTGGTACCGAAACGGGTGCTGAAGCAAGGTCCCTAGGAGTCTGGAAAGCTTACTACCGTTAAACTAAAGCAGAACAGCGATGAAGGTCTCATGGAGCTGCTACACGGCGCCCGTTTGGCATGGCTAACCAGGGTCTTACTTCGAGGCTAGTGCTCCCTTTGCGTTTCACTTTAGGTAATGAGCAGAGCGGGATGAACTTCCAACTACGAACTGGAAGCACAAGGTTTCTTTCGGGAAAACTCATTTTCTTCTCTGAGCCATGCAGGCAGTAACTAAAAGCCCAGTAACAACAATGCTTTTCAAGTAGCTTCTAGGCCACAAGAATGGAGCTTTTAAATTTGGAAAACAAGCCTTGTGCCATCAGTCTCCCTTTTCCAGGTTGACAGGCAGCATAAGTACATCTTGATTCTCACAACTGAAAAGAGACTCAAGTTACCCCCTGGGCCCTCCCCTGAATCACCTTTATCTCCGCCCGCTATTGTGCCTGTACTGAGCTGCCTAAAGGAAGAATGCTCGAGGTCCACAAAGGGGCCTGTGCATCTTCCAAAAGCCTGCAGTGTTACACCAAGAACTTTGCTTATGTTGCAGTTGGAGCGCACTCCGACCGTCTCCTTCAGGGATGGGTGATTCAGGTAAGAGGTGTTCGAGGGAATTATAAGCAGAGTGTCTGTCTCAGTTTGGCCCATCTCAGGCAAGGAGGCCGACTTCTTTGGCGTGCTGGAGAATCTAGACCTGTGTTCCCTAAGCTGTTGTAGAGCTGAGGAAATCTATCAGTCCCAAGGAAGAGTACAGCGTGTTGCCCCTCACTCGGCAAGAACAGCGGTCCTCAGAAGGGCCTACGGGGACGGATGTTGCTTAACAGGCCCAGGGCATCCTGGTGGTACCTAGTGTTCTGGAATGGAAACGGGTGCTGACGCGGGAGTCCTAGGAGACCTGAAAAGCTTACTACTATTAAACTAAAGCAGAACAGTGACGAAGACCTCATGGAGCTGCTGCTCGCCTCCCTTTTGGCAAGGCAAATCTGGGCCTTAATTCGAGACTAGGGCTCACGTTGAATTTCACTTTAGGTATAGAGCAGAGCAGGGTGAGCTTCCAACAGGGAACTGGAAGCACAAGTTTTCTTGCGAGAAACTCATTTTCTTCTCAGAACCATGTCGGCAGTGACGAAAACCCCGGCAACAACAATGCTTTTCAGGTAGCTTTGAGGCCGCATGAACGGAGCTTTCATAATGGGAAAACAAGCCTTGTGCCATCAGTCTCCAATTTCTAGGTTGACACGCAGCATACACGCAGGACCAGAGCTTCCTGGCTCTACGCAGTGTTCTGGTACCGAAACGGGTGCTGAAGCAAGGTCCGTAGGAGTCTTGGAAAGCTTACTACCGTGAAACTAAAGCAGAAAAGCGATGAAGGCTACATGGAGCTGCTGCACGCCTCCCGTTTTGCAAGCATAATCAGGGCCTTACTTCGAGGCTAGTGCTCACGTTGACTTTCACTTTTGGTATAGAGCAGAGCAGGGTGAGCTTCCAACTAGGAACTGGAAGCACAAGGTTTCTTTCGAGAAAACTCATTTTCTCCTATGAGCCATGCCGGCTATAAGTAAAAGCACGGTAACAACAGTGCTTTTCAGGTAGCTTCGAGGCCGCACGAATGGAACTTTCAAAACGGGAAAACAAGCTTTGTGCCATCAGTCTCCCATTTCCAGGTTGACACGCAGCATAAGTACATGTTGATGCTCACAAGTCAAAAGAGATTCACGATACCCACTGGGGCTTTCCCTGAATCAACTCCTTTCTACATCCGGTTTTCTGCGTGCAGAGAAGTTCTTAAAAAAAGGATGCGCGAGGGAGACTTAGGGACCTGTGCATCCTCAAAAGACCTGCTGTGTTACACCAAGAACTGTGCTTAAATTGTACTTGGAATGCAAGCCGACCACCTCTTTGAGGATGCGTGACTCTACGTGTAAAATGTGCAAAGGGATTATAAGCAGAGTGTTTTTCTCAGTAGAGTTCAGCTAGGGGAATGAGGTTACATCCCTTGCATGGAGGACAGTCTAGAAGTGTGTTCGTGAATCCTGTGTAGAGCTGAGGTCATCTGGCTCTCCCAAGGAAGAGTGCAGTGTGTTGCCTTTCTCTAGCCAACACTGGGGTGTTGCAAAAGGCCTAGGGGGCTGGAAGTTGCTTAACAGGACCAGAGCTTCCTGGCTCTACTCAGTATTCTGGTACCGAAACGGGTGCTGAAGCAAGGTCCCTAGGAGTCTGGAAAGCTTACTACCGTTAAACTAAAGCAGAACAGCGATGAAGGTCTCATGGAGCTGCTACACGGCGCCCATTTGGCATGGCAAACCAGGGCCTTACTTCGAGGCTAGTGCTCCCTTTGCGTTTCACTTTCGGTATAGAGCAGAGCGGGATGAACTTCCAACTAGGAACTGGAAGCACAAGGTTTCTTTCGGGAAAACTCATTTTCTTCTCTGAGCCATGCAGGCAGTAACTAAAAGCCCGGTAACAACAATGCTTTTCAAGTAGCTTCTAGGCCACATGAATGGAGCTTTTAAATTTGGAAAACAAGCCTTGTGCCATCAGTCTCCCTTTTCCAGGTTGACAGGCAGCATAAGTACATCTTGATTCTCACAACTCAAAAGAGACTCAAGTTACCCCCTGGGCCCTCCCCTGAATCACCTTTATCTCTGCCCGCTATTGTGCCTGTACTGAGCTGCCTAAAGGAAGAATGCTCGAGGTCCACAAAGGGGCCTGTGCATCTTCCAAAAGCCTGCAGTGTTACACCAAGAACTTTGCTTATGTTGCAGTTGGAACGCACTCCGACCGTCTCCTTGAGGGATGGGTGATTCAGGTAAGAGGTGTTCGAAGGAATTATAAGCAGAGTGTTTGTCTCAGTTTGGCCCATCTCAGGCAAGGAGGCCGACTTCTTTGGCGTGCTGGAGAATCTAGACCTGTGTTCCCTCAGCTGTTGTAGAGCTGAGGAAATCTATCAGTCCCAAGGAAGAGTGCGGTGTGTTGCCCCTCACTCGGCAAGAAGAGGGGTCCTCGGAAGGGCCTATGGGGACGGATGTTGCTTAACAGGCCCAGGGCATCCTGGTGGTACCTAGTGTTCTGGAATGGAAACGGGTGCTGACGCGGGAGTCCTAGGAGACCTGAAAAGCTTACTACTATTAAACTAAAGCAGAACAGTGACGAAGACCTCATGGAGCTGCTGCTCGCCTCCCTTTTGGCAAGGCAAATCTGGGCCTTAATTCGAGACTAGGGCTCACGTTGAGTTTCACTTTAGGTACAGAGCAGAGCAGGGTGAGCTTCCAACAGGGAACTGGAAGCACAAGTTTTCTTGCGAGAAACTCATTTTCTTCTCAGAACCATGTCGGCAGTGACGAAAACCCCGGCAACAACAATGCTTTTCAGGTAGCTTTGAGGCCGCATGAACGGAGCTTTCATAATGGGAAAACAAGCCTTGTGCCATCAGTCTCCAATTTCTAGGTTGACACGCAGCATACACGCAGGACCAGAGCTTCCTGGCTCTACGCAGTGTTCTGGTACCGAAACGGGTGCTGAAGCAAGGTCCGTAGGAGTCTTGGAAAGCTTACTACCGTAAAACTAAAGCAGAACAGCGATGAAGGCTACATGGAGCTGCTGCACGCCTCCCGTTTTGCAAGCATAATCAGGGCCTTACTTCGAGGCTAGTGCTCACGTTGACTTTCACTTTTGGTATAGAGCAGAGCAGGGTGAGCTTCCAACTAGGAACTGGAAGCACAAGGTTTCTTTCGAGAAAACTCATTTTCTCCTATGAGCCATGCCGGCTGTAAGTAAAAGCACGGTAACAACAGTGCTTTTCAGGTAGCTTCGAGGCCGCACGAATGGATCTTTCAAAACGGGAAAACAAGCTTTGTGCCATCAGTCTCCCATTTCCAGGTTGACACGCAGCATAAGTACATGTTGATGCTCACAAGTCAAAAGAGATTCACGATACCCACTGGGGCTTTCCCTGAATCAACTCCTTTCTACATCCGGTTTTCTGCGTGCAGAGAAGTTCTTAAAAAAAGGATGCGCGAGGGAGACTTAGGGACCTGTGCATCCTCAAAAGACCTGCTGTGTTACACCAAGAACTGTGCTTAAATTGTACTTGGAATGCAAGCCGACCACCTCTTTGAGGATGCGTGACTCTACGTGTAAAATGTGCAAAGGGATTATAAGCAGAGTGTTTTTCTCAGTAGAGTTCAGCTAGGGGAATGAGGTTACATCCCTTGCATGGAGGACAGTCTAGAAGTGTGTTCGTGAATCCTGTGTAGAGCTGAGGTCATCTGGCTCTCCCAAGGAAGAGTGCAGTGTGTTGCCTTTCTCTAGCCAACACTGGGGTGTTGCAAAAGGCCTAGGGGGCTGGAAGTTGCTTAACAGGACCAGAGCTTCCTGGCTCTACTCAGTATTCTGGTACCGAAACGGGTGCTGAAGCAAGGTCCCTAGGAGTCTGGAAAGCTTACTACCGTTAAACGAAAGCAGAACAGCGATGAAGGTCTCATGGAGCTGCTACACGGCGCCCGTTTGGCATGGCAAACCAGGGCCTTACTTCGAGGCTAGTGCTCCCTTTGCGTTTCACTTTCGGTATAGAGCAGAGCGGGATGAACTTCCAACTAGGAACTGGAAGCACAAGGTTTCTTTCGGGAAAACTCATTTTCTTCTCTGAGCCATGCAGGCAGTAACTAAAAGCCCGGTAACAACAATGCTTTTCAAGTAGCTTCTAGGCCACATGAATGGAGCTTTTAAATTTGGAAAACAAGCCTTGTGCCATCAGTCTCCCTTTTCCAGGTTGACAGGCAGCATAAGTACATCTTGATTCTCACAACTCAAAAGAGACTCAAGTTACCCCCTGGGCCCTCCCCTGAATCACCTTTATCTCTGCCCGCTATTGTGCCTGTACTGAGCTGCCTAAAGGAAGAATGCTCGAGGTCCACAAAGGGGCCTGTGCATCTTCCAAAAGCCTGCAGTGTTACACCAAGAACTTTGCTTATGTTGCAGTTGGAACGCACTCCGACCGTCTCCTTGAGGGATGGGTGATTCAGGTAAGAGGTGTTCGAAGGAATTATAAGCAGAGTGTTTGTCTCAGTTTGGCCCATCTCAGGCAAGGAGGCCGACTTCTTTGGCGTGCTGGAGAATCTAGACCTGTGTTCCCTCAGCTGTTGTAGAGCTGAGGAAATCTATCAGTCCCAAGGAAGAGTGCGGTGTGTTGCCCCTCACTCGGCAAGAAGAGGGGTCCTCGGAAGGGCCTATGGGGACGGATGTTGCTTAACAGGCCCAGGGCATCCTGGTGGTACCTAGTGTTCTGGAATGGAAACGGGTGCTGACGCGGGAGTCCTAGGAGACCTGAAAAGCTTACTACTATTAAACTAAAGCAGAACAGTGACGAAGACCTCATGGAGCTGCTGCTCGCCTCCCTTTTGGCAAGGCAAATCTGGGCCTTAATTCGAGACTAGGGCTCACGTTGAGTTTCACTTTAGGTATAGAGCAGAGCAGGGTGAGCTTCCAACAGGGAACTGGAAGCACAAGTTTTCTTGCGAGAAACTCATTTTCTTCTCAGAACCATGTCGGCAGTGACGAAAACCCCGGCAACAACAATGCTTTTCAGGTAGCTTTGAGGCCGCATGAACGGAGCTTTCATAATGGGAAAACAAGCCTTGTGCCATCAGTCTCCAATTTCTAGGTTGACACGCAGCATACACGCAGGACCAGAGCTTCCTGGCTCTACGCAGTGTTCTGGTACCGAAACGGGTGCTGAAGCAAGGTCCGTAGGAGTCTTGGAAAGCTTACTACCGTGAAACTAAAGCAGAACAGCGATGAAGGCTACATGGAGCTGCTGCACGCCTCCCGTTTTGCAAGCATAATCAGGGCCTTACTTCGAGGCTAGTGCTCACGTTGACTTTCACTTTTGGTATAGAGCAGAGCAGGGTGAGCTTCCAACTAGGAACTGGAAGCACAAGGTTTCTTTCGAGAAAACTCATTTTCTCCTATGAGCCATGCCGGCTATAAGTAAAAGCACGGTAACAACAGTGCTTTTCAGGTAGCTTCGAGGCCGCACGAATGGAACTTTCAAAACGGGAAAACAAGCTTTGTGCCATCAGTCTCCCATTTCCAGGTTGACACGCAGCATAAGTACATGTTGATGCTCACAAGTCAAAAGAGATTCACGATACCCACTGGGGCTTTCCCTGAATCAACTCCTTTCTACATCCGGTTTTCTGCGTGCAGAGAAGTTCTTAAAAAAAGGATGCGCGAGGGAGACTTAGGGACCTGTGCATCCTCAAAAGACCTGCTGTGTTACACCAAGAACTGTGCTTAAATTGTACTTGGAATGCAAGCCGACCACCTCTTTGAGGATGCGTGACTCTACGTGTAAAATGTGCAAAGGGATTATAAGCAGAGTGTTTTTCTCAGTAGAGTTCAGCTAGGGGAATGAGGTTACATCCCTTGCATGGAGGACAGTCTAGAAGTGTGTTCGTGAATCCTGTGTAGAGCTGAGGTCATCTGGCTCTCCCAAGGAAGAGTGCAGTGTGTTGCCTTTCTCTAGCCAACACTGGGGTGTTGCAAAAGGCCTAGGGGGCTGGAAGTTGCTTAACAGGACCAGAGCTTCCTGGCTCTACTCAGTATTCTGGTACCGAAACGGGTGCTGAAGCAAGGTCCCTAGGAGTCTGGAAAGCTTACTACCGTTAAACGAAAGCAGAACAGCGATGAAGGTCTCATGGAGCTGCTACACGGCGCCCGTTTGGCATGGCAAACCAGGGCCTTACTTCGAGGCTAGTGCTCCCTTTGCGTTTCACTTTCGGTATAGAGCAGAGCGGGATGAACTTCCAACTAGGAACTGGAAGCACAAGGTTTCTTTCGGGAAAACTCATTTTCTTCTCTGAGCCATGCAGGCAGTAACTAAAAGCCCGGTAACAACAATGCTTTTCAAGTAGCTTCTAGGCCACATGAATGGAGCTTTTAAATTTGGAAAACAAGCCTTGTGCCATCAGTCTCCCTTTTCCAGGTTGACAGGCAGCATAAGTACATCTTGATTCTCACAACTCAAAAGAGACTCAAGTTACCCCCTGGGCCCTCCCCTGAATCACCTTTATCTCTGCCCGCTATTGTGCCTGTACTGAGCTGCCTAAAGGAAGAATGCTCGAGGTCCACAAAGGGGCCTGTGCATCTTCCAAAAGCCTGCAGTGTTACACCAAGAACTTTGCTTATGTTGCAGTTGGAACGCACTCCGACCGTCTCCTTGAGGGATGGGTGATTCAGGTAAGAGGTGTTCGAAGGAATTATAAGCAGAGTGTTTGTCTCAGTTTGGCCCATCTCAGGCAAGGAGGCCGACTTCTTTGGCGTGCTGGAGAATCTAGACCTGTGTTCCCTCAGCTGTTGTAGAGCTGAGGAAATCTATCAGTCCCAAGGAAGAGTGCGGTGTGTTGCCCCTCACTCGGCAAGAACAGGGGTCCTCGGAAGGGCCTATGGGGACGGATGTTGCTTAACAGGCCCAGGGCATCCTGGTGGTACCTAGTGTTCTGGAATGGAAACGGGTGCTGACGCGGGAGTCCTAGGAGACCTGAAAAGCTTACTACTATTAAACTAAAGCAGAACAGTGACGAAGACCTCATGGAGCTGCTGCTCGCCTCCCTTTTGGCAAGGCAAATCTGGGCCTTAATTCGAGACTAGGGCTCACGTTGAGTTTCACTTTAGGTATAGAGCAGAGCAGGGTGAGCTTCCAACAGGGAACTGGAAGCACAAGTTTTCTTGCGAGAAACTCATTTTCTTCTCAGAACCATGTCGGCAGTGACGAAAACCCCGGCAACAACAATGCTTTTCAGGTAGCTTTGAGGCCGCATGAACGGAGCTTTCATAATGGGAAAACAAGCCTTGTGCCATCAGTCTCCAATTTCTAGGTTGACACGCAGCATACACGCAGGACCAGAGCTTCCTGGCTCTACGCAGTGTTCTGGTACCGAAACGGGTGCTGAAGCAAGGTCCGTAGGAGTCTTGGAAAGCTTACTACCGTGAAACTAAAGCAGAAAAGCGATGAAGGCTACATGGAGCTGCTGCACGCCTCCCGTTTTGCAAGCATAATCAGGGCCTTACTTCGAGGCTAGTGCTCACGTTGACTTTCACTTTTGGTATAGAGCAGAGCAGGGTGAGCTTCCAACTAGGAACTGGAAGCACAAGGTTTCTTTCGAGAAAACTCATTTTCTCCTATGAGCCATGCCGGCTATAAGTAAAAGCACGGTAACAACAGTGCTTTTCAGGTAGCTTCGAGGCCGCACGAATGGAACTTTCAAAACGGGAAAACAAGCTTTGTGCCATCAGTCTCCCATTTCCAGGTTGACACGCAGCATAAGTACATGTTGATGCTCACAAGTCAAAAGAGATTCACGATACCCACTGGGGCTTTCCCTGAA
Organism: Eubalaena glacialis; assembly: GCF_028564815.1. Lineage (NCBI taxonomy): Eukaryota > Metazoa > Chordata > Mammalia > Artiodactyla > Balaenidae > Eubalaena > Eubalaena glacialis. Next base: position 40,308 of record NW_026871161.1, on the reverse strand, counting down.
TCAACTCCTTTCTACATCCGGTTTTCTGCGTGCAGAGAAGTTCTTAAAAAAAGGATGCGCGAGGGAGACTTAGGGACCTGTGCATCCTCAAAAGACCTGCTGTGTTACACCAAGAACTGTGCTTAAATTGTACTTGGAATGCAAGCCGACCACCTCTTTGAGGATGCGTGACTCTACGTGTAAAATGTGCAAAGGGATTATAAGCAGAGTGTTTTTCTCAGTAGAGTTCAGCTAGGGGAATGAGGTTACATCCCTTGCATGGAGGACAGTCTAGAAGTGTGTTCGTGAATCCTGTGTAGAGCTGAGGTCATCTGGCTCTCCCAAGGAAGAGTGCAGTGTGTTGCCTTTCTCTAGCCAACACTGGGGTGTTGCAAAAGGCCTAGGGGGCTGGAAGTTGCTTAACAGGACCAGAGCTTCCTGGCTCTACTCAGTATTCTGGTACCGAAACGGGTGCTGAAGCAAGGTCCCTAGGAGTCTGGAAAGCTTACTACCGTTAAACTAAAGCAGAACAGCGATGAAGGTCTCATGGAGCTGCTACACGGCGCCCGTTTGGCATGGCAAACCAGGGCCTTACTTCGAGGCTAGTGCTCCCTTTGCGTTTCACTTTCGGTATAGAGCAGAGCGGGATGAACTTCCAACTAGGAACTGGAAGCACAAGGTTTCTTTCGGGAAAACTCATTTTCTTCTCTGAGCCATGCAGGCAGTAACTAAAAGCCCGGTAACAACAATGCTTTTCAAGTAGCTTCTAGGCCACATGAATGGAGCTTTTAAATTTGGAAAACAAGCCTTGTGCCATCAGTCTCCCTTTTCCAGGTTGACAGGCAGCATAAGTACATCTTGATTCTCACAACTCAAAAGAGACTCAAGTTACCCCCTGGGCCCTCCCCTGAATCACCTTTATCTCTGCCCGCTATTGTGCCTGTACTGAGCTGCCTAAAGGAAGAATGCTCGAGGTCCACAAAGGGGCCTGTGCATCTTCCAAAAGCCTGCAGTGTTACACCAAGAACTTTGCTTATGTTGCAGTTGGAACGCACTCCGACCGTCTCCTTGAGGGATGGGTGATTCAGGTAAGAGGTGTTCGAAGGAATTATAAGCAGAGTGTTTGTCTCAGTTTGGCCCATCTCAGGCAAGGAGGCCGACTTCTTTGGCGTGCTGGAGAATCTAGACCTGTGTTCCCTCAGCTGTTGTAGAGCTGAGGAAATCTATCAGTCCCAAGGAAGAGTGCGGTGTGTTGCCCCTCACTCGGCAAGAACAGGGGTCCTCGGAAGGGCCTATGGGGACGGATGTTGCTTAACAGGCCCAGGGCATCCTGGTGGTACCTAGTGTTCTGGAATGGAAACGGGTGCTGACGCGGGAGTCCTAGGAGACCTGAAAAGCTTACTACTATTAAACTAAAGCAGAACAGTGACGAAGACCTCATGGAGCTGCTGCTCGCCTCCCTTTTGGCAAGGCAAATCTGGGCCTTAATTCGAGACTAGGGCTCACGTTGAGTTTCACTTTAGGTATAGAGCAGAGCAGGGTGAGCTTCCAACTAGGAACTGGAAGCACAAGTTTTCTTTCGGGAAAACTCATTTTCTTCTCAGAACCATGTCGGCAGTAACTAAAAGCCCCGTAACAACAATGCTTTTCAGGTAGCTTCAAGGCCGCATGAATGGAACTTTCGTAATGGGAAAACAAACCTTGTGCCATCAGTCTCCCTTTTCTAGGTTGACACGCAGCATAAGTATATGTTGATGCTAACAAGGTCAAAAGAGCCTCAAGTTACCCACTGCGGCTTTCACTGAATGAAATTATTTGTACGACCGGTGTTCTGCGTTCAGCGAAGTGCCTAAACAAAGGATGCGTGAGGGAGACTTAGGGCCCAGTGCATCTTCCAAAGGCCTGCAGTGTTACACCAAGAACTGTGTACTTGGAATGCAAGCCGACCACCTCCTTGAGGATGCGTGACTCTCAGTGGGAAATGTGGAAAGGGATTAGAAGCAGAGTGTTTTTCTCAATAGAGTACAGCTAGGGGAATGAGGTTACATTCCTTGCATGGAGGACAGTCTAGAAGTGTGTTCGTGAATCCTGTGTAGAGCTGAGGTCATCTGGCTCTCCCAAGGAAGAGTGCAGTGTGTTGCCTTTCTCTAGCCAACACTGGGGTGTTCCAAAAGGCCTAGGGGGCTGGAAGTTGCTTAACAGGACCAGAGCTTCCTGGCTCTACTCAGTATTCTGGTACCGAAACGGGTGCTGAAGCAAGGTCCCTAGGAGTCTGGAAAGCTTACTACCGTTAAACGAAAGCAGAACAGCAATGAAGGTCTCATGGAGCTGCTACACGGCGCCCGTTTGGCATGGCAAACCAGGGCCTTACTTCGAGGCTAGTGCTCCCTTTGCGTTTCACTTTCGGTATACAGCAGAGCGGGATGAACTTCCAACTAGGAACTGGAAGCACAAGGTTTCTTTCGGGAAAACTCATTTTCTTCTCTGAGCCATGCAGGCAGTAACTAAAAGCCCGGTAACAACAATGCTTTTCAAGTAGCTTCTAGGCCACATGAATGGAGCTTTTAAATTTGGAAAACAAGCCTTGTGCCATCAGTCTCCCTTTTCCAGGTTGACAGGCAGCATAAGTACATCTTGATTCTCACAACTCAAAAGAGACTCAAGTTACCCCCTGGGCCCTCCCCTGAATCACCTTTATCTCCGCCCGCTATTGTGCCTGTACTGAGCTGCCTAAAGGAAGAATGCTCGAGGTCCACAAAGGGGCCTGTGCATCTTCCAAAAGCCTGCAGTGTTACACCAAGAACTTTGCTTATGTTGCAGTTGGAACGCACTCCGACCGTCTCCTTGAGGGATGGGTGATTCAGGTAAGAGGTGTTCGAAGGAATTATAAGCAGAGTGTTTGTCTCAGTTTGGCCCATCTCAGGCAAGGAGGCCGACTTCTTTGGCGTGCTGGAGAATCTAGACCTGTGTTCCCTCAGCTGTTGTAGAGCTGAGGAAATCTATCAGTCCCAAGGAAGAGTGCGGTGTGTTGCCCCTCACTCGGCAAGAACAGGGGTCCTCGGAAGGGCCTATGGGGACGGATGTTGCTTAACAGGCCCAGGGCATCCTGGTGGTACCTAGTGTTCTGGAATGGAAACGGGTGCTGACGCGGGAGTCCTAGGAGACCTGAAAAGCTTACTACTATTAAACTAAAGCAGAACAGTGACGAAGACCTCATGGAGCTGCTGCTCGCCTCCCTTTTGGCAAGGCAAATCTGGGCCTTAATTCGAGACTAGGGCTCACGTTGAGTTTCACTTTAGGTATAGAGCAGAGCAGGGTGAGCTTCCAACTAGGAACTGGAAGCACAAGTTTTCTTTCGGGAAAACTCATTTTCTTCTCAGAACCATGTCGGCAGTAACTAAAAGCCCCGTAACAACAATGCTTTTCAGGTAGCTTCAAGGCCGCATGAATGGAACTTTCGTAATGGGAAAACAAACCTTGTGCCATCAGTCTCCCTTTTCTAGGTTGACACGCAGCATAAGTATATGTTGATGCTAACAGGTCAAAAGAGCCTCAAGTTACCCACTGCGGCTTTCACTGAATGAAATTATTTGTACGACCGGTGTTCTGCGTTCAGCGAAGTGCCTAAACAAAGGATGCGTGAGGGAGACTTAGGGCCCAGTGCATCTTCCAAAGGCCTGCAGTGTTACACCAAGAACTGTGTACTTGGAATGCAAGCCGACCACCTCCTTGAGGATGCGTGACTCTCAGTGGGAAATGTGGAAAGGGATTAGAAGCAGAGTGTTTTTCTCAATAGAGTACAGCTAGGGGAATGAGGTTACATTCCTTGCATGGAGGACAGTCTAGAAGTGTGTTCGTGAATCCTGTGTAGAGCTGAGGTCATCTGGCTCTCCCAAGGAAGAGTGCAGTGTGTTGCCTTTCTCTAGCCAACACTGGGGTGTTCCAAAAGGCCTAGGGGGCTGGAAGTTGCTTAACAGGACCAGAGCTTCCTGGCTCTACTCAGTATTCTGGTACCGAAACGGGTGCTGAAGCAAGGTCCCTAGGAGTCTGGAAAGCTTACTACCGTTAAACGAAAGCAGAACAGCAATGAAGGTCTCATGGAGCTGCTACACGGCGCCCGTTTGGCATGGCAAACCAGGGCCTTACTTCGAGGCTAGTGCTCCCTTTGCGTTTCACTTTCGGTATACAGCAGAGCGGGATGAACTTCCAACTAGGAACTGGAAGCACAAGGTTTCTTTTGGGAAAACTCATTTTCTTCTCTGAGCCAAGCAGGCAGTAACTAAAAGCCCGGTAACAACAATGCTTTTCAAGTAGCTTCTAGGCCACATGAATGGAGCTTTTAAATTTGGAAAACAAGCCTTGTGCCATCAGTCTCCCTTTTCCAGGTTGACAGGCAGCATAAGTACATCTTGATTCTCACAACTCAAAAGAGACTCAAGTTACCCCCTGGGCCCTCCCCTGAATCACCTTTATCTCCGCCCGCTATTGTGCCTGTACTGAGCTGCCTAAAGGAAGAATGCTCGAGGTCCACAAAGGGGCCTGTGCATCTTCCAAAAGCCTGCAGTGTTACACCAAGAACTTTGCTTATGTTGCAGTTGGAACGCACTCCGACCGTCTCCTTGAGGGATGGGTGATTCAGGTAAGAGGTGTTCGAAGGAATTATAAGCAGAGTGTTTGTCTCAGTTTGGCCCATCTCAGGCAAGGAGGCCGACTTCTTTGGCGTGCTGGAGAATCTAGACCTGTGTTCCCTCAGCTGTTGTAGAGCTGAGGAAATCTATCAGTCCCAAGGAAGAGTGCGGTGTGTTGCCCCTCACTCGGCAAGAACAGGGGTCCTCGGAAGGGCCTATGGGGACGGATGTTGCTTAACAGGCCCAGGGCATCCTGGTGGTACCTAGTGTTCTGGAATGGAAACGGGTGCTGACGCGGGAGTCCTAGGAGACCTGAAAAGCTTACTACTATTAAACTACAGCAGAACAGTGACGAAGACCTCATGGAGCTGTTGCTCGCCTCCCTTTTGGCAAGGCAAATCTGGGCCTTAATTCGAGACTAGGGCTCACGTTGAGTTTCACTTTAGGTATAGAGCAGAGCAGGGTGAGCTTCCAACAGGGAACTGGAAGCACAAGTTTTCTTGCGAGAAACTCATTTTCTTCTCAGAACCATGTCGGCAGTGATGAAAACCCCGGCAACAACAATGCTTTTCAGGTAGCTTCGAAGACGCATGAACGGAGCTTTCATAATGGGAAAACAAGCCTTGTGCCATCAGTCTCCAATTTCTAGGTTGACACGCAGCATACACGCAGGACCAGAGCTTCCTGGCTCTACGCAGTGTTCTGGTACCGAAACGGGTGCTGAAGGAAGGTCCGTAGGAGTCTTGGAAAGCTTACTACCGTGAAACTAAAGCAGAACAGCGATGAAGGCTACATGGAGCTGCTGCACGCCTCCCGTTTTGCAAGCATAATCAGGGCCTTACTTCGAGGCTAGTGCTCACGTTGACTTTCACTTTTGGTATAGAGCAGAGCAGGGTGAGCTTCCAACTAGGAACTGGAAGCACAAGGTTTCTTTCGAGAAAACTCATTTTCTTCTATGAGCCATGCCGGCTATAAGTAAAAGCACGGTAACAACAGTGCTTTTCAGGTAGCTTCGAGGCCGCACGAATGGAACTTTCAAAACGGGAAAACAAGCTTTGTGCCATCAGTCTCCCATTTCCAGGTTGACACGCAGCATAAGTACATGTTGATGCTCACAAGTCAAAAGAGATTCACGATACCCACTGGGGCTTTCACTGAATGAAATTATTTGTACGACCGGTGTTCTGCGTGCAGCGAAGTGCCTAAACAAAGGATGCGTGAGGGAGACTTAGGGCCCAGTGCATCTTCCAAAGGCCTGCAGTGTTACACCAAGAACTGTGTACTTGGAATGCAAGCCGACCATCTCCTTGAGGATGCGTGACTCTCAGTGTGAAATGTGAAAAGGGATTAGAAGCAGAGTGTTTTTCTCAATAGAGTACAGCTAGGGGAATGTGGTTACATCCATCGCATGGAGGACAGTCTAGAAGTGTGTTCAGCTGAGGTCCTCTGACTCTCCCAAGGAAGAGTGCAGTGTGTTGCCTTTCTCTATCCATCTCTGGGGTGTTCCAAAAGGCCTAGGGGGCTGGAAGTTGCTTAACAGGACCAGAGCTTCCTGGCTCTACTCAGTATTCTGGTACCGAAACGGGTGCTGAAGCAAGGTCCCTAGGAGTCTGGAAAGCTTACTACCGTTAAACTAAAGCAGAACAGCGATGAAGGTCTCATGGAGCTGCTACACGGCCCCCGTTTGGCATGGCAAACCAGGGTCCTTCTTCGAGGCGAGTGCTCACGTTGAGTTTCACTTTAGGTATAGAGCAGAGCAGGATGAGCTTCCAACTAGGAACTGGAAACACAAGGTTTCTTTGGAGAAAACTCATTTTCTTCTCTGAGCCATGCCGGCAGTAACTAAGAGCCCTGTAACATCACTGCTTTTCATGTAGATTCGAGGCCGCATGAATGGAGCTTTCAAAATGGGAAAACAAGCTTTGTGCCTTCAGTCTCCCATTTCCAGGTTGACACGCAGCATAAGTACATGTTGATGCTACAAGTCAAAAGAGTTTCACGATACCTACTGGGGCTTTCCCTGAATCAACTCTTTTCTACATCCGGTTTTCTGCGTGAATAGAAGTTCTTAAAAAAAAGATGCACGAAGGAGACTTGGGGACCTGTGCATCTTCAAAAGACCTGCTGTGTTACACCAAGAACTGTCCTTAAATTGTACTTGGAATGCAAGCCGACCACCTCTTTGAGGATGCGTGACTCTACGTGTAAAATGTGCAAAGGGATTATAAGCAGAGTGTTTTTCTCAATAGAGTTCAGCTAGGGGAATGAGGTTACATCCATCGCATGGAGGACAGTCTAGAAGTGTGTTCAGCTGAGGTCCTCTGACTCTCCCAAGGAAGAGTGCAGTGTGTTGCCTTTCTCTATCCAACTCTGGGGTGTTCCAAAAGACCTAGGGGGCTGGAAGTTGCTTAACAGGACCAGAGTTTCCTGGCTCTACTCAGTATTCTGGTACCGAAACGGGTGCTGAAGCAAGGTCCCTAGGAGTCTGGAAAGCTTACTACCGTTAAACTAAAGCAGAACAGCGATGAAGGTCTCATGGAGCTGCTACACGGCGCCCGTTTGGCATGGCTAACCAGGGTCTTACTTCGAGGCTAGTGCTCCCTTTGCGTTTCACTTTAGGTAATGAGCAGAGCGGGATGAACTTCCAACTACGAACTGGAAGCACAAGGTTTCTTTCGGGAAAACTCATTTTCTTCTCTGAGCCATGCAGGCAGTAACTAAAAGCCCAGTAACAACAATGCTTTTCAAGTAGCTTCTAGGCCACAAGAATGGAGCTTTTAAATTTGGAAAACAAGCCTTGTGCCATCAGTCTCCCTTTTCCAGGTTGACAGGCAGCATAAGTACATCTTGATTCTAACAACTCAAAAGAGACTCAAGATACCCCCTGGGCCCTCCCCTGAATCACCTTTATCTCCGCCCGCTATTGTGCCTGTACTGAGCTGCCTAAAGGAAGAATGCTCGAGGTCCACAAAGGGGCCTGTGCATCTTCCAAAAGCCTGCAGTGTTACACCAAGAACTTTGCTTATGTTGCAGTTGGAGCGCACTCCGACCGTCTCCTTGAGGGATTGGTGGTTCAGGTAAGAGGTGTTCGAAGGAATTATAAGCAGAGTGTCTGTCTCAGTTTGGCCCATCTCAGGCAAGGAGGCCGACTTCTTTGGCGTGCTGGAGGATCTAGACCTGTGTTCCCTAAGCTGTTGTAGAGCTGAGGAAATCTATCAGTCCCAAGGAAGAGTACCGTGTGTTGCCCCTCACTCGGCAAGAACAGGGGTCCTCGGAAGGACCTACGGGGACGGATGTTGCTTAAGAGGCCCAGGGCATCCTGGTGGTACCTAGTGTTCTGGAAAGGAAACGGGTGCTGACGCGGGAGTCCTAGGAGACCTGAAAAGCTTACTACTATTAAACTAAAGCAGAACAGCGATGAAGGCCTCATGGAGCTGCTGCTCGCCTCCCTTTTGGCAAGGCAAATCTGGGCCTTAATTCGAGACTAGGGCTCACGTTGAGTTTCACTTTAGGTATAGAGCAGAGCAGGATGAGCTTCCAACTAGGAACTGGAAACACAAGGTTTCTTTGGAGAAAACTCATTTTCTTCTCTGAGCCATGCCGGCAATAACTAAGAGCCCTGTAACAACAATGCTTTTCATGTAGCTTCGAGGCCGCATGAATGGAGCTTTCAAAATGGGAAAAAAAGCTTTGTGCCTTCAGTCTCCCATTTCCAGGTTGAGACGCAGCATAAGTACATGTTGATGCTAACAAGTCAAAAGAGATTCACGATACCCACTTGGGCTTTCCCTGAATCAAATGTTTTCTATGACCGGTGATCTGCGTGCAGCGAAGTGCCTAAACAAATTATGTGCGAGGGAGACTTAGGGCCCTGTGCATCTTCCAAAGCCCTGCAGTGTTACACCAAGAACTGTGCTTAAGTTGTACTTGGAATGCAAGCCGACCACCTCCTTGAGGATGCGTGACTCGAAGTGTGAAATGTGAATAGGGATTAGGAGCAGAGTGTTTTTCTCAATAGAGTTCAGCTAGGGGAATGAGGTTACATCCATTGCATGGAGGACAGTCTAGATCTGTTTTCCTGAATCCTGTGTAGAGCTGAGGTCATCTGGCTCTCCCAAGGAAGAGTGCAGTGTGTTGCCTTTCTCTTGCCAACACTGGGGTGTTCCAAAAGTCCTATGGGGCAAGATATTGCTTAACAGGACCACAGTTCCTGGCTCTACTCAGTGTTCTGGTTCCGAAACGGGTGCAGAAACAAGGTCCCTAGGAGTCTTGAAAAGCTTACTACCGTGAAACTAAAGCAGAACAACCATGAAGGCCTCATGGAGCTGCAGAACACCTCCCGTTCGGCAGCGCAAATCAGGGCCTTACTTCGAGGCTAGAGTTCACGTTGAGTTTCACTTTAGCTTTAGAGCAGAGCAGGATGAGCTTCCAACTAGGAACTGGAAGCACAAGGTTTCTTTCTGGAAAACTCATTTTCTTCTCTGAGCCATGCCGGCAATAACTATAAGCCCGGTAACATCAATGCTTTTCAGCTAGCTTCAAGGCCGCATGAATGGAACTTTCAAAATGGGAAAACAAACCTTGTGCCATCAGTCTCCCATTTCTAGGTCGACACGCAGCATAAGTATATGTTGATGCTAACAGGTCAAAAGAGACTCAAGTTACCCACTGGGGCTTTCACTGAATGAAATTATTTGTACGACCGGTGTTCTGCGTGCAGCGAAGTGCCTAAACAAAGGATGCGTGAGGGAGACTTAGGGCCCAGTGCATCTTCCAAAGGCCTGCAGTGTTACACCAAGAACCGTGTACTTGGAATGCAAGCCGACCACCTCCTTGAGGATGCGTGACTCTCAGTGTGAAATGTGAAAAGGGATTAGAAGCAGAGTGTTTTTCTCAATAGAGTACAGCTAGGGGAATGAGGTTACATCCAATGCATGGAGGACAGTCTAGAAGTGTGTTCCTGAATCCTGCGTAGATCTGAGGTCCTCTGGCTCTCCCAAGGAAGAGTGCAGTGTGTTGCCTTTCTCTATACAACTCTGGGGTGTTCCAAAAGGCCTAGGGGGCTGGAAGTTGCTTAACAGGACCAGAGCTTCCTGGCTCTACTCAGTATTCTGGTACCGAAACGGGTGCTGAAGCAAGGTCCCTAGGAGTCTGGAAAGCTTACTACCGTTAAACGAAAGCAGAACAGCGATGAAGGTCTCATGGAGCTGCTAAACGGCGCCCGTTTGGCATGTCTAACCAGGGCCTTACTTCGAGGCTAGTGCTCCCTTTGAGTTTCACTTTAGGAAATGAGCAGAGCAGGATGAACTTCCAACTAGGAACTGGAAGCACAAGGTTTCTTTCGGGAAAACTCATTTTCTTCTCTGAGCCATGCAGGCAGTAACTAAAAGCCCAGTAACAACAATGCTTTTCAAGTAGCTTCTAGGCCACATGAATGGAGCTTTTAAATTTGGAAAACAAGCCTTGTGCCATCAGTCTCCCTTTTCCAGGTTGACAGGCAGCATAAGTACATCTTGATTCTAACAACTCAAAAGAGACTCAAGTTACCCCCTGGGCCCTCCCCTGAATCACCTTTATCTCCGCCCGCTATTGTGCCTGTACTGAGCTGCCTAAAGGAAGAATGCTCGAGGTCCACAAAGGGGCCTGTGCATCTTCCAAAAGCCTGCAGTGTTACACCAAGAACTTTGCTTATGTTGCAGTTGGAGCGCACTCCGACCGTCTCCTTCAGGGATGGGTGATTCAGGTAAGAGGTGTTCGAGGGAATTATAAGCAGAGTGTCTGTCTCAGTTTGGCCCATCTCAGGCAAGGAGGCCGACTTCTTTGGCGTGCTGGAGGATCTAGACCTGTGTTCCCTAAGCTGTTGTAGAGCTGAGGAAATCTATCAGTCCCAAGGAAGAGTACAGCGTGTTGCCCCTCACTCGGCAAGAACAGCGGTCCTCGGAAGGGCCTACGGGGACGGATGTTGCTTAACAGGCCCAGGGCATCCTGGTGGTACCTAGTGTTCTGGAATGGAAACGGGTGCTGACGCGGGAGTCCTAGGAGACCTGAAAAGCTTACTACTATTAAACTAAAGCAGAACAGCGATGAAGGCCTCATGGAGCTGCTGCTCGCCTCCCTTTTGGCAAGGCAAATCTGGGCCTTAATTCGAGACTAAGGCTCACGTTGAGTTTCACTTTAGGTATAGAGCACAGCAGGATGAGCTTCCAACTAGGAACTGGAAGCACAAGGTCTCTTTCGGGAAAACTCATTTTCTTCTCTGAGCCATGCCGGCAGTAACTAAGAGCCCGGTAAGAGCAATGCTTTTCAGCTAGCTTTGAGGCCGCATTAATGGAGCTTTCAAAACGGGAAAACAAGCTTTGTCCCATCAGACACCCATTTCCAGGCTGACACGCAGCATAAGTACATGTTGATGCTAACAAGTCAAAAGAGATTCACGATACCCACTTGGGCTTTCCCTGAATCAAATGTTTTCTATGACCGGTGATCTGCGTGCAGCGAAGTGCCTAAACAAATTATGTGCGAGGGAGACTTAGGGCCCTGTGCATCTTCCAAAGCCCTGCAGTGTTACACCAAGAACTGTGCTTAAGTTGTACTTGGAATGCAAGCCGACCACCTCCTTGAGGATGCGTGACTCGAAGTGTGAAATGTGAATAGGGATTAGAAGCAGAGTGTTTTTCTCAATAGAGTTCAGCTAGGGGAATGAGGTTACATCCATTGCATGGAGGACAGTCTAGATCTGTTTTCCTGAATGCTGTGTAGAGCTGAGGTCATCTGGCTCTCCCAAGGAAGAGTGCAGTGTGTTGCCTTTCTCTAGCCAACACTGGGGTGTTCCAAAATTTCTACGGGGCAGGATATTGCTTAACAGGACCACAGTTCCTGGCTCTACTCAGTGTTCTGATACCGAAACGGGTTCTGAAGCAAGGTCCCTAGGAGTCTTGAAAAGCTTACTACCGTGAAACTAAAGCAGAACAGCCATGAAGGCCTCATGGAGCTGCAGAACACCTCCCATTCGGCAGCACAAATCAGGGCCTTACTTCCAGGCTAGAGTTCACGTTGAGTTTCACTTTAGCTTTAGAGCAGAGCAGGATGAGCTTCCAACTAGGAACTGGAAGCACAAGGTTTCTTTCTGGAAAACTCATTTTCTTCTCTGAGCCATGCCGGCAATAACTATAAGCCCGGTAACATCAATGCTTTTCAGCTAGCTTCAAGGCCGCATGAATGGAACTTTCAAAATGGGAAAACAAACCTTGTGCCATCAGTCTCCCATTTCTAGGTTGACACGCAGCATAAGTATATGTTGATGCTAACAGGTCAAAAGAGACTCAAGTTACCCACTGGGGCTTTCACTGAATGAAATTATTTGTACGACCGGTGTTCTCCGTGCAGCGAAGTGCCTAAACAAAGGATGCGTGAGGGAGACTTAGGGCCCAGTGCATCTTCCAAAGGCCTGCAGTGTTACACCAAGAAATGTGTACTTGGAATGCAAGCCGACCATCTCCTTGAGGATGCGTGACTCTCAGTGTGAAATGTGAAAAGGGATTAGAAGCAGAGTGTTTTTCTCAATAGAGTACAGCTAGGGGAATGTGGTTACATCCATCGCATGGAGGACAGTCTACAAGTGTGTTCAGCTGAGATCCTCTGACTCTCCCAAGGAAGAGTGCAGTGTGTTGCCTTTCTCTATCCAACTCTGGGGTGTTCCAAAAGACCTAGGGGGCTGGAAGTTGCTTAACAAGACCAGAGTTTCCTGGCTCTACTCAGTATTCTGGTACCGAAACGGGTGCTGAAGCAAGGTCCCTAGGAGTCTGGAAAGCTTACTACCGTTAAACTAAAGCAGAACAGCGATGAAGGTCTCATGGAGCTGCTACACGGCGCCCGTTTGGCATGGCAAACCAGGGTCCTTCTTCGAGGCGAGTGCTCACGTTGAGTTTCACTTTAGGTATAGAGCAGAGCAGGATGAGCTTCCAACTAGGAACTGGAAACACAAGGTTTCTTTGGAGAAAACTCATTTTCTTCTCTGAGCCATGCCGGCAGTAACTAAGAGCCCTGTAACAACAATGCTTTTCATGTAGCTTCGAGGCCGCATGAATGGAGCTTTCAAAATGGGAAAACAAGCTTTGTGCCTTCAGTCTCCCATTTCCAGGTTGACACGCAGCATAAGTACATGTTGATGCTAACAAGTCAAAAGAGATTCACGACACCCACTGGGGCTTTCCCTGAATCAACTCTTTTCTACATCCGGTTTTCTGCGTGCATAGAAGTTCTTAAAAACATGATGCGCGAGGGAGACTTGGGGACCTGTGCATCTTCAAAAGACCTGCTGTGTTACACCAAGAACTGTGCTTAAATTGTACTTGGAATGCAAGCCGACCACCTCTTTGAGGATGCGTGACTCTACGTGTAAAATGTGCAAAGGGATTATAAGCAGAGTGTTTTTCTCAATAGAGTTCAGCTAGGAGAATGAGGTTACATCCATTGCATGGAGGACAGTCTAGAAGTGTGTTCGTGAATCCTGTGTAGAGCTGAGGTCATCTGGCTCTCCCAAGGAAGAGTGCAGTGTGTTGCCTTTCTCTAGCCAACACTGGGGTGTTCCAAAAGGCCTAGGGGGCTGGAAGTTGCTTAAGAGGACCAGAGCTTCCTGGCTCTACTCAGTATTCTGGTACCGAAACGGGTGCTGAAGCAAGGTCCCTAGGAGTCTGGAAAGCTTACTACCATTAAACGAAAGCAGAACAGCGATGAAGGTCTCATGGAGCTGCTACACGGCGCCCGTTTGGCATGGCTAACCAGGGCCTTACTTCGAGGCTAGTGCTCCCGTTGAGTTTCACTTTAGGTAATGAGCAGAGCGGGATGAACTTCCAACTAGGAACTGGAAACACAAGGTTTCTTTCGGGAAAACTCATTTTCTTCTCTGAGCCATGCAGGCAGTAACTAAAAGCCCAGTAACAACAATCCTTTTCAAGTAGCTTCTAGGCCACATGAATGGAGCTTTTAAATTTGGAAAACAAGCCTTGTGCCATCAGTCTCCCTTTTCCAGGTTGACAGGCAGCATAAGTACATCTTGATTCTAACAACTCAAAAGAGACTCAAGTTACCCCCTGGGCCCTCCCCTGAATCAACTTTATCTCCGCCCGCTATTGTGCCTGTACTGAGCTGCCTAAAGGAAGAATGCTCGAGGTCCACAAAGGGGCCTGTGCATCTTCCAAAAGCCTGCAGTGTTACACCAAGAACTTTGCTTATGTTGCAGTTGGAGCGCACTCCGACCGTCTCCTTCAGGGATGGGTGGTTCAGGTAAGAGGTGTTCGAGGGAATTATAAGCAGAGTGTCTGTCTCAGTTTGGCCCATCTCAGGCAAGGAGGCCGACTTCTTTGGCGTGCTGGAGGATCTAGACCTGTGTTCCCTAAGCTGTTGTAGAGCTGAGGAAATCTATCAGTCCCAAGGAAGAGTACAGCGTGTTGCCCCTCACTCGGCAAGAACAGCGGTCCTCGGAAGGGCCTACGGGGACGGATGTTGCTTAACAGGCCCAGGGCATCCTGGTGGTACCTAGTGTTCTGGAATGGAAACGGGTGCTGACGCGGGAGTCCTAGGAGACCTGAAAAGCTTACTACTATTAAACTAAAGCAGAACAGCGATGAAGGCCTCATGGAGCTGCTGCTCGCCTCCCTTTTGGCAAGGCAAATCTGGGCCTTAATTCGAGACTAGGGCTCACGTTGAGTTTCACTTTAGGTATAGAGCAGAGCAGGATGAGCTTCCAACTAGGAACGGGAAGCACAAGGTCTCTTTCGGGAAAACTCACTTTCTTCTCTGAGCCATGCCGGCAGTAACTAAGAGCCCGGTAAGAGCAATGCTTCTCAGCTAGCTTTGAGGCCGCATTAATGGAGCTTTCAAAACGGGAAAACAAGCTTTGTCCCATCAGACACCCATTTCCAGGCTGACACGCAGCATAAGTACATGTTGATGCTAACAAGTCAAAAGAGATTCACGATACCCACTTGGGCTTTCCCTGAATCAAATGTTTTCTTTGACCGGTGATCTGCGTGCAGCGAAGTGCCTAAACAAATTATGTGTGAGGGAGACTTAGGGCCCTGTGCATCTTCCAAAGCCCTGCAGTGTTACACCAAGAACTGTGCTTAAGTTGTACTTGGAATGCAAGCCGACCACCTCCTTGAGGATGCGTGACTCGAAGTGGGAAATGTGAATAGGGATTAGAAGCAGAGTGTTTTTCTCAATAGAGTTCAGCTAGGGGAATGAGGTTACATCCATTGCATGGAGGACAGTCTAGATCTGTTTTCCTGAATCCTGTGTAGAGCTGAGGTCATCTGGCTCTCCCAAGGAAGAGTGCAGTGTGTTGCCTTTCTCTTGCCAACACTGGGGTGTTCCAAAAGGCCTACGGGGCAGGATATTGCTTAACAGGACCACAGTTCCTGGCTCTACTCAGTGTTCTGGTACCGAAACGGGTGCTGAAGCAAGATCCCAAGGAGTCTTGAAAAGCTTACTACCGTGAAACTAAAGCAGAACAGCCATGAAGGCCTCATGGAGCTGCGGAACACCTCCCGTTCGGCAGCGCAAAGCAGGGCCTTACTTCGAGGCTAGAGTTCACGTTGAGTTTCACTTTAGCTTTAGAGCAGAGCAGGATGAGCTTCCAACTAGGAACTGGAAGCACAAGGTTTCTTTCTGGAAAACTCATTTTCTTCTCTGAGCCATGCCGGCAGTAACCATAAGCCCGGTAACATCAATGCTTTTCAGGTAGCTTCAAGGCCGCATGAATGGAACTTTCAAAATGGGAAAACAAACCTTGTGCCATCAGTCTCCCATTTCTAGGTTGACACGCAGCATAAGTATATGTTGATGCTAACAGGTCAAAAGAGACTCAAGTTACCCACTGGGGCTTTCACTGAATGAAATTATTTGTACGACCGGTGTTCTGCGTGCAGCGAAGTGCCTAAACAAAGGATGCGTGAGGGAGACTTAGGGCCCAGTGCATCTTCCAAAGGCCTGCAGTGTTACACCAAGAACCGTGTACTTGGAATGCAAGCCGACCACCTCCTTGAGGATGCGTGACTCTCAGTGTGAAATGTGAAAAGGGATTAGAAGCAGAGTGTTTTTCTCAATAGAGTACAGCTAGGGGAATGAGGTTACATCCATTGCATGGAGGACAGTCTAGAAGTGTGTTCCTGAATCCTGTGTAGAGCTGAGGTCCTCTGGCTCTCCCAAGGAAGAGTGCAGTGTGTTGCCTTTCTCTATCCAACTCTGGGGTGTTCCAAAAGACCTAGGGGGCTGGAAGTTGCTTAACAGGACCAGAGTTTCCTGGCTCTACTCAGTATTCTGGTACCGAAACGGGTGCTGAAGCAAGGTCCCTAGGAGTCTGGAAAGCTTACTACCGTTAAACTAAAGCAGAACAGCGATGAAGGTCTCATGGAGCTGCTACACGGTGCCCGTTTGGCATGGCAAACCAGGGTCTTTCTTCGAGGCGAGTGCTCACGTTGAGTTTCACTTTAGGTATAGAGCAGAGCAGGATGAGCTTCCAACTAGGAACTGGAAACACAAGGTTTCTTTGGAGAAAACTCATTTTCTTCTCTGAGCCATGCCGGCAGTAACTAAGAGCCCTGTAACAACAATGCTTTTCATGTAGCTTCGAGGCCGCATGAATGGAGCTTTCAAAATGGGAAAACAAGCTTTGTGCCTTCAGTCTCCCATTTCCAGGTTGACACGCAGCATAAGTACATGTTGATGCTAACAAGTCAAAAGAGATTCACGACACCCACTGGGGCTTTCCCTGAATCAACTCTTTTCTACATCCGGTTTTCTGTGTGCATAGAAGTTCTTAAAAACATGATGCGCGAGGGAGACTTTGGGACCTGTGCATCTTCAAAAGACCTGCTGTGTTACACCAAGAACTGTGCTTAAATTGTACTTGGAATGCAAGCCGACCACCTCTTTGAGGATGAGTGACTCTACGTGTAAAATGTGCAAAGGGATTATAAGCAGAGTGTTTTTCTCAATAGAGTTCAGCTAGGGGAATGAGGTTACATCCCTTGCATGGAGGACAGTCTAGAAGTGTGTTCGTGAATCCTGTGTAGAGCTGAGGTCATCTGGCTCTCCCAAGGAAGAGTGCAGTGTGTTGCCTTTCTCTAGCCAACACTGGGGTCTTCCAAAAGGCCTAGGGGGCTGGAAGTTGCTTAACAGGACCAGAGCTTCCTGGCTCTACTCAGTATTCTGGTACCGAAACGGGTGCTGAAGCAAGGTCCCTAGGAGTCTGGAAAGCTTACTACCGTTAAACGAAAGCAGAACAGCGATGAAGGTCTCATGGAGCTGCTACACGGCGCCCGTTTGGCATGGCTAACCAGGGCCTTACTTCGAGGCTAGTGCTCCCTTTGAGTTTCACTTTAGGAAATGAGCAGAGCAGGATGAACTTCCAACTAGGAACTGGAAGCACAAGGTTTCTTTCGGGAAAACTCATTTTCTTCTCTGAGCCATGCAGGCAGTAACTAAAAGCCCAGTAACAACAATGCTTTTCAAGTAGCTTCTAGGCCACATGAATGGAGCTTTTAAATTTGGAAAACAAGCCTTGTGCCATCAGTCTCCCTTTTCCAGGTTGACAGGCAGCATAAGTACATCTTGATTCTAACAACTCAAAAGAGACTCAAGTTACCCCCTGGGCCCTCCCCTGAATCACCTTTATCTCCGCCCGCTATTGTGCCTGTACTGAGCTGCCTAAAGGAAGAATGCTCGAGGTCCACAAAGGGGCCTGTGCATCTTCCAAAAGCCTGCAGTGTTACACCAAGAACTTTGCTTATGTTGCAGTTGGAGCGCACTCCGACCGTCTCCTTCAGGGATGGGTGATTCAGGTAAGAGGTGTTCGAGGGAATTATAAGCAGAGTGTCTGTCTCAGTTTGGCCCATCTCAGGCAAGGAGGCCGACTTCTTTGGCGTGCTGGAGGATCTAGACCTGTGTTCCCTAAGCTGTTGTAGAGCTGAGGAAATCTATCAGTCCCAAGGAAGAGTACAGCGTGTTGCCCCTCACTCGGCAAGAACAGCGGTCCTCGGAAGGGCCTACGGGGACGGATGTTGCTTAACAGGCCCAGGGCATCCTGGTGGTACCTAGTGTTCTGGAATGGAAACGGGTGCTGACGCGGGAGTCCTAGGAGACCTGAAAAGCTTACTACTATTAAACTAAAGCAGAACAGCGATGAAGGCCTCATGGAGCTGCTGCTCGCCTCCCTTTTGGCAAGGCAAATCTGGGCCTTAATTCGAGACTAGGGCTCACGTTGAGTTTCACTTTAGGTATAGAGCAGAGCAGGATGAGCTTCCAACTAGGAACGGGAAGCACAAGGTCTCTTTCGGGAAAACTCACTTTCTTCTCTGAGCCATGCCGGCAGTAACTAAGAGCCCGGTAAGAGCAATGCTTCTCAGCTAGCTTTGAGGCCGCATTAATGGAGCTTTCAAAACGGGAAAACAAGCTTTGTCCCATCAGACACCCATTTCCAGGCTGACACGCAGCATAAGTACATGTTGATGCTAACAAGTCAAAAGAGATTCACGATACCCACTTGGGCTTTCCCTGAATCAAATGTTTTCTTTGACCGGTGATCTGCGTGCAGCGAAGTGCCTAAACAAATTATGTGTGAAGGAGACTTAGGGCCCTGTGCATCTTCCAAAGCCCTGCAGTGTTACACCAAGAACTGTGTTTAAGTTGTACTTGGAATGCAAGCCGACCACCTCCTTGAGGATGCGTGACTCGAAGTGGGAAATGTGAATAGGGATTAGAAGCAGAGTGTTTTTCTCAATAGAGTTCAGCTAGGGGAATGAGGTTACATCCATTGCATGGAGGACAGTCTAGATCTGTTTTCCTGAATCCTGTGTAGAGCTGAGGTCATCTGGCTCTCCCAAGGAAGAGTGCAGTGTGTTGCCTTTCTCTTGCCAACACTGGGGTGTTCCAAAAGGCCTACGGGGCAGGATATTGCTTAACAGGACCACAGTTCCTGGCTCTACTCAGTGTTCTGGTACCGAAACGGGTGCTGAAGCAAGATCCCAAGGAGTCTTGAAAAGCTTACTACCGTTAAACTAAAGCAGAACAGCGATGAAGGTCTCATGGAGCTGCTACACGGCGCCCGTTTGGCATGGCAAACCAGGGTCCTTCTTCGAGGCGAGTGCTCACGTTGAGTTTCACTTTAGGTATAGAGCAGAGCAGGATGAGCTTCCAACTAGGAACTGGAAACACAAGGTTTTTTGGAGAAAACTCATTTTCTTCTCTGAGCCATGCCGGCAGTAACTAAGAGCCCTGTAACAACAATGCTTTTCATGTAGCTTCGAGGCCGCATGAATGGAGCTTTCAAAATGGGAAAACAAGCTTTGTGCCTTCAGTCTCCCATTTCCAGGTTGACACGCAGCATAAGTACATGTTGATGCTAACAAGTCAAAAGAGATTCACGACACCCACTGGGGCTTTCCCTGAATCAACTCTTTTCTACATCCGGTTTTCTGCGTGCATAGAAGTTCTTAAAAACATGATGCGCGAGGGAGACTTGGGGACCTGTGCATCTTCAAAAGACCTGCTGTGTTACACCAAGAACTGTGCTTAAATTGTACTTGGAATGCAAGCCGACCACCTCTTTGAGGATGAGTGACTCTACGTGTAAAATGTGCAAAGGGATTATAAGCAGAGTGTTTTTCTCAATAGAGTTCAGCTAGGGGAATGAGGTTACATCCCTTGCATGGAGGACAGTCTAGAAGTGTGTTCGTGAATCCTGTGTAGAGCTGAGGTCATCTGGCTCTCCCAAGGAAGAGTGCAGTGTGTTGCCTTTCTCTAGCCAACACTGGGGTGTTCCAAAAGGCCTAGGGGGCTGGAAGTTGCTTAACAGGACCAGAGCTTCCTGGCTCTACTCAGTATTCTGGTACCGAAACGGGTGCTGAAGCAAGGTCCCTAGGAGTCTGGAAAGCTTACTACCGTTAAACGAAAGCAGAACAGCGATGAAGGTCTCATGGAGCTGCTACACGGCGCCCGTTTGGCATGGCTAACCAGGGCCTTACTTCGAGGCTAGTGCTCCCTTTGAGTTTCACTTTAGGAAATGAGCAGAGCAGGATGAACTTCCAACTAGGAACTGGAAGCACAAGGTTTCTTTCGGGAAAACTCATTTTCTTCTCTGAGCCATGCAGGCAGTAACTAAAAGCCCAGTAACAACAATGCTTTTCAAGTAGCTTCTAGGCCACATGAATGGAGCTTTTAAATTTGGAAAACAAGCCTTGTGCCATCAGTCTCCCTTTTCCAGGTTGACAGGCAGCATAAGTACATCTTGATTCTAACAACTCAAAAGAGACTCAAGTTACCCCCTGGGCCCTCCCCTGAATCACCTTTATCTCCGCCCGCTATTGTGCCTGTACTGAGCTGCCTAAAGGAAGAATGCTCGAGGTCCACAAAGGGGCCTGTGCATCTTCCAAAAGCCTGCAGTGTTACACCAAGAACTTTGCTTATGTTGCAGTTGGAGCGCACTCCGACCGTCTCCTTCAGGGATGGGTGATTCAGGTAAGAGGTGTTCGAGGGAATTATAAGCAGAGTGTCTGTCTCAGTTTGGCCCATCTCAGGCAAGGAGGCCGACTTCTTTGGCGTGCTGGAGGATCTAGACCTGTGTTCCCTAAGCTGTTGTAGAGCTGAGGAAATCTATCAGTCCCAAGGAAGAGTACAGCGTGTTGCCCCTCACTCGGCAAGAACAGCGGTCCTCGGAAGGGCCTACGGGGACGGATGTTGCTTAACAGGCCCAGGGCATCCTGGTGGTACCTAGTGTTCTGGAATGGAAACGGGTGCTGACGCGGGAGTCCTAGGAGACCTGAAAAGCTTACTACTATTAAACTAAAGCAGAACAGCGATGAAGGCCTCATGGAGCTGCTGCTCGCCTCCCTTTTGGCAAGGCAAATCTGGGCCTTAATTCGAGACTAGGGCTCACGTTGAGTTTCACTTTAGGTATAGAGCAGAGCAGGATGAGCTTCCAACTAGGAACGGGAAGCACAAGGTCTCTTTCGGGAAAACTCACTTTCTTCTCTGAGCCATGCCGGCAGTAACTAAGAGCCCGGTAAGAGCAATGCTTCTCAGCTAGCTTTGAGGCCGCATTAATGGAGCTTTCAAAACGGGAAAACAAGCTTTGTCCCATCAGACACCCATTTCCAGGCTGACACGCAGCATAAGTACATGTTGATGCTAACAAGTCAAAAGAGATTCACGATACCCACTTGGGCTTTCCCTGAATCAAATGTTTTCTTTGACCGGTGATCTGCGTGCAGCGAAGTGCCTAAACAAATTATGTGTGAGGGAGACTTAGGGCCCTGTGCATCTTCCAAAGCCCTGCAGTGTTACACCAAGAACTGTGCTTAAGTTGTACTTGGAATGCAAGCCGACCACCTCCTTGAGGATGCGTGACTCGAAGTGGGAAATGTGAATAGGGATTAGAAGCAGAGTGTTTTTCTCAATAGAGTTCAGCTAGGGGAATGAGGTTACATCCATTGCATGGAGGACAGTCTAGATCTGTTTTCCTGAATCCTGTGTAGAGCTGAGGTCATCTGGCTCTCCCAAGGAAGAGTGCAGTGTGTTGCCTTTCTCTTGCCAACACTGGGGTGTTCCAAAAGGCCTACGGGGCAGGATATTGCTTAACAGGACCACAGTTCCTGGCTCTACTCAGTGTTCTGGTACCGAAACGGGTGCTGAAGCAAGATCCCAAGGAGTCTTGAAAAGCTTACTACCGTGAAACTAAAGCAGAACAGCCATGAAGGCCTCATGGAGCTGCGGAACACCTCCCGTTCGGCAGCGCAAAGCAGGGCCTTACTTCGAGGCTAGAGTTCACGTTGAGTTTCACTTTAGCTTTAGAGCAGAGCAGGATGAGCTTCCAACTAGGAACTGGAAGCACAAGGTTTCTTTCTGGAAAACTCATTTTCTTCTCTGAGCCATGCCGGCAGTAACCATAAGCCCGGTAACATCAATGCTTTTCAGGTAGCTTCAAGGCCGCATGAATGGAACTTTCAAAATGGGAAAACAAACCTTGTGCCATCAGTCTCCCATTTCTAGGTTGACACGCAGCATAAGTATATGTTGATGCTAACAGGTCAAAAGAGACTCAAGTTACCCACTGGGGCTTTCACTGAATGAAATTATTTGTACGACCGGTGTTCTGCGTGCAGCGAAGTGCCTAAACAAAGGATGCGTGAGGGAGACTTAGGGCCCAGTGCATCTTCCAAAGGCCTGCAGTGTTACACCAAGAACCGTGTACTTGGAATGCAAGCCGACCACCTCCTTGAGGATGCGTGACTCTCAGTGTGAAATGTGAAAAGGGATTAGAAGCAGAGTGTTTTTCTCAATAGAGTACAGCTAGGGGAATGAGGTTACATCCATTGCATGGAGGACAGTCTAGAAGTGTGTTCCTGAATCCTGTGTAGAGCTGAGGTCCTCTGGCTCTCCCAAGGAAGAGTGCAGTGTGTTGCCTTTCTCTATCCAACTCTGGGGTGTTCCAAAAGACCTAGGGGTCTGGAAGTTGCTTAACAAGACCAGAGTTTCCTGGCTCTACTCAGTATTCTGGTACCGAAACGGGTGCTGAAGCAAGGTCCCTAGGAGTCTGGAAAGCTTACTACCGTTAAACTAAAGCAGAACAGCGATGAAGGTCTCATGGAGCTGCTACACGGCGCCCGTTTGGCATGGCAAACCAGGGTCCTTCTTCGAGGCGAGTGCTCACGTTGAGTTTCACTTTAGGTATAGAGCAGAGCAGGATGAGCTTCCAACTAGGAACTGGAAACACAAGGTTTCTTTGGAGAAAACTCATTTTCTTCTCTGAGCCATGCCGGCAGTAACTAAGAGCCCTGTAACAACAATGCTTTTCATGTAGCTTCGAGGCCGCATGAATGGAGCTTTCAAAATGGGAAAACAAGCTTTGTGCCTTCAGTCTCCCATTTCCAGGTTGACACGCAGCATAAGTACATGTTGATGCTAACAAGTCAAAAGAGATTCACGACACCCACTGGGGCTTTCCCTGAATCAACTCTTTTCTACATCCGGTTTTCTGCGTGCATAGAAGTTCTTAAAAACATGATGCGCGAGGGAGACTTGGGGACCTGTGCATCTTCAAAAGACCTGCTGTGTTACACCAAGAACTGTGCTTAAATTGTACTTGGAATGCAAGCCGACCACCTCTTTGAGGATGCGTGACTCTACGTGTAAAATGTGCAAAGGGATTATAAGCAGAGTGTTTTTCTCAATAGAGTTCAGCTAGGAGAATGAGGTTACATCCATTGCATGGAGGACAGTCTAGAAGTGTGTTCGTGAATCCTGTGTAGAGCTGAGGTCATCTGGCTCTCCCAAGGAAGAGTGCAGTGTGTTGCCTTTCTCTAGCCAACACTGGGGTGTTCCAAAAGGCCTAGGGGGCTGGAAGTTGCTTAAGAGGACCAGAGCTTCCTGGCTCTACTCAGTATTCTGGTACCGAAACGGGTGCTGAAGCAAGGTCCCTAGGAGTCTGGAAAGCTTACTACCATTAAACGAAAGCAGAACACCGATGAAGGTCTCATGGAGCTGCTACACGGCGCCCGTTTGGCATGGCTAACCAGGGCCTTACTTCGAGGCTAGTGCTCCCGTTGAGTTTCACTTTAGGTAATGAGCAGAGCGGGATGAACTTCCAACTAGGAACTGGAAGCACAAGGTTTCTTTCGGGAAAACTCATTTTCTTCTCTGAGCCATGCAGGCAGTAACTAAAAGCCCAGTAACAACAATGCTTTTCAAGTAGCTTCTAGGCCACATGAATGGAGCTTTTAAATTTGGAAAACAAGCCTTGTGCCATCAGTCTCCCTTTTCCAGGTTGACAGGCAGCATAAGTACATCTTGATTCTAACAACTCAAAAGAGACTCAAGTTACCCCCTGGGCCCTCCCCTGAATCACCTTTATCTCCGCCCGCTATTGTGCCTGTACTGAGCTGCCTAAAGGAAGAATGCTCGAGGTCCACAAAGGGGCCTGTGCATCTTCCAAAAGCCTGCAGTGTTACACCAAGAACTTTGCTTATGTTGCAGTTGGAGCGCACTCCGACCGTCTCCTTCAGGGATGGGTGATTCAGGTAAGAGGTGTTCGAGGGAATTATAAGCAGAGTGTCTGTCTCAGTTTGGCCCATCTCAGGCAAGGAGGCCGACTTCTTTGGCGTGCTGGAGGATCTAGACCTGTGTTCCCTAAGCTGTTGTAGAGCTGAGGAAATCTATCAGTCCCAAGGAAGAGTACAGCGTGTTGCCCCTCACTCGGCAAGAACAGCGGTCCTCGGAAGGGCCTACGGGGACGGATGTTGCTTAACAGGCCCAGGGCATCCTGGTGGTACCTAGTGTTCTGGAATGGAAACGGGTGCTGACGCGGGAGTCCTAGGAGACCTGAAAAGCTTACTACTATTAAACTAAAGCAGAACAGCGATGAAGGCCTCATGGAGCTGCTGCTCGCCTCCCTTTTGGCAAGGCAAATCTGGGCCTTAATTCGAGACTAGGGCTCACGTTGAGTTTCACTTTAGGTATAGAGCAGAGCAGGATGAGCTTCCAACTAGGAACGGGAAGCACAAGGTCTCTTTCGGGAAAACTCACTTTCTTCTCTGAGCCATGCCGGCAGTAACTATGAGCCCGGTAAGAGCAATGCTTCTCAGCTAGCTTTGAGGCCGCATTAATGGAGCTTTCAAAACGGGAAAACAAGCTTTGTCCCATCAGACACCCATTTCCAGGCTGACACGCAGCATAAGTACATGTTGATGCTAACAAGTCAAAAGAGATTCACGATACCCACTTGGGCTTTCCCTGAATCAAATGTTTTCTTTGACCGGTGATCTGCGTGCAGCGAAGTGCCTAAACAAATTATGTGTGAGGGAGACTTAGGGCCCTGTGCATCTTCCAAAGCCCTGCAGTGTTACACCAAGAACTGTGCTTAAGTTGTACTTGGAATGCAAGCCGACCACCTCCTTGAGGATGCGTGACTCGAAGTGGGAAATGTGAATAGGGATTAGAAGCAGAGTGTTTTTCTCAATAGAGTTCAGCTAGGGGAATGAGGTTACATCCATTGCATGGAGGACAGTCTAGATCTGTTTTCCTGAATCCTGTGTAGAGCTGAGGTCATCTGGCTCTCCCAAGGAAGAGTGCAGTGTGTTGCCTTTCTCTTGCCAACACTGGGGTGTTCCAAAAGGCCTACGGGGCAGGATATTGCTTAACAGGACCACAGTTCCTGGCTCTACTCAGTGTTCTGGTACCGAAACGGGTGCTGAAGCAAGATCCCAAGGAGTCTTGAAAAGCTTACTACCGTGAAACTAAAGCAGAACAGCCATGAAGGCCTCATGGAGCTGCGGAACACCTCCCGTTCGGCAGCGCAAAGCAGGGCCTTACTTCGAGGCTAGAGTTCACGTTGAGTTTCACTTTAGCTTTAGAGCAGAGCAGGATGAGCTTCCAACTAGGAACTGGAAGCACAAGGTTTCTTTCTGGAAAACTCATTTTCTTCTCTGAGCCATGCCGGCAGTAACCATAAGCCCGGTAACATCAATGCTTTTCAGGTAGCTTCAAGGCCGCATGAATGGAACTTTCAAAATGGGAAAACAAACCTTGTGCCATCAGTCTCCCATTTCTAGGTTGACACGCAGCATAAGTATATGTTGATGCTAACAGGTCAAAAGAGACTCAAGTTACCCACTGGGGCTTTCACTGAATGAAATTATTTGTACGACCGGTGTTCTGCGTGCAGCGAAGTGCCTAAACAAAGGATGCGTGAGGGAGACTTAGGGCCCAGTGCATCTTCCAAAGGCCTGCAGTGTTACACCAAGAACCGTGTACTTGGAATGCAAGCCGACCACCTCCTTGAGGATGCGTGACTCTCAGTGTGAAATGTGAAAAGGGATTAGAAGCAGAGTGTTTTTCTCAATAGAGTACAGCTAGGGGAATGAGGTTACATCCATTGCATGGAGGACAGTCTAGAAGTGTGTTCCTGAATCCTGTGTAGAGCTGAGGTCCTCTGGCTCTCCCAAGGAAGAGTGCAGTGTGTTGCCTTTCTCTATCCAACTCTGGGGTGTTCCAAAAGACCTAGGGGGCTGGAAGTTGCTTAACAGGACCAGAGTTTCCTGGCTCTACTCAGTATTCTGGTACCGAAACGGGTGCTGAAGCAAGGTCCCTAGGAGTCTGGAAAGCTTACTACCGTTAAACTAAAGCAGAACAGCGATGAAGGTCTCATGGAGCTGCTACACGGCGCCCGTTTGGCATGGCAAACCAGGGTCCTTCTTCGAGGCGAGTGCTCACGTTGAGTTTCACTTTAGGTATAGAGCAGAGCAGGATGAGCTTCCAACTAGGAACTGGAAACACAAGGTTTCTTTGGAGAAAACTCATTTTCTTCTCTGAGCCATGCCGGCAGTAACTAAGAGCCCTGTAACAACAATGCTTTTCATGTAGCTTCGAGGCCGCATGAATGGAGCTTTCAAAATGGGAAAACAAGCTTTGTGCCTTCAGTCTCCCATTTCCAGGTTGACACGCAGCATAAGTACATGTTGATGCTAACAAGTCAAAAGAGATTCACGACACCCACTGGGGCTTTCCCTGAATCAACTCTTTTCTACATCCGGTTTTCTGCGTGCATAGAAGTTCTTAAAAACATGATGCGCGAGGGAGACTTTGGGACCTGTGCATCTTCAAAAGACCTGCTGTGTTACACCAAGAACTGTGCTTAAATTGTACTTGGAATGCAAGCCGACCACCTCTTTGAGGATGAGTGACTCTACGTGTAAAATGTGCAAAGGGATTATAAGCAGAGTGTTTTTCTCAATAGAGTTCAGCTAGGGGAATGAGGTTACATCCCTTGCATGGAGGACAGTCTAGAAGTGTGTTCGTGAATCCTGTGTAGAGCTGAGGTCATCTGGCTCTCCCAAGGAAGAGTGCAGTGTGTTGCCTTTCTCTAGCCAACACTGGGGTGTTCCAAAAGGCCTAGGGGGCTGGAAGTTGCTTAACAGGACCAGAGCTTCCTGGCTCTACTCAGTATTCTGGTACCGAAACGGGTGCTGAAGCAAGGTCCCTAGGAGTCTGGAAAGCTTACTACCGTTAAACGAAAGCAGAACAGCGATGAAGGTCTCATGGAGCTGCTACACGGCGCCCGTTTGGCATGGCTAACCAGGGCCTTACTTCGAGGCTAGTGCTCCCTTTGAGTTTCACTTTAGGAAATGAGCAGAGCAGGATGAACTTCCAACTAGGAACTGGAAGCACAAGGTTTCTTTCGGGAAAACTCATTTTCTTCTCTGAGCCATGCAGGCAGTAACTAAAAGCCCAGTAACAACAATGCTTTTCAAGTAGCTTCTAGGCCACATGAATGGAGCTTTTAAATTTGGAAAACAAGCCTTGTGCCATCAGTCTCCCTTTTCCAGGTTGACAGGCAGCATAAGTACATCTTGATTCTAACAACTCAAAAGAGACTCAAGTTACCCCCTGGGCCCTCCCCTGAATCACCTTTATCTCCGCCCGCTATTGTGCCTGTACTGAGCTGCCTAAAGGAAGAATGCTCGAGGTCCACAAAGGGGCCTGTGCATCTTCCAAAAGCCTGCAGTGTTACACCAAGAACTTTGCTTATGTTGCAGTTGGAGCGCACTCCGACCGTCTCCTTCAGGGATGGGTGATTCAGGTAAGAGGTGTTCGAGGGAATTATAAGCAGAGTGTCTGTCTCAGTTTGGCCCATCTCAGGCAAGGAGGCCGACTTCTTTGGCGTGCTGGAGGATCTAGACCTGTGTTCCCTAAGCTGTTGTAGAGCTGAGGAAATCTATCAGTCCCAAGGAAGAGTACAGCGTGTTGCCCCTCACTCGGCAAGAACAGCGGTCCTCGGAAGGGCCTACGGGGACGGATGTTGCTTAACAGGCCCAGGGCATCCTGGTGGTACCTAGTGTTCTGGAATGGAAACGGGTGCTGACGCGGGAGTCCTAGGAGACCTGAAAAGCTTACTACTATTAAACTAAAGCAGAACAGCGATGAAGGCCTCATGGAGCTGCTGCTCGCCTCCCTTTTGGCAAGGCAAATCTGGGCCTTAATTCGAGACTAGGGCTCACGTTGAGTTTCACTTTAGGTATAGAGCAGAGCAGGATGAGCTTCCAACTAGGAACGGGAAGCACAAGGTCTCTTTCGGGAAAACTCACTTTCTTCTCTGAGCCATGCCGGCAGTAACTAAGAGCCCGGTAAGAGCAATGCTTCTCAGCTAGCTTTGAGACCGCATTAATGGAGCTTTCAAGACGGGAAAGCAAGCTTTGTCCCATCAGACACCCATTTCCAGGCTGACACGCAGCATAAGTACATGTTGATGCTAACAAGTCAAAAGAGATTCACGATACCCACTTGGGCTTTCCCTGAATCAAATGTTTTCTTTGACCGGTGATCTGCGTGCAGCGAAGTGCCTAAACAAATTATGTGTGAAGGAGACTTAGGGCCCTGTGCATCTTCCAAAGCCCTGCAGTGTTACACCAAGAACTGTGCTTAAGTTGTACTTGGAATGCAAGCCGACCACCTCCTTGAGGATGCGTGACTCGAAGTGGGAAATGTGAATAGGGATTAGAAGCAGAGTGTTTTTCTCAATAGAGTTCAGCTAGGGGAATGAGGTTACATCCATTGCATGGAGGACAGTCTAGATCTGTTTTCCTGAATCCTGTGTAGAGCTGAGGTCATCTGGCTCTCCCAAGGAAGAGTGCAGTGTGTTGCCTTTCTCTTGCCAACACTGGGGTGTTCCAAAAGGCCTACGGGGCAGGATATTGCTTAACAGGACCACAGTTCCTGGCTCTACTCAGTGTTCTGGTACCGAAACGGGTGCTGAAGCAAGATCCCAAGGAGTCTTGAAAAGCTTACTACCGTGAAACTAAAGCAGAACAGCCATGAAGGCCTCATGGAGCTGCGGAACACCTCCCGTTCGGCAGCGCAAAGCAGGGCCTTACTTCGAGGCTAGAGTTCACGTTGAGTTTCACTTTAGCTTTAGATCAGAGCAGGATGAGCTTCCAACTAGGAACTGGAAGCACAAGGTTTCTTTCTGGAAAACTCATTTTCTTCTCTGAGCCATGCCGGCAGTAACCATAAGCCCGGTAACATCAATGCTTTTCAGGTAGCTTCAAGGCCGCATGAATGGAACTTTCAAAATGGGAAAACAAACCTTGTGCCATCAGTCTCCCATTTCTAGGTTGACACGCAGCATAAGTATATGTTGATGCTAACAGGTCAAAAGAGACTCAAGTTACCCACTGGGGCTTTCACTGAATGAAATTATTTGTACGACCGGTGTTCTGCGTGCAGCGAAGTGCCTAAACAAAGGATGCGTGAGGGAGACTTAGGGCCCAGTGCATCTTCCAAAGGCCTGCAGTGTTACACCAAGAACCGTGTACTTGGAATGCAAGCCGACCACCTCCTTGAGGATGCGTGACTCTCAGTGTGAAATGTGAAAAGGGATTAGAAGCAGAGTGTTTTTCTCAATAGAGTACAGCTAGGGGAATGAGGTTACATCCATTGCATGGAGGACAGTCTAGAAGTGTGTTCCTGAATCCTGTGTAGAGCTGAGGTCCTCTGGCTCTCCCAAGGAAGAGTGCAGTGTGTTGCCTTTCTCTATCCAACTCTGGGGTGTTCCAAAAGACCTAGGGGGCTGGAAGTTGCTTAACAGGACCAGAGTTTCCTGGCTCTACTCAGTATTCTGGTACCGAAACGGGTGCTGAAGCAAGGTCCCTAGGAGTCTGGAAAGCTTACTACCGTTAAACTAAAGCAGAACAGCGATGAAGGTCTCATGGAGCTGCTACACGGCGCCCGTTTGGCATGGCAAACCAGGGTCCTTCTTCGAGGCGAGTGCTCACGTTGAGTTTCACTTTAGGTATAGAGCAGAGCAGGATGAGCTTCCAACTAGGAACTGGAAACACAAGGTTTCTTTGGAGAAAACTCATTTTCTTCTCTGAGCCATGCCGGCAGTAACTAAGAGCCCTGTAACAACAATGCTTTTCATGTAGCTTCGAGGCCGCATGAATGGAGCTTTCAAAATGGGAAAACAAGCTTTGTGCCTTCAGTCTCCCATTTCCAGGTTGACACGCAGCATAAGTACATGTTGATGCTAACAAGTCAAAAGAGATTCACGACACCCACTGGGGCTTTCCCTGAATCAACTCTTTTCTACATCCGGTTTTCTGCGTGCATAGAAGTTCTTAAAAACATGATGCGCGAGGGAGACTTTGGGACCTGTGCATCTTCAAAAGACCTGCTGTGTTACACCAAGAACTGTGCTTAAATTGTACTTGGAATGCAAGCCGACCACCTCTTTGAGGATGAGTGACTCTACGTGTAAAATGTGCAAAGGGATTATAAGCAGAGTGTTTTTCTCAATAGAGTTCAGCTAGGGGAATGAGGTTACATCCCTTGCATGGAGGACAGTCTAGAAGTGTGTTCGTGAATCCTGTGTAGAGCTGAGGTCATCTGGCTCTCCCAAGGAAGAGTGCAGTGTGTTGCCTTTCTCTAGCCAACACTGGGGTGTTCCAAAAGGCCTAGGGGGCTGGAAGTTGCTTAACAGGACCAGAGCTTCCTGGCTCTACTCAGTATTCTGGTACCGAAACGGGTGCTGAAGCAAGGTCCCTAGGAGTCTGGAAAGCTTACTACCGTTAAACGAAAGCAGAACAGCGATGAAGGTCTCATGGAGCTGCTACACGGCGCCCGTTTGGCATGGCTAACCAGGGCCTTACTTCGAGGCTAGTGCTCCCTTTGAGTTTCACTTTAGGAAATGAGCAGAGCAGGATGAACTTCCAACTAGGAACTGGAAGCACAAGGTTTCTTTCGGGAAAACTCATTTTCTTCTCTGAGCCATGCAGGCAGTAACTAAAAGCCCAGTAACAACAATGCTTTTCAAGTAGCTTCTAGGCCACATGAATGGAGCTTTTAAATTTGGAAAACAAGCCTTGTGCCATCAGTCTCCCTTTTCCAGGTTGACAGGCAGCATAAGTACATCTTGATTCTAACAACTCAAAAGAGACTCAAGTTACCCCCTGGGCCCTCCCCTGAATCACCTTTATCTCCGCCCGCTATTGTGCCTGTACTGAGCTGCCTAAAGGAAGAATGCTCGAGGTCCACAAAGGGGCCTGTGCATCTTCCAAAAGCCTGCAGTGTTACACCAAGAACTTTGCTTATGTTGCAGTTGGAGCGCACTCCGACCGTCTCCTTCAGGGATGGGTGATTCAGGTAAGAGGTGTTCGAGGGAATTATAAGCAGAGTGTCTGTCTCAGTTTGGCCCATCTCAGGCAAGGAGGCCGACTTCTTTGGCGTGCTGGAGGATCTAGACCTGTGTTCCCTAAGCTGTTGTAGAGCTGAGGAAATCTATCAGTCCCAAGGAAGAGTACAGCGTGTTGCCCCTCACTCGGCAAGAACAGCGGTCCTCGGAAGGGCCTACGGGGACGGATGTTGCTTAACAGGCCCAGGGCATCCTGGTGGTACCTAGTGTTCTGGAATGGAAACGGGTGCTGACGCGGGAGTCCTAGGAGACCTGAAAAGCTTACTACTATTAAACTAAAGCAGAACAGCGATGAAGGCCTCATGGAGCTGCTGCTCGCCTCCCTTTTGGCAAGGCAAATCTGGGCCTTAATTCGAGACTAGGGCTCACGTTGAGTTTCACTTTAGGTATAGAGCAGAGCAGGATGAGCTTCCAACTAGGAACGGGAAGCACAAGGTCTCTTTCGGGAAAACTCACTTTCTTCTCTGAGCCATGCCGGCAGTAACTAAGAGCCTGGTAAGAGCAATGCTTCTCAGCTAGCTTTGAGACCGCATTAATGGAGCTTTCAAGACGGGAAAGCAAGCTTTGTCCCATCAGACACCCATTTCCAGGCTGACACGCAGCATAAGTACATGTTGATGCTAACAAGTCAAAAGAGATTCACGATACCCACTTGGGCTTTCCCTGAATCAAATGTTTTCTTTGACCGGTGATCTGCGTGCAGCGAAGTGCCTAAACAAATTATGTGTGAGGGAGACTTAGGGCCCTGTGCATCTTCCAAAGCCCTGCAGTGTTACACCAAGAACTGTGCTTAAGTTGTACTTGGAATGCAAGCCGACCACCTCCTTGAGGATGCGTGACTCGAAGTGGGAAATGTGAATAGGGATTAGAAGCAGAGTGTTTTTCTCAATAGAGTTCAGCTAGGGGAATGAGGTTACATCCATTGCATGGAGGACAGTCTAGATCTGTTTTCCTGAATCCTGTGTAGAGCTGAGGTCATCTGGCTCTCCCAAGGAAGAGTGCAGTGTGTTGCCTTTCTCTTGCCAACACTGGGGTGTTCCAAAAGGCCTACGGGGCAGGATATTGCTTAACAGGACCACAGTTCCTGGCTCTACTCAGTGTTCTGGTACCGAAACGGGTGCTGAAGCAAGATCCCAAGGAGTCTTGAAAAGCTTACTACCGTGAAACTAAAGCAGAACAGCCATGAAGGCCTCATGGAGCTGCGGAACACCTCCCGTTCGGCAGCGCAAAGCAGGGCCTTACTTCGAGGCTAGAGTTCACGTTGAGTTTCACTTTAGCTTTAGAGCAGAGCAGGATGAGCTTCCAACTAGGAACTGGAAGCACAAGGTTTCTTTCTGGAAAACTCATTTTCTTCTCTGAGCCATGCCGGCAGTAACCATAAGCCCGGTAACATCAATGCTTTTCAGGTAGCTTCAAGGCCGCATGAATGGAACTTTCA
This sequence comes from Eubalaena glacialis, assembly GCF_028564815.1. Classification (NCBI taxonomy): domain Eukaryota; kingdom Metazoa; phylum Chordata; class Mammalia; order Artiodactyla; family Balaenidae; genus Eubalaena; species Eubalaena glacialis. Next base: position 8,027 of record NW_026871161.1, on the reverse strand, counting down.
AAATGGGAAAACAAACCTTGTGCCATCAGTCTCCCATTTCTAGGTTGACACGCAGCATAAGTATATGTTGATGCTAACAGGTCAAAAGAGACTCAAGTTACCCACTGGGGCTTTCACTGAATGAAATTATTTGTACGACCGGTGTTCTGCGTGCAGCGAAGTGCCTAAACAAAGGATGCGTGAGGGAGACTTAGGGCCCAGTGCATCTTCCAAAGGCCTGCAGTGTTACACCAAGAACCGTGTACTTGGAATGCAAGCCGACCACCTCCTTGAGGATGCGTGACTCTCAGTGTGAAATGTGAAAAGGGATTAGAAGCAGAGTGTTTTTCTCAATAGAGTACAGCTAGGGGAATGAGGTTACATCCATTGCATGGAGGACAGTCTAGAAGTGTGTTCCTGAATCCTGTGTAGAGCTGAGGTCCTCTGGCTCTCCCAAGGAAGAGTGCAGTGTGTTGCCTTTCTCTATCCAACTCTGGGGTGTTCCAAAAGACCTAGGGGGCTGGAAGTTGCTTAACAGGACCAGAGTTTCCTGGCTCTACTCAGTATTCTGGTACCGAAACGGGTGCTGAAGCAAGGTCCCTAGGAGTCTGGAAAGCTTACTACCGTTAAACTAAAGCAGAACAGCGATGAAGGTCTCATGGAGCTGCTACACGGCGCCCGTTTGGCATGGCAAACCAGGGTCCTTCTTCGAGGCGAGTGCTCACGTTGAGTTTCACTTTAGGTATAGAGCAGAGCAGGATGAGCTTCCAACTAGGAACTGGAAACACAAGGTTTCTTTGGAGAAAACTCATTTTCTTCTCTGAGCCATGCCGGCAGTAACTAAGAGCCCTGTAACAACAATGCTTTTCATGTAGCTTCGAGGCCGCATGAATGGAGCTTTCAAAATGGGAAAACAAGCTTTGTGCCTTCAGTCTCCCATTTCCAGGTTGACACGCAGCATAAGTACATGTTGATGCTAACAAGTCAAAAGAGATTCACGACACCCACTGGGGCTTTCCCTGAATCAACTCTTTTCTACATCCGGTTTTCTGCGTGCATAGAAGTTCTTAAAAACATGATGCGCGAGGGAGACTTTGGGACCTGTGCATCTTCAAAAGACCTGCTGTGTTACACCAAGAACTGTGCTTAAATTGTACTTGGAATGCAAGCCGACCACCTCTTTGAGGATGAGTGACTCTACGTGTAAAATGTGCAAAGGGATTATAAGCAGAGTGTTTTTCTCAATAGAGTTCAGCTAGGGGAATGAGGTTACATCCCTTGCATGGAGGACAGTCTAGAAGTGTGTTCGTGAATCCTGTGTAGAGCTGAGGTCATCTGGCTCTCCCAAGGAAGAGTGCAGTGTGTTGCCTTTCTCTAGCCAACACTGGGGTGTTCCAAAAGGCCTAGGGGGCTGGAAGTTGCTTAACAGGACCAGAGCTTCCTGGCTCTACTCAGTATTCTGGTACCGAAACGGGTGCTGAAGCAAGGTCCCTAGGAGTCTGGAAAGCTTACTACCGTTAAACGAAAGCAGAACAGCGATGAAGGTCTCATGGAGCTGCTACACGGCGCCCGTTTGGCATGGCTAACCAGGGCCTTACTTCGAGGCTAGTGCTCCCTTTGAGTTTCACTTTAGGAAATGAGCAGAGCAGGATGAACTTCCAACTAGGAACTGGAAGCACAAGGTTTCTTTCGGGAAAACTCATTTTCTTCTCTGAGCCATGCAGGCAGTAACTAAAAGCCCAGTAACAACAATGCTTTTCAAGTAGCTTCTAGGCCACATGAATGGAGCTTTTAAATTTGGAAAACAAGCCTTGTGCCATCAGTCTCCCTTTTCCAGGTTGACAGGCAGCATAAGTACATCTTGATTCTAACAACTCAAAAGAGACTCAAGTTACCCCCTGGGCCCTCCCCTGAATCACCTTTATCTCCGCCCGCTATTGTGCCTGTACTGAGCTGCCTAAAGGAAGAATGCTCGAGGTCCACAAAGGGGCCTGTGCATCTTCCAAAAGCCTGCAGTGTTACACCAAGAACTTTGCTTATGTTGCAGTTGGAGCGCACTCCGACCGTCTCCTTCAGGGATGGGTGATTCAGGTAAGAGGTGTTCGAGGGAATTATAAGCAGAGTGTCTGTCTCAGTTTGGCCCATCTCAGGCAAGGAGGCCGACTTCTTTGGCGTGCTGGAGGATCTAGACCTGTGTTCCCTAAGCTGTTGTAGAGCTGAGGAAATCTATCAGTCCCAAGGAAGAGTACAGCGTGTTGCCCCTCACTCGGCAAGAACAGCGGTCCTCGGAAGGGCCTACGGGGACGGATGTTGCTTAACAGGCCCAGGGCATCCTGGTGGTACCTAGTGTTCTGGAATGGAAACGGGTGCTGACGCGGGAGTCCTAGGAGACCTGAAAAGCTTACTACTATTAAACTAAAGCAGAACAGCGATGAAGGCCTCATGGAGCTGCTGCTCGCCTCCCTTTTGGCAAGGCAAATCTGGGCCTTAATTCGAGACTAGGGCTCACGTTGAGTTTCACTTTAGGTATAGAGCAGAGCAGGATGAGCTTCCAACTAGGAACGGGAAGCACAAGGTCTCTTTCGGGAAAACTCACTTTCTTCTCTGAGCCATGCCGGCAGTAACTAAGAGCCCGGTAAGAGCAATGCTTCTCAGCTAGCTTTGAGACCGCATTAATGGAGCTTTCAAGACGGGAAAGCAAGCTTTGTCCCATCAGACACCCATTTCCAGGCTGACACGCAGCATAAGTACATGTTGATGCTAACAAGTCAAAAGAGATTCACGATACCCACTTGGGCTTTCCCTGAATCAAATGTTTTCTTTGACCGGTGATCTGCGTGCAGCGAAGTGCCTAAACAAATTATGTGTGAGGGAGACTTAGGGCCCTGTGCATCTTCCAAAGCCCTGCAGTGTTACACCAAGAACTGTGCTTAAGTTGTACTTGGAATGCAAGCCGACCACCTCCTTGAGGATGCGTGACTCGAAGTGGGAAATGTGAATAGGGATTAGAAGCAGAGTGTTTTTCTCAATAGAGTTCAGCTAGGGGAATGAGGTTACATCCATTGCATGGAGGACAGTCTAGATCTGTTTTCCTGAATCCTGTGTAGAGCTGAGGTCATCTGGCTCTCCCAAGGAAGAGTGCAGTGTGTTGCCTTTCTCTTGCCAACACTGGGGTGTTCCAAAAGGCCTACGGGGCAGGATATTGCTTAACAGGACCACAGTTCCTGGCTCTACTCAGTGTTCTGGTACCGAAACGGGTGCTGAAGCAAGATCCCAAGGAGTCTTGAAAAGCTTACTACCGTGAAACTAAAGCAGAACAGCCATGAAGGCCTCATGGAGCTGCGGAACACCTCCCGTTCGGCAGCGCAAAGCAGGGCCTTACTTCGAGGCTAGAGTTCACGTTGAGTTTCACTTTAGCTTTAGAGCAGAGCAGGATGAGCTTCCAACTAGGAACTGGAAGCACAAGGTTTCTTTCTGGAAAACTCATTTTCTTCTCTGAGCCATGCCGGCAGTAACCATAAGCCCGGTAACATCAATGCTTTTCAGGTAGCTTCAAGGCCGCATGAATGGAACTTTCAAAATGGGAAAACAAACCTTGTGCCATCAGTCTCCCATTTCTAGGTTGACACGCAGCATAAGTATATGTTGATGCTAACAGGTCAAAAGAGACTCAAGTTACCCACTGGGGCTTTCACTGAATGAAATTATTTGTACGACCGGTGTTCTGCGTGCAGCGAAGTGCCTAAACAAAGGATGCGTGAGGGAGACTTAGGGCCCAGTGCATCTTCCAAAGGCCTGCAGTGTTACACCAAGAACCGTGTACTTGGAATGCAAGCCGACCACCTCCTTGAGGATGCGTGACTCTCAGTGTGAAATGTGAAAAGGGATTAGAAGCAGAGTGTTTTTCTCAATAGAGTACAGCTAGGGGAATGAGGTTACATCCATTGCATGGAGGACAGTCTAGAAGTGTGTTCCTGAATCCTGTGTAGAGCTGAGGTCCTCTGGCTCTCCCAAGGAAGAGTGCAGTGTGTTGCCTTTCTCTATCCAACTCTGGGGTGTTCCAAAAGACCTAGGGGGCTGGAAGTTGCTTAACAGGACCAGAGTTTCCTGGCTCTACTCAGTATTCTGGTACCGAAACGGGTGCTGAAGCAAGGTCCCTAGGAGTCTGGAAAGCTTACTACCGTTAAACTAAAGCAGAACAGCGATGAAGGTCTCATGGAGCTGCTACACGGCGCCCGTTTGGCATGGCAAACCAGGGTCCTTCTTCGAGGCGAGTGCTCACGTTGAGTTTCACTTTAGGTATAGAGCAGAGCAGGATGAGCTTCCAACTAGGAACTGGAAACACAAGGTTTCTTTGGAGAAAACTCATTTTCTTCTCTGAGCCATGCCGGCAGTAACTAAGAGCCCTGTAACAACAATGCTTTTCATGTAGCTTCGAGGCCGCATGAATGGAGCTTTCAAAATGGGAAAACAAGCTTTGTGCCTTCAGTCTCCCATTTCCAGGTTGACACGCAGCATAAGTACATGTTGATGCTAACAAGTCAAAAGAGATTCACGACACCCACTGGGGCTTTCCCTGAATCAACTCTTTTCTACATCCGGTTTTCTGCGTGCATAGAAGTTCTTAAAAACATGATGCGCGAGGGAGACTTTGGGACCTGTGCATCTTCAAAAGACCTGCTGTGTTACACCAAGAACTGTGCTTAAATTGTACTTGGAATGCAAGCCGACCACCTCTTTGAGGATGAGTGACTCTACGTGTAAAATGTGCAAAGGGATTATAAGCAGAGTGTTTTTCTCAATAGAGTTCAGCTAGGGGAATGAGGTTACATCCCTTGCATGGAGGACAGTCTAGAAGTGTGTTCGTGAATCCTGTGTAGAGCTGAGGTCATCTGGCTCTCCCAAGGAAGAGTGCAGTGTGTTGCCTTTCTCTAGCCAACACTGGGGTGTTCCAAAAGGCCTAGGGGGCTGGAAGTTGCTTAACAGGACCAGAGCTTCCTGGCTCTACTCAGTATTCTGGTACCGAAACGGGTGCTGAAGCAAGGTCCCTAGGAGTCTGGAAAGCTTACTACCGTTAAACGAAAGCAGAACAGCGATGAAGGTCTCATGGAGCTGCTACACGGCGCCCGTTTGGCATGGCTAACCAGGGCCTTACTTCGAGGCTAGTGCTCCCTTTGAGTTTCACTTTAGGAAATGAGCAGAGCAGGATGAACTTCCAACTAGGAACTGGAAGCACAAGGTTTCTTTCGGGAAAACTCATTTTCTTCTCTGAGCCATGCAGGCAGTAACTAAAAGCCCAGTAACAACAATGCTTTTCAAGTAGCTTCTAGGCCACATGAATGGAGCTTTTAAATTTGGAAAACAAGCCTTGTGCCATCAGTCTCCCTTTTCCAGGTTGACAGGCAGCATAAGTACATCTTGATTCTAACAACTCAAAAGAGACTCAAGTTACCCCCTGGGCCCTCCCCTGAATCACCTTTATCTCCGCCCGCTATTGTGCCTGTACTGAGCTGCCTAAAGGAAGAATGCTCGAGGTCCACAAAGGGGCCTGTGCATCTTCCAAAAGCCTGCAGTGTTACACCAAGAACTTTGCTTATGTTGCAGTTGGAGCGCACTCCGACCGTCTCCTTCAGGGATGGGTGATTCAGGTAAGAGGTGTTCGAGGGAATTATAAGCAGAGTGTCTGTCTCAGTTTGGCCCATCTCAGGCAAGGAGGCCGACTTCTTTGGCGTGCTGGAGGATCTAGACCTGTGTTCCCTAAGCTGTTGTAGAGCTGAGGAAATCTATCAGTCCCAAGGAAGAGTACAGCGTGTTGCCCCTCACTCGGCAAGAACAGCGGTCCTCGGAAGGGCCTACGGGGACGGATGTTGCTTAACAGGCCCAGGGCATCCTGGTGGTACCTAGTGTTCTGGAATGGAAACGGGTGCTGACGCGGGAGTCCTAGGAGACCTGAAAAGCTTACTACTATTAAACTAAAGCAGAACAGCGATGAAGGCCTCATGGAGCTGCTGCTCGCCTCCCTTTTGGCAAGGCAAATCTGGGCCTTAATTCGAGACTAGGGCTCACGTTGAGTTTCACTTTAGGTATAGAGCAGAGCAGGATGAGCTTCCAACTAGGAACGGGAAGCACAAGGTCTCTTTCGGGAAAACTCACTTTCTTCTCTGAGCCATGCCGGCAGTAACTAAGAGCCCGGTAAGAGCAATGCTTCTCAGCTAGCTTTGAGACCGCATTAATGGAGCTTTCAAGACGGGAAAGCAAGCTTTGTCCCATCAGACACCCATTTCCAGGCTGACACGCAGCATAAGTACATGTTGATGCTAACAAGTCAAAAGAGATTCACGATACCCACTTGGGCTTTCCCTGAATCAAATGTTTTCTTTGACCGGTGATCTGCGTGCAGCGAAGTGCCTAAACAAATTATGTGTGAGGGAGACTTAGGGCCCTGTGCATCTTCCAAAGCCCTGCAGTGTTACACCAAGAACTGTGCTTAAGTTGTACTTGGAATGCAAGCCGACCACCTCCTTGAGGATGCGTGACTCGAAGTGGGAAATGTGAATAGGGATTAGAAGCAGAGTGTTTTTCTCAATAGAGTTCAGCTAGGGGAATGAGGTTACATCCATTGCATGGAGGACAGTCTAGATCTGTTTTCCTGAATCCTGTGTAGAGCTGAGGTCATCTGGCTCTCCCAAGGAAGAGTGCAGTGTGTTGCCTTTCTCTTGCCAACACTGGGGTGTTCCAAAAGGCCTACGGGGCAGGATATTGCTTAACAGGACCACAGTTCCTGGCTCTACTCAGTGTTCTGGTACCGAAACGGGTGCTGAAGCAAGATCCCAAGGAGTCTTGAAAAGCTTACTACCGTGAAACTAAAGCAGAACAGCCATGAAGGCCTCATGGAGCTGCGGAACACCTCCCGTTCGGCAGCGCAAAGCAGGGCCTTACTTCGAGGCTAGAGTTCACGTTGAGTTTCACTTTAGCTTTAGAGCAGAGCAGGATGAGCTTCCAACTAGGAACTGGAAGCACAAGGTTTCTTTCTGGAAAACTCATTTTCTTCTCTGAGCCATGCCGGCAGTAACCATAAGCCCGGTAACATCAATGCTTTTCAGGTAGCTTCAAGGCCGCATGAATGGAACTTTCAAAATGGGAAAACAAACCTTGTGCCATCAGTCTCCCATTTCTAGGTTGACACGCAGCATAAGTATATGTTGATGCTAACAGGTCAAAAGAGACTCAAGTTACCCACTGGGGCTTTCACTGAATGAAATTATTTGTACGACCGGTGTTCTGCGTGCAGCGAAGTGCCTAAACAAAGGATGCGTGAGGGAGACTTAGGGCCCAGTGCATCTTCCAAAGGCCTGCAGTGTTACACCAAGAACCGTGTACTTGGAATGCAAGCCGACCACCTCCTTGAGGATGCGTGACTCTCAGTGTGAAATGTGAAAAGGGATTAGAAGCAGAGTGTTTTTCTCAATAGAGTACAGCTAGGGGAATGAGGTTACATCCATTGCATGGAGGACAGTCTAGAAGTGTGTTCCTGAATCCTGTGTAGAGCTGAGGTCCTCTGGCTCTCCCAAGGAAGAGTGCAGTGTGTTGCCTTTCTCTATCCAACTCTGGGGTGTTCCAAAAGACCTAGGGGGCTGGAAGTTGCTTAACAGGACCAGAGTTTCCTGGCTCTACTCAGTATTCTGGTACCGAAACGGGTGCTGAAGCAAGGTCCCTAGGAGTCTGGAAAGCTTACTACCGTTAAACTAAAGCAGAACAGCGATGAAGGTCTCATGGAGCTGCTACACGGCGCCCGTTTGGCATGGCAAACCAGGGTCCTTCTTCGAGGCGAGTGCTCACGTTGAGTTTCACTTTAGGTATAGAGCAGAGCAGGATGAGCTTCCAACTAGGAACTGGAAACACAAGGTTTCTTTGGAGAAAACTCATTTTCTTCTCTGAGCCATGCCGGCAGTAACTAAGAGCCCTGTAACAACAATGCTTTTCATGTAGCTTCGAGGCCGCATGAATGGAGCTTTCAAAATGGGAAAACAAGCTTTGTGCCTTCAGTC